>NC_066839.1:15485565-16163065 GCF_001640805.2 Lates calcarifer
CATGGGGCACGCGTTTCCAAAAGTCGCAAAAAACGGGAAATATTCCGTAAATGTTCAAAATAACACGTAACTTCTGACATTTAATAACATAGGTGCTAAATTCGCAAACCAAAACCTGTCAAGGTTTTACATAATTAGGATTTTTCACTTAAATTGCACAGGCCTTACCTCGTTTGATGCTAGTCGTTTCAACGCTAGGCATAAAAAGGGCTGTTTAAGGGGCAATACTGCGCATGTGCGGACTTACGTAGGTTTAGTCCGCCTCTGTGGCCACGCCTATTGTACTTTGGAGGGTGATATAGATCGATAGTCGCTTTTGTGTTGTAAAAATATCCTCTATATTGCATTACAACAGCATCGGAAAAGTCACGACACAGTCAATATATTTTATGCCCAAATAGATGTTTGGTAACAGACAAAGTAGAGAGCCATGGTTTCATCTGGTCAATCTGGGCATTTTAAAACTAATTAAAACTTGAACTTTCAGTCAATAGATTACTGTCAAATACAGACAAAACTTTATTTTCATTTAACTTTACTGAGTTTTGGTCATTTGCACATGCACTGCATGGTGGTGGATAATTGCTGTGCTTGAAATTTCACACCTGTTTGTAGGATTTTGTATCTAATGTCTTTAAAGAGTTTAGATCTTAGCTGATCCTTTGAGCTATATATGAATCCTAAACAAAATTAAATCAACAAGAGACACTTCGGGATATCAATCTGTTTATTATGAAATCAAGTCAAAATAAAAAAATGAGGAACTCTTCATTTGTTTTTATGGAAACATAACCATGAAATATTAAAAATCTTTCAGTTTGGGAAGAGGAAACATATGACTCAGAGGTACATCAGTGACTGCCTCCTTTACAAGTTTAAATCTTAAACACAAAGAAAGAGACCAAACTAAGTCATCCGATCTAAAAATCAAAAAAGCTTTTGTCACACAGGGAAAAGTAACTGCCTTTACAAATAACATGCATTTAACAACCCCAAAAAGCAGCCAGTGTTGGAGATGATGAATGTGGTAATTAAACTTTTTTTAAACAACATGACTGGTCAACATGACTGCCATGGAGGGGCCAAGTCTATTATACTCCAACCAAAAGCTATAAAATGTAATTTAACTGATAAGCACACTCTAATTTGGAAAGAAGGAACAAATCAGCTTGTGTAGTCAGTGGTTGAATTGAAATCTCCATGACACCCTGTTAAGAAGTCCTGTTCAGAGATGTAGGCAGGTCAGAAAGAATGATTTCCTCTGAGTCTCCATCTTCATGTCAGCATTTCTGTCAATCATGTAGGAGGAGGGGGGTAGTACTGGTTATACTGGGCATATTGGTTGTACTGCCCCCAGGAATTCTGTCCCCAACCGCCATATTGTTGCTAAAAAGACAGAAAAAGAAGAATTGAGCATTATCTCAAACAATGACATTTTCAACAGGATTAACCATAACCTGAGTTTATCTGTGGCATAGTTTTATCAGCCCATTCTGACAAAAAAAAAAAACCTTCTAGAAAATGCAAATAATAAATGTTGTAAATGTCCATACATGCTTGATGTGACAATGACTAAAAGTAAGAGAACCTTTTACAATGTAATCAACAACTTGGTAATGAAACCTACCTGGTACCAGTTGTAGTTGTATGCAGAGTTGTTTGCCTGCATGTCTGTCATTGTGTTTGCTGCAGCAGAAGAACCGTCATCCACACGCTGTCTTTTGGCATCAGGTTCCTGAGAACTGCAGACAAGTAGGTTCAAGTTAGTGAATTCCCTTATAAAGCAGTTCACTCAAATTACTACAAATGTTGTACATGTTACTTGACAAACTTAATGATGAAATGATGAGAAATAATGTTGATGTGACCCAGCCCTGTTCCATTATCCACCTGTCATACCCGTTCTCAGCTTTCCTCTTTGTGGGCTCGCTTTCTTTCTGCAGTTTCTGCTGTTCCTCATATGCAGCCACAAGCCTAAGAAATACATGAAAGAAAAGGATTTAATATCAAATATGGCAAAAGAAATGTTTTAAAAAATATCCATCACTCTCTCTCTAAAAGTAACAAAAAACTCACACGTTGATGTCAGTGCCAAAGTCCTCAAGGAACTCGACCTTGCGCTGGGAGAAGAGCAGACGAGATTCAAGCGGCATTGGGCTCTGTAGGGCTCGGTCGAAACAAGCCACAATCTCTGCCTCATTCTGCGTCACATCCCCACTGTATTCCAGCTCAAGCAGGTTTAAATACAGCTTTGGACTCGACTGTAAAGGCATAAAAATATCAGCGTCTATCTCACAACACAATTGCATAGATTTAGGCAGTGCATCAACTTTGAAAAATCATGTGGACTTCAGTTTTTCTTTACATTCTGCGCAGAATAACTGGGGGGAGAGAAAAAAATTCACAAATCATTACATATTATCGACAAACCAAGGGGTTCAAACAAGCACATCAAATCCCATCTGGACAACACGACTGTCTGTAGTTTTATAGTTCAATGTAAATTAACAAGGGTGTTTGCAAGTTTCAACAAGTCAAAATAAAACCAAGGCCTGCTGAACACCACCCAGAATACAACCCATTCTTGCAAATGAATGAAACCAAAACAAGTAATTTTTAAATTTGGGCAGGAAAATACACTGTCAGCCTACATAGTGCAGCAGTAAATGATCTTTGTAGAGTTGTTTGTAGACACTGTTGAAACCTTTACTGGCCTTTGCAGCAGGCTGTTACCCGTGAGTGTGCAAATGAATGACATGAAAATAAATTACATTTAACACTGGTAAATGGCAACATTTTAGGATTTAATAAGGATTTGCAGACTCTTTGCAAATGTAATCACCCAGTTCTTACCTGGTCTTTTTCAATGGCATCCAGCAGCACCTTCCTGGCTTTGCTCAGGCTTCTCTGCACCTTCATCAGCTGCCTTGCCAGCTTCACAGCATAGAATGATGTCTCAGTAGCATTCTTTGCAGACTCCATGGCCTCCCTCAGCAGTGCCTCTGCCTCCTCCAAGTTACCGTGGCGACGCTCCAAACTGACCCTACGAAGGCGCACCATGGCCAGACCCGGGACTGCTGCTTCCAGGGACTTCAGGATGCCACGAGCCTCCTCGACGTTGCCTGAGCAAAGAAAAGCAGAATACTGTGAACGTGGGTGACCTCAAGTCAGGTTACAGGCCTTAAGCTTTTGGGATCATGTGTCACTGTGTACACATTTAGTTCCTTGGTTAATTTGACTGTTGTGTTCAATTTGCATGTTGGTTTGAATGAGCGTCACTCACCTTGCTGCTCCTCAAAGGCTGCCCACAGCAGGTGGATGGCTGGTTTCTTGGGCAGATGAGTGGTACACGCCTTCTTGTAGACATGTCTCACACCGTCAGTGCTGTAGCTCTCTAGATATTTTGCATACTTTAGAGTGAAAAAGAGAAAGCGAGTTGGAGGAAATGCGGGAGAGGGCAGAGAAAAAGAACAGAAGAGAAAGAGAAAGGCAAAAGAGACAACACATTTTAAACCTAAATTTTCAGCTGAGAGAAACAGTGAATTTCTTCATTGACAAGATCGTTTTTAGAAATTTTCTGTGTAAACCCATCAGCACCTTCATGGAACCAATTAGATAAGTTTCTGTAAGGTAGTGGGAGACGAAGAAGATGCAACGTAGTAGTTGGCAAATGCTGCAGTCATATCTTGTGTGGCAAGCTGGCCATCCCCTAATACAACAGATACAGTCACATATCAACGTTACACGCAAAGAGAGTGCAGGACGATTTACTGTGTCGATGTGATTATCATCGTTGATGGGGGAAGTGCAGGGAGGTAGCGGGAGTGCGAGAGAGGTCAACGATGACATTACCTTGGTCCAGAACTCTTCGTAGAGGGCACAGGCGATGAGGCATCGTTCAAAAAGAACGACCACGCGCTCCGGAGTCCCATTTTCAATCTCAAAGTCCAGGTACTCCTTCCAGTTGGTCAGCTGGGTCTTCTCTAAGGCTTTGACATGGAAGTATGGTCTCTTGATCTAAAATGACACAAATAGATTTTCGTTATACAGTGTCAGAAAATAAAAAAGGGAAAAAAAAAACACATTTCCAATAATAAGTAATTGTAGTGAAGAAAATGAGTCACATACCCCTTCCTCAAAGGCCCAGCGCTTGCTGACTTCATGTTCGTTGTGGTTGAACACCTCCTGCCGAACCTCGATCACTTTGTGGCGCATATTCTCGATCTCTGTCACTCTCTACACAAAAACACACAACAAAACACATAGTCAACATTCTCATGTATGCTTTGCATTCTCCACTTGTAAAATCTGCTAGTCCTGCAGCCAAGGATTTACATCACCATGAGCTTGCCAGAGACAAGAAGCCTGCAGAGGGGAGAGGTATGTATGCACCCTGCATACCAGCCTCTGGGTGCAGGTGCTGGGGGTCAATGGGCCTCAGGTGATCCTTTTAGTTTAAGGACGAGTCCCTGACTGGATGCCAACTTGAATCCCCCCTGGCATTCATTGGCTTGGCTGCTGACATAAAGACACCTCTTCAAACCTGAACAAATTTTTCTTTTTTTTTTTTTCCATTTCAGTATGGAAAACAGGCAAGCTCCTGCTAACCCCTGCAAGCAGTAATTTTGTAAATTTGTCTCCCCGCAGGTAGTTGGATTTTACCTTAGCAGGATCCGCAAGATCCTCTGTACCAGGTGGTAGCTCCTCCTCTGCAGCAGGTGTGTCTCCATCACTGCCGACCATCGCCGCTAGACTGGCTTTAGAGAGCTCAATCCTGAGCTGAACAAACTCCTCCTCGGACAAGAAGTGTTTGGGGTTGTTGTTCTGCACATGTTCTTTGAACCTGCAAGTTAAAAAAGGTAAATAAGATTTGACTAGTGTTACATGTATGTTTAATTTTAGCCTAAATGACTTAAAGGAAAATAAGTTCTCGGGTTTGCACTGTGCGCAGTTGAACACTTTAAAGAGAAGGCCCTGTTCTGGTAAATGATACTTTTACTTTAAATACAAAAAGAAATTTCTTTCTTCAATTACACAGAACCTCTAGAGTATAACAGGGGCACTGAAAAAATCAGATAGAAAATGAATGCAACCAGAATCTCATTCTGTTCTTTACCCCTACCTCTGGAAGTGCTGGGAATATAGCTGGGTTGGGATGCCCAAGATGCGATCATAGATGGCGGTGACGTTAGCCAGCTTCTGCTGCTCTGTCTCCCAGTTGATGTAGGACTCCCACAGACGGTCTGAGCGAAAGTCTGTGCCTGCCGCAAGCACTGAATGTTCATAGGCACTGAAGGTAGAAAATGAAGGAAAGATTGTGAATCTTAAGCAACTATTTGTTGTCTCACTTGCCCACTAGTGTTCAAAGTGTTTGGTTAAGCAAAAAAGGGGGGGCTGATATGATTTTAACTGTAGACCATTTCTGCTGTCATATAAGCAACAGTCACAAAACACAATGATGAAATGTAAATAATAAAGCAAGAGCCTTTTGCTCACCCTCGAATGCGCCCCTCAGTCTCTGGGTCAGTGAGGTCGGAGTTCTCTTTGATGAAGGTCAGGTAGTGCAGCCACAAGTCCACACTGAGAGGGATGGCCTGTAAGCCTCTTCTGTATACCTTAAGAGATGAAATACAAATAAGGCGGTAAATGACTGGAACGATTTTCTATAAAGTCCATCTATCTTTGCTCTTCTGCCTTAACGTCTTGAAAAGTTGCTGTATGCAGTCTCTAAAGGACCAAAACTTAGGTACAATCACATGCAGCACTGTACTCATATAATATTGTAATATACTGTATAACTGGAGCAAAACCAGAACAGAACTATTTGATAAGGCAACTACCAGAACGTAAGGTTAAAAGTAGGAAACGTAAGACATAAAATCAATATATGTGTGTGTATGTCCAGAAGATATGCATATTTACCTCCTCTGCGACCTGTACATTGCCATGCTTTTTCTCTATATCAGCATACTTCTTCCAGTAGCCATAGCAGTAGGGATAGCGGAGGAAGAAAACATCAAATGCCTTTCTCACAGCTGTAAGGACATTCTGTAACAAGAAGAGAACAGCACAGAGATTCAATGAATGATACTGTGTCAGTATAATAAATATATAATAATCTAACTAACTTCTGTTCAGTTTCAGAAACATAATAACTGAACATATCTTAATAATCTGCATATATTCTCTTACCTCTTGCTCCACATACTGCAGCAAGTAGACCCAACCATTGAAGTCTTCTGGGTTCTCCTCACAGCCTTTAAAGAGTTTTTCAAACTCGCTGGGCAGCTGTGGCTCCGTAGGAACAGCCAGTTCTTCTGATGTCTCTTTGGATGGTTCTTCCAGCTCCATGCCATCCTCCGTCACCTGTGGCGCTTCAGTTTCATCTAGAGATGTTAACAAGGAATCATTTAGCCATTTAGTGGAGGAGTAAGCACAGTGTCATTTAGCAATCAGGACCATTCAATTTTTTGTAATGTTTTTTCAGTGTCATAGCAACAATACAAAAATGGTGACAAATTATTCTAACAGACATATCAAACAAAGTTATCCTACAGCCCTCTCATGTTTTTAACCATTTCATTTGAATGAACTGTTTGAGTGTGAAGGATTTTTTTCGTCTTTAGGTGTCTATGCAACACTAGGCACTGTTTCCACTAATGACTTAGAATTAAACCCTGAGAGCAGTAGTTCATTGTTTGACACTGATAGAGTCGAGCTATCCCAGTCCCCAGTGGCAGATGCCATAGCAACCAAGGTTACAGCACACACCCTACACTTGCAGAAGATACAATAAACCAAGCCTCTGGCTGAGAGTAAACAGTCATATTAACAGGTACTCTTCAGGGTCACAAGGTACACAGTTTTTCCAAGGGGCAAAGACATCAGTATTGCATAGAATACACAACATTACTTAGGATAACATGGCTTAATGTATAGGATTTGGTGCCCAACAGAATCTCAACACATTTATGGATAGGTGCTGTGGTCCCATGAAGCATATCATTATTTGGACTTATAGTACATTTTGTATTGAGTATTATATGAGTAAGCCTGCAGAGAAAATAATGGTCAGAAACAGTGTTAACTTGTACTGGTCGTCTCAATTCCCCTTCGCCAAGCTTCAGTAAAAGTTTCTGCTTAAGATGTCTGGGTGTCTTGAAACTCATTCTATTACAAGTTAATCCATCACAAACTAGTCATGAACAGGATTTTGCCTTCTTCAAGTAAACCAGCTAGTCATGACCCATGCAAATATCTTACGTTTTTTTGGTTAAATTGCTTATTGCTCATCTTATTGCTGCCATGAACGCCAACTTTGCCTTATGTATACTGTATACACAGCAACAACTAAACACCCAACTATTTTCATTACCTTGACTGCCATCCTGTCCAGCAACCTGTGGCTCTAAACTCATCTCCTGGCTGTGTTGCTGAGAGTCCACAGACTCTGTGTTGTGCTCTGATGGCTGCTCTGCTTCTTCAGCGGGCTGTGGTGGCTCCTCTTCTCGGAAGAGCTGAGCACTGGCAAGTTGAAAGTGCTCCACAGCCTTCTCCACAGATCCCAGCTCTGTGGAATTCATCTGCTGGTTTGGTTGCTGCTGAAGCCCTGAAGCATCCTGGGACGCATCTGAGTCCTCAGGCAAGATGTTGGTGAGTGGTTCTGGAGCCACCTGGTCCAGGGACCAGTCAGCAGCTTGGCCTAGAACAGGAAGGTCAGGAAGAAAAGCATCCCCGTTGCTCTCCATGGCAGGGGAATCAGTGTCCAGCATTCCAGTAATGGTTTCGTCTGAGAAGCGCAGGCCTGTTGAAAAGCAGGTTGGATTATCACTACAAGTCAAGTCGAATCATAGTAGGGAAAATGGCACTCACATTAGGTGGATATGAAAAGCACAATGGTTACGTTAGTTACTATATAAGTTTACGTATATTTTAGAAGATTTAGAAGATAAAGTATTCGTCACCTCAAAGTGAATACAGCCCTATATTTTTTAGTTGCAAAAACTCCTATTATCATCAAGCATTAACTTTGTGTTAAGTAGCTTCACGCCAAAAAAGGTCACCCCGGTAGAAGCAGCAGCTGGTGCAACAGGATACTTCCTTGTTCTAACATTAAAACGGACGCCAGCTTTAGCTTAAATGCTCACTTAGCAGCTAAAAATAATGTATCCACGTGATCGGCTACTTAAGTAACACAACGCGCAGCGCCTTCCCTTCATTTAAAGCAAAACTACGCGATCCGTCGATATCTGTGAATGTTAGCTTTAGCGTCTGCCTTGTTTTCTGCTTGAGGCCATGTTGCACCCGGGAGGTGGTTTGCATAGTCAAAGTTCAATCAGAAGTTGGGCCTTGGCTCCCATCTATTTCCTGAAAACTATCGAAGCACTAAAGTAACCAGAGGTCGACATTAGCTTCACATTAGCGTTCGTCTCGTAACGTCCGAAGTGAACTCAGATATGGCCATTTATTTAATTAACTACAATTTTCAGCGTACCAGGGCTGTACACTATGATATTAACAAAGTTTGTGCAATAGCGATCTATTACCTCGTAAAATCGTTCGTCTTTCTTTAACTAGAACAACAACGTGCTAAGTATTTGTCTCCGTTTCCAGTTAATAGACGGCACCAACGGTTTCTCCACGTTAGCTAGCCGGCTAACGATTTCCCTGGCTACCACTCGTAGCTAGCGTTAGCTGACCATAAAATCGACACATTCCTAGTCGCACTACTCTATTTCCATTAATAAAGACACGTTTTCTGATCTTACCAGTATCTCCAATGAAATTCTGGCCAACCTTGCGAACTTGTGTGAAGCTTTCGGAGTCACTTTATCTAACCTAAAACAATCAGGCGCGTTTCGCCCACCATTCTTATCAACTTGGAGGAAGCACTAAGGCAGCGTGTGCGCTTGCTCACCACCCGCCCGCCCGTCCGTCCGCGTGCGCGCGCGCGCGCATTCGTGCATGTGCGCGCGTGTGTGCATTATTGACGAACCTTTTCCAATTTGTTACGCATTTTTGACCTGATTTCATACAACGTGCAGGGTCACAAGATTATAGATGCAGACAACTCAAAAGAAAGAGTAATAGGGGTTAAATCACGCCTAAAATAGTCTACAGCAGTTACATTTAGATATAGTTGTGATGTATTTGTAAATTTAACGCTTTAAATATATAGAATTTGTTGATATATATATGCTTAATCCCATACTATCTAGTGCATATAGGCCAAGACTACACAAGCCTGCACTAGACAACAGAATTTAAAATTGTTCACATGGAAATGATAATAATTGATGAGCTTTTACATTGGTGATGAGTACCAAGAAGCATGAGTATCTAGACGAACAGCAAGATGGTGATCTCGATATTTTTTAGATCATCGGTATAGAGATCATTTTCTTGTCTTTCAGTTGATATACTGTCTAATATGTTGT
This sequence comes from Lates calcarifer, assembly GCF_001640805.2. Lineage (NCBI taxonomy): Eukaryota > Metazoa > Chordata > Actinopteri > Centropomidae > Lates > Lates calcarifer. The sequence goes on from NC_066839.1 coordinate 15,495,003, forward strand.
ATTGAATGGTATCTAACGTCTCCAAAAAGGCCATAGTTTATATTTAGTAGATGTTGATACATCTCGCCAAGATTTAAATTTAAAATGCTATTTATCGCAAATCTTATCAATGTAATATATATATGTGTGTGTGTGTGTGTGTGTGTGTGATAGTAAATGGACCTGAGCCCTAAAAATGGGCAACACATATTGTTGCTTTATCAAAGTACCTACCTATAACTCAAGTTTCAAGGGAACTAATGCAAATGCCTCTTTGTACATGGTGAAGCTTAAGGTCTCATAATATCCTACCTTCACATGGCTTACTTTGCCTCTTCAGTAATGATAGTGTATGTTATATTGTGTTTTTAGCCCGTTTTAATGAGCAGATGTAACAGGCAGCTTCCGACATGAAACACTGTAGTTCCCCCCTCCCCTTCCTACTCACTCACAACCTCCACGTCACTGACTAATCATACGGGAACCGTTTTGAATGAATGATAAGACATGTCGGAAAGACCCGGCTGTAAACCCCCTCCTGAGATCATTAAGCTTACTAAATCCTTACATCAGTCCCATATGTACAGACCTGTGTGTACTTCAAGTGCCACACGTAATACTAGATGTGATTAAATACATATTGAAAGCTCAAATGGCGTCAACGCTAGCTAATGGGCCGGTCTGCAGTTCACTGTTTGTGCAGCGCGCATGCGAAATGGCGTATGGTGCTTTCGGGCGTAGTCGGAATTCTTAATATTATGAAGAGTGTAAAAGTTAAGGATGTGTTTGTTTACATGCAGTACTTTGTATGAAGTCTGGTTTTAAGACGTATACGGAACTTAAATATAATACATTTATAAACTGATTAAAAAAACTATCATAAACTGGTTCAATATTTTTGCATTGACATGAGAAATTAATCAAGTAAAAAAAATAAATTAATTTGGCAATTGTTAAATCTTTCTGTCTAAAATCTCTATAAGTATAAAATATTATGTAATTATTGCCAGGCTGTCATGTTTAGGTGGGAGTCACTTGGCCCACATTTCATTTTTAGTTGTTTAACATCTTTAAATAGCAACTTAACAAACACCTGAAATTTTGTTTATGCAGATTTCCAGAGGTTTAACTTTCCACCTTAATGCAATGATGTAGAAATCATTTTTCAGGATGTGTCAATACATCCTGACATCATGGCTGGCTTTGGTCAGAGGTGCACCAGACTTGAAACCTTCAAGCCCAAGGGGCAGTGAAACACTGCTTGATGTTAAAGCTACCAGTTACTAACTTTGGCAGAAAAAGAGTGTTTTTGTATAGAATCCCATCATTCACAGTATGAAACAGATTGAAACTGATTGTTTTCAGTGTCTCAAAATTACTTTTTGAAGAGAACTATCATATTTAAAATAATAATGTTTGATTACTTTTTATTTATTTTTTTTTCATTCAAAAATAAGTATCATTTAATTGATGCATTAATGATTTATAACATAACATAACAGAATTTTGGAAATTATCATCCTGTCAACTGATTAGCCTAAAATTCAACATTGTAAACATTGTGTGTGTGTGTGTGTGTGTGTGTGTGTGTGTGTGTGTGTGTGTGTGTGTGTGTGTGTATCTTTCTTTGTCTTTATCATAACCAACACAACATGTACTGATAAGATACACAAAATAATCAAAGAGTAGTAACTTGTTTTTAAAAAAAAGTTAAGAAAACGTACAATAGTAAATAAATATGATTGTTATGAACATAATTATTAAATGCTAATGTAATCACAATAACAACTATTATAAAACTGATACAAAGGAAGGCAGATAAAGGTATGGGGGAATTTTTTTTGTATTTTTTTTAAACACCCGTACAATGCCCTTTTATTTGGATATTTTTATGTCTTCAGATGTCGGAGCTCATGATGAGCCCTTGAACGTATCACAGGAGTGTGTGAGCAGTGTAGAGGAAGTGGCGGCTGATCTGGGTCCGCACCTTTTCCGGTAACACAGCACCGCCACCGCTCGACTGAACGGCTGCAGAGAGAGAGGGAGGAAGAGAGACGGAGAGCGGCAAGAGCGGGGAGAAACGGCCCGGGGACTGGGGGACGATCGCCGCAGACGTAGGTATTCATCCCGCTCTCTGTGTTCTTTGCTTTTGTTTTGCTTTCCTGTCCGCGTAGAGAATATTTTTTCGGATCCAAAGTTGTTCTCTGTACTAACACCCCTCCCTTCTCTGGACCGCTCTTGTGTCACAGGGGGGGAAGAGAAGAAAGTCGGATGAATCAATGACCTTTTGAACGTTCTTCCTCTGGATGTCCCGGTGCAGAAACGGACCGGAGAGCTCACATTCTGCCGTGTTTTCTTAAGAAAAACACTGTGCTGTGAAATTCATCGACTGGAATTGGCTAAGGGCAAGTGTGGAGAGCCGGCTGCCAAGGAGGAAGTGGGAACCCCGGGCTAGGACTGGGCCTGATTTATATAGAGAGCTCCTTTTTTGTAGAAAGCTACACCAGCTCAACAGAGAGCAGCTGGGTTTTTTTTGAAGGAGAAATACGACTTGAAATGTGAGGTGCGAAGAAAGTCTGTGCTCAACGGCTAGTTTGAAACAAGGGGATGTAATTTTTTCTTCTTACATCGGAGGGCAGTGGATCATGAAAATATATCCCCACCCAATTCTACGAGGGCTCCAGACACACCGCTCCCACTGAATGCTTCAAGTCACCAGCTCAGGTCAGATCATCATCATATGTCCAGCTAATTGTACCACTCTGTGACCCAACTGCACAAACTTGAAAGTCGCCGCCTTTTGAATATTGACACTTGTGTCAGCCCACCGCTGCCATCACGTGGAGGGCTCCCAGCACACATTTGAAACTGTAACTTCTCAGTTGTATTGAAAACAACTTTTTCTCTCATTAGAGAAGTCGTTTTTTTTTCTTACAACAAAGTATTTATGCACAGTAAACAAGATGGGGAAAATGCTGTCAAAGATCTTTGGCAACAAGGAGATGAGAATATTGATGCTTGGACTTGATGCTGCTGGTAAAACTACCATCCTGTACAAGCTGAAGCTGGGACAGTCAGTCACCACCATCCCCACCGTCGGTTTCAACGTGGAGACCGTCACCTATAAGAATGTGAAGTTCAACGTGTGGGATGTCGGAGGGCAGGACAAGATCAGGCCCCTCTGGAGACATTACTACACAGGCACCCAGGGCCTCATTTTCGTGGTGGACTGTGCCGACAGGGACAGGATCGACGAGGCGAGGCAGGAGCTCCACAGAATCATCAACGACCGGGAGATGAGGGACGCCATCATCCTGATCTTCGCCAACAAGCAAGACCTCCCAGATGCCATGAAACCCCACGAGATCCAGGAGAAGCTGGGCCTGACCCGGATCAGAGATAGGAATTGGTACGTTCAGCCCTCGTGTGCCACAACAGGGGATGGACTATACGAGGGCCTGACCTGGCTTACCTCAAATTACAAATCTTAATGTTTCTCCTCCTCCTCCTCCTCCTCCTCCTCCTCCTCACCAGCCTTGGACACTTGGAGGCAAAAAAGTAGCTGAGATTGAAAACATGAGTTTAAAAAAAAAAAATGCAATCTGAAGCAATTAATACCACGACCTCTCTGCTGAGTATATATCAAAGAGAGTAGCAATTATATTTTGTTTTATTTTCCTTTTTTGATAATGATGACTTCACTATAACCCCAGATTTCATTTAAACAAAAGACAATTGTTTTATGCCTGGCTTTCTTTTTTTTTTCCTCCTATAGTTTGCTTTGGTTCACATTCTGTATAATCAGTACTGTTGAAATATACAACAAGCTTACTTTTGAGCTCTTCTTTTGTTTTTCCCTTCTTTTTTGTATATTTCCTTTCAGGGGACTTTGGGGACACACACATATACTTTTTACCCCCCCAGCTTAGCTCTCATTCAGTATTCTCATGACCCAGCTACATATCCAAAGGATGGGGAAAAGTCCAGAGACCATCACCTAGCATCAGCATATCACTCTCATGGCTCAAACTGCCTCTGTAATGTGTGTAAGAATGTGTATTATGGATATGTTAGGACCTGGAAAAAAAAATTAACTGTTTTTCATAATTGATTGTACTGGGATGAATGAGGAAATGTGTTAGTACTTATTTCCTGTGCAGTGATTACATCCATAATGTCTACTGTGGCGGTTTGTTTGAAAGACACTATGTGGACGCTGGATATTCACACACACTGTGATATGGATATATATTTTTGTTGTTTCAGGATCCTGAACCTGTTACCACCAGTCTTATTATCATTACTATTATTATTATTGCCTCTTATTTTCCTCCCAGAGCTTCCATTACTGTTAAGTATTTGTAGTTTCAGCTGCCTTAGGAGGGGGTTACAGGTGTCCCCCAAAATCAAGACAGTTACCATGGCAGAAGGTATTCTCAACCGCTGAGTTTGCACTATAGGAGGGGAAAGGGGGGGGTGGGCTGAGGGATTACCGACTCACTGGCTGTGCACATTTTGATTTTCTGTGACTGACTTTTAGACCCCAGCAAGTGTTTACGAAATTCCCAACCCCCCTCCCACCACCACCACCACCACCTCCAGTATAGGGTGCTTCAGTGACTTTTTTTTTTCTTTAAACCCATCTTCACCTGCCTGTACACTTAAAGGTCCTGCAGACACACACCAGCTTTCTGGTAATAGTTCATAGATGCTCTGTTTAATTTACGTTCCCTTTTTTTTTTTTTTTTTTTTTTTGTGCTAATGAAATAATAAAAAAATATATCCAGATCAGTACAGAAGTGACGCCTTTTCAATAAACAGCTGCAACCTCTAGAAGAGTAGCAAAAGTAATATTTCAAAAAAAAAAAAAAAAAAAGTCAAGCTATGAAAAGAGGAAGTGAGAGTTCAGGGCGTTATGATGGTTGAAAGAAGGTCTAGTTAGTACAAACTGTGAAGTGAAGTGAGCCTCGGCCTGTTTCCTTTCTGCACTTGCATGTGTGAGTCATTGGCTGTGAATAAATGATGAGAGCTCTGGTTTCAGAGTAGTGATTGTCAGGTAAACCGTGCTTTTCCGAAGGTCTCAAAGTATCACTTTGTCCATCAGGGCACTGACTCCGCGGGCGACTTCTGACATTTCTAAACAAAGGAGCCAAATTAAAGAGGTAATGGTGGAGCTGGTCCAAATCCTGAACTACAGAAGGTTAAACCTCGACAAATCTTAACATTTTGGGAAAACGCGGGGCATTAAGTTCTGTCCTGGTAATAGGTAACTTTACATTTGTCTGTTTAAACAAGGGTGCTTTGAAAAGTAAAGTAACAGAACACTTTCATAGGCAGGAAATGACACATTTTTCACACAGCAAGAGTTGTGTTGTCATATTTAACCTGACGATAAAAATGTTACAATCTGGTGAGAATTAGTTCAGAAGCAAAGTGAATTTGGGTTAACTGAGAACTTGGTGAGGCCAGTGTCTTACTTCATGCTTGTGTAACAACTGAGGTTAGGGTGACAGCCTCACGAAAAGGTCTCAGCCAGCCTGGCATTTTGCCCTGGGTATGCGAGACACCCTGAGGCGCAGATCTGAGATCAGGCTACCATTTTATGTCAAGCCATTCCTTTTTCTAGAATTATTTTTTTTACACCCCCCCTCCTCGCTGAGTTTTATGTGTTTCCGAGCCATAAGAAAAAGCAGAAGAGCTTTCTGCGCGTGCGTGTGTGTGTGTAAGGTGTAAGGAAAGAGGAGGGTGTGAATCGTGGGTACTGACATCACTGTGTGAAGTCAGGAAATGCTTGAAAGAAGAAAATAGTTGTCATGGAAATTGGTGGTTTAGGAGTGACTTGAGTGAGACAAAAACAGTCAAAGTAAGTGTCAGGTTGTGTCTCTGAAACATAAACACAGACAGGTGAAATGTATATCTGACTTTATGTGTTGATAATGACAGAATGAGGTGATAATTTCCAGTTTCCTGAAAAGCTCACAATTTAGAAATATTCAGTTTTCCCTAATATGTTACTGTAGCTGTGTTTTCAGGGGAGTCACAGTCCAAGAATTCCTGTGCAGGAATGTGTGCTTTCTATCTCTGTATTTGCTGTGTTTGCCCATGTGGTGTTTGCTCTGTGGCTGTTGATCTGAAGTTTGACCTGTTGCTCTGCTGAAAGCTTGTACCCTGCATGTGACATGTCTGGCTTGAAGGACAGGGGACAGGCAGTTAAACTCAGATAGACACACAAATTCTACAACCTATTATCTCTCCTGAAACTGCTTGGGACTCAGCTGCGTCAGTTACTACAGGAATTTCCTGCATTTTCAGAGTGCACCATTGTACTGAAACCACTTTATTTGAACAGTTGAGGGCAGTGCCCCAGTAAGTGTCAAGTATGATCTTGTTTGCTTATGATTTTCCACTGTGGATGTGGAAATTCCAAAGAAATCGACGAGCGCTTTTCTCCTCTCGGGAGGAATCAAGGGGAGAGGAAATATGGAAAGGGAGAGCAGTTTGAAACGGCTCCTGATGTTACATCAGCGCTGAGCCGCTGAATCACGCTGCACATGTCACAGGCCCTTTGTACAGCTGTCACTGCACTCAGCAGCAGATGCGCCACACACATTGGCTGGTGTCAAATGCTGCCAGCCTCACCTGTGGCCCTCACTTAAAGGATGTGATTTAAGAGTCTGTATTGTCTCTCTTACTTAAGTAGGAAGAGTCTTAAATTAAACTGGATTTGGTCACAAAGTATTTTCCTGTGACTAACTACAGAGATCACTCATTCTGTAGATGTAGTAATGCTTCTCCAATCCTACACAATGACCTGGCAACCTCAATTGATGCAATGAAACATTTTTTTCAGTTCCTCCGCATCATCACCGCCATCAACAGTCACATCAGGACTTCAGATGTGATTCACTTGTGCTTCCTGTGACCAGTCGCCCAGTGAAAGCTGCTGCGGAAGTGTTGGATTTGAATGAAAAGCCCCGAGCAGACCTGCTTCGTTCTCTTTCGTATTCACTTTTTAGCCCCGAGCACTGCCATTGTATTTTTGCGCCGGGTGGGGGTGGATTGCGCTATTGTACGCCCTTTGAAGGGGCTGGTTTCAAACAATACTTTTTAAACGGACCTCATTGGCAGTTCCTCTGTCATTTGTTTACTCAGGCGTTCCTCTTTTTTCAATCTCACTTCAGTTCTTCATTCAGCAAGGCAGGAAACCATCAGATACAGACAACGTGCATTTCAACAGAGAGGAGTCTCACACTGCTCACGAACTTAATCAAATATGACAGTAGAATCTCTAACGTGTGCTTTCTAGGAAAAGCTGCAGTTAATGATGTGTGTGACATCACTGTCTCACTGAATGCAGTTAAAAGCATTGATTGTGAAACACGTGGTAAGAGTCATGTACTGAGATCTGTGTAGTGCTGAGACACTTTTTCATCATGGGCCTTCTCACACCTCCGTCAGCATCTGAATATAAATCTATTGATTTTTAAATAACATTTTGAATACAACACCTTTACTTTAGCCCAGGGCTTTTCTGTGTGGAGTTTGCATGTTCTCCCTGTGCCTGCGTGGGTTCCCTCTGGGTACTCCGGCTTCCTCCTACAGTCCAAAGACATGCAGCTTAGGTTAATTGATAACTCTAAATTGCCCATAGATGTGAATGAGAGTGTGAATGGTTGTTTGTCTATATGTGTTGGCCCTGCGATGGACTGGCAATCCGTACAGGGTGTACCCTGCCTCTCGCCCAATGACAGCTGGAATAGGCTCCACCTGCCCCCACGACTCTTAACAGATAAGCAGTATAGATAATGGATGGATGGGTGGACCATCACTTGTAATAGAGCATGTTTACATTGTGGTATTTTTACTTAAGTAAAAGTAAGGATCTACATTCACTTCTGGCTGTTGTCAGTGTTCAAGTGTTGGCATTTGTACTACACATCACATTTACTACTCATAATCAAGACTAAACAACATTAATTAGACAAAGAATATAATGATCTGGAGTCTTTGAAGGCCCTTAGTGTTCATCTGTAACTGTTGCCTGAACCTGTAATCTACACCCATGACGTATCGCTTTTAAATGCTCCTCATATGCAAACCTGATTTTTAGAATATGGAAAGTCTCATAATCTACTTCTCAGTCATTTGTTTAGCTGTCATAATCCTCTCCTTTGCACCTTCAGGCTCCAGTACCTTTTTTCTAACCAGGACAATGCATCCTCTTCTTGCTGTGGGCAACAACACCAAAAACATATTTGACACACCTCTCTGCCTAATCGTCATCAACCAGTGATTGTTCAATTCATCAAAGATAAGATTCACTTTTGATATTCTTTTGTCCTTTGTGACGCCTTTTTCAAAAACCTCTGTCTTCTGATTGAGCAATTATCCACAGCTGTCTGTACAGGCACTTCCTGTCAGCGACGTCCACTATTGAGACACACAAAGGGACTTTAGGACTGGGTGGAGTGGGGCCGGTGCTGCAGCCCAGAGAGTCTCTCTCTCTCTCAGTTGTCATGGCGCCCCATTTAAACAGCATTGTAAAAGCAGCATGCCTAGTGACATTCAGCTTCCAGGCAGTTGTAAGCTCTTCAGAATCTGTCGCATGTTGCGTTTTCCCTCCTCCTCGGACAATGTGCTAATAATTATAGGGAGCCCAAGGCCTGTGTTTGCATTTGGCGGAGAAGTTGTGTAGTGGGAGGGATGTGAGCAGCAGCAGTGATTCAGGCTCACAGATGTAATTAATGGAGGCTGTACATTGAAAGTATAGTGCTCTATCACATCCCCCAGAAAAAGCACAGTTTCAACAGCATCTGCTCCAAGAAATATGTGAAGAAGAGTAGGTGGAGAAACCTTATACTGTCATAAAGCTGAATATACTGAATACGTAAGGCCTGAATCACTGATTTTCACTTTGCTTGTATATAATCTCACTCTTGTGTTATCAAAATGAGTGGGCTATAGTGTCATTAAACTGATCTTTGATACAATAAACTAAATAAATTATCAGGAAGTCAGCGCAAAGCAGAATCTTGGGCACAATTTTAGTGAGAATTATGACATTTAGCCTTGTTGCTTCAGCAGATAAAGAGTATCAGGAAGATAAACATTTTTTTAAACACAAATTAAGACCTAAACTGGTGGGTAAATTTAGAGTTGTGCTTTCGTTTGTGACAGGAAATGACATAAGCTGCAACCTTCCTGTGTGGCACATGGCACACCACAGCAACAGATGGACACAATAAGATAAATAAAAAAAAAAAAAAAAGATTAACAGGATACGATTAGTATGTAGTAGTAGTGGAGATAAGTAGAATAGAGTGTGTCTGGGCTGAAAAATACAACAGGTAGGAGAGGGTTAAAGTATTGTTATTCTGAGGCAAATTATGTCTGTTTAACAGCTCTGTAATTACCTGGTCTGATTTTCTGATATGAAACTGAGAAATGATACAGAACAGATCCTGAAACCATGACTGCTTTGAATACGAGCTCAGTCAAGAGGAGTGAAATCAACAACATCTATATCTCACTTGACTTCTCTGTTAATTCTTTACTACTCGCTCATGTTGAGCAGTTATAAAAGAGTTACTATGCCTCAACTCATTCTTTAAAAGCTGTTGTAATAAACCTTGTTGAACCCTGGTTGAAGGTTGCCATTCACACATTGTGTAATTATTAATAGGTCTGCTGTGGAATTCTGTCAGACTGAACAGGGAGCCAATTATTCTAAATGTCGCTCTCATTCGCTCTCTCTGTCTCTCTGGTGCCTGTTGGCAACCTCCCACTTTACACACACAGAAATAGAGTCACCAACACAACTTTCATCCCTAAATAACACACAACACTACATCCAAAAATAACCCACCACACACATGCCTCCCCACTGGCTCTTATTAATGACCTGTCTGAAGAGCCATCTGCTTTCATGTAAAGCACTCAGCACAGCTCAGTGTGTGTGTGTGTGTGTCTGTGTGTGTGTGTGTGTAGTCTATGTGCTCTGGTCATGTACATGTATGGCAGGTTGCTGGCAGGTGTTCCGCGGAGCTCAATGATTTGTGAAAGGACTCAGCGCACTATAAAGCAATCGTCTCAGTTCACTAGTCTGTGTTTAAGCTGAGCTGTAGTAGTCCTAGTAAAAGGCCTCATGATGTGTAAGTGCAGTTTCATATCCCACACTGGGAGGATGTTTCCTGTTTCTCTGAAGATCACGGTTTTTAAGTGTTTTTTGGATTAGACTATTCTGTTTTTTGAGAGTGTTGCATGTATTCATTATGAGATGTGATGGAACATAATCAATAATGAATTCAAACTGAAATACTTGAATAGATAAAGAGTAACGCCTAACCAGTATACTACAAAGGTTAATCTGGTCACATGTGCAACAAGTTTATTTGGGTCATCTCTGGCTGTGATCTGGCTCATCTGTTGTCAAAAGAGTTCCTTATCTCCTGCTTCTCACATGCTCTGACATCATCTTTTCTTGCTCAATAATGTGATGTAATCAAACTGCCCCCAAAATCTGTAAAAAAAAAATGTCAAAACTGGCTGCACATGTGCGTGACTGTGTCTAACAGTGTGGTAAAGCTATTATGTACAGTACATACAACCGATTGCCACGGTTTATAATGCCTTTCATTGTCTGTGTTTTGCAACAAACCTGCTTGTGTATGCAATTAGTCTTCCCTGTAGGGAGCCAAAATCACTAGTGGAGCCTGTGGCGTCCCAGTGCCCATATGGGAATGGGAATATGCTGAGCCATCTGCAGCATCATGCCTGCTCCATGCAGGACGCAGCCTCCTCATCAAGTAGAGGGAGTGTGCACACATGCAGACACACACACCCAGCAGGCATGTGTGCACTCGTGTATCACGGCTAGGACAGGTAGGTCTTTTTGTTACAAGCTCATACTATTGCACAAGCGCACAGTAATGCTTACATACAGTATATGAGAGCATACTGTGACTTTTTTCTTTCTATCATGGTGGTTCAAGAACTGTTGTTGCTCAGAATCTAAGTCTTAAGTTTTGCCTCCACAGTCTGTCTAAGCTTTAACTACAAACAGGGGCGATGGGGTTGTTAAATGACAGAAATACCTTTTCTTTGTTTGCTCTTGTCTCTATGGCAACATTGACAAAGACTCAGCAGCAGATGGCTGTAGCACATCTAAGTGGTCTAAATTGACTGTCTTGAATCCTGTCTCTTACTTACCATTCCTCTACCAAATATCTAGTTTCATCTTTTAAATCATCATCAGCTAACATTCAGATTGAGGAGGAGGGTCCAGAGGCTTCTTTACGCGACTGATACACTGAAATTCTGTGTATAAATCATGGAAGCAATCCACAAGTCACATTCATCATGAGCTGTCTGATGGTGAACAGAATGTGAAACAGGCTCCTAAGCCAAGACACCAAAGCATTAGCAGCATCATGGAGTTGTGTTTAAAAAAAGAATCAAATCGTCTTGTCTGTTTTCAATAATGTGATTTATTCTTGTAGCTCTGGCCATTTATTTTTTGGTGTGTGTTTACCATTTTCTTATTATTACATGTGTATATACATTTATCATTTGAGAATACATAGACTGTATTTGTGTATATCAGGAGATCCACTGATATTTCAAACATGCAAGAGTAGTTCTTCCAAAAAGTTCCTTATTTGTGTATATTCTACTCCAACATCCACTTCTAAATTATCAGTGGCCACCCCTTCTCATATGCTTTGCTTGACTTGAAATACAGCCTGCCAAAAGCTGCATAATGATAGCCGGGCTAATGCATTCCACATGTGCACAATTAGGCACACAATCTGATCTCTGATTTGCTTACCAAATATGGTTTCTAGATAACTTGCGTGATGCAACAAAGTTGTTCGCAACTACACACTGTGGTACAGACAGATTCTTCTGCAATTTGGCCACTTGGATCCCTTTTATTCATGTGAGCGACATGAATGTTGAAACAAGCCCCCATAAATAGAGATTTTATATACTGCTGATTCACTGTATGGAACTACCGTAAAATATTTAATCTTGTATATTTTGTGAAATGTGAAAACAGCAGCTATGTGTAAACCTACAGTAGCAACAGCAAGCAGAGATCTAAGGTTGTGATTAACTCGTGAGAATTTGTCTGGCTGATGAGGCCATCACAGAACAAAGTGTATGTCAATCAAAACTGCCATGTCCAATTTCTTATTTTTTAATTAACTGCAATTGTTTAACTGTGAGATGATGTGGATGTCAGAACAGCTGACATCATGGAAAGACGGTCTCTATATTGACAACTTCCTTGCCTATTTGTGGCAATGAGGTGATGTTGTGAGCGGATGTTTTAATAACGGTAGAGTCCAGTTTCTTCTCTCTATGACAACAAGCTTCTGCTAAGTAGCATGAAGACGGTTGATGAAATCCTCCCACTGTTCTACAGCTGAAAAACTGTGCTATGACCTCGGTGAAAAGCTAAAAGAGGAATTCTCTTTGGGGATTAATGAATCACTATAAAAATCATTAATTATTTTATATCAGATAGAGTTGATTACCTGACAGGGAATGACTTTTAATTCATTCAGAGCATTCTTTACATTCCTGGCTAGGTGAGACAAGTAAATCCTTGCCCTGCTGATTGATTATTATAGCCATAAACTATGTAAATTAAGGAGGGGGAGTGGTGAGGATTCATTCTGCATGATGGAGGCCAAACATATTTTCTAGTTTGCTGCTGCTGAAATCCAGCCAAACAAGGACAGTGACAGCCAGAGAGAAAACAGAGAGCACAACAGGCAGAGAAAATGGGAGGGATGGAGGCAGATAGAGAGAGAGAGAGAAAGAGAGACAGAGATAGAGTGTGAGGAGGGTGTGACCTTAATCCCAGGGAAAGAAAGACAATTACACTCACTGAAACATGCACACACACACACACACACACACACACACACATATCTGGTCCATCCAGTTTGTGTCTCAGAAGAAATGTATGCTGGAGGTTAGACTTGTGATACACTGAGTGAAATTTGCGTACTACTGTATCCCCTTATGTGGTAGGTCAACGCCCCAGTTTGTTGATAAGTTACTCTGTGACTGCAGTGGGCTGTCATTCATACAATAAGGGTGTGGTTGTTTGCCTTTGCTTTTACTGAAGCCCATTCATGAGTCATCACCTCTCTCTGTGTCATTAACAGTCTTGTAGCTCCAGCACTTTAGCTAATATGTGAGTGCGGGTATGGCCATTTCCATTCTGAAGTTGTAATCATACCACAGACATCTGTAAATTTGCACAAGCAAATGTTTCAATGACACCTACGTATCTCATAGCAAGGGCCAACATCACCACACACCGCGGAGTCATGCACAATACTGCATGGCGCCTCTGTGCCTTAGCCTGCACACAAGCTACTACTTGTTACACCACCCCGCCAAAACAAAAAGTAGGCTACTGTTCCAGATGAAGGCAACCATGTCACTGTGGAGACTGAACAGATTCTGTTACTGACAACCCAGATCTGGGTTCTGTCCAAAAAGCCAGCAGCAAAGGCTTTGCTCTCTGTCTCATCAAATAACACTGAGCAGGAACCAGCATGTTGGAGGAAAATGTGACAAGTATGTGACAAGACAGCTGTATCTGAACCAAATTGCAGACCACAGTCCACCATGTGGGTGTTAAAGGACCACTGCACAGGTGGAACTGATGTTTAGACACTCATATTAGTGTAAATGGTTACACTTGACTAACTTGATAAGCCTGGAAAGTTGTACTTTGGTAACTGAAGTGCACTGCCCTCATGTGGTCACAGCATTGTGACTTAGTAGCCTACACACTACTTTTTCTGTGTGTAAGTGAGTGAGAGAGTGAGAGATAGAGACAGAAAGGGAGATGGAAGAGTGGGGCTCCAGACGGCCTGTATCTGTCTACCAACTCCCACATGAAATGCAGACAACAAGAAAAGAAGGCGTCTCGTCTGGGGCGCAATGGTGACCCACATCCTAGATACACCACACCCCCCGAAGCATCTCATTACGTCAGACTCCATAATGGCCCACGCGATCAGAGCTGTATGATTTCCATACATAAAACCGGACGGCACATTCTGCTACTTTGAATGTCCCAGGGCGCCTCTACGTGCCAGAGGATGTGGGTACTTCCTCTGGATTTCGAAATTCATTTTATTCTATCAGTGGGAGCCAGCATCTCATCAGGGTTGCGTCCAATTCTTGTTCCACAGGAGTGTCCATGCTTGCGTGCATTTGCATATTGAATTATGAAGATGTGTTTTTCTTGTAATCGATAGTATAGCATTTAAACATATTAAAAACCCCGATAAGTACGTACTGACCCTTGTAGAGGCAAATTTGTCAACTATCTCAAGATGTGCTTCGAACGACCACCCCTATAAAATATGGTACGCTCCACTCCCTGCCGTTAGCCGTTGTTGTATCCTCCGCTACTGAACAGATTTGTCGTGATACAAACTAGCTACACACTGGCATTAAAGCCATGAAAAGATGCTCCTTCACGGGACTAAATCATTAAAACGAGCGACAAGAAGTCTGGGAAAACTTTGCCGAACTGTGCCCAAACTTTGATAGACTACAACCCAAATCACTTCCCTACAGTTTCGAGTGTGTTAGCATTGTTTTATCTCACCACTATTGCCATTGGACGCGTTCTTTTTTCTTCTGGAGCAGTTCAGTCTGATGAATTCACCGAAAAAAGACGGAGATGATGATGTGCCCGTTAAAGACCCGGTAAAATACGGCGAATTGGTCATTTTGGGGTAAGTCTCTTCAAACCTAAAGCTATAGTAACATTGTGTGGGATGGAGAAACGCTCCAGCGGCAATGAACGTTAAATATGTAGCGGCACCATCAGCACAATAAACCAACAGATGACGTGTGAGTTTAGGTTTAATCCATTGCTCTTACAAAATCTATCGCTTTATGGCCGATGTTCAGACATAGAATTCATTATAGGTACATATTTTAGCTCATTTCTCTTTTATTGCACACTGCTGTCGTTTACCACCGCTCTATGACTCTGTAGTAATGTTACAAACTAACTTTATGTTACAAATGAAAGCATATTTCCTCAGACTATGCCACCGTATTGTTTTGGCATAATGTATGGTGCGTTTGAGTGTAAAAGCTGCAGCATCTGCCATAGCGATAGTACATATGGCTATTACGGATGTAGCCGCTTTTTCATCAATGGTTGTAGTGTGTGGGGGGGGGTAGCAGCGCTGGATTGCTCTGGCTGAAAATCCCAATGATGTCATACTATGCTGCTGGATATGTGATTGCAAAAAGTGGGGCTGGGGGTGATATCATTGTCTGAAAAATACATGCATCTCGCTCATTTTATCAAGTCAGAAAGCCTCTTTCGCCTGTTATTACTAATTAATTAAACGTCGCATCCAGATGACCATCCATGCCAGGGAGTGAGGGAGGGAGGAAGGAGGAGGAGGATGAGGAGGAGGAGAAAAGCCCTTCTACATCACCAGCAGCACACACAAGCACACAGTAGGCAGGATGTGCTGATGGCAGCCACCAGCTTCCACAGCGTTTCCACCCCTACAGCTCCACACTGTGCAGGGTCTGCAGGGACCAGAAATGCCACAGCATACACACAGCACACACAATCACACTCACACACAGAGGGGGACACACACAGTCATATCCAGGCTTACACAGGCCTCCCTCTTGCCCTGCAGAGCTTCCTGTGTATGCCAAAGATAACTGACCTAATGGCCTATCGCTTCCCCTCCGGCTGAACATGGAGTGAGGAGGCTGTAGCCCGTCTGTATCAGAATACTGATTAGCTGTCCTCCTCATCATCTGACTCTCTGAACAGAGCAGCCCTTTACACCCTTAGAAGGAGAATAAGGAAATTATAATTTAATGCTAGTTTAAGGTTTTTTGGCCATGCAACGTAAACACAAGCACACTCTGCTGTTTGTGCCATAAATTGCATTTGTATTAGCTCACTTTTGAACAGTATTGATTGAGGTTTGGTTTGATCTTGCCCTGTGAGACTGCTGTATGCTGTTATAGGTATCTGGCTGAGTGATATTGGTGTAACTGAAACACTGTCTTATGTTATTGCTATTATTCTATACTGTAAGATGATTTAGAGTATGTTAAAAATGTCACAATCTAATTACGGTGGTAGATGATACACTGTTTTGTGTTAATATTATAACATAGGTTGTCCCATATCTGGATCAGTAGGCTTTATTATGATTCAGGCCCACGACCAGTTCGTATGCCCCCAGACATACAGCAGGTAACTTTGACAGCATAACCAGCTGTCAGAACAGGCTGTTCTTTCTACTGCTTCCTGTCAGATATCATTTTTTCCTCACCTGTTTTGTGCAAGTGTGGTTTGACTTTGCATCTGTCAGCCTTGATGATCACATGCCCCGTGTGGTCGATGCCTGCTTCACTGCAGGCCATGTGATCTTTGCAGTGGCTGCCTGCCATTCGTTCATTACCTTAGTTAGCCTGGACACCATGTACAGCACTGCCCCCGTCCAGCATTGCTCAACTCACCTCCACCCCATAACCCTCTCCCATCACTATGCAAACACCTTCTTGTCCTCTCTGTTTATCTCTACCACACCTTTTTATCTCACCCGTAACCCCTCTTAACACTGTCTCTGTCGCATTCCTCTGTCTTGCACCCAGTCCTTTTCCTGCCAGCCTGACAGTGTTTTGCTGAGTGCTGACTTTCACAGAGGCAGCCCTCCTCGGTGACTTGCCCTCAACAAAAATAAACCCTGTGTCAGAGTGCAGAAGGAGTGAATATTTCATATAGTGCTTTATGATGCGTGCACATGCGTGAGGCAGACCAGGACTGCCCAGCAAATCATACCTCGTGGAGCTGCTCTTCCATCGGCCTTTCCCCTCGACCCTCTGCTTTATGTTGTATCTCTGCCCTTTTTCTCTATCTCCTCTCCCTGCCCCTTGCTTCATTCCATTCATTTAGCTTTAGTTTTCTGTCTCTAATACTCATGATAGCTTCTGACTGCTTTTCTGTCTCTGTTTCTGTCAGGGCACTCACCACCTTTTCTTTCTCTCTAAGCTGATTTTCTCTCTTGCCCTCTTATCCTTGGTCCCATTTCATATCTTCTGCCTTTTAACCAGACCCCTCAGAGCTCTGTCCTCATATGTCTTCTTTTCTTGACCCAGTCCTCCTCTTGTCAGACGGGGTTCAGTTTGAAGTAGCAAGCAGGGCCATGGAGGGAGCAAGTAACACTGAGTCATCCTCTTTGATTGGACTCAACATTTAAAAAATGTCACAAGTAAATGTGGCTTGTTTGAAGGCTTTTCCAGGTAACACACCCCATCCTCTCACCAACATCCTGCTGACTGCTCGCCCTGCTTTGGCCTTATGGTTGCTGGCCACAGTAAATGAATTCTAGCCCTAAGATTCATGGAAGTTTAGCTCATTAAAAATGCATAATGTCAACAAACTTCCCTCAGACCACCAAAAACAGTACAGAACTGCTGTCACTGAAATTAATAAAACGTGTGTCATACAAACACTAGAAAGGTAGATATTGGCAAAAGTGTTTTCACTATGCTAATTTCAGATTACTTGTGTGATTAGTGTCTTATCTGATTAGATTTGTGAATACATTTTTTGAGTATTTGAGGAAAACTATTATTTTGCTGATTAATTTGGTCTATACAACATCAGTAAACCGTAAAATATACCCACCACAATTTCCTAGAGCCAAAGTTGATGCCATCAGACGTCTTGTTTAGTCCAAACAACAAATGTTTGAAAGGCCTAAGCAATTACTTGATTATCAAACTAGTCACAAATTAAATAGCTGCTGATGAACTACATGATTAATTGACTAATCATTGCAGCTCTTAAAAAATACAGTCATAACAATAGATAATAAGTGGCATGTTGGGCTTCAGTACAGAACAGATGTAAAACAGAAAACTAAACAATTTGTAAACAAATGGCACTGCTGTTCACTGCTGTGAAGTACCTATGTTGTCAATGGCCACGTATTGTACATACCCATAAATGACTTTATTACCTGCGTTGATTGTTTGGGTGAGCTCTAATATTTAGCTATGTGTGTTTTGACATGCAGGCACCCAGCACTGTCAGTGTGAAGGGTGTCTCCTTTTTGTGTGTGCATATTGAGACTATTTAAATAGTTGGCAATAGCAAAACTAAAAGTATGTTTAGAATAGGGCTACAACAAATTTCTGCTTTCATTATCTAAATAATCTGATGCTTATTTTCATAATCAATTGATTAACCATTTGGTTAATAAAATGTCAGGAAATAGTGAGCACCCATGTTCAGATTTCTTATTACAGATGGATTTTCCTTTAAAAGACTGCTTGATGAATCAATCACAGTTTCAGATCTCCATTGTACAAACACAGACCACTGTGACACATCAGAACAGAGCCAAACCAGATGCTCATCTGATCCAGTTTGGAGGCCAGTAAAAGCAGAGTTATTGTCCCTCCCAAAGTCTTCTTGCCCGCTGGGTATCCTCTGAATAGTTTTAATAAGGACCATGCCCCAGTGATTAGTCAAAAGCCTAAAACCAGAATGCTGCCTTCTGTGTGAACTCAAACTGTGAAAATAATGTTTGACACAGGCTTCAAAAAAACTGAGGACAACGTCCAGATTTTAGTCAGCACCAACACCAGACAGAAGTTAACATCATGTCACACAGATTTGCATTGAAACATGAAAACAGATCATCTTTTCAAAAAGAAAAAAAAGGTTGATATTGAATTATAAAAGACTCAGGATCTAAAATACATTATTTACCAGTCTCATCAGAAGAATCCAGATTTTCACGTCTACCCCTCCTAATGAACACAAACCTTCAAACTAGTATTCAGAATCCCAACTAGAGCACTTCCTCAAGGCTGTACAGTTAATGTGATTGTGTGATGGTGTTGGGAAAATAACTGTCCTGCTGAGAATGCTTTTCACTGTAGAGGTTAGACGATGAGCCAGCTTCTCAAGCCTCAAGTACAGGCTGAGTGAGTGAGATCAAGTGGTAGTTACCCTTTTCACTGAGGTTCAGTAGTTTTATATGAATCACGAGTAGCACAAATGCACTGCTTTAATTCATTTCAGAAGAATATGCGATGATAGAGCTGTGCACATGTACAAAATTAATTGAGCTTAATTGCAGTTATATCTACATCTTGGCAGCGTCAGTGACATTTTATTTGTATCTTTAGTTTTCCAACAAGTGGCGGATCATACATACAGTATGCAAACAAGATAAGATTAGGCTTTCTCAATAAAGCGAAATGAACTGAAATGAACATGCGAGAACTTGTGTAAATGTTGTCTCCAGGTCTCTGAGTTGTGTTCTAGTCTAATCTAGATTGGTCAGGTGTGATGTCCCCATTTCCTTGTTCTTATTTCTGTCTTGTGCTTGCTGTTGTTTGTCTCTCTGTAGGTACAATGGCTCTCTTCCTAGTGGAGACCGGGGCCGCAGAAAGAGCCGCTTCGCTCTGTACCGAAGGGCCAAGGCCAACGGTGTCAAACCCAGCGCTGTGCACATCCTCAACACACCACAGGACAGCAAGGTACGTGCGCATGTGCATGTTTGTGTACTGTATGTTTTATCAGTGTGTAACACTGGTTTCCTTCCTGTGACTCCCTGTTGTCTTTCATAAACGGGCCAGAGGAAGGATGACTAAACATGACGACTGGCGTGTGTGGTCTGTCTATTTGTGTCTGTGTATCTGCCTACACAGATGGTGATTGACACATGATGATAACATAAAAATAAATTCAAATTTTTATCACCATGCTGTCATTGTCACATGCTGCTATCTCATATAATATTACATTATCTTAATTTGAAATCATGATTTAAAATAACATGTTTTTACTCAAGTGTGTGGATTGTGAAGAAAATGAAAGACCGTTCCAGAAGATGAGCTCAGCTCCTCTTGCTTGTTGCTGTTGTTGTTGCAGGCTGTACACAGCAGAGGGCAGCACAGCATCTCTTTCACTCTGTCCCGTAACCAGACAGTGGTGGTGGAGTACTGCCATGACAACAACACAGACATGTTCCAGGTAACACACTAAAGATAACAAGAAAACAAGGTCAAGTTTTTTCATACATCCTCCTTTAATACTGGCTGGCTCTACAACAAAAATAATCCAACATCTGTGATCATAAGCATGTGTCTCCCAAAATATGCTGTTATGTAATGCTCATCAAAGGAATTTCTGCTGCCAGTAGATTATTTTGGTTCAGAGCCATTAAGTATTAAAAATGAAGGCTTGAGTGGAAAATCTCTAAGAAAGTCTATTTTTGTACACCATGTTTTGCTCCTATTATAGTATCACTAATTAATTTTATTTACAAAAAATGATTTAGCATTTTTTACTCAAGTCAAACATAGTATTAAAAGCCACAGTCCTGTCTCAAATTATAACAGTGTAGCTATACAGTGTGTACTGGTTTCAAGTGTAAATATCACAGAGCATTTGTTTTGATAAAGAAAGCATTTCTGTGTGTCGTTCCCTGTTAGATTGGACGCTCCACAGAAAGTCCCATTGACTTCGTGGTAACAGACACCTCCGGAGGGGGAAAAGAAGGGGAGGACCCCTCCATCGCTCCAAGCACGATCTCACGTTTTGCCTGTAGAGTGGTGTGTGAACGCAACCCACCCTACACCGCACGCATTTATGCTGCAGGCTTTGACTCCTCCAAAAATATCTTCCTAGGGGTGAGTAGACTGGTCATTCAACCAACAGAGGTGTCTAGTGAGATGTATATTTTTGGAATCTGTTAGTTTAAAATATGGATAAAGCCAAGGTTTGAGGTCTTATTTATCTATTGTTACTCAGCTAAAACAATGCTTTGATGTGATCATGGATGATTTATGTGTCCTCATGTTGGTGGTACCACAGGAAAAAGCAACCAAATGGAAAAACCCTGATGGGCACATGGATGGCCTGACCACCAATGGAGTGTTAGTGATGCATCCAGAGGGGTTTCCAGAGGACCCCAAGCAGGGGCTATGGAGGGAGATCTCTGTCTGTGGTGATGTCTACGCGCTGCGGGAGACACGCTCTGGACCCAGCCGGGGCAAACTAGTGAGTCACCGCTGGTTTGGTTTCAGTGTCCATGTTTGGTCTTTGACCCCAAGGTTGTGAGGTTTATTTTTGTGTGTGTCTGTCTGTGTGTGAACCCTTCCAGGCAGAGGGAGAGAGCAGTGCACTACGAGACGGTTCCCTGGTCGACTTGTGTGGTGCCACCCTGCTGTGGCGTACAGGCGAGGGGCTCATGCGTGCTCCCACCCTGCGCCACCTGGAGGCACTTCGCCAGGAGCTTAATGCATCCCGGCCCCAGTGTCCTGTAGGCCTCAGCACGCTGGCCTTCCCCAGCCTGCCACGCAGCCACAGGTAGGGCCCACAGTCTATAGTAATAGACAGAGTACTTGATCATTCACTGGACAAAAATACTGATATTCTTATTCATGTTTTCTCATTTGTGACAAAGCTACTGCTCAATACAAACAGTGTTAGTGTTAAAATAAATGACATGTTATTCAATGTGTTACTCCAGCCTTGAAGAACGTCAGCCCTGGGTCTACCTCGCTTGCGGCCATGTCCATGGACGCCACGACTGGGGCCAGAGATCTGAGGGAGAGGAGGAACCAGGAGAGGGCGAGGGCTCCACGGCCCGCCGAGAATGTCCCCTGTGCAGGAGCGTGGGTCCCTACGTGCCCCTGTGGCTGGGCTGTGAACCTGCTGTGTATGTGGACGCCGGTGCTCCCACGCACGCTTTCGTGCCATGCGGTCATGTCTGCTCAGAGAAGACAGCCAGGTACTGGGCCGAGACCCCGCTGCCCCATGGGACGCACGCCTTCAGGCCTGTCTGCCCCTTCTGCTCCACTGCCCTCAGCTCCCCTGGCTGGACGCGGCTCATCTTCCAGGGCCCTATCGACTAGTCGCTACAACTCAGCAACCACTATCACAATAACAAAGCTGCCCGAGCTTCATTCATGCCGCAAACGTTATTCGGTATGGAAAGGTAATTAACAAGGAGTGCTTAACGTTATTGTAACGTTATTAAAGAATGTGTCTTCTACAGTCAGTATTCCAGGTTGTCCCTGAATGCAGCTCGGAGCTGAAGAGTCCTTCCCCCTGTTTATCCTTCAATGCTTGTTAACTGCTACTTAACTTAAAATGAGGATGACAGGTGATTAATAATGTCATGTGAACAGTATTTACTATGTGGTGTCCACATCTCTGTCATTAACGAGTCTGCTGATTTTCATTCCAAACAAACACCAGCTGATTTACCCAACCTCAAACAAGAGAAGGTTCTCAGAAGCAACACTAGATAAACACAGGAGCTTAAATGATACTCCTTGTCCCATCTCAAAGTTATTGTATTATAAAGTGGCACAGCCTTCCAATAATCTTAAACTTGATATGAAACATTCAGACTCTAACACTTGTATCTGAGAAAACATGTAGGAAATGACAAGTAGCTTTTTTGCACATAAGATAGAAATTGTGTTTTTACCTAGGGGCAGGTCTGTGTGTATAGATATGTAGTATTGCACTTTTTAGCCCGCACTTTGATAACCAGCCACTTTTACATTCATTTGCTCTCATTTGCATTCTGACTTTCCTGTTTGCTTCCTGTGCGACCAACTGATTTATATTTAGAGCTGTACTCAACAGACTGAATTAACAACTTATGGTAAATGTGGGAGGTTACAAGGGGGGGATCAGAGGCTCATGCTTGAATGCAAGGTTTCACATTTCTAGTGTTCCATGAAGAGGAAATTATTAACCATTCTTAAAACCAGGATATTTTCAAGTATATGCAGTTTTCATCTTCTGTATTCACATATCCTTTTAGTGTGAAATCTATGCACAGACCCCACCATAAATGAGACCCCCGTGTAGCATTAGATTGGAATGAAAACCTGCAGACTCTATGATTAGCACTCAAGCACCAGAGGGAAGACTACATACTACATAAGGCCAGGTCTTATCCGGATTATTAAGCAGATGGAGGATAAACAAGGACTGGGAATAAAACTGGGTAAAACTCCACTTCATAACTCTCTAAAGCAATAAGAGCACTCCCATAGATAAGCTAGATGTTGTGCTATGTTTAGCCAAGTGTTAGGTCAGCAGCAACTTCAAACAAGACTGAAATGGTTTCCAGGTTAAGGGCTTAACCAGAAGCATGTTCAATTCCATGATTTATTTTATTTCCAGATGGGATTTCAGACCAGGTGTCTAAGTATGTGTGATGTAACCAAAGCCCTAGAATTTAAAAATGAGCAACCGAATCAGTGACTAAATACTTTTATTTAAATACCCATTTCAAATGCATTGAGTAGCCTCATCATGCTGACAGAAATCAACATGTTCAGGCTACAGAACTACACAGCAGCCATCACAAGCAAACATATTATTATGTTAAACTAATTTGAACACACTTCTGGTTACTGAATAATGCTAAACAGGGTCTATGTTAGTATGATGGAGTGTCATTAAGGTTTGACCTTGCATAACCTCAAAAGAAAACCTTTGTTTGTTGTTCTTTTGTTTCAAAGAAAACTATTTTGTTAGGAAATGGGGAGGGATTTATTTAGGGAAGGTGGGATGAATTCTTTTAGATGTTCAGTGTAAAAAAAAAAAAAACCTAACTATTTTTCTAATTGATAATTGCTTTTAGTTAACTGTTGTTACTCAGTGTAAGCAAGTTCCGTATGTTTCTGAATATTATCGTGTGGTAGATGTAGGAGAGCTTGTGAGTGAGAAAACATTGCCAACACTGTGTCCAACAAACACACTTAACACACTGCTACCGTAAAACATTGCCCAGACAATGAATGTAGCCAAATACTCAGGCTATATTTAGCCTTCCCTGGTGCTCATATTGAATGGTCTATATTGTGATACTATTTTTGTAACTAAATATTATGGTGTAGCTTGGTGAACTAGCTCAAAAGAGTCAGATAATTTCAATAATAGCCTCAAGTATGGAAGATGTATAATTGATAACACACACTCACATGGAAATTGTGTCTAGCTTGCATGTGCTGAACGTACACATACAGTATGTACACTACACGTACACTTACTCAAGAACTTTGCACGGTGGATTGCCAACCTGTTATTCATGCTGAGAGCGTTTGCCGCAGACCAAGATGTCTTCCGAATCCTCAGCTGTTAAAACTGCAGCATTTTCTGTTTTGTTTGGAAGACCTCTCCGAAAAAAAAAATGAAAGGAAAAAAAGAAAGAAAGAAAGAAAAAATCCTCATACTTGATAGATGCGTGATGTTTGTGAATGAGACCTATTAAATCCCACTTTGTACTACTATGCTAATGTTTTCCACTAAAACCAATTCACTGCAGAAAGATGTCCACGTCAACGCTTGTTTACATTTTGTATTTAGACCAATCATGGTGCATCTAAAGCTAACGAAAGTCATCCTGCTGTTTCCAGAATAACTCTACTTTCCATCCGAAGTCTAAATACAAGATTTAAACTCCCTAGAGTGCTGTGGATAATTGACGTAGTGTTGATAATTACTGTAGCTCAGGATTAGTGATTTCAGGCCTGAAGGAAGCCTGGTAGAAGACACTTTGAGTCAAAAGGTTCCAGAACAGCAAAATACATACAAAAGAGAACATGAGCGAGAACAGTTATCTAGTGTTACAGAGATCACACAGTAGGGTAGACCACCTGCAGGTCTAAGATCAGTCACATACGGGTCTTACTGTAAGGGGATCAGGTGCAAATAGGCTATGAAAACATCTCGATCAGCTGCCCTTTACTAAGCACGCAAAATCCAGTGAATCCTGCTTTTGAAGATAATATATAAAACAAATTAATGTAACACCATTGGCATGTGGATGGAAGAACCGTTGCAGCACCCTCATTGGCTTCTAGTTTACGACCTGACCTATTTATTTTAGCTCATTTTTCTTTACTTTTTTTTTTTTCCCTTCATTTAAACCCTCTTTGGGTTATAGGTGACCATATGCAATTTCCTTTTCTGTGTTTTTAGATTTTAGTATTTGTAAAAATTCAGACACATAAATTATTTTAGCGTGGCATCAGGTTGTTTAATACCACCAGTAACATCATTAGCTCTTCCCTAACTTTGTTTTTCAGTATTATTATTAATTGACCTTCACTCCAGATGGCAAAACCTCAACCTCCTCAACTTATGAACTCACCTTCTTATAGGTGAGTGAGTAGCTTACACTTACTCTACAGCGTAAAACCTCACAATTAACAATGCATTCCTTTAAATACATCTGTGTTATGTACAGCTATTTTGTATTATTTTATATCATAATCTTCTGTAATCGTCCGGTGCACAGACAATCGCTATACACATGTCAATAAACCTGTTAAAAAGTTGAATCTTCTCTGTTCAGTGGCTGTTTTGTCTCTGTTAATTACCTTTTCTCCAGGGTATGAAGTCAGCATGAGGTGAAGAATGTGCTTATTTCACAGCTCATTGAATTTATATGCAGCAAAAAGCCAAGTGCTGGCACACAGATGCCAGCAGAGGGCGCTCTCTACCAGCTCAAAGGCCGACAGCAGGCTAGATAACACCATGATGGGGTTGCTCTGAGTTGCATCACCTCTTTAAAATAATCAACCGTTTTAAATGAGCAGTTTTGGCAGTCATGTTCATCACCACGCACATGCGATAAGAAGCTGCAAATGTCTGCGAAATTACAAAACGCCTGATTTAAAATAGCAATTTAAAAGACTTAAGTTCGTCCCTTTTGCTAAAGAATTCAGGATGTCTACTGAAAGACCTGCTGAGAGTGGTGCTATTCAGAAGTTTGTTCAGAAATTATTTCACTGGGGAGGAAGCTTTTTTTCTTTCAAAGATTAAGAAGCCTATTTCATGGGTATCTCAGTGACACACAACATTTAATCTCCTCCAAAGCATGGGAGGGAGAATACCAAAAGCATGCTGAAACTCTTTAGAAGAGACTGTATAAACAAAGTAAATTCTGGTACATGTAATGATATACTATAATTTTTTTACTGAGGAGAATCTGTTCAGACGAGAACAGGGTGACAGCAGGACCCAGAAATACTGGAGTGAATGTCTGGTGTTGTTCACACCCAAACCACGCACCACATGTATCACACAGATATAAGAAGTCAAGGTATATGCTGTAGGAAGGGAATGTAATAAAACTTCTGCTCTTTTGGAGTGACACCTATAAACACTGGGAAATAGGACGGTGATGTTTAGAGATAAACCCAGCATGTTAGCTTACTATACATTAATGCTGCTTCGTTATCTTGAAGCCTTGTATTGAAGAGGGGCCTTGTGTCAAAGTCCAGTCATAAGATTCTTCAATTTCTGGTGATATTGTGTTTATATTGAGTTTTCCTAAATGAATTTGTGTTTAATCAGACCATGCAATATTCCAAGCTCAGGAAACACTGCCCATATTGCACAGAGAGAGGAAGAATGGGGCCCAGCAGCTCTTTCTTGGTTTATCCAGCCATGCTCAGTGTGTGTGTGTCAGGGGACGTAGCATAGATGCTGGAGGCAGGGTTTAGCAATACAGTTGAATTCTCACCGGAGGGATTTGTAGGTTTTGATCCAAGCTAATTAATGTGAAACCCTCAATGGGAGTAATGGGTATCTGTGACCGGGAAGTTTGAAGGGGACTCTCCTGTCCCTGTGTGTGTGTGTGTGTATGTGTGTGTGTGTGTGTGTTTTCATGCATATGTCTCTTTGTGTGCGTGCGTGCACTGCATACAAACTTGTGCGTGTGAGGAGCATGTGAAGGCATCTGAGTTAGTGTGTGTGTGTGTGTGCGTGTTAATCGGTCAGCTCTGAAATCTTTACTCTCTGTGGACTCACTCTGAAGGTAGCAGGGGGCGCTCATACCATTGTTCCATCAATCTACCCATTAACTACAAACACTGGGAAAACTTTAATTAAGCTGGGGCCACAGACGATTAATTAACTTTAAGACTTTCACTTCTTTTTTCTTTCCTTATACACATTTCACTAAGTCACCGAGCCATAGAAAGTGTTAATTTAGCCACATAATTTACAAATCCAATTAAAGCCAATATTAAGGCACCACAAGCTGCTGTCCTGTGTTCTCCAGTCTTATAACATTATTCTCTTTTGTGGCTCAGCTAGCAATGGATGCCAGCACACATAAAGAATGTATTAAACAGGGGTTAAGAGTTGTAATAAGTTTGATTATTTTATGGAGTTTATTATGCTATGTTATCCTGTTAGGGAGGTGATGTTGTGGCAGTAGGTTGGTAATCCGGTCTGCCTTGTGTCTCACAAAGTAGTCTGCCATCATCACACGTCACAGTTTGGGAAGGGAGGGCCCAGTCTGGATGTGGCTGCGTGAGAATACGGCAGGAGGACACCTGCCATATACAGCTCTACCTCAAGTCTTAAGGAATGTACTTACTCAATGTTGATGTCATGTGAAGCCTGATATATATATATATATATATATATATATATATATATATATATATATATATATGATGTACATCATTTTATTGAAATCCCTCTGTGTAAATAAATCAGAGTCAAATTCCACCGTCTCCAGGTGTTACGTCAGATTGATGTCACCTACGCCAGCGGAAAGAAGAAGAGAAGTAGGAAGCCCCGCCCACCTGCTGAATATTCACCGTACCATTTTTTTCCACATGGAAGTACTGCGCTAAGTTTCTCCTTATCACCTATGAAACCAGTATTTTTGGCCTTCCAGGAGAAGCGACATTTGAGGAAAACATTGTAAGTTTTTTCACCATACTCCTCCACTAGTTTTGTTTCTCAAAATACCGACTTCTGAATGGCTACTGTGACCGCTGGCTAGCTTAAGTGTGCTAGCTTAAGTGATTAAATAGCTAGCTAATGTTTTCAAGAAGTGATATCATTTTAAGGCCTGTCGTCCTATTGGCAGGATGGTTTGGCATCTTTTCACATGTTGGTCTTTTGCAGACCTCTTTTATAACTGAGATATGTGGTTATTTTGCATTTAGCCTCATATGCCCCAATTTTTAGTAGAGTTTGTGATTCTCTTCACACACTGGATTTAAGTGACCTTTCTTGGGACCGTCTGTTTTGTATTTTTTAGTTTAAACTGAGCTAATTTATTTTTCCATTTCAGTTCCTGTTTGATTTGTGCTTTGCTGTTGAACCCGAGCACATTTGTCTTTCATGTTTGCCATTCTGGTGAGGGGAGCACTGCTGCAGTGACGTCCCTTAACTGCTAAATGAATATAGGCCACGGCTCTGTTCCCATGTCTTCTGTTTCCCCAAAGTTCCTTCTTTTCTTCCCTGACATTTGCTGCTCGCTGCTCGCTCTCAGCGTGACCAATAACAGCCCTGAGGAGGCATCGCCATAATTCCCTGTAAATGACAACTAATGAAGATGGTATTTCCCCTCATTACTTTGTGCCTTTTAGGGGGCAGGGCTGTCAGTGGTTGATTCAAGCACGTGTCACTTTTATTTCACTCTCTGTGTATTTACGCTTAGAAAACGTTAAGTGTTCCTCTTCTCTGTTTCCCTCTCATCAGCACCTTCAACGGTCAGGGATGAGCACTCTCCTCACATGGCTGTATCAAGCACCCGCTCAATTAGCATCACATGGTAGGTAAGAGCAGTTTTGAAAACATTTCTCATTACACCTTATCACTGGGGCACAGAGGGGGGCAACATGAAGCAAATTAGAGGGGGTGAATGAGAGACAGAGAGCGAACAGCAGAGGGAGGACTGGAAACATCAAAGTGTTCCCACTCTGTTTAAATTGAGTGATCTTGTGTGAAAGATCCCCACTACATAAACGATTAACCTCATCCTCTGTCCCGCCCCCACACACACAGCTAATATCACACACTCACATACCCTTGAATTAATGTGTCAAGGGTTAATAACTATGAGCATGAGGACACCGGGGGGGGGGGGGGGGCTCATGAGGGGTGTCCTTTCATATATGAATGTTTGTATGCACATATATGTTGAATGTGTCCTATTTTTGTATGCATACGACGATGCCTGTGTCTTGTGAGTAGAGGGGGGGGCGAGAGGCTGACTGCACACAAGCAGGAGAGGTAGAGATCACACAGCAAGTGCGAGAGAGGCTCAGTTTCATCTAAAACTGACTGACTGACATGTTACAAATCCCACCACCACCAGCACTGAACAGACCTGCCAGCAGTCCTCAGGAAAACACTGACACACACACACACACACACACACACACACACTGAGGCAGGGAGTCTGTGTGAGAGTTGATCTGTTGCCTGTTTTCCACCAGTTTCATCATGTCCTTTGGCTACATGCAAATTTTGGTCCTTTTCATTACATTGTAGACTGTGAGAGTTGAGTTTGTGGTGTATATATGTGTGTGTTTTTATGAGTCTTTTATTTCCTGTTTGTCTTAATGTGTGTCTTTCTATCTGTTTATGTCTGTTGTCTCCGGTATGTGAAAAACTGTGTTTGCATCCTGTGTCTTCCCCAAGTTGTCTTTCACTGTGTGTGTGTGCGTATGCCTGCTCAATCCCGCCCGGTGGATTAGTGACGTCGGTGGAGCTCACCCTCTCCCTCTGATAAGGGCACGCGTTTCTGCCTCCCGCTCTCTGCTCCCCGCGCTCAATTTCAGATAGTGCTAATGGAATCTGTCCCGCGCGATTGTAATGCGAGCGAGACTCATTTTCCATGGAGCTTGGAGCTGTCAGCTTGGCAGGACTGTTGGGGTGGTGGTGGGGTGGCGGGAGGGGGTTTGGGAGCAGGAGGGGAGAGCCGACGAAGAGAGGGTTGATGGGAGGACGAGGAAGGAGAGGATGATGAGGAGGGTGTGTGAGAGCTCGAGTATGTGCGTGTCTTGACGTATGTTACGGTAGGCCTCCTCCCTCTTGTCAGGGAGCTGTAGTGTAGCTTCCCACACATTTGCCCATCATGTTCATACCTTCACACACACAAACAGACACACATTTTCAAGTTAAAATATCGGTAATCTAGATTTTTTAGTGAAAGCACAGGTTGAACTTCCATCATTAAAGGGTCGGTTCACCCACATTAAAGTAAGCCACAGTTTATCACTTACTTCTTGTTTAGCCATGAGGATAGTTTGGTTTAAAGTGTCCAGGTTTAACATTTATAAACATTGTAGGAACTTTTCCATCAGTAGAAACTGTTTCTATTGTAATTTGGTTGAATTGACCCTTTAAGTTCAAAAGTTCAAGATGGGGTGAGCTTCTGCAGGTTTGAAAACCTAAAAGTTAAAACTACAAAAAATTGAGCTTGCAGGTCATGGGGCTAAAAAAGTTCTGGGGTGGCAGTATGTTGATTGTTGTTATATGCTAATATCATTTTGGCAGTAAACTCCCTAATACAATAGGCTTTTTCACATTTGAAATTTTAGCTTGCCACAGCAGGTGAGGCATTGGTGTTACTAATAGTATTAACGATGGCTCCATGCTATTCAAGTGTCTCAGTAAGTCATGACAGTTTGACAGTAGACCAGCATGCACAATACCAGGATCTCAGGCAGCTAAATGCAAGTCAACCTTTATTGATTTTATTGTTTATACCTGTGCATTTTCTGCTGTGTCATATCAAAATGAAAAAGGCTTTTTTTTTTCTAAGTGCGATAATTTGATGTAATAAGTGTTCCCTGGAAACATTTTGTCAGTATATGATAACATCATTTAGTACACCTGAAATGGTGTTATGTCCATGTGACTGACCACTGAGGTGAGCTGGGTTCAGTTCCTTCAACTTTAAAACCACCACAACTGGCTTTGTTGATGAGTGGGAAGCCAGTGAGGGACTATGCTCTTGTTCTTGCAGTAGGAACATCAGCTGGTTCCGGAAGAGGTTGAGAGGCTTATTTGTAAAACATATGTTGATTTGCTACATATTCACTGAGAGAATTGTTATCAAAGTTATAATAAAATGTATTAACTTATTATATGCTAAACGTTTGACATGCTCAACATTTTTTACTTTATTAAAAGGTCGCTACTTCATCTGTTTCTGATACATATTTATATTACATTATCAGCAGTTACTACATCTGTTTCTACAGTAGATTCCCCTACAAACAGAATTTTATTCCCTGACCTGTGTGATTTTTGTGCATGTGAATGCTTGTTATGGACCAGTTGTGCTGTAAGCAGCTGCCTGCAGGTGGCAGTGTTTGCATGATGAACAGTCTCTGAGCATGGCTGCTGACCACTGACCAGTTCTCCTCTTTGTACTTCCTTCTGCTCCCCACTTTGTCCCATTATTGCCGCTCTACCAATCTGGTTACCTGCCATATTCTGTCCTCTTTTTCATCTATGTTATTTATATTCATTACCCACTTAGAATGATTTGTTTTTATAGCAATCCATCCACAGCTCTGTGGTTGCATTGAACACTTTCCTTTGTAGAGCACCAACTCATCAAATTCCTGAATCTAATTTCTAGTTATAACTCATGGCATAAACAGTGATTTCTGCAGAGGAATTAAGGGAGAAATTCAGTCCAGTCCAACTGAATACGCAGGGCCAGAGAGTTCAGTCAGATCACTATGCGATGCTCATTCTCCTCCTACCCCAGTCTCTGTTCATTCAGTGCCGCTCAGTTCAGCAAGGGGAAAGGAAGGAAATACCAATTTGGCAGCGTTACAGGGATTACAGTGGTGGTGGGCATCTTTAATCTGGGACAGACTGTGGCATTTGTCTGCACTTAAAACTGTCATCAGTCCTGCCCTGTCTCTCAGACCCTGTTTAAAAAAACATGAAACACTGCTGGAGCTGATTAGACTCTTTAAAATAAATAAATAAAATAAATAAACAGCCACCTAAATCTCACAACCAGGGCTTTACGCAGCCTGAGCCCCCCATTACTGGTACTCTACCCCCTGGGAAGAGTTTAGCATCAACAGACCCTCCTTCCACAGGGGTGGAGGAGGGTCTCCATCACTGACAGTAGATGAATGTCTATACCACATCATAGAGTGGTTTACAGTATTTTGATACAAACAAATAATGTGCAGGGAAGTTCATTAAGGGTCAGACCTGCAAGTGAAGAGCAAGCAACCTTTAATGGACTCAATTCCAGCGTTATTCGTCATGCGTGAGTGAGGAGACATATATGCCTCTGCACACTCAAACAGTGTCGCACACATGGATAAGAGCATATGCTTAATCACCACTGGAGTTTCCCAGGAAATAAAAAAAGCTGCAGTGGATTAAATCCTTCGAGCTGAACATTAGAGAAGTGCAGAGTTCAGCTCTTACAGAAAAAAGGCAAATCATTATCTTCCACTGAGAGAGAGAGAGAGAGGAAGAATCAGAGGTTGAAGGCGGCAGACTGTGATACTGAGGAAGAAAGGCGTCACGTTGCGAGGAAGACAGACTGATAAAAGAACGAAGCCATCGGCGGAGGAAGAGAGAAAGGGCCCCACAAATTGGCAAAGGGAAATCAGGGTCTCTCTGCTTTGCATTTCATTTACATGGCTGGCCATATCGACCAATCGGATTGGGAGCGGAGCCCGTGGCTTAGAAAGGCGAATAAAGACTCCAAATGCCTTCACTGCTCTCATCCCTCTCTCTCATAATACCCTGTCTGCCCTTCTTTTCTCTCGCTCCCTCTCTTTTCTCTCCTCACTGTCATAATACCCTTTCTCTCCCCATTCTCTCCTCTCTGGCATGGTACTATAAGTAGACCCTGTCCGATGTGATAGTGGGATGAGGAGAGTGAGGGGGGGGGCTGAGGAGGGGGGTGCCACACACTGAAACTAGAAAGAGCATGTGTGTGTTTTGGTTTGTGGGTATTTATGGGCGCATGTGCACAAGTTTAGTGTTTGTTTGTTTTCCTCAGATATAAACCAGGCACAAGCAGAGGCACTGTCATCCAGTGTTTTTGTTGCATTTGTTTGGGAGGGTGGGGGCTCCTGTGGTGCTCACCTGCATGACACACACAATGTAACACCAGCAGAACATTTTGTTAACTTGACAAATCTGTGCAAACATACACACCAGTAGAAAACATAATACATGCAAATTAATTTAGAAGTGCTCTCTGATTAATGGGAATAATGTGTAATTACATATTAAATATAGTAAATGATAATTAACACTGATTGCTATCGTGACTTTTTTGATGTACAACTGATGGTGCATTTTATCACTGGAATGTATTAGCGCAAACACACACACTCACAGTGATACACTTCCCCTTGAATTCATTTGAATAATGGCATGTAGACACACACATTAGAGAAACCCATGAATGACCTCAGGCATTTCTCACAGGAGACATGCAGCCACTTAACGCTTAAGCACACACACACACACACACACACACACGCACTCAATCACTCGCACCTTGAGGGTATAATTTTGTGCCATATTATGAGTCTAATAGTTTACCTTCCATCCATGCAAGGGAGGCCTCCATCTGTGAGTCAAATGAAAGTTTTGGAAAAAGAGGTGGAGGATGAGACAGGAACTTATTCCCTTCTGTCATAGATAATAACTATATCCACCATGCACCATTAGTGCAGCGTGTTGTTGTTGATGTTCCCTTTGTGTTGTGGTGGAACTAGTTTTGTGATATTTTACTTTAGATAAAGCAGCAGCACCTATATGTAAAAATACTCCATAACAACTGAAAAATTGATTAATAATTAAGTAATGACTAGAAATGACTAGAATAACCTGTATATAGATTATATTACATCCTCATATCTGCATCCTTGATGCATTCTCCTAAACACTCAGGCTCCATGAACTGGCTCTAAAGGAAAACACAAGTTTTCCATCAGCCCCATCCAGCAATACATAGTGACAGTACCAATCTCGAAAACATGGATCACTTTCCCTTTGTTGCCTCCTCTCATTCGGAGCTGACGTCAACAAAGACATACAGTGTCTTAGCAGTTGTGCCAGTGCAGCCTTTGAAATCGCAGTGGAAGAGTTTCCGCAGACACACAAGTGACAACCAACCTGCTTATATACAAGACAGTTGTTCTCCACACTCTCCACACAGCTGGAAACACCAACACAGAAATATCAGTTTGCTAGAGCATGGAGTGCATTGCTACCACCACCACTACTAACTGACTCGGATGGACTGGCCACGTAGGAAGAATACTGCACTCGCAGATCCACTACTCCCAACTACAAGCATGCCAGCACCTGGAAAATGAAGTATAAGGATGGCAGCAAGATAAATAAAATCTACATCAACAGCACCAACTAGGAGAACAATGCTCAGATCAGTACAGGATGGAAGAACGGACTCCCTGCAGGAGCTGCAGTTTATGAAGAGGATCTATGACAGGCTGTGAAAGACAAGTGGCAGCAAAGAAAACAGAGACTATCCACCAAAGGGCCCATCCATCTGCAACCATTCACAGCACCATGCACTCATGCCCACACTTTAATGTAATTTGTGGGTCTGTGTTAACCTCTTCATCCATGTGAAGAGCTACAAATAGTATCCTTCAGGGAGGTAAAGCTAATTTTAAATACTTTTTAATGTTTGAAAGACTTTGTCAGGACTCAGTGCCTCAGTGAGGGTGGGAAAAGTATCATCATCATGATCACTATCATCATTATTAACAGCAGCATGACAGAATACAGTTATCTAAGTCCACTATCACTTCCCTCCATGTTGAGGTTAATCTGTAGCAACAGTTCACTTATCATCTTTCTTCACCTACATCATCCTCATTATCCTCTTCCCTGCCCACACACTCACTCACACTGACACACATACACACACAGAGCCCCTCATTGCCGTTAATCATCAATAACAATACCTTATTTGTCAGGGAGGAATGTTTACAATGGGATGCCCCCCCTCCCCCTGGCGGAGCCCCTCCTCCGACACGACAGTGTGTCAGTGTGCCACCAATTACTGAGCGCAAACTGAATGAGGTCATAACAGGATGGGGTCATTAGCAAAACAAACCCACCGACCCCATGGGGGCAAAAAATGAGGCAAGGAAGAGGGGGATCTCCTCCACAAGATCTCCCTCAAACATCCCACCATCACTGAATTTACACACACAGAGGTAAAACAAGCCCAGAGGCACTTTCTCAGCCCTCCTCATATTCTGCACCACCATCCAACAAGTGTAAGACGGTCAAACTAGTAAAATGTCCCTAAACACTCAGAGCTTTGTAGTTCATGTTTTTGGCTGTACATCAGGATCTTGGCATCCTTTTACATCACCTTACTGTAATTTCTGTGATAGGTTTAGTTCAGTCATGTCATTAAAATATATTTGGGTGACACTGAAGCAGTGAATTACATCATGCATACAAAAGCAAGTGTTGCAGTGACGACTACTAAATTTACATGTAAGCAACTGATGATTACTCTCAAGTCTCTGGATGATGTTTGTAACATTGCTTCCCTTTACTTTATCCCTAGTGACGTTTTTCATTCACATCCTTGTCTTTAATGTGAAAAATTACTCACCAAATTTAAAAAGCTGAAATATAGCTAACATCCTTAATAAACCATCAACTACAACTTTTGAAAAGTAATAAATCAACAGTGTCTGCTTCCATTTTATGCATTCAAATCAACTTTGAATGACTTCTTAGTGAAAAACTGTGCTTGTTTTCTGTTTTTGTTGCTCAAACCACACCAATTTACCTTCAATATTATGTATATTTATTTTCTCTGTTTGTTTACATTGCCTTGGATTTTTAAACAGACAAGGGGATGGTGTAGTTAACTTGCAAATGTGGTAATATCATCAACCTCTTGTGTGGAGGGAGCCAATTCAGGTGCCTCTTTTCTAATATCTTATAGCATGTGGCCTTGAAATAACACATAAGACCTATCAATAGTTGTTTGTTGTTAGTGTGTAGTGGTGGTGTGTTTTGTGGACCTTGGTTAACACCGCCTGTTGGTCTCTCTGTGATGACGTCACTGTGTTTTTATGGTTGAAAAGTAGGACAGCAGATCTGTTGTGGGTCACAGTGGAGCAGGCAATGGCAAAACACCTCCCTGGGCAGCACACACACACACACACACACACACACACACACACACACACACACACGAAACCCACTGAAACAACAAGTACAGTCTATGGTGTGATAAGCCATCTTTGACAAACAGATGTAAAGATTAATGTAAGGATTAATAAAAGTCCCACAAACTGCCCTCCAGTCATTCAAAATTACAACTGTACTTCCTGCACCTTAAAGCATCAGTCAATATAAATGTCATGGTCCCGCGTCTGAAGCCATTATTTCCCAAACTATGAAAATATTGAAGATGCTAAAAGCGATTAGGCACGAGGCTGTCCAGTGTTTGTGTGTGTGTCCTTTGTTGGCCAAGGGCATATTTGTGTTTGTGTATCTCCATTGTGACGCGTGTAATCCGCATGCTCTCTAATCCCAGAGCAGGTGGCCAGGCGTGTGGCGGCTGTGGGGGTGCAGAGAGGGCACACTCCTCCTGCTCCCCTAAACGCGTTTGCACACGCTCACACACACACACTCACACACATATGATTGAGTTACAGACCCAAAAACACATCCACGCTCGCTCCACATTTTTTGCTCTGTATGGAAGAGGAAACACAGAGAGATACACACCTGCACTCAGTCGCCCACACTTATTGCCCATGGATACGCACAAACACATGAAGCCTGGCACAGGACTTGTAAATGGAGGAAGACCTCCGCAGGGAAGCACGTGCCAGCATTTCCAGTCCACCCCCTCCCCAGCCAACACTTCCTGTGTGCGTCCACAACAGACACGCTCGCCTCCAGGAGCTCGCTGCTGCCCTTAACAGGTGGGCTGAGGCGAGGCGGGGCAGGGAGAGAGGCATCTGTCAACAAACTCCGCATCCATCCTCCTCTCCCTCACTACCTCTCCATCTGCCCAGAGAGGGACAGAGTAAGGAAGAAGGTCGATAAAGCGGTGGAAATTAGGAGACTGTTATCCTGAGACCTCTCCTGATGCCCACCCGACATATTCCTTTCTGTGGACCATGTCCCATTTATCTCTAATTGTACCAGAGATGCGCTTGTATGTGGTTTCAGAAGATTTTCTGCACTGTACCGTTGACTGACAAGCCATGGGAGGCCCCTTGACCTTTGACCTCTGCATTGTAACAGCAGTACAGGAGAGGTTTGGCAGTTGAGGTCTCTGCGTGTTTAACAAGTTGTCCACTTAGTGAGCTGCAGGCACTGATGTGACCTTATTTAGAGGTAGTCTCTTACAATAGTTTGAATGAAAAAAACAAAAAATACTGTGTCATATATAACCCTGTGTTTTCTAATGTTGCTATGAATTTGTATATTGGTATGTATATTGAAAAATTACTGTTTGAGTGTTTTGGCCTGATTTTTGGGTTCAAGTTAGCAGAAATGAATAGATAATTAAAGAGTAGTCACCCCGCCCCCACCCCGCCATTAACGGTGTGCATTCTCTTTGATAACTGTGTCAAATTTATTTGCCGAGGAGAACTGTGAGTTGCTGTTGAAAGCTTCAGAAAAAATCTAGTAAGTGCCCCTTGAGTTGAGATTTTTATGTCAAATCCAATCAGACTGTATCATTCAAGCATCAAATACTCATCCTATATAAAAGTTGTTTCTCCCTCATCCTTCATAGCAAAGAGCAAACTCACATAGCTACATTGATGGCAGTTGCAGTGGATATTCATTGGATATATCAGACATCACTGCATGGAGCAGTGGTAGTGCTGGTTTAGCTGTTTACATGACAAACAGTGAAGCAGTTAAAATTAATAAGTACAAATTTCCATCATGAATAAACAAACATTTCAGGTTTTTAACAGATTCTGATGCTTTGTATCATCAGATAGAGTCTGTAGTGCTCCTTGTTCACATTTTCAGATTTAGGTTTTAGTGTTTATAGACAACATTTGAGCTTTATTGTATTTCAGCAACACGGTCCAGACACACTGTAGTCCACCTGTTTGGGTCGACAACAAGGCAGGAAAAAGAACACTGATCCGGGTCCTCCCTTGTGCTTGTGTTAGAAGACATATGGAACCAAACAAGACAGACAGCCCCAGATCAATCAGTGTAGATCAAACTTTGTAGAATAAACTGGCAGCAGATCATTGTGTAGGTGTGATTTTGATTTTATAGTTTCTGTATTTACGTATTTCATATAGGAGCTTCCTCGACAAAGCTCCCCTCAGTCATCTGTTTGCGTCAAATGCTTTTAGCTTCAGCTTATGGATGTAAATTTAGCCATTAAATGCATGTAATCTGTTATTACAACATCTCCCTTTTTCTCTTATAAGAAGATTTATGATTTTTTTTTCCTGCTAATGGTCTGTTCTCATAAGGGCAGGAGTGCTTTGTTGGCTGAATGTCCACTGTTGATATAATCCAGGGTTGTAAGGTCCTGACGCTAAATGGATGCTTTAAAAAAAAGAAAGAAAGAAAGACAGAAAGAAACATTAACTAGGTATTAACTTTATGTAAAGCACTAATTCTCTAATGGCAATTTTTTTTTTTTTTTTTTTTTTTTTTTACATATGCTGGATTTTCTTTAAACCTGTAATCAGCTTTCTGCTTTATGTCTGTGTGTGTGTGCATACAACCTATGTGTGTTTTTACAGTGCCTTATTTCATCAAATAACAATATCTCAGTATTATTAATATTTCGACTCACATCTGTACCTCCAGCCATATGGTGGACACAACCAATTCAAATCCCACTCAAATGTCATTTAGTTAAATATATTTCACTAGTATTAGAGGTTTGCATTTGTTATAAGCTCAAATCTTGAAAATCAGTTAATTCTACATAAAGTGAGTTATGACTAGGTGAGATTAATGTACAGATTATAATACAAATCCGATATATTTCTAGGATTTTGAATTAGGCCTCATCATGGACTCTTTTAAGGGTTTTGTTTGCCTGCAGGGCTCAAAAAGTCTACTGTAAATAGAAATATAAGTTGTTATATCTCATGTATGAAAATCTTTCACTGTTGAGTGGACAGTGTCAGTGTCAGTTACAGGACTCTAGGAAATTAAAAACAAGCAGTGTGCCATGTTTTCAAAACAAAAATAGCATCAACAGAAGGTGAAAGCAGCTATTATTATTGAAGCAGCACTCAGGAGGTCCAGTTAGTAAGCATTTTTCTGCAGCAATTTCCTTCACATATTGGAAGAAAGCCAAATAAACCTTGTAACAAGCATTCTTCACAACCCCATGATCCCATGATCTTGCATAACCACACCAAACTCTCCATGGGCACAAAATGTAATAGAGTGAATGGTCATTTATATCTGTTATATCTATACTCATGATTAACAACAATTTTATGTTCAGTCTGTAATATAAGGATGACTTTGGCTGCATACCATATCACTTATGTCCTGTTTATTGACCTTAAAGGAACAAGAAATGACCTCTTTACAGAAAAGACATAAAACTGATAAAATTATAATAATTAACACTTTAGGCCCAGTGAGTATTTCCACTTTATACTACTTTATACTTCTACTCCACATTCCAGAAGAAAATGTTGTACTTTTTATTCTGTCACACTTACCTGACAGCTTAATTTTACATCACTCATTTACATTCAAGAATTCCCATTTAAACATATATGATTAGTATAGAAAAAATAAATAAACGTTTGTAAAAGGCCATTTTGGCTTCAGACCCATTACAAAGAAGTAATATCTATGTTTTATTTGAATAACTGCAGCCCAAAAAAGATTCACTTTAAACCAGACAAATGATTATAGCAGAACTCCATATAAAGTAGTAAAAATACTGATAATAGTTTGTTGCTTAAGATAGATGCAGGACATTTACTGTTAATGGCATTTTTTGTTGTTGTTCTATTGGCATGTTTACTCATACTCTATGGGCTTTAAATGTTTCTTCTGCAACATTTACAATAAAACAGCTTATGGAACCAGTTTCCTAGAGCGCTGCTTCACTTTGTTAACTCTAGGCCTCTTCAAGAAATAAGCTCAGTGTCTATTAGTGTTTTTCACAGTAGAGCTGGATGAGGTTTTTTTTTTTTTTTTTTTTTTTTTTAGGAATTTGCCCCAGAATAAAGGAGGTGTAAATGAAAGCAAATTTCAAATAAGTTCAGCTGCATCTACTTTGAAGTTAACCTATAGCTGAGTGTTTGGAGCAATTAAAAGAACATTATGTGTTCCATTAAAATGTCATTTTAATGGAACAACATTTAATGTGTGCATCTGATAGAATCGAGTTTAATCTCATCAAATTGTGTAATCCATGAGATGAAATCACTCTAAACATTACATGGCTTAACAGGGATAGAGCAGGTCATGAAACGTTATTCCTCAACCGTCAGTCTGACAGGAGCATAGAAACACTATTGTTTCATTCATTTAAATGAGATTCCATGACTGGTTGTTGCAGATGAATTATGTATGTGTTGCTGTGTTGATATGTGATAGACAAGGTCTCTCTGGGAATGTAGGACACATGCTTATGCATAACAATAGTCTTCAGTTATATTCTCACCAACAAATTGGCCGTTTATCTCCACTGTTCATAAAAGAAAGTCTTGTCTTTATCTTGTGTTTATCTTTTATGCAGCTGCTCAGGAGAAATCAGGTCTATTACCAAATGGCGGTTATACTGTATTCAAATGTGGAGGAGTGTTGCCCTGTTGCCCCAGTACTTTCACTAATTCTTTATCCTCAAAAAGACAAAGTCATATGCCTGTCAGTGACGTGGAACAGCTGATAAGAGCATAGCCTATTTAAATGAACCCTGATAGGCTTGTTTCAATCATGAATTCTTCATCATAAACATCTGTTGATGTTTTGTGTCATGCCTTTCGTCTCTCCAGAGTATAATGGACATATTGGTCTGTTCCCAATAGGCCTGTTGTATTGGACTGACTCAAAAGAACAAGCACTGTTCATAAATGTTCTGGTTAACTCAAACTGACTACAAGAAGAGATGTAAAAACAGAATGGAGGATATGGTTTTTTAAAGTTGATACCAAGCCATTCTGAAATATTTTCACATCTATATCAGCCAGTATAATAAGGAATTTAGTGGCTTCAGGTGCATAACAGGTTTTCAGAAGGCATTTGACCCATATATTAAACAACATAATAGTGAGTTTGGATCTTAAAAAAGAATGGAGATCATAAAATCACAATTCCATAATTGTCTAATATTGGCAGTAAAAAATATATGTACTATTACTATATCTATATATAGATAGATGCCTTTTTTTACATAGTAAATTTTGCACCCAGCCCCTTTATGTTTTTACTATTGAAATATGTCTTTTGAATTCAACCCAGTGGTAAATTGCAGTCGCATGTGAGGAAAATGAGGAATAAATAGGAAGCAAAATAAAATAAAAAGTCTTGTGTAATAAACTATATCTAGAATAAAACAAATAAAAAGCTGATCATAGTGACTGAAATAAAACTAGGACCTTATTATGTATTTATTATACACTGTACAGTGATAATGCAGCAGTAAAAATTCTAGGCTACAAGGTCTTGGGAAAAGTGTCAAGGGCGGCTATTTGAGCGTGAGAGGTTTAGCTCAGCTGCTTAAACACACTGACACACAGTCTGTCTTATGTAACTTATTTTGGCCCAGTATTAGCCCACGACTTGAAAATATTGCCGGTAAGAGAGACAATTTAACGCCGTTAGCATCTCTGTCCTCCCGTTACTTTACTGTAACCAGCTGAACAGTAGCTGGTGATTCAGTTTATGGGGTCTGTCAGTGTGGAGCAGGATGAGACGGTCAGATCTCCTCCTCTCCTCCTCCGCCGCCGCCGCCGGGGAAACCTGGAAATCCCTGTCCGCGGAGAAGTGGTGCCGCTCAGAGGGAAAAGCCCTGCCTCAAGGCGAGGTTAGAGGCTTCCGAGGCTCCTCTTTTTTTATTGTTTAACATCCTCAAATGCGATGAGAGGATTAATGAAGCGCGTCTGCCGGATCCATATGTCCCCTTTGGTGCCGCTTGTGCTTAATTAAAACCGAATGGATACTCGGGGGCCCGGGTCCTCCTGCTGCAGGACCACTGACTTACTGCTCTCTGCCGACACTTACTACTGAGCCTCCTCAAGCTCTGAATATGACTCTGGGACCAAGAAAAGAAAAATATTTAAGAGGACTGCTGTAACAGGCAAAGGTGGCAAAAATATAGAGCACTCAGTTTATTTACGAGCGCGTCTGTTTGGCTGTGACTGAGATTTTTCATCCCAGAATTTGTCACAAATACAATGTTAGAGCTCTAATCTTTATGGACACATGGATCTGACTGTCTTAGAATATCATTGTATTCTTTTCTCAACTGCACATCAGTTTTACAGCTACTTCATCATATTTATTTGTTTTTATTTATTTGTTTGTCTTATTATTCTTGTCTTTATTTAGGCTTATTTATTTTTAGCCTGGTTAGACATGTTAAGACCTGTGCCAACCTGTGATAACAGATTGAACTGATTAAAAACATATTATTTACTGTTACCCATCAAAATTTAGGTATAATAGGCTATACTTATAGGCTACATGTTTACACTAATGTTTAATAGACTGCACCCTCAGTAAGCTGTTTGCTGCTCTGTAATTGTGTGCCTGTGTGTGTGTGTGTGTGTGTGTGTGTCAGTCGGTCAGTCGCTAATTGGGGGTCAAACGTGCAACAAAGCCCCTTAACGGCAGCAAAAAGTCATGCCAGAGTTATAAGAAGCCTCCTGACATCTCCTGTCACATCCCTAATTAGACCGATAGCACGAGCCTTTCTTCTTCTTCTTCTTCCTAAATCCACGCACAAGCCCCCTTG
This sequence comes from Lates calcarifer, assembly GCF_001640805.2. Lineage (NCBI taxonomy): Eukaryota > Metazoa > Chordata > Actinopteri > Centropomidae > Lates > Lates calcarifer. Next base: position 15,537,788 of record NC_066839.1, read on the forward strand.
GACCTGCTCAGGATCATACACTCTCCCCTCTTATAATGCTACGGCAATATCCATATGTCCTGCACAGGACCGGTCACAATCACTGCAACAGATGGCTCCATCTGATCGACTGATTTTTGAATAGAGAACAGTTTTCATCATGTGCAGCGCAAATGACAAAAAGTAAAGGCTGAAAAACACAATATGAGGCTAAATGTGATTTTGATAATATGTTAAATATATAATATCAGTGACACAGTCATTAAATATTTGTGCTTTAATATTTTATAACTGCAGCACCATCTTAATAACCCATCTGCAGTTTATGTTGTCTTTAAAATTAGCAACTTACTGATGTTTTTCTGAAGATATAGACTATTTTTTCAGATTAGTCCCTGTTTCCCAAGATGATCACACATGACAGGCTTCGGCAGATATTGTTTAAAGTCCTCACATACTGCCTTTCGTGCTGTTTTCTTTTGTACAACCTTCCTTTAAACTCGTGTTTGCCTCTGGACCCTCGAGCAGCAGAGCTCATTTCACATTTCTCCGTGTGAACCGGCCAGCGGTGCGCCCTGAACCAAAGAGCAGCCGTCAATAAAAATGTTGGATTATCCTCTTTATGAGACAGGATTAACATAGCTCTCCCATATTTCGCATTCCTGCCAGGCCTTTGGTAAGGTGTGACAGGAAATCGTGGACCTCATAGGCAGCAATGTGGTGGTGGTATGATGACATGTTGATGATCCTGCAAAGCATCAAATTTGGCACAACTAACACTTTTAATATAAAAAAAACTGTGAAGTGTACTGTGTGAGTAAAATGAAGTGGGTTTCCCTCCTCAGGCTTGTTGACGTGTTGTGTTGTGTTGTGTTGTGTACTGAAACAGGTGATAAACACTGGAATAAACACAGGATTTAGATGGATTTACACATGCAGCCACAGAGTTGGGTCAGGTCAAGTGGTCTTTATTGTTGTTTAGAGTGTTTGTGGCCGTCTCTCAGCACTTTACAGCTCAAATGGACCTTGCTTGCTGCTGGCTTGATTTACCCTGCTCTCCCTATTCCATTCAACTAAATATGTCCACATAATAATTTATCATTTAACACTTGGAGATATGGAACTAAAACGATCAAATTCACAGCTGGGTTTTGTGGCAAAATTGAAGCAAAATTGCATACAGGTAGTACAAAGAATCACAATTTTAAAATAAAAAAAAAACTAACACAGGGAAATTAATAATTCAAAAACACATAAGGGACATTTATGAGCACACGCAAACGGACTGATTGTCTCTTATAACTAGTCTTAAACATATTTCTCATAAATTAAATAGTGCATCCAGGTTCATGTCAGAGCTGCCCTTTCTTGCGCTCTCTCTCACACACACACTCTCTTTCTACAGCACACACACTCAAGCACAAGGCTTTGATCAAAGGGGCCCTTCAGCCTGCCAACAAAATTAAAAAAAGACAAGAGAGGGGAGTCTTTAAGGAGCTTAGAAGAAAACCTGACCTATTCCTCAAACTCAACCAAGTTAGGCTTGGATCTTTTTTTGACTCTCTTGATCCTTTTTTTCCTTTTGGTCAACAAATTTGTTCCGTGTCCTTGATCAAAGTTGGGGAGAAGTCTGTCTGAATGTTCAATAAGTTAACCCAACAAGTGAGACAACCAGCTGGCAGCCCTGCTCGGCTCTGCCCGAGGTAGAAGTTATAGGGCCTAGTCGTGGAAAAACGCTGCACTTGCTGCTCCCAACCGTGGGGTTTTTATTTTTTCAAACTCGCCTGTAAAGTCTGCAGTTTGTGAAAATTGTCCCCTTAATTCTTTCCTCTCACAATACTTGAAATTTCCACGCTGCCTGGTCTTTGTAATCCAAACAGTCCGTGTTGAAATTGAGCTTCCATGAGGAGGCTGTTTGGTCCTTATAGTCCAGGCAGTCCGCGGCGCCGCTGAAGCCGAGCCCCGCCGCTCCGTACGCCGACGAGGAGAGGGAGGACGCGGGGCTCAGGTGGCTGGATACCCCGTTGCTGCCCATGGGGCTCATGGTGGTGCCCGCGGCGGACAGCTGGTGGTGCATAGGCGAAAGGTAGGAGCCGCAGTCCATCCCGGTGAAGTAGGACGACGAGCCCGTGTAGCCCTGGTTGTAGCCCGACGCCTGGGTGTAGGTCATGGGGTAAGAGCGCTGCATGCAGGAGGAGGAGGAGGTAGACAGCGGGTCAGAGAGCGGGGAGATGGAGGCCGGGCTCCAGATAGACACCGGCGCTGCGCTGCTGCTCACGGCCGGGAGGGAGGTGCTCGAAGGCGGCGTGAACTGCCCGCTGGCTCCGCTCTCTGAGCTGGCCTCTCTGACTGGGGAGCCTTTCTTTTTCACAGGCCTGCTGACGGTTTTGTTCTGCACTCCGCTTTGGGTTTGCTGGGCCTGCTGGCGATGTTTGGCTCGTCGGTTTTTGAACCAGACCTGGAGAGGAAAAAAAATGACATTGAAGTAATTTAATTCAGCTAAAACACAACTCTGGGTTTGTAAAAGTTCTTTTTACTGTCTCAAGAGTAGTGTAATGATGAATCGAAAAATAGATAGGTTAAATATTTGAGTGCTCACAAAGCCAAATCAAAGAATTAATTGTAAATACATCTCAGAAAATTATGTAGTTTTCTTCAAACTATCAATTCTAGCCTACCACTTATTACTTTGTCTTACAGATTTTATACTCTGACAATCTATACATTTTATTCTGAAAATAGAAAACTGGGTAACATATAGGAAACCAGCACTTCCCAATGAGAATCAATTACAGAAAACGACCAAATGTGGTCTCAAGAGGTAACTGTTATTAGGCACTTCCCAACACTTAAGTAGACACTGTGGTGACCTGTCTCAGTATGAAACACTTCTCGACCTTTCCCGGACACACTGTGTAGTTACGGTAGCCGCTTTGTGTTGGACGCTCACCTGCACTCTGGATTCAGGCAGGTTGATCTTTAAGGCCACCTCCTCTCTCATGAAGATGTCGGGGTACCGAGTCTTGGCGAACAGATTCTCCAGCACGTCGAGCTGAGCCCGAGTGAAGGTCGTCCTTTCTCTCCTCTGTTTGCGGGGGGTCGCTGATAAAGAGGAAAAAGAGAAAACTGTGATTATATGAATAGGACACTAAATAACACGGCTTGACTTTAAGGGCAGCGTCAGCTAATGTCAAATATACCAACTTATGTAACTTGATTCTAGACAATTATCAGATGTAATCTAAAATATCTGACCCTGTTTTATAAATGACACACTGTCTTTGGTAATGAAAACAAAGGCTTTAAAAGTTAGAATGAGTTCCCGGTTATCAATAAGTAATATGCTACATTCAGTTGCTGATGTCATCTTAGAAATAATACCTATGCTGATCACTGTAAATAATTTAATACACGCAAACTATTCAGACAACCTGATGGTTGCAGCCTGGGGTGTATTACCTTGGTATCCGACTGAAGGGTGCAGCAGGTCCACTCCTGAGGTAGATAGGCTGAGTCCGTTCACCGTGTACGGCGGCTGCTTCAAATAGGACATCATGCTGGCGGCCGGATGAGGGGGCACCGATGAGAAGAAATTAGAAAAATAGGGCAGAAAAATATTGTTTTTTAATCCTCTCGCGTCTCCGTTTTGGTGTTTCGCCTCGCCCAGATCGACCTGGAGCAGGAAACAAAACAGGCAAAAAAAAGTGTTTTTTTATTTCTATTTTTTTAAGTGTTTAGATTTGTCTGCGTCCGCGGGGATTTTACGCGCAGCCTTTTACGCACCGCGGTGGTTTCACAGAAGTGGGCGTCCTCGGGCTCACAGGGTTCTTAAAGCCGAGTGGAGACCCCCAGCTGTCCCCGCTGGACTCAGGATGCTCTGTCTGGCTGACAGGCGTTTACGCCATCAACCCCCCCCCGACACCACACAAACTAACTGCTACTATAACCCCGCCCCTTCCCCCCCACCAACCACCCACCAACCCCAAACGCACTCCCTCTCCTCCTCTCCTAGTATCACCAAAACAAAACATTGTCGTTAAAATGCGCACACTCGTTGGGCCCCAACCGAGCTCCCAATTAGCATATACCCACAGGTTAGGCGAAGCTAAATAGACAGCTGATTGGGGGGCCATTTGCAGAAACAAAGCCTACTGTTGACGGATAAGTAATGCTGATAACAAAAGACTTTAGGGAACAAACAAAGAAGCCAATACTGCAAACTGAGCGCTCATTCAAACACAACCGAGCATCTTCATTTCTATATCTGTGCTCTATTGTTTGTTTCCACTAAAACCCTTGTACATTCAAATGTAACGAAATTAAAATGCGAAGGACAACTTTAGCAAATAATCAGAAACACGGAGGCATTCCTCCCAAAGTGAAGGCTAATGCTGACATATTATTGACTCACTCCTCGGGGCGATTCCCCCTCCTTCACTAATGAATTGCTCCCGGTAATTAGATTTGGAAGGTGAGACTTATCGAAAAGTGTTGATTAGAGAGGAGCACTTAATCTCAATCTAAACAAACAAGGAGATGGCCCACTAAATTTGTCTACAGATATTGTGGAGGAAGAAGTTTTACAGAGAAAACGTGTGTTTCACACTAATTTTTATATTTTACCTAAAATATATCGTGATTTTTTTTTTTTTTAGTGAAACGACCTATGTTAACGTTTTATTAAAGCAACAGAGCAACAACAAAAACTTTTACAACGACAAAAGCAGGAAAAAGAAACAATAAATAAATAACATTTACAAGGACACATAGCATTATTTTATTCCTATAGTAGTATTATAATAATTTAGGGCCACTACAGTTTGTAGATTAATGAATAATTTATGAGATAAATGTGTAAGTTTCTGTAGAAATAATATACACATTTATAGGTATATCATAGGATATTAATAACTAAATGTTGTATTATTTTTGTATTAATTTTCTTAAGAGGATGTATTGTATATTGTACAGTAGCCTGTATGAAAAAAATAAAGAGCAAATAAAACACACACACACACACATGTTTAATAGGCCTTAATATTTTTTGAAATCTTTTCTTAGTGATATATATATTTTTTTAATAGCTAATTAGGCTAACTACCATATGCTGCTGTCTGGGGCCTCTCCCAACGTTTTCCAGTGACACCTACCTGTAGAATAAAGTTCCCAGGACCCCAGGGTGCTCCTGTCTTTAGCCGGACCCCTCGTTTTTATAGAGCCAATAACGGACGCTCCCATACTCAATCTGTCATTTTTTTTTAAACCCCCGGCCTACCGGTTGCTCCACATCGTTCAATAATAAATACCCTGCCACAGCCATTAATTATTATTGGCTACAAGATTTTTTTCCCCTCTCCTCTTCTTCTTTCTGTAAGAAATTAACGAGATAATCCGTACGGCACGCGCTGGCCTGATTACAGGACGCCAGCCACGACTCCGCATTCAGGCCTCCTTAATTTTCTGCGTCACGAAAATAAAACAAAGAATGGCATTGTATTTATCAGACCAGCTGACTGCCAGACAACTAACCCCCCCATAACCCCCCCAAACCCCAACACAACCAACCCTACAACTCACTTTCCCAAACTGACACATGCACGCTCATATGGACCTTTAAAATTGTTATTATTATTAGTTATTAGGTCCAGTTGCGTACTGTATGTTTTTTTTTGTTTTTGCATTTGTGAGCGTTTTATATATAGATTTTGCAAATTTATGATAGTCAAAATTCAACACTAAATAGAAAATGATGATCATGCAAAAAAGCACAGTCAATATTGAACTTCTTTTCTACAAAGCTCAGATGAATAAGAACATTTTTAAGCATTTCTGCCCATTTAACATTTTAATCTATGACTTTACATCAAAGAAATCGGTCAACCTACAACTTAACTTTAGGTTATTTACATCTATAGTGTAGAGTCAAACATGCAGCAGTTTGAGTGTATTGTCTGAAGTTGTGGACTGAACCACTGTCCTGCTATTAATCGCTTGACCGCCCCTCAGCTCGGAACCTTGCAGCCCACACAGGCGAGAGGGAGAAAAGTTTGCTTTTACACACGCCTCCCCAATTATCTCCCTGTAGGCTATCTGCATCTCCCCGCTGGCTTTCCCCATCAATTAAAAAAATATCTCCTGAACACAATTTACCTAAAAAATCTAGACTGCTTAGACAGCGAAATTGAAATAAATCACTTACTTCAGCTGTCAAACGTTTTGGTTTTTAAAACGCTTTTTTCTCCGCCAGAAAAACGCCTCTCCTCGGCAGAGCAGAGTGGTTCTATCGAGCGGCTTTGATTAGTTTCCTCCGGATAAGCTTGTTGGATGCGGATAATACTAAGAGATGCTCAGTATTTATGGGGAGAGAGGGAGACTGCGAGGAATTTTTGCAACCAATGGAAACGAGAGAAAAATATGATGGGCAGAGGTGTGAGAGGATGTAGCAGCTGGAGGAAAGTGGCTTTATATAGAGCTGACAAATCTCTATTAGGCTATTTAAGAATAAGATAAATATTTAAGACGTTATTTTTCAGCAGCAATAATGTGTATCTATATTTTATTTTCAGCAGCAGGCCAAGTTTACAGCCTTTCTATAGGTCAGTATGCGGGGTGTGCCGCAGCAACCAATCACAGCCCAGTCTGCATGGAGCCCGATGACAATCAAAGTATATATATATATATATATATATATATATATATATATATATATATATATATATATATATATATATATATGTGTGTGTGTGTGTGTGTGTGTGTGTGTGTGTGTGTCATCCCAGTGGTTCAGATCAGAATAATAGGCCCCTGACTTATGATAGGACACAGTATGAGTAAGGAGATGTTAAGCTGCAGCTATAGGCCTACGGATTGTTTTGTCAGAATAAGCTGAGCAAGCAAAATTGCAGCACTGTTTTGTAGCAAGAGGTGAAAATAACTTCTTGGGGATCTGTCACGGTTTGATTCTGTGTAACCCTGTAAAGGAGATTTAAAAGGGGGGTGGGAGGTGTCCTGTGAAGCTGTAGCCTACACCCCCCACTGTACACCCCCTACCAGCACCACAACCACCACAGTTATGTGTAGCTAGTTTATCAAAAATGTCTGAACCACTTGGAAATAGTACTCACTTTTATGTAGACTTATACCGCCCGGTTACCCCCACACACCCTTATACAGCCTCAATTTGTGTCCAAGGGTGGATGGATGGAGGGGGGGGAGCTTTTCCATTTTGGGATTAAATAAAACGTCTGTGCTAGATTAGCAATACAGCTAATTCTGCTCTGCTCTTTTTTTGCTGATCTGCAGTGCTCCAATCTGAATTCAGTGAGAATATGACTGTAAAAAAAAAAAAAAAAAACACAATTTCATACCATTTTAACAAAACCTTGGCCTCAGTAGAGCAGGCTGAAGGTTTTGACTGATGCTCCCAAACAAGCAGCAGGTTAGAGAACTAATTAGGAGTCTACATGCCAGATGAACAGACTGTGAGGCTGCTGGGTCGTTAGACAAGCCTGAAATCAATACCAGTTATGGACTCTATACTGTGGCAGTTCATTTACAGTATTTATATGTACATCTAATTGTTTACAATTTCATGCAATTACGAAATTTTCTTGCATGAAAAGTCATTTTTCGTAAATAAGGAAGTAGTGCTTTTATTTTGGTGATTGGCTCACTAAAATAGTTTTTTTGCTTTTCCTGTGCAATTTTACTGTAAGAGGAGTTTTCCCATTTTCCCTCAGCGATCATACTAAAACAAACAGTCTAACGGGGCTTAAGTATCTGGTCCCCCCCTTGTTGTCCCACAGCTATGTTCTTGGCTCACGCAGACTCCTTTCATCTTCAGCTCTGATATATAATTCATCGGAAAATATCTAATAGCCCTGGGGAGCGTTTCAGCTAAACGGGGCCGCGGTTGTAAAAAAGGTGAAGTCGCTTGTTAATGTCTGTGGCAATATGCCCTCCCCCTGTCTGCGGGCCAATTGACAAAGTCACGGTTTCTCCTGCTGTTAGGGAGACGAATTGAAGGCTAAGAATCGTGGGACTGAGATACAGGCCTACTCTCTCACAGTGTGCCAGGGTCCTTTTGTTTACTGGTTAGTATGGTTACAAAGTAGTGATAACAAAGCTCAAAGGAATCATTTATGGGATTTTATCCTCTAAATCTTTTCTTTAAAATTCTATCTATCTATCTATCTATCTATCTATCTATCTATCTATCTATCTTCATGTTATTGCTCAGTTTTCCTTGATCCTCATTTCTGTTCACTTCATCTGTCCATTTCAAGGTCAAATCAATGACTTGGCCCACCCAACCAACCCCATCTGTTACACAGCGACACACACACAAACATGCACAGAACTGTATTGGATATTATGACTGATTTTTTTGCCATCTGCACTGTAAACCTCACATTCATAGATTTATTGATAGGCATGGCGGAGGAGGCAATACATGTATTGATGATGCAAGAAACCAAAGTGAGCGTCCGTGGATATTGAACCACTGTATTATCAGAAGAGTCTATGAGCTTTGGACAGCAGGTGTTTCTGAGGACAATAACAGAGACAAAGCTAGCAGTTATTTTTGCAAGGAAACTTAAGGACCCCGTCACACCAGAAAGTGGCACAGCAGAATTCTTCAGTGCATCTTGTGACACAGTGACCAGCAGCTCCGCTGATGAACTATAGCTGACACACCGTCCGCCACATGCTTGAGTTAGTCAGTCAGGCATTTTCCCTCTGTTGTGTAGTTAATTTTCTCAGGGGTTGTGCAGCTCCTTTTGAATAAAATGGGTTGTGACAACACAGTTTATAAGCTAAAAAAGCTTCGTCCATTTTCCACTCTCAGCTCTTCGAACGGAGCCTCTCTCAACAGCATGTTCTGTCACTGATTTCATATGTTGTGTCACTCACTTCATATCTTCATAGTGTAGTCATTAAAAAAATCTAATGTTGTTAATGTAATATTTGTGTTTTTTTGCCTCCTTTAGTGCACACAATCTCCCATAACCTCCAGACCTACGTGGAATAAACATCACAGCTCGACTAAAGAGGTAAGTCCACGATCAAGTTGAGGGGTCGAGGGTAGATCAGACATATCTGTAACAACAGCTGGACAGAGAGGAGCGAACTCTGTGATAGTTTTTAGATTGCAGTTAAAATTCTGGGAGAATAACTCTCAGTGATGATGGTAGTGAGTTTTATGGCTATAGACAAAACCAAGTTACAATGACATAAGTATCTGCAGTGCTGCACCTGTATATTTTAAAGGGAGCTGTAGGTATTTTTTATCTGTGTTCACAAAGTAATCATTATTTAACATGAAGGCTTCAGTTTGTAATAGCACTTATATGGAAAGTAAACCCCAGGAGCACGCTTCACTTTTTTCAGAAAGACCAATGAAAGAACTGCTGAGAGCTGAGATGTGTCACCATGTCTTGTTTTTTTTTTCTTGGTTCTTTATTCCTTCAGAGGTAAGCATTGTCAGGGTGGCTTGTTATTTATCAATGGTGCCAATGCATGTGCCAAATTTCACCAAGTCAAATGCAAAAGTTTTAAATGGATTTATTTCTCCCTTATGAACAAATCCAATGAGTGTACTGATTCCAGTAAGATAACTTGATTTTGCTTTTTTAAACGCTGGTTGCTGAGAGTCAGTGTTGCACCTGCAGTATTATTACCATTTAACCTCCTTTGCGCCCACTATTGAATGGCTTACATCATATCATATTCATGCCCTTCATTGAGATACATCTACCACTTGTGGTTTGCCCATGGGAGGGTTGAATGTCTTGTCCCTGCTGGTACCTCGTTAACCTCCCATGGCCTGCGGCTAGTGTTAGCCAAACTGAGAGGCCTCATACCTGGGTATTGGTCAGCAGGGACCGGCCCCAGGAGCCTTGGACCCCCCACCGGGTGAGGGGAGGGAGGCAGGCGGGACAGAGGAGGGCCAAACAAAAACACAACCTGGCATCCCCACAGCAAACAGCCCACCTACTGTCAGCAAGCAACTGGGCCACAGCACACAGCCCCTCTATTCACATTCTGATGATGGCAAATAGTGAGCGGCACACACACACACACACACACAAACACAGACTGGGCTCATTCAGTAAGATGTAACCTTGCACGCAAATTCACTCTTCGCAGACCCACAAAAGGATAAAGAATTTCCCAGTTTGAGTTGATGAGAACAGCTAAAAAATATATTTTTTAAATGACTGAGTTATTTCATGGTCTGTGAAGAGATCACCAAAAATGTGATTGATGTTACTTTCTTGAGGTCCATCTAAATGCTTTGAATGCATTGTTAACTATACTTTGAAGAGAATGAAGTGCATGTAGAGTGCAAAATTCGGAAATTGCAAAGTAGAAAGAATAACAGAAAGAGACTGGTGGAGAGATTGACAGAGAGAGAGAAAGAGAGAAATAGGGAGGAGGAGTGTAAAGTTAATCCAGTCTGAATCGATGGGCCCGGCTGCGGGAGTGACACTGAAAACAGTTTTTCTTTTCTTTCTTTTCTCTGCAAATTTGCTCTCCCCTCTCCCTCTCTCTTTGCTTCCTCCCGTGCCTCTCGCTATTTTTCTGCCTTCTTATCCTTTTTAATTAGAGGGGCTATTCTGCTGCACAGAGGACCTTAATCCCCAACTGACCAACAATGCAAAAAGCCAGTCCTTTGAACAGCCGACCTGCACCCTTCTTGGCCCTCAAACTTCCCCACCAATCACCCTGCTGCCCAAACCCTCTACTGCTCCCACCGTTGGGAACACCAGACTCTTTCCTCCATTTTTTTCCAACATCTCAGACAAAGCACTTGAGGACCCACTGCAAAGAGAAAGTGTCTGAAAGAGCATTTCAATATCTGTCATGATTTGGTACTGGGACAAATGGCAGGTGACTCTGACTGAATCAAAGTTATTAAAATGACTATCTAACATCTGTAGTACATTGAAAAGAGATGAAGATTACCAAGGGGGCAGGAGGAGTAAAGGTTGCTGGCTGTGGTTTTAATGGTAATGGATACAAATTTGAAAAGTTAGTGTACATGCACACTTAGAAAACATTTACCTCCCGTCTGAAAGACAAAGAGTCGTACATGTTAAATCTGGCCATTTCCTAATCGATTGGAGAGAATATCTTTTGTGAAAGGAGCAGTTCTTCAGCAAAAGAGCAGGTTAGAGGGCACGGTTAAAAAGAGCATTAGCTGAAAAGTGGATGCTGCAAATTCCCCCACTGGGCCTCATTTCCATTTGTATATGCATCTCAAGATGGAGTCAATTAAGATAAACCCTTGTTGTCTTGTTAAATGATTATGTGCAGCCCTTATTAGTAAGTTAACAACAGACTGGGATAATAAGTCAGGGTCAGGGAGGAGGATATAATGAGGGTTTGGGTAATTTACTCATCATAGATAAAAACACAATATCTGGGTAATAATTCATCACCAATCACACGCACTAGCCTGCAAACCTATTTCTACCTTTGGTTGGATTTAATCATTTAGTCATACTATTTCCTGTAATAATTCAGGTGGACAGTTAGTTGTCTAGTTGTCCAGATGTTTAAACCATAAGGGAGCAAATAATTTGTCTCATAATAATGTCAATGCTAATAATAGCAATATACCAACTCTGCCTGAAAGTAACTGAACTAATTTTCCTGTAATTTTGTTCAAGCGGATTTTCTATCAACATTTTGCCAACATAGCAGTCTGACAAATTTTCACTGGAGCACAATAACAGGCCTCACACTTTCAACCCTGCCTCGCATTGCGAGTGACAGAAAAATGAATTTCCTTTCACCGACCGACGACCACAGTTTCCTATTTTTACACCCAGTGTGCTGGCTCGATGCTCCCTCACACAGAAAGAGAAAAACACAGGCCAGCCAAACCTTCTGCCTGGCTAATCACAGGCCCAATATTTCCATAGCAGGCAATTAGCATCTTGCTTTTATGTGCGAAAATGGCTGAGGCGAGAGAAGGAGCGAGTCGGGGAGAGAGGCACAGTAAAAACAGAGAGAGAATAAAAGAGTAATTAAGATGTTGGGTGAGCGGAGGACAGAGACAGGCAGTCTGCTGCCGTGTGATTTGAGGCTTGCAGGCCCAGTAATTAGCCCTTCATTGTGAGATAATGGACTTGGCTGGTCTTCCTGGTTCCCTGAGCTGCCCAGCCCGACTCGACCCACAGAAGGTCAAAGGGCACAATGTGCAGTTTGGCTCCTATATGTTTGTGTGTGTATGTGTGAGTATGACTGCAAATGTTGAGTAAACCATTTTTCAAGACTTGCATCATCTAATATTCAGGTTCAAGTCATGAAAAGCAGAGCACTGACAAAGAAAATAAGTCTCTGCATTCAGGTAAATTAATAATCTCTATAAATCTGCAAAGGTTTTGGATAAACTCTGGGTTTGCTTTAGCCTTCTGGGGGAAGAGTGTGCCAGTGAAAGCAGCGGCCGGCTTTGCAGCGTTGGAGTCATCGCTCTCCTGGCCTATCACTCCTTTCTCCCACCATCTTTAGAGGAGCAGTAATCTGTGAACCCTGAATCATAAGCTTTGGGTAAATCTATGTAATACGGGTAATTCGATGAAGCAGTATTTTCCTGGTGAGAGGCAAAATCCTGTTGACTATTCAAGGATTGAATCATCCAACAGTAATGCCATTAGACCAGTGCCACGGATTCCTCGGAAAATGCTGTTTAATTGCCAGTAACCAGCCATTGTTTGGTGACGGGTAAACACTAGCCGAGGGGGGGGGGGTGGCAAGAGAGGAAGCGTGTGAAAAAGATGGCCCCTTCGGCTTCAGCCAATCGCCATTGAGAGACGGATTTACTCAGGCTCGATGAAGCCCGCGCTGCAAAGTGGCAGAGGCACTGGCTTAACTAAAGTCTTCAAGAGTATAAATGCAGAGTAACTCTTTCCTTTTAATACAGGATTTGCTCAACAATGCGATTTAGGGGGGTGTCTATTCAGGATAGACATTTTTTTTGAGTGGTGAGGTTTTTAAGGATCAAGCCTTGTTGCTCACGTTTATTAGCGCGGGACTCCGCAGCTCAGGGATTGTTGGTTGTTGTAATCGTCGAGCAGTTTATCCATGTTTGTGTTGGGCTTTATGTATATGCACCCTGACACTAAGTCCCATTCTTTGCACATGTATTGAAAATCTTTAAGAACAATAACCCTACCTACACCCAGTCCATTTTATCATAAGCCATACTTACGTCCGCTCCTCAACAATAAAAACTGATATTAACTATCCAAATCAACATGAACTGATCTAAAGCTTCTTGAAGAGTGTTTTTTACTTTTAGTAGCTAATCCAATTCTCGCTGCACAAGGATTTTTTTATGAGAATTTCAACATTTGAGGTGCATTGTTGTCCCTCCCCACGGCCCCCTGCTCTCAGGCCTGTCCTGGAGGATGCAGATTGGAAGTGAGAGGTGTGGCGGCCCAGGATCGCCTCCATTGTGAGCCGGTGCCTGGGAGACGAGCAGCACTGGCAAACCAGACACTGATTGGGTTTGACACTGCGTCCAGGAGGCGAGAAGAAGCTTTTCTTTTGCTCTTTTTTTTTCTTCTATAAGTAAAAGAGAGCCTTTTTTGTATGAAAGGCCCCTCTCTCCTCTCTCCTCTAACTCCCCCTGGTTCTGTTGAGCTGCTCGCCCTCCTCCTTAATTCTCTGTTTTTCACTCCTCTCTTAACGTTCTCATATTGACTCCCTCTTTTTTTTATTCTCAGATTAAAACCAGTGGACTTCTGTTTCTTTTGTCTTCCTCTTTTATTGTTCCTCTCACTTGGACATTTGCTCCTTTGCATTACACCATCAAGAAATTACTTTTGTCCTCTATCCCTATAAGCAACAGTAGTTGTTACAGTAATTGTAATTGCAGACACTGAGGGCAACCAAATCCATCTCTTTCACTAAGCCTTACACTCTGCCACATACTGAGCCCAGAACTACATCCTTGGGTGCATACTTTGCCCCATACACACTTATTCACTATGCCTCAGGCTATAATCATACACTACTCAACACTGGGCTTTTACACAGGATTTATTTTTCAATATACTAAGCTTGTGATACTTCTTATTCACAGAGTGCTCAGGAACAACAAGATAAATACATTGCAGCTGGTATTTGTGCCAATACAATGTAATTTTAAAGGGATAGACAGTTAGCTTAGCATAAAGACTGGAAACTAGGCAAACAGCTAGCCTTCCTGTGTAAACAAATCAGCCTAACAATACCTCTAAAGTTCACTAATTAAAGGACCAGTTAGATATTTAGTAAATACACATATTGACTCTCTTGTCAAGAGTTAGATGAGAATATAAATACCTTTTAAATGTCTGTACAGTAAATATGCTACAGGAAGCAGTCGGGTAGCTTAACTTAGGACGTACTCAGACTAGGCCCAGTTACCTTGTACCGTGCCCAAACACAAATGTACCTCCCATCCCCTCCATGTCCACATCCAACAGAGCCATGCCTAAGCCCACAACTTCCAAGTGGGCCAGAGCACAATTCAGTGTGCTGTTCCTGTGGCACGGTACACAGCAATCACATTAATCAAACGTACTGGACTTTGGGATCAAATGTGCTTGGGCACGGTACAAATCGACTACTGTGAGTAAACCCTTAGTGTAAGGACTGGAAACAACACTAGCCTCCTCTGTCTTAGGGTAAGAAAATCCACCCACCCAGCACCTCTAAAGCTTAACAAATTAACATGTTATATTTTGTTTGTCTTAACTGTTCAAAAACAAAAGTGTCAAACAAAGCTTTTTTGTAACTGCAATATATTTTTACACTTCAGTTTTTGTACAAACTAAGCAGACAAGATACAACATGTCAATTAGTGAGCTATAGGTGCTAGGAGAATTTTGTTACTTTTAGACAAAGCCAGGCTAACGGTGTACAGACAACTCTCGGCAAGAAACTGAAGAAAGATATTTACCAATTGCCAAAACTATTCCTTTAATGAAAAATGAAAAATATAAACTGAGTCCTAGCAGTAGCTTCAACCCTGAGGATGGGTAAGTGAGTCTCTTATTGAGACACAACTTCTGTATGAACAGTGAAATAAAAGAATGCGGGAAGGTGGAGTTTTGTTGGAATTGATTAATCTTCCATGCCGATCACCAAAAGAGAGCACAACCCTCTCGATCCGCTTAATAGGGGCATTAATGATGAGCTCCATTAAGTTAATATATGCTTTTATCGCTGTGCCCTTAGATGACTGTAGCGTTTCATTAGACATGTCTGCCTCATATCTCACTTTGCACTCAGAGGAAACTGTGAAGGGATTAATTTTATGATGGACCCCCTGCCTCCTCCTGCCTCCCTCGTTGTCCTCCTCCTCCTTCCCCTCCTTCCTTCCCTCTCTCCCCCCCTCCCTTCTCTCTCTCAACTCAGCTCCCAGCCACAGCCAGGGGACCCAAGAGGAATAGTGTCTTTGTCGTCCTGCCGTTTTTCGGAGTTGAGGAACAAGAGGAGTTTAATCCTCATTGTCCAGGAGACTGCAGAGGGTGAGGGGGGGGTCCTTCGGCTGTAAAATGATCCAACTGGCCCCAGCTAATCCCCTCCTAACCCCCACTCTTGGGCCTGACCCCCCTCCCAGCCTTAATTCATGCCACCGTATCACCACAGTATCACACTATAAACACAGATCCATGCATGTACAGCTGGGTTTGGGTGTGCACCTTAAAAACACAAAAAATGGGTGAACGATGGCACAAATAACCCAATATACAGTATGATTGTCAAAATGTTTCTCCATCACAAACACATACAAACAGAAAAATGTCACTCATAGTTATGCAGTGAGTAGTTTAGGGGGGTATGTTTAAGTGGGATTTAACTTAATCACCTTAATCAACCAGTAACCCATCTTCCACTCTGAGGATTCTCTCCAGCAGAGAGGTGTCTAATCGACTAATACAAACCCCCCAACATACCTTTTTATTTGCCATGATAACGTGTGTGTGTGTGTGTGCTCTGTGAATTGTATCAAAAGTGAAAGCAGCTAACAGCCTAATTCTGTACATATCCCAGACTGTGGTGATGTGTGTGACTTTGTGACAGAAAACAAACAACAAACAGCCTCATATCATTTTTAGCACGACTAGCCGTGATGATGTGAGTGGATGAGTGTGTCCGTGCAAAAGTGCGTGTGTGTATGTGAGTATTGAAGAGACGTGGGTTGACAAAAATAAAAACCAATAAATAGCCCCGTTTTATTGTTTGTTTCATTAGCTGAAGGATTATTTAAAGATTAGGCAGGACAGGGCTGGACATCTATTTGACGTTAAGTCTTTCTCTAACAAGACGGATGCTCTCCAGTCTGCGCAAATCTTCTCCTTTGAATTTTCCTACCTTGCACGTACCCCTCCCTCCCTCCCTCTCGATCTCTCTCCCTCTCCTGTTCTGTCTTTATTTCTCTTCTGTTTCTCTCTCCCCTCCTCTCTTTCTTTTTCTGCGCACCTCCCTGAGTGACAGCTCAATACCCAGCTCTCCCAGGCTTATCTAGCCTCAGCAGATGGTTGACTTGGATCACTGTTCATACGCCACGATCTGGGCTGGTGATAAAGACTGTTACAGAGAGAATATATGCTATCTCTCTCTAGCTTGCTCTTTCTTCCTTTTACTTCTTCTTCTCTCACCTCCTATTGATCTATGCTGTCGTCCCCCCCCCCCGTCCATCTCTTCTCAACTCTTTTATTCAGTGGCTCTTTCCATCTCTACCTGGACCCCTCTGCTCTTCTCCTTGTCACGTCCTCCACCTTTCTCAACAGTGCTCTTTGTCCCCCCCCCCAAATCCTCCCCTCTGTTTCTCCTCATCTGCCTCCATCCCTCCATCTCTGTGCATTGAATCTGGTGCTGCGTGATTGTCTCTGCTTCCCTGCTGGGCTGGCGCCTGTCTAAAGGGCCCCAGGACCCTCACACACCAAGGGGGCTCCAGCCATGCCAGAGATGCCCTCTCTTCCTCTCCTCTCCTCTCTGGCTCCTATCAGTTTATCTGGTCTCTCTTCATCTCCACAGGGCAGAGGAAAAGGTCAAATTGGGTACTTTTCTGTAATCAAAGTTACACATGTCTGCATCTATATACATATTTGACATACAAATACAAGACGGCACTTTAATATGTTGTAAAACTGTAAATATATGCCAAAAGAACAATAAGTAAACAGGTAACCTTCAAAGTGCTGCTGCCTAAAGCATCTCTAGACTCACATCCACTGTTTTCATGTGTTTCATTTATGTGATCACTGAATTTAAACAACTGATGTGCACTTCACAGACTCAAACTGCCCATTTTATGTATACTTCACTTGTCTGGAGTGGTCATTTGATGTCCTTCACACGTTTTTTTTTTTTTTTTTCATTCTACACAGCCAAACAACAAAGCAAAGCGAAAGGGTATAGCTGCCGCTCGTAGATGAAAACAGGGACTGAGTGCTGGAAGCAATATGAATGAGAACATACAACACAGCACCTTGTATGGCAGCAGGGAAACAGACTGGCAAAGACATCACTTGCACGCACCATACATTAGATCGGCTCTGTGTGATGTGTGCCAGTGTAATATGAGAGGGGAAGGACATGAAAGGAGTGTGTGTATGAATATGAGTTGGTTTCTTGTGGAAAATGTAAAGGAAAATTGTTGGAAATTGTCAAATAATAAGAACAATGATGCCAGCTTGGGCGTACAAGGAGCTGCCATCCCATATGTGGTGCAAAACCTCCCCTGCAATTCACTGGTGGCTCTCTCTCTCTCTCTCTCTCTCTCTCTCTCTCTCTCCTCTGCTCTCTCAGCAATACTCCAGACAATTTGCAGCCATCTTAATCTGAACGGTGGAATCTGGCAACCACTCTGGAGCACCTGCATCCGTCCAGCCTGACCCGCTTTTGTTCTGGTCCGACCCCCTAACTTTAGCCCCTAATTAACCCAACAGAAACTAATTAAATACAGCTCTAGTGGACCAGACGCCAGACAAGAAAAAAAAAAAGAAGAAGAAGGAGGAGGACACAGAGAAGTGAGCAAAGTGAGGGGAGCGAGCCAACGTGACAGGCAGGAGAAGGAGAGAGAATGGGAGGTGGGGGGTGGAGATCCAAAGCTTGGCCCCCAGCCCCTGAGACCAGTTCAGACAGACAGAAAGATTTTAAGGAGGAGGGTATTTGGGTGTCATGTCAACCTGGGTCGTCCTGAGCATGTTGTCACTCTCCGCTAAGCTCCATACTGACCTTATACTTCTTTACATGCTGTCTTTTTCCAAGGTATTTTCGGTTCCTCTTCATAGATGGGTATGGGTGCCAACTGCTGTAATCACAGGCACACCAGTCACATGACGCAACTGACGCCCTGGAGATATTTGGAAAAGGGTAGTGACAAGAGCAGTGTAGATTGAAAGAAAAAAAGAGAGGGGGAAGGAGGTGGGTGGGGGTGGGGAGGTGGGGGTGAGGAGGTACGGGACAAGATTGTGCAAAAGAAGATATATAAATATGGGTTCAAACCAGCCAAGTGTCTCTGGCAAGACACTGCTGCTCCCAGTCCCAGGCACAGCGCGCTAAGTGATAGAGAAAGTAATTAAGAGAAGGCTGTTCAAGTAGATAGGCCTGTAAAGGAGATTTGAAGAGGGGAACTGATTGTGCATGTCTGATTCCAGCTCTTCAGAGAGTTCTCAGCCCCAAGGCTTAGCTTTCAAAGGGCCGTCTCTCTCTCTCCTGGTCTATCTCTCTGTCTCTTTCTCTGTGACATATATTTACAAACAAAATACCACGCTTCTTATTTCTAAAGAAACTCACGTTTTCTATATATTCCTTTAAGTTTTCTGTGACAGTTGAATGTAGGATAGAAAAGGGGAAAGCAGGAAGTATCAGCATCTCACTTACCATACAGTTTTACAGAACATCTATCTATCTATCTATCTATCTATCTATCTATCTATCTATCTATCTATCTATCTATCTGATAGAAGCACCCCCCTTTCCCTCAGACCATGTGTGCCATGTATAGGAAACAGGGCACTACCTTGAACTTGAAAGTTCACACAATGTCTTTTACAAAATAATGATCCATCTCTGAGTACATGAACCTGTTCAAGGACATGGTAGAGCAACACTGCCACCCAGGATGAACCAGACCATCCTGCAGATAAACTTTAACTGAAACAGTCTGCTATAGGAACACATATTAATGCATATATTTGGTAAATAAGGGGTTCTCTCAATTTTTAAATTCAATTTTACTGCACATGATCAACATAAAAAACACATTAGATTAAAGCCATTAATAGTATTAATAGTAATGCTATGTTGACAACTAACAGGCCTACTGTCTCCAGCCACTACAATGTGAATTTTTAGTATTGAAAGATTTTTTATCATTATTTTTAATTGGAAGTGTAATTCATAAGAGATTATAAGCATTTTTACGGCAGCGGGAAACATGAGATCCACAAGGTCTTGGAGCATCCTAAGTGACTGCAGCTGCAGCCTTAACTGAGGATTCCTCCTTCCCAGAATCCATCACTTCTCTCCGTTGTTCCTCACCTGAGGCCAAAACCAAACTACACATACTGACCAACTATGTGTCCTTGGGCTGTTGAAAACTTGGATTACTACAGTGACCTTAATCTGCAAATAGCGCATAGGTACAGCTGTCAGATAAAGTAAGAGGAGAAGTCAAAAGTACAATGTCCCTCTGGAAAGTGGAATATTAAGTCTCACAGTCTGGATATTACTCAAGATACACTCACATGCCTTAAAACAGGATGAAGCAATAAACTAATCTGCTGGCGACATCTACTGGAGAAACTGCAGGTGTTGCAAGAGTTTTAAAAAAGTAATCTATCTGAATAAACCTTCAAACTGGCGCCCTCTGCTGGTAAGGAAATAGACGACTCCACAGATGTTGGGCTCTCAGGTAGTTAACCCTTCAGCTCAGCAACGTGCTAAATCATCTCTGATATTTTCACGGTTGAGTAACTTCACGGTTTAAAGTAATTTCTATCAGGTTATAACACAGATGAATTGCGTGTCTCTCTTTGCCAATAATTTAAAAGACTAATTTTGCTGAGTGATATCCTGACATCTTTCTGTAAATACCTATTTTAAAGAGTATGGTCTAGACCTGCTCTATATGAAAAGTGCCTTGAGATGACTTTTGTTGTGATATGGCGCTATATAAATAAAATTGAATTGTAAAAAAAAAAAAAAATGTTTTATTTAATATAAAACTTAGAAGCTGTACATCAATGTAAAAATCATGAATGTTAACTTTACCCCGCTCTAATGTGTTCAGTTTTCCTTGCCTTTGTTTGTTTTCTTTTCCTCATTACAATCCTCTGTTGCGTTTAGTTCTGGGGGTTTTGTTCCCATTCCTCATTTGTAAGTTCTAAAGTTAGATTGAAGGAAAGTGCAAATAAAAGTATGATTTGAATGTGAAGTAAATGAGCGTACGGCCAAGGTGTCTTTAAAACTTGTATCTGACATGCGTTACACCACTGTCGTAAAACGTCCCTGACTGCTGTTGCAATGGCGTTTGCTGCGACAGCACTTTGCGGCAGCAGGGAAATCGAGGAGAAAGCAGCGACAAACGTCGCCAGCGGATACGGTATCGCCCCAAAAACCTCCGGATTTATGCAATATTCGGTGAAGTAACTTGTATATTGTTTGTATATCCCTTCGCCTTGTGGATGAGATTGAGTTCGACGTTTTCCAAGCGTGAATCTCCACCTTAATGCGGTGGGATGGCCACAGTGCCGCCTGGGCCTAGTAGCGCACTGCCTGCATCCCCAGCTGAAATTCCTCCTTTCCCCGGGGCTGGGAGCGCGGAGCCGGCGGGGGAAGACGGAGAGCCGGCCTGTCACAGGGAGGACTGTGTACCCGCCGGTACAGGGAAGGAGTCGCAGCCGGTAAGCGAAGTGAAAAGGTCGGTTAAGAAGAAGCAGAAAAACATGCTAGCGCGAGCTAGCCCGGCGGCGCTGCACCTTAAAATGCAAGCCCGAGAGCAGCAGCAGCTTAACGGCTTGGCCAGCCCCTCAGAGGACGCTAACAGTCACCAACACACAGGAAACCGACCTGACAATCCGAGACCGTCCGTGGACAACTGTGACAGCAGCAGCAGCGGCAGCAGTGAGGGGGCTCCGGCCGCTAGAAACAATAGTGAGCATTGCCAACACGAAGGCCACAGCCCCTTCTCCAAAAACGGCAGTCACTCTCCCATGGTTAACAATAGCGTGAACGGGATGCCGGGTTTCACAAGAACTGAGGCGGCCCACAGCCATCCCGAGGACGAAGGGAAAGAGGAGTTTGACCACACGGAGCCGCTAAGACCGCCGAGCGACGAGCCGCCGGACGCTGCCGGACCCGGCGGAGGAGACAGCCCCGCTGACCCGGAGCAGCAGCAGCCACCAGCCGCAGAGCTGGCCCGGCTCGACCTGAACAGCTCTCCCGGCCGAGCGGAAGCGGAGAGCCACGGCATCCGATATGTCCGCTACGAGTCCGAGTTACAGATGCCGTGGATCATGAGATTGATCACCAAGGACTTGTCTGAGCCTTATTCAATTTATACATACAGGTACTTCATCCACAACTGGCCGCAGCTCTGCTTTCTGGTGAGTATGACACTGAAATCCGCTCAGTGTGAAGAAAATGCCTGTTTTCACTCTTTAACTTAGTTTATTAAGTGAAAATATGATGTGAGCTACCCTCCTGTTCCTGTCATCTGAAGTTACCTAGCATATTCGGGGCTGGGTGTGACCACATGCTCGTAGCTCACCATCAGCTGTCAGTGTGTCTCAGAGGCAGCCAAACATAGTGCTGAAATGTACTGAGAACAAATAGTCAGCTTAGACACACACATGTAAATGTCTCACTGACAGCTCATTGCTTTGGAGTTTGTATAAGCCTAGTTTATGCGCTGACATGGAACAACGGCCACTTTTCTGCCACAGATCCTTGTTAGTTTTATGGATTTTGGTGTGAACTAATAGTCAGGGTCTTTTGTCCAGTCATCTGTGTACAGGAATGTAAGAGCAGACCGTGTTTTATAACCCTAAAGTTTCAGTTTTGTTAGAGAATAATGTGCACTTACAGCGTCCAGTCAGGGTTTTCTGCTTTGAAAAACACTGTCCTTACTTTGTTTATCTGCTGAGCCCCAAGGTCGTAAAATTCCCAGTTCGAGTTTGTCTGGTACACCGCATGTGACATAAGAGGAAGTGCCATGAAATAAAGGTCAGAGGTCAGCTCAGAGAGCCGGCAGAACTGGCAGGTTGACAGGAACTGCAGAAGAACTGTTGCTAGGCTGTCAGCGGCCACTCCATTAGACTCTCAGAGGACCTAACTGCTGTGTGTGTGTCCCTATCACAGGCTATGGTGGAACAAGAGTGTGTCGGAGCCATTGTATGTAAGCTTGACATGCACAAGAAGATGTTTCGTCGTGGCTACATCGCCATGCTGGCCGTGGATTCAAAACACAGAAGGAAAAGCATCGGTGAGTCTGTCCCCTCATAATAACACAGAGCGTAGACCAAGTTGTGTGGAAGAATGTTTCCTGCTTTATTTGACAACCAAATCTCTTTATGCAAATATGACATTTAGATAGTATATACATCGTGTTCTGACATGTACTTTGAACTTAAGTGACATTACTTACCCTTAAAAGTCTTTGTGTTTTATTTAATTGCCTGTCATCACTGACTTTGAATCCTCTGTTTCAGGTACTAATCTGGTGAAGAAGGCCATTTATGCCATGGTGGAGGGTGACTGTGACGAGGTAAGATACATCAACCAATTCCCCTTGGAGGATGGTTCAATCAATTCATATTTTAATACACCCAGATAATAATGAGCTTTTGATTAAAGCCTAAAACGAACTGCATGTGTTTGTGCAACTGTGCACAGGCTTTATGCCTTACTTTGGCACACATTCACAAGCTGTGTGCCAGCATCCTCAATCGCAATGTTAACATATGCAACAGAGAACAGTCTCACATTTATCAGACCAGATTGTAGAGAAAAAGTAGAAACCAAAAAATACAAATAATACATTAAAATCCAGCACATGGAAAAAGATTAAAATAAACCATATGTGTACTCTTGGCACTTGGTTCTTTGTAGTTATTTTAGGTTTGTGTTGGCCCAATTCCAGTGCTATTGAATATATCTTCCTCACAGTTAGTCTGTGCCTCACGACTGAATGATTGATGTTCCAGGCTACCACTGGTTTATAGCTACGTTGGTGCTCTCAAGCACTTGTGGTTATTCTGAACTATGAAATTCAGCTTGTCCCCTGAGTTTGATTTCCCAACTGCTTTGCTTGTAGATGCCTCTCAACAGCTGAGTCTTAATAACTCAGATACTGGACCCTCCTTGAATGCAGTATAAAAAAAATCTAAGTTATCCTTTCTTACAACTGCATTACTACATCAAAAACATAGCTTTGACTGGAGTTCACTGTAATGGATCGTCAACAAAACTTGTTACTTGTTAATCTTCCTGAGTTTTATTCAGAAGATACATTTTGATTTTGTATGTTAGCTATAGCTGTTAGCCTTCCCAGTGAGCCTGCTTTAGCATGAAGACTGGAAGCAGGTGGAAACAGCATGACCAACCACCTCAAAGATTACATTACTTAAAATTGTTTGTTTTTTTTTAGACTGTGTGTATTTAACCCACACACAGAAACTGAACATGAGACATTGTGGTGTAATGGACAGCTAGCTTACTCAATGAAGCTAATTACTGACCAGTAACAGCCTTTAAACTACACACATCACCTACAAGTCAGGTGCCTTAAAGCTAATTTGCTGACTTTGCACACTTTTTTCTAATTATGTCCAATACCAAACTGACTCTTGGAATTACATGTACTTTTGTGACAGGCTTAAAATAGTGGATGTTATATCAGTCAATCTGCTCACATAACAAACAAAGCTCTGACATGTCTATCCATGTGTCTCCAGGTTGTATTGGAGACTGAGATCACCAACAAATCAGCCCTGAAGCTGTACGAGAACTTGGGTTTTGTTAGAGACAAGCGGCTGTTCAGATACTACCTGAACGGAGTGGACGCGCTGCGGCTCAAACTGTGGCTCCGCTAAAGGAAAGAAGAGGGGACGGGGGAGGACGGAACAGCGGGTGCTGTTCCCCTCCTACACTATCAGCTTGACAGCCTCAGCTCTGCCCTGGTCATTTCACTCTTATATATACAAACACACACACACCACACACACACACACTCACGCACAGTACACACACACACACCTGTGTACAACCATAAGGAGTATGCACATAGGTATGCATAAACATGCAGACACACCCTCTTTTTGTCCTTGACTTTTGAACAACTGTCGTTTAGGCAGAAACAGACTGAAATCCCACCTGATGTTTTCATGAAGGTGCCCCTGATACTTTC
The DNA here is from genome assembly GCF_001640805.2 of Lates calcarifer. NCBI lineage: Eukaryota > Metazoa > Chordata > Actinopteri > Centropomidae > Lates > Lates calcarifer. The sequence continues at coordinate 15,562,185 of NC_066839.1, forward strand.
TGTGATGAGGAAGGGGCGAGTGAGGGCGGTCTCTGGGATGACCTTAACTGGGGACTAGATGACCTTTTGACCTTCAAACTTGGATGCCGCATCGACCGGAACGGGAGGTGTGAGGCAGCTCAGGTGAGGACGTGCGTCCAAACCCAAGAGGACGCAGCACCACACCAAATCCTTCTGCGGAACACAGGACAAAACAAGACTTAAAGAAAACGACACCATGTGAAACAAGGAAACAGGGCAGTAAAAACTGACTGGGAAGAAAATATTTGTGGAGTTTATTTTTGTGTTTCTTTTTTAACCTTGTAAGTTGGACGGGGGATGGAACAAGCTATAGTATGACTGCGTGTTTGTACCGCCTCATGTTTTTTGTTTTGTTTATTTTTTTTTCTTTTGGAAAGCGAGTGTTTGGCTTGTTTTTGTGTGCATGTGTACGTGGCGTGGTTGGTTTTCGCTGTGAGCAAGTGAACGTGATAGTGTGACTGTGTGAGCGCATGCTTGGTCAGAATCGTGTGTACTGTTGTGTGTCCTTGTTTTCCCATCCTGTCCAGTGGGCACAGCGGCTCCCTGCTGCTGTCTCCATCACCTGCCTCAGCCTCCAGGACTGAAGCCTGTAAAGATATGCATGCATTTATTTTAAATGTGAGTGCGGGAATAAGCGTGAAGAGTGTGTGTGTTGATTAACCCAGTCTGAGGCTAACCCTCCAACCTCTTCCTCTGTTTGGTGTTAGCATGTTGGTGCAGAGCAGTTGATCGAAAACAAATCACTCCATTAGCACCTCAAACTTTGCCCAGTCAGTGGATCTGCCACCTTTTTCGCGTTATTGTCCTTCACTAAATCTCTAATAATCAAACCCTGTCAGAGTATGGGTGAGGAGTTTATTTTTATCTTCCTATTTTTGCAGATCAGAACTTGTTTTCCCCAAATGCACTGCCAGCTGCTGCAAAATTCCCCCAAAAAGGAGAAAATGGAGTCTTTCAAAAGGATTTCATGCCAATGATGGTGCGGTCAAACTTTCCTAGCCGTCTCAGTTTACTCCTGTTTATTATTCGTGTGTTTCTCCTCATTGCAAGTGCCACTCAATCCATCAGAAGTCTGCAGCGATCTGCCCGCTAACAGGCGACACGCCGCATCCTCGGTCTGCTTCTGGTCCGCCCTCGGCACCAGGCCAGAGGCAAAGTGTTACATATGCTGGATTCCTGTTTGAGTATGCTCTGTGTGTGTGTGTGTGTGTGTGTGTGTGTGTGTGTGTGTTTATCTCTTGATTAAAAAAGGAAAATAGACAAGTATTCTTAGCAGATTATATTTTATTATTTTGTTCGCTTTCAGTTTATTTAGATATACTACTATACACCTGTATAACCTCATGCTGCAGTAAGCGGCTGAGTCCACAATGCACTTCCCAGGTGCCCTAACTTGATGCACAACCAACCTCGCTAACATTTTTTAAGATCTCCAGCCCAGAACACGTCATAGATGCACCTGGACGTTTCAATCCACACTAATTATGGCAAAGTTTGCTTCAGCCGCTTTTTTTTTTTTTTTTTTTTTTTTGTTAAAAGTAAAATGAACAAAGGTCAGATGCACTTCTTTGGAAATTGCTGCAGTGTGTGTGTTTGTGTGTAGGTATGAATGTGTCTGTGTTTGTCATGTTATTTTGACAACGGTGTGGATCTGTTCTGATAGACTCTTATTTCCCGACTTTCAGAGGCCCCCGCACAGGAAAACCAATCAGTGCTTTGTTCCAGCCTAATGAGGACAACAGGACTTGTTAGCAATAGGAAGGAACAAAAGCACACATTTTTTTTAAAGCTTTCCAGGTTTCGAGTTAGTGCTCGATGTTACATAGATGGCAGGAGACAGAGTAGTTCATAGCTAAGGGGAGAATAAACCCTAAATCTTTGATGTTTTTTCAGAATCTAATTGGGAAAACAACCTAAATCACAGGTTGTAAATGCAAGTTTTTGTTTTTCCTTTCGTTCATTTCAAATGATGCAATTGGGAATCTGTGTGCTTTTATCCTGCCTGCAATATTCAGAGTAGAAAGCACTCCAAGACACTGCCATGTGGCACAACTAAAAACCAAGAGTACAATCTGCTACAAATATTGACTACAGAACGAACAAAAGGCTCCAGCTTAAGATGTTTTATTGATTTAGGAAAAGATGAGCTAGTCTCTACAAATGACACTACAAGATCTTGTTCATGTTTTGGGTTTATTTCCCCTTTCAGCTGAGAGATTTCATCCCAGGAGCCCAGGACTGGAAGGGAGAGCAGATGTTTACAGAGTTGCCACCCACATAACAGCCTGTGTATGTAAGTTTGTGTCTGTGTGCATTTGGAACAATGGATCGGATGACCTTTTTTTTTTTTCTTTTTCTTTTTTTTTTTTTTTTTCAGATTTGTATACGAGTGTTGTTCTATTCATTGGATATATTGAGAGCATGTTTTTTGTGAATCATCTGTTGGGAAAGGGGGAGATTTGGGTTGATTTATCAGATTTGAGTTTTATTTTTAATTTCTGTGCTACTTTAGCCCATCCAGAGATGTAACCAGAGTAATGAGCATCCGAAAACGATCTAGACCCTGAACACCAATTATTCCATATTTGCTGCTCATCCTATGCTGTTTAGATTTCTATTCTCACCCTGTTCAAACTCCTCCTTTTTCTGGAGGTTGAAATCTTCTGTCCCCATTGACACTTGTTTCCCCATTCTTCAATGTCCTTTCACTGTTTGGGCCTTTTCTTCTTTTACACTGACTACTGATGGATGAACAGACTAGATGGGTTACACCATAACAAATTAGCCTATTTTGTTCTGTCAAACCAGCTGTCAGCACAAAGAGGTGTTTTACATTTTGAAGGAAAAGGGTCTGTTATCTTCTTTTTGTTAAATCCTGTGAAACTCTGGCAGTTCCATTAGGTATATGGGCATTACAGCCTGTCTCAGTGAGCCAAAGGGCTCTGTTTAGATCATCACAGACTGAAGGGCTTCGTCATCAATATCAGTTTGTAGCCATGGCTTGTGATGTTGCATAGTTTTATCCCAGCTCTCTCTGACAATGACTCCTCTGCATATGGAATCTGTTTTGACTTGACATGCCAGTTCAGTGTTCACAGATGTCAGAAGCAGTCCCCCCCCCCCCCCATCCTGGACGTCCACTACTGTGCTATCCAGGTCGCTTCTAACAATCCCAGCCCCACTTCTCTTTCCTCACCCACGGCAACATCTGTCATCCTACATTTAATAAATTCCCCCAGAAACCAGTTTGTTGATCAGATAATTAACATTTGTATTGGTAGTCGTACTGCATCACAAAATGTTATGGTCCCTACAACCAACCAGCCAACAACAGGGGCTTCCTGCAGTCTTTTTTGAGAGCGGCCAGCACCGCTTCCACCGCCATCCAAGAAGTGTGCAAAGGGGAGAGCAAAAGGTTTTTTGCATGTCAGATTTCTGTTCCCCCTTGTTCCTCTTCCCTGTCCCCTCTCTTGATTTTGATCTGGAAATGTCCGATAGCTTTTATTTAATGTGGAAAAAGAACACAGAAATAAATTATTTGATTTTTTTAATGCTGTAAACTGGGTTATCTTGACTACTGTCTGTCTTGTTCTTTTTTCAGTTCAAATCCTCTACATTTAAAGGTTTACAAGCTGTGTATTATAAGACAGAGTCAGAATCAGACATCTAAAAGATTTGTTTATTTGATCACACCATGTTTCATATCTACATAAAGAGACAAAAAAGTGTCACTATTTTACATCACACTCATCCTAAAACAGTATTATTGCATATAAACAGGCAGTTGTACATTAAGCATATCACATATGGCTCATGAAGTTACAGAAAATATAGTTTCTTTAATCAAAAGACAAGACTTTGTGTTAACATCATTAGTGTTAAAAACATGGCTCAAATGACTAGTGTTCAAATATTTCTCATATGTTTTCTGTACAGCAGAGGAGAGCTTTTATATTAAATGATTCCTCCTATTTTATTTTGGTTTTATTAATAAGAATAATTTTTATTTCATAAAATAAGAACTCAAAGCTTAATCTGACTACATTGCATCTCAGGAACGTGACACTGGGCTAAACTCGTTGGGCAAAACATCTCCTTTCCTTGTCTGGACCAGATTAACACACACAAAAAACACTTTTGTGCAAACTGAGCTATTTAAAAAAAAAACTTTGACTTGTTGAAATATTAACTTCTCCCTCAGTGTCTCCAATGTTTGTGTTTTTCCAGCCAACAGAAAGCACGGGTCTGTGTATGAATAGACATCATGCACATTCAGAAAAAAAGAAACATTTACAAGTTGCAAAAGAAGGAGTTCATATCAGAGTTATATTGTACACCAAAATCTGTTTTATGCTACATACTTTTAGGATGATGGTATTTCGTATGTGCTTCTCACAGTTAACTTTTATGAACAAATGACTAAATAAAACATTTACATTTCCACAAAGTTCACATTTAAACTAAGCCTTAATGCAACTGACTTGTATATGAAGTTTGCTAAAATGTGTGGAAATCTTGCTTTATAGAGTAATTTTAGCATTTTGGGAGGCACTCTTATTTGCTTTCTTGCAGAGAGTTAAATGAAAAGACTGATAACTCAATCATATTTGTTGGGGGAAAAGTAAAGCAAATGTTAAAGCCAGGAGACAGTTTAGCTTAGTTTAGCAATGTTATACATACAATCTGGAAAAAGGGAACACAGCTGGCCTCACTCTGTCTGATGGTAACAAAATCAGAGCATTGAGCAATTATCAGTTGTAAGTTAACAAGTCAAGACTCCAGAGAGTCACAGCTCCTAGCCAAGGGAAAAATTAGCACATAATCCTCATAGAATGGCAAATTGTCATTTTTATTTTTTGTCTTTTGTACAGAGTAAACAATTGGGGCAGTGAGCTTTAAATGTGCTCGTAGGCAGGTTTCTGTACATTTGGACAAAGCTAGGCTAGCTAGCTAGCTAAATTAAGCTAATCACCTGCTAGCTCCAGCTAATGGACAAATATCCATCTCTCAATCCAATTCTCTGTCAAAAAGCAAATATGTGTTTCTCCCAAAATACTAAACATGTTAAGCAAGAAATAAAACTTTATTTACACTAACACAACTGACCCCAAGTCAGCTACATATATTTATATTGTTTATGTAATGTAACTCTTCTACAGCCCTTTTATTACTTGACAGAAAACCCGCTGGTTCTCACCACTTTCCCCATCCACTCCACAAAGCCAACCCCGAATTACCACAACGTTTTCATCAGGTCAATACCCAGCTAACGTATTTCACATTTACAAGCAGCAATATCTTTTTTTTTTTAATGTCAAAGTGCATCACACAAGCCCTGTCAGGCCATTAGAGTCAACATCACCTGACAACATTCAGAAAAGTGCTCACACTGGTACTTCTACAAAGGGTGGGTGGGGGGGTACAAAGCTGACCTTTGTGCAGCCTGTGCAAATTGTGTCCTATACTCAGTCACACTCTGTGGATCAGATGAGTCATAGCCAAACAGCCCAGGGTGATGCGGTAGTCATAGCGATGGTGATGTTTGCTGAGCCTCCATTACAGGAGCATCAGCCATTGGTCACCGACAAAAGGAGCCTAAAAACAGTCTCATCAGAATTCATCCTCGGAGCTGTCGGCCAGCAGCATGGCCTGGTCCTGACGGCTAGTACCGGGCTCTCGAGGTTGCTGGGGAGGAAAATGTAATGCTGTATTTAATGAATTTGAGACTCACAGTTAAGTGGCAAAAGGATTTGTTGAGCGCCTTATGACAACAAGACTGGAGTCAGTTGACAAGTGAAACACAAAATAAGTGATTAGTAGGGTATTGACCTCTGGCTGTCTGACCTTCCTCCTCTGGTGTTTGAAGCTGTTCCTCCTCTTGCGGTGAATCATCCTGATGCTGTAGAGGGCGCCGACAATTAACAGGGCCCCTGTGATGCCGATGCCCACAGGGGCCAACATCCCAGACACATACCCTGCCTGGAGACACAGAGGTCAAAATGGAGCAGAGCAGTAAACAGACGGTATCTAATCCATTTAATCTCTTTTATACCTTAAACCCTAAATTATAAAAAAGTATTGGTTGTTAATTTCCTGGATGAAGGAGACTTATGCTGCCTCTAAAGAAACATTATTCAACTATTTAATCTTAAAATAACAGCTTCAAAATCATTTTGATGGTACACTAACCCTAACCCACTCCCTGTCCCCAACACCTGTTCTTCTATGTAACTTTGGTTGAGCAGCTATAACCTCCTGCAAGAGGTGCATGACACTTTACAGCACTGTAGCACACACTAGGTCTGTATTTCTTTCTTTCATTTATCAAACCCTTCAATGAATTTTGTGTTTGTTGCCTGAGCAATTGATAGACTTTGTTGTCTGCACATGAGCTGTCAGCTTTTGGGGGTACGCTGCTTCCAGTTTCCTAAGTGCTCAGACCTGGAGTCCAACAGAATGTGAATGCTCCAGCTTCCTGTAATTACCACTTGTGGCTGCAGAGGCCGCTATTGCAGCTGCTCAGCTCTGTTAGTTTGTCTCTCAATACTTTATAACTTCCCTATTGCGTCTGTAGTACTCAGTCCTCAGCCCATTTGTTACTATGATGACATAAATCTGTAAATTTACATATTTCAGTTTTTACAAGGATACAGTTATTTTCTTTCTAAATTCTTAATTTCACACAAACAGGATTATATTGTTATGGACTATTTTCAGCTGAGGATTAATACACATTTATGGCAGCAAAGTTGTGTATGTGGACTGACTTGAAATAAACTACAGTTCTCATGTTTATGATAATGAAGAAACATGTCACCTATTGTAAGAGTGTGTCTCACTGATGTGGTTTTAATTATGTTTTGACAACAATGAAGCTCTGCGGCAAAGAGGAACAATAACAATTTGTTTATGCTAATAGTATGAAAAATAGAGAATGTATCTATCTTCATCCTCAATGCCACTTAGTACGGAAGTGAAGGAAACTGACATGTTTTGATGGACAGCCAAGACTTTTCATGGACAGCAGGGGGCAGTCTTACCTTTTCTCTGATAAGCTCTACCCAGCTCCGCACTAGAAGAAAAAAGCCACAGATTTAGCAAAACACATGAAGACTCTTCTTGACTCTATTTTTGTGCAGTATGGTAGTTTTTATGATGGCAGCATGTGTATAAGCATTAAATATATGTTATTATGTTCCGAGACTTATTCCAAAGATAGTTAGGAAACCATGTTTTCATACTCAGCCCCTGGTTGCGTTGAACCCAGACAGGAGGAGGAGGGATCAGGCTGTATGGAGGCTGTGTTGAGGATGTTTTAGGTGTTTCTGTCAGGTCCTCTTCGCTCTCCTCTTCCACCGATTCCTCAGAGTTTTCATCCTCCTCATCGTCGTCTGGCTCCTCTGTGGAGAACAAATTTATCTACTCAGCAGCCAAGAAGAAAGGGTCACATTTATGACTGGAAAAAAATGGCAATTTAAAATTAAATCATTTTGCCCTGGGTAATAAAACTTGTCTTACCCTCAGACTCCATCTCCTCTAACCCTGATCTAGATTTGTGCACAGGATGATGGGCTGCCATGGTAACCATTGTCATAGCATGCTGGTACGATGAAAGGGAAGGGCCAGTGGTAGGCAAGTCCTCTTCAGGGTTTGGTGTCCTCACAGCAACTACATGTCCCGAATCACACAGCACGGGAGGAAGGCAAGAATCGTGAAGGTTTGTAGACATGTTGACATTGTGTGTGTGAAAGGTTCAAGTACAAGGTGCCTTATTAGACTTTAGAAATGCATCTACAAGTACGCATCTACATGAATCATGAACACTATAGTTTTACTGTACAAACCACTTTTAAGTGTTGTAATATTTTAGATTAAAGCATGTGCTGCCATTGGTGCCAAATCATGTTAAACTGCAGTAGGTAACGTGTAGTGTAGTGTAAGCAGTGCTTTACTTACCAGAGAGCACTTACTTACATTCTGGTCTTGCCACATCACCTCCCTCACCTCTATCAGAACCGTCTTCCAGCTCAGTTCCGGCTTGCCTCTGTGAAACAGATGGAACCGAGGAGCCGATTGGTTCCAGGAGCTCGGCGCCGGACGTCTGCCAAGGTGACGTCCAGTCTGGCATCAGCAAGGGCGGAGCACGCGAGGGACCGTCGCTGTCTGTCTCCACGGTGACAAGCTGGCCCAGGTCCACCTCTGACAGAGGCATTCCACCGGTCGCCATGGCAGCAGGAGGAGGCTGAGCGCTGCCGGGCACCAGTGTGACCGCTGCTGGTGCTGGTGCTGCTGCTGCCGCTGCCCCCTCTGGTGTGACATCTTCAAAAGGCTCAAAGATAAGAGGGAGAGCCTCTGATGACATGGTGCCCTCTGTGGCTTCATCCTGAGACAGTGGCCCCACAGTGTCCACTGCAATTTGTGTTAACACAAACACAGAGGCAGGGTGAAGGTCATGATGTACAGCAGGGCAATTTAATTTCCAAATGGCAGAACTGTTTGGACCTTTTGTTAAAAGTCAGTGAAATACTGCAGCTAGTTTAGGTGGAATTAAGTAAGTAAACTAGGCCAAATGAATAATGCCAAGTTGAGGGCCTTGCAGTTTCTTTACACGCCACCGTGCTGACAGCTACAATGAAAAATGTATATGTCAAAGTAGCATCTGTATTTGGCATATAGCTTCTTTAATATTCATGACAGAATGTAGCTGTTTGAAGCAGCTACCTCCTCAGACATGCAGCTTTCTCATTAAAAGCACTTGCACCCTCTCAGAGCTGAATTCACAGAGCAGCTAAGACACAATGAAAGGAGGATTGTTTGAAAAAAATGGTTCTCTTCAGATAAGAGGCTACCACACAGGGGACTGTCACAGGAGAAACTGTTACTGCATATCTCTCAGGCATTTCCTTTAGTCCAAAGCATTTCTAAAGTGGGCTGGAAAATGCTTCTAAAGACTTCAATCCTTTTATATAACGACGTTTTGGGAATTTAGTGTTTTTTTTTTTTGTCAGCTTCCTTTTCTGTTGGGAAGGAAGCTTCATCAAACAGACAATCCCCATACGGACGGCAGGAACACATATTGGCTCAGACAGGCTCCTTTAATTCATTTCCCTCTCCTGCTTCACTGAATAATAACCTGCCTGGTTCTTTACAATAGTCTGGATTGGGAGTGTGAAGGGTTTGGGGGGGTGATATATAGATAGAGGGGGGGGCTGAATCCTCCAAAGACTTGTATAACACACCCAGTCAGCAGCCTTTTGCTGGCAGTTGTGTGTGTATGTGTGTGTGTGTGTGTGTGTGTATGTATGTTCTCCTTTTCTTTTCTTTTTTTTTTTTTTTTAGACTGGAGTCAGGAATAGAAAGTAATTAGACTGCCACAGGTCCCAGCTGGGGTTCAAAGTGGAGCGTGGAAAAGCGGGCGCCTTCTTTGCCAATCATCAAAGACAATCTCTGCCACTAGACGTGTCGTTTTTATTTCCGCCTGCACTTTTTAATGAAGCCTCCTGAAACCCTGCAAAATCCAGCATGTTGTTGAAGGAATTCTTATAGGGTGACAATGACTGCAGAGCATTACCTTACACCACTTTGAAGGCATTATGTGGCTGCAGATGTGGAATTAATGACCCATAAAGGATTAGAGAAAGTTTTACCCCAATAAAAAAAACCCATGCATATTCATTTACCACCAACATTAAATGTGCTTTTCTAACTTTTTTGACTCACCTCCACCAGGTCTCGCTGCCTCAGTCCACAGGCTCTCTGGTCCATCCTCTCTGGGCATTCAGGTTTGGTCCAATTTCAGGCAACAAGGGGTCAGGGAGTGAGGACGTCGTAGCTCCATCGTGGCCCCAGATTGTCAGAGGTGTGGAGGTCCGAGGGGAGGCAAAGACCGAAGGAGGGATGGGGCTGTGGGAGGTCAGTCTCTGGATCCGCACTGAAGGGTTTGGAGGTTCTGTAAAGGACTGCAAGCTTGTTTCTGGGTCTTTATCCTGGAGGGACTTGTCTCCGCCAGGGAGCCTTATTCTGTCCACCCTACCTTTGTTGTTCTGTGAAGACTCCAGCTGTGGTGGCGCTGTGGAGGAGGCCAGAAATCCACCTGGAGTCAGCCTTAAAGTGCTCATGTCTACATCCAGCTGCTCTTTCCCACCTGTTGAAGGTGATTTATGCTCACTGGCGACAGGTATGTCCTCCTTAGTACCCTCTGATTCCACAGACAGCACTAAAGTCGCCTCCGACTGTCTGTCAGCGTCTCCCATCTCAGATGAGCTCCCGACCTTCTTGCTCCTTTGGCTCCATGCCTCTCCGCCAGCCTCGCTCGGCCCAGATCTCCCATCAATGCTGTCCCCGTTTTCAGTCTGCGTCACCGAATCTATCCCCTCAGGTCGTCCATGTGGGCCAGCCCCTCCTCCTGCACCTACATTCAATATCAGGCCGGTCACATGTTCTGTATCTGAGGGTTTGGACTTTACATCTGTGACGTGTGTCGACCTGACAGTCGTTAGTGAGCTGGCACACTCCCCATCACAGTCGCTGGGGGTGAAGTTTGAGAGGTGGACGGGGGTTCCGCAGACACAGAGACAGGTCCCAGCCAGGAGGAGGCGACGGAGCGTCCCGGACAACAGCATCTCAGACTGGTTCTCAGTGCCTGCTGAGAGTGGACATGAAATGACAAATGCTAATAGGCTTAGCTGAGGTGAGAAGAGAACCCCCCCCCCACCCCACCCCCTGCCTGCAACTTCTACGCTTCGTCACCCTGCAGACATGTGGACAGAGAGACAAAACAGAGGTGCAGGCGCCTGGGGGAGGAAGATAGGTGACAAGGCACATTACAAAGGTGTGCAACTGCAGATTAAAAGGGCTGGGATGCGGAGTATATTTTCATCTGAGGACTTCATATGGCCTGTGATAACCACAGAGAACAGGATTAACTCTGTATTCATGCCTGCCTCTGCTTTGATGCTGTAGTTGGGCTGTTTTGAATAATTCGGATGAAATTCCTTTTCATCTCAAGACTCTTCTGTTCGTTTTGCATAAACAGAAAGAAATGCTGGGCACCCACACACCCACACACACACATACAGAGGGAGAGTGACAAAGAGAGAGAGAGAATCTGACACAGCAATCCTTAGCACCCCTCCGCACTCGCCTATAAATAGCAGCAGGTTTTCTATCCTCTAGGATCCTCTACAGATGGACCCGGGAATGTTACATTTTTTACATCACACAGATCTGCATCTTTCTCACAACAGGGCAATTTGCATACATGACTAATCAGCATCTTAAATCGGATTAAAAACAAACCAAACTGCTGTGTATGGCGCATTTGTTGCCTCACATGATTTGATGGCAATAATCACCTGATAATCAATCACTGCTGTAGAAGATGAAGAGGAACGAGACGTCTGGTCTTCACAAGGTGACACCCTTTTCATATTGCCTGAGTCAGACAAGCGTCTGAGGAGAAATCATCCTACCAGCCCTGACGATGCACAGTCCAACAATGTCACAATACAAACCCACTTTTTTTTTCCTTCCTGCGCACCTCCCCTGTGATCAGCACAGTTAGAATACACTCAGGCAGTATGCTCATGCAGTCCACCACCTGACAACATGATCGCTCGAGCATTTGGACAGTAAACAAATTCACACTGCGGTGTTGATACACGTTTCTCCAATCTGACTGCAAAGAATTACCATATTTGAGCCCCCCCACCCCCCAATCGCATCATATGCAGGCAGCTGAGAGCGAAATTTATATGGCAACAATTAAAGTCGCATATGGCTAAAAATAAAACTGCCTTTACCTTCAAGAGTTCATGTCGGATATCTGTGCCTGGAGGACGCAGAGCTTCTCTCACAGCGTGCAAAAAGAGGAAAAACAATGCAGTTCGTATGGATACTAATTCAGGATAGACTAGAGTGGAAGGCAAGCTGAAGGAGAGGCTTGTTGTTGTGCAGCTCAGCGTCACTGACTGGAAGTCTCAGTCTTCTCTGCGTATGTCCGCCTGCTCCTCAAGTGCTGCCACCAAATGCTTCAAATCTGCAGGATTTCTATTCAAACTGACGGCTCCAGCCTCTGACTGATGATCACCGTGCTGTTGCCCTCCAGCGCATCTGCCCCTCGTTGTGTAATCAGCGGTTCATTTTGCGTCTGTACTGTCTGCGTGTTTTGTGTTGTGTTTTTGTCATTGTTTTCCCCAAAGGGGTCACTTCAGGCTCCTGCTGGTGCTGAATGGACAGTTCCTTAATCTCAAGTCAAAGGTCACCTGCTGCTCACAGAGAGCAGGGAGACCAGTTTAACTAATTTTCCTAATTTACTGAGAAAACATCTTTCACTGGGACTGACAGCTTCTTATGCTGTTACCTCAAACAACAAACAACAGTTTACCAAATTCACTTAAATGTAATTATCCCACTGCTACAACCCAGGTAACTGTAATGTTTAAAACAAACTTCATATTGAAATTAAAAGCAGTACTTTAGTGAAGTCTGTCTGGTGTGAAAGATCTCTGTTATACATGCCATGATTTTGCCACTGTAAATGTATAATAAATAATTATACATTTAACTGATTAATTGTAGGTCATTCATTAATTGCAAAAGGGTATTTCAATAAAAAGTATATAATTAAAATCACAGTTACAAGCAGGTGTAAGCAGTAACAATTGCAACAGTTTTCAGTTGCACATTTAGCAGGTCTGCACAGCTGCATGATCTGAAGTCAACTCTGAAACAGTCAAAGTGCCAAAGATACTGAGGGTTTCTCTGCCAGATGCTGGACTCAAATTGTTCACTGCCAAAGTGGAAGAATGATGAGGTAATGGTACAACATCCATCCATCCATCCATTATCTATACCACTTATCTGTTAAGGGTTGTGGGGATGCTGGAGCCTATTCCAGCTGACATTGGGCGAGAGGCGGGGTCCACCCTGTACGGTCCATTGCAGGGCCAACATATATAGACAAATAAACATTTACACTCGCATTCACATCTACGGGCAATTTAGAGTCAACAATTAACCTAATGTGTCATCTTTGGATGGTGGGAGGAAGCCGGAGAGTTACCCAGAGAGAATCCACACAGAGAGAACATGTAAACTCCACACAAAAATCCCCAGGCTCAAACTGTGAGGTGACAGTGCTAACCACTGTACCACTGTGCTGCACCCATTGTACAACATAGCATTGTGATTGTATAAAAAATGATATAATGATGTTGCTTGTATTTGCATCAGATAAACTGGACTTTTGCAGGGGTTGATATATTCGCTTTAATGAGGACCTTTTACTGGCAGTGTGGCAAGATTAGGTTGGGTTTATTGTAATAGCAGTATAGTTTGAGCATACTGAAAACGTTCCAGTGACCCCCTGTGGTGGCACAGTGAGGTTACACAATTGGTATCCATGGGTTAAACTTCTGTTTGTCAGAGGGGCAACCATTATTTTAAAAAGGAAATGTTTCAAAAATTGCCCCCTTTTTTAAGACAGAGAAGTTTTGAAACATTTTTATTTTTCTCTCCTGTTCCCAATCAGTTTAATCTAAGGCGTTACACCTGTTGTCACCTGTTGCCCCCAGTCTCCCCTTGAGTACAGGAACTGTCAGTGCTTTAAGGAAAATGTAAGAACACAACACAACAATCTACAATATATGAAAAATTAGAAAATTACAGCTGTAAAGAAAATAAAGAAAGTGTGCTTTGATCTTGTTTGTCAGGTCTGTAATTGTGGGTTATTTCTAAACTGTGTGTTTATATAAACATATTTATAAAGTCTGCATTTGATGCCTCTGAAAGACACTGGTTAATTATAAGTTTCTATCAATCTTTCCATTTTGAGCATATTTTTGTTCAGGCAACCTCACATGACGTCATCGCGTCTCTGAAGACCCAACCCAACCCAACAGGAAGACAACAGATTTTTCAATAGGATGCAAATTTGCGACCGTCAACGCTAATTACAGACGTTAAATTCGCCCAGAGGCGAACAGATAAATAAAATGCCGTTATTTGATGGCTTGGGAAGTGGAGGAGAGAAGACTGCTATCGTCATTGATTTAGGAGCAGCATACACAAAGTGAGTACCAGTCGTTAGCACGCTTTGTTACCCGTTAGCACAATACGTCAACGTAGTAATGTATTTATTTTCTCAACCACGCGTGTCTCGGCACTTTAGCTCTTATACAGAGGTTAAACCTCAATAACACATGATATGTAATAGTATATGCTGATAGTAAATGCTGCAGAAGTGATAGTTTGTGAGCCACTCAGGCAGTGCTAACGAGACATCTAAGTCTTTAGCTAGCATTAGCTGATGTCAAATTAGAGCTAAGAGAAAATCAAATAAAGAAAAACAACTGTCCTCAACACCAGGAGCATCACAGGTAGCTACACTGCGATGCCACAGTTTCTGAGTATCTTACATATCCCTGTTTGGGTACATTTCAGACAGTTAACCCATTTAAAGACAAACTTGCTCAGATTACAGGACAATATCGTAAACATATCTCAGTGTTTACATATTGTCTTTCACATCGTGAGATGAGCATTTCCCCTCACGATGACTGCTGGTTGACTGACCTAAATAGTTTAATGTTGGCACCTGATAATGTTACAGCTTTCTGATACTAAAAGTTACCTCACCTGTCACTATGCCTAACACATCTCCCCTCGTCTTGGGTGTTTACAATAAGCACATAACTGGAGATTTACCTTTAATGGTTCTGGGAAGATCTTAATACATTTCATTGGCAGTTGTTATGGTTTCAATGATAAATACTATATGTCATCTTAATCCAAGTTTAGGTAAAGGAGTTTTATAGTGAAGATGAGAAACTAGGCTAAAGCAAGTCACATGGAGATCAAGAGGACCGCTCTCCTCTCTTTTAATAATGAAGTCTTTGTCTTCAGTTGCTGTCCCACAGCATTTGACACAGAGCTGCACTGTTATTTTATTTATACTCAGCTGTCCTAAAAACTGCCTTTGCCTTCTCAGAAAATGATTATATTATGGCCCTTTGAGCTAAGCCTTTATTGCTTATATGGTAATATGCTTGGGAACTTTTTAAAAAGTTTACTGATTGAGTTTCATCTAGCTGGTAAATATTACTGAACAATCACACATATAAATTGTATTCTTTACGTGTCCTCTAGCAGCTCAGCTGACAGCTTTATTGCTTTGCAGATGTGGCTTTGCAGGGGAAACGGGGCCCAGGTTCATAATTCCGAGCGAGATCCGGAAACCAGGACAGCAACAGGTGAGACACTGCTGTGATTTGATAAGTGTGATCATTTGGGAGTATGGTAAAGCGCTGAATATATGTTAATGTGGTTAATGTGGTTTCTCACTTTCAGGCCGTCAAAGTGGTTCAGTACAACATCAACACAGAAGAGCTTTATGTCATACTCAAAGAGTTTATCCATATACTGTACTTCAGGTGAGACTCTGCTGTATTAGTTATTCATTTTAAGCAAGTTAGTAAGATATGTGTGCAAAAACTAAACAAATGAAACACACTCAGTAATTATCTATTGTATGTTAATACAGTGATGAATGAGTAATTCCTTAATTAGAACATATAACAGTTTCAGCTTTCTTCAAATCAAAGTTTGTCCTCCTGTTTGTCTGCATCAGACACCTGCTGGTGAACCCTCGCGACAGAAGAGTGGTCATCATCGAGTCCATCCTCTGCCCGTCTCACTTCAGGGAGACTCTCACGAAGGTTTTCTTCATGCAGTTTGAGGTAACACAGTCAAGCACATCAGTGTTTTGCGAAAAGCTGCAGATCAGGTTTGTGGAAGGTGTTAATGTGGCGCATGCAGTCGATCACTCATGTGGGACAATGTTCTTTTAATAACATTTAAAATAAACTCTTATTTTAAACTGAATGATGACTCCATTGCTCCAAATACTTCATTCATTTGAAGATATTTAGAATTCATGTGTATCATTAATAGACACTCCTATTAATATGAGGACACTGCAGTCTGTCGTGAGTGCTCTGAAGTTTAACTCCATGTTTGATGGTGTTTCCCAGGTGCCCTCTGTGCTGTTTGCCCCAAGTCATCTCATGGCCATCATGACTTTAGGCATCAACTCTGCCCTGGTGATGGACTGTGGTCACACAGAGACACTGGTGCTGCCTGTATCCTTTTCCTGTTGTCTTGTAATCTCTCACTTAAAGTTATACTCCTTCAGTTAATGAAGTTTGATTGTTTACCTTCTTACAGGAAGTGTATGTTAAAATTGGCATCAGATTAATATCTGTATCAGTGATATGGAGAGAGAGGATGTGTTTAGCCTAACACTAGCCAAAACTGTCCTATTTACATCTTGTGTCTTGTTAAGTAGCCACCTGTCCAAGAAAGTGAATTTTATTAGTACAAAGTTAGCAAAGATTACCACTGAGGACAGGAGAGGTTTTCTCTTTAGTTCTTGGTATAGGGCAAGTTGCTCTCATACATAAGCTAAGTGGTTTACAAACTACAACATCATTTTCTTTTTCTACGTTTGTAAATGATTTGAAGTATATTTGTTGGAAGAGGTGTGTGACAGAGGTAGGTTAGCTATTAACCCTTTATTAGCTAAACACGTTTGGGACCGCTCTCTCTCTCTCACTGTGAAGCTCACCTCGCCTCACCATCGAGAAGAGGAAGCTCCATCCCTGAAAATGACTAAAGCACACAAACTGCCGATGTCCTTTTTTTTAATTTTATTGGGATATTTCTCAATTTGTACATGCAAAATGACATGTATTTTGTATTAACATTTACTTTGTGGCTCACGTCTTACCTTAACTGTGAAATCAGGTTTATGAGTGCACTCCCATTCTGCCAGCTTGGGAGGCTTTGCCTTTGGGAGGTAAAGCCATCCACAAGTAAGTAGCTCTAACAGACTGAGGAGCACTGTGTGTCTGTGCATGTTTTGTGCACACTTGGCTGTAAAAAGAACACTTCAATTTCACACTTCCATATGTGATGATTGAAAATGTTGTGACTGCAAGATAGAGCTTTTTTGTGCTTGTTTTTTCACCCATAACTGTAAGTGTCTGTATTTACTGTAGAGAACTAGATGGACTTCTTGTGGAACAGTGCACTGTGGACACAGATACTACCACTGGGCAGAGCGTACCAGCTGTCATTGGTAATTACAGAAAAATACCATCCACCATCTCTCTTTGTCTTTTAAATGGATAAATTTGTTACTCTGTTGTGAACTACTGATTTGTTTTACAACACAGCAAGAAAGAGAATATAATGGTTACCCTTTAATGCATCATTGACTATTCATAAGAGGAGCTTGTTTCTGTCTCACTGAAGTGAATACCTCTCTCTATTTGTGAATTATACATATGCATACAGTCTATTTTAGAGATTTTTTTCTCTCCACACTTTCTCTCAATGGGGGAAACTGAATCATACTGTGGAGTTTTTAGAGCCACAGCTGCAGCAGAGTGAGAGAAGCTACACGTATATACATCAATAATTAAGACAGGCAGCAGGCCGACTCACTAGACTGGACTGTGGAACCACAGAAAGCTGAGATATCTGTAATTAACCCTTTACACATGATTCTGAAAATGTGTTGCACAAAAAGTGAAGTCTGAAGTCCATACAGGTTTTTGAAATTGTACATATGACAATAAGGACAAAACTGTGATGATTTTTTCACCCTGAAGAGAATCATAGTTTCTGGGACCTGGATTTGTTTTACACCAAGCAGTCATACTCGATACGTCATTTGCTGCAGTGTCAGCTCATACTTCTTCCAAACGCTGATTCAGCCTCATCATAAATCTAACTTAGAAGTGAAATGGGGGAAATGGCTGATTTGTGCACAAGTGAACCGAAGGAAATTAAGTTACACTTCATTTCTTATATCTCTTTTTTTATATATTTTCCTTAGGGACCATCCCGGAGGAGACTGTGGAGGACATTAAGGGTAGGTTTGACTGAGTTGTTTTTAGAGTTAAGATCTGCGCCTTACTTTAAACTTGCTTAAAGTACTTATCCCTACTCAGAATGTACTTGTCATGTAGATTGGCCATATAATTGTTGATTTTGTTTTGTTTCCTTCAGTCAGAACATGCTTTGTCAGTGACCTGCAGAGAGGCCTCAAGATCCAAGAAGCCAAATTTAACCTGGACGGTACAGCAGAGGTGAGGCCATGTTGTCTGTAAACAGGTTTGCATTAAGTTGTGTATTGCTGTAACATTTTTGAAAAACTCTTCTTTCTTATGAATGCGTTTGCAGCGTCCAGCCCCTCCTCCAGATGTTGATTATCCTCTGGATGGGGAGAAAATCCTGCATGTCAAAGGATCAATCAGGTAGTTCATCAATATCTGCACTTTAAATCTGCTGTTGGCTTTCCTATTATTTTTCCACATATTTCTTTGAAAGCTACAAAGTCTTACAGCTCAAGGAATTTGCATATGATCTTGGTTTTTTTTTTTTTTTTAATATGCTTTAGCGTAGGCTGTTTTTGAATTTATGAGTCATTTATCACAAGGTTCAAGTCCCTTCAGTCAAATCAGTGTTTGTATTTTTGTATCTTCCCAGAGTCTTTGCTCATCTTTGCATCGTCATGCTGTACTTTTCCTCTCAGGGAAGTTTAGTTGTGACTCATCAGATCTTCTCCTTTTTTCTAGGGACTCTGTGATGGAGATCCTGTTTGAACAGGACAATGAGGAGAAGAGCGTGGCCTCTCTGATACTTGACGCTCTGGTCAAGGTAGAGAAAAGTTTTTCATTCTGTACGTCTTGGCACGTGTGAGGGCAAGATTTTATGCTCTTGAACACTCATTTCTTTGATCCAGTCTGGTTTTGGATGAGGTCTGGAAGATTTAAAATGAAGTAGAGGTGCACACAAAAGGTCTTTCTTTGTTAAGGATAGGAGAAACAAACATCCTCTAAACTACTATTTCCACCTTTACAAAAATCTAAATTTCCCAGTTTCGCCTTTAATCAGATGATCTAATATATCTGCCCACAATGGAACCCCACTTTTACACCAATATGACAAAACCTTGGTGCCTTATTTCACTTGGATTTTGCCTCATTAAACTTTCCATTTCCTAGATATGAGGTTGACTAAATTATCTTGTTTTAAATTCTCTGTGTCTTCAGCAGGAGGAATGCAGCAAACCTGTTTCTCTCTCCATATTATCCGTGTAGTTGAGTGTACAGTTTGACGTAGTGTGGTTGCCATGGCGATGCTCGTCTGTGGCCAGACCATGGGAGCAACTGAGAGCAGTTTTGCCGTTTCATGTAGGGGATCAAGTCAGCCCAGGACGCCCTAATTAATCTCAAAAAGTACAGTAGCAGCAGACGTTACGCAGCTTCAGAATTTGACTGAAACAGCAATACCTTTAAACCTCTATCAGTGCAGCACTCTGCTCAGGATGCACTGAAACACAGCAGCTCCCTCGAGACGTCAGTAGAGCTCTGCACACAGGAGAAGGCACTGCAGTAAAGCTATCCACAGCAACTTTCATCCATCACATTTTGTTGTAGTCTGCACCTGTCCTGATAACTAGAAAGTGCTGTTCTCCTGCCTCATCGTTTCTCCTGCAGCACTGCTATGGCAGAAAGAAGTGGCTGATGATTGCCTGAACTGTTTAGTGACGAATGATGTCGTAACATGAATAAATTAAAGAATAAATCCAGCTTTAGACATAAAAGGCAGATAATTAGTTCAATTGCCCACTGTGCAAATGATTTCATTCCGTAAATATGTGTGTGTTTATCTTTAGTGCCCCATTGACACCCGTAAAGTGCTCTCCGAGAACCTGGTGGTGATCGGAGGCACGGCCATGCTGCCAGGCTTCTTGCACCGGCTTCTGGCGGAGATTCGCCTCCTGGTGGAGAAACCCAAGTACAGCAACGTGCTGGCCAGCAAGAGCTTCCGTATACACGCTCCACCCGCCAAGCCCAACTGCACCGCCTGGCTCGGAGGTCAGACATGAGATTTTCTTTGGATGTTTGTCACTCCCTGCTGAACTGAAGGTTTTTGAGATTTAGCTGAGTTTTAAAAAGCCTCAGCACACTAATGTATATTCATATTGTTCTCTGCTCAACAGGTGCAATCTTCGGGGCCCTTCAGGACATCCTGGGAAGCAGGTCAGTGTCGCGGGACTACTACAACCAGACTGGTCGCATCCCAGACTGGTGCTGCTTGAGCACTCCTCCTCCTGAGTCTCTGTATGAAGCAGGAAAGACCCCTCCTCCACTAATGAAGAGAGCCTTCTCCACAGAGAAGTAGAATATACTCTACCATAACTGAAATAATTTACTCTCCTTCTACCTGATAGAACAGTTCAATAATCTTTAACATAACATCTCAACACATATCTTGTTCATGTGTTAACAACACATACACTTCTAGATGTTTTTAACATCTAGTAGTCACACCCAGGATTTTGTACGCCGTGATTGTGGACTGTTTGATGATCAGGGGAGCTGGTTTTTGACCAGGATTACTGTGTTAAAGGTTCAAATTATTTCTGTGTACATGCAGTCATGTATCCTGTCAAAAGTCTCATTGAGCAAGGCACTTAACCTCTACGTGCCCACTCTCACTCTCATTCCAGTTTGTTCTAGTTTTTGTGGAAAAACACATTACGTTCAGTGGAAATGCTTCAGACGACTATTAATGTACATGGGTTTAGTCATCCATTTGTCAGCAGAACAAGAGGAAATCCCAAGCTTTGGATAGAGCTGATGTTGTTTCATTGTGATGGAATCTTACTTTGACAGTAATGCCCCATGGAGTTTTTCAAAAAAGAAAAAGTGTTTGATTTATTTATTATTTGTGCTCAGCCATGTAAAGTTGTTTTAAACACATTAAAGGCCTTGCACACTCACACAGATGTCAGTTATTTGTGTTAATTAGCATTTTTACAGGTGTAAGTTGCCCTGCTCTAGCAGGTACATCAAATCTAATAAGAGGCTTAAGGAGATGTCAGTCACAACTGTACAGTCCTGAGAAGAGTTCTGTTCAAGCTGAATAACTAAAAGCGTGTGTGTTGACCAATCTATAACCCTCAAATTTAACTACTGCAATAAATAAATATTCAGAATTGATTCAGATATGCTATTTGGTCATTTTTATCCCAGAATGAAAATCGTTTTATAAAGAAATAGCAGAAACAAAAGCTATTTTTGTCTTATAGACACAACACAACCCTCAGATCTGCTTAATTTGAAAAGTCTGACTTATGTCTAGAAATGTAGGTCAAAATAGCAGTGTAACTAACAACCCAGAAAATGTACTTTTATTCCCAGAGTGTTGCCACTTGTACCGCCAAAATCACAGCTTCTATTTTTTCCACTCAGAGTTGTTTGAGTGAGTTTCACAGAAGACATTTAATGCCCTAAAAAGCTCAGATTTTCTAAGAATACAAATTTACAGACTTCCCAGTTGAGGCCAAATTTACCAGTGTAGTGACATTAATTCCTAGTGTTTGCTTGGGCGATCATTATCATGATTGCTTAGTGCTGTGTATAGGCTGCTCTATTGTTTATTGTTACACATGATGATTATGTACTATGCATAACAGAAAAGCATAAAAGAACATGCGTGAAAGAGGCAGATCATGACATGTTTGACAATTTGTACCAGCACTTCTATTGAAGTCACGTTGCAGAGATTCTCTATTAATCATCAGCTGTAGGCTACATATTCAGCTGTAGTGGTGCGTGCTTTTCTTCCCTCCTTGGCTCATGCGCATCTTTATTTCTCTCCCTTACATTTTCATTTCTTTCCAACTGAGCCATAAATTTGCAAGTTATCAAGGAGAAATACCATATTTTATCAGGCCCTGCCTCATTCTGAATTTCTTAAGAGCATGTAGGGGGAAACTCTGGAATTTGTCAACATCATTTTGACTGTAAAGACAGTTAACACAAAGGAATGCACATATAGTATCTCACTATATCTACAGTGGGTAGTAAAATGTGTCTGTGCAAGCTTTAATTACCACCACTGTGAACCTAGCTCCTTTTCTCCTCAGAGCCATAGTCGTGCTAACAGTTAGCCTAAACTGAATGACACATTTGTTTTCAGTAGGTTATTTCCATGTTCAACCCAGCCTTAATGTGCTGTGCTAATGTCTGTGTGTGTGTGTCCCAGAATGGAGTTGCATCTGTTTGGCCTTTTGGGTCACATTCATCACTCAGTATTGGTCTGACTGGCTACTGTGTGGGCTTGGGAACCAGTAGCAATACCCACAATGCATCTGCAGCACGAGACTGGCAAAAAAAAGTCTGGGAAAGTGGAAAAGTGGAAACAGTTTGGATTTTGATCACAGGCATAAAAATAGGCATAAACATTGAAGTGCAGGAGATCCAAAGACTTCGGTGATTAAGCTGTACAGTAGATTAATGTTAGGAGGTGTGTATGTTTGTCTCCTCCATTTTCTTCAGTTGAAGTCTAAGGTCAAACTATGTCCCCATATTATTAGTGGAAAAATGTCCTCAGTATATTTGGTTTAGGTGATTTGTAGATGTTTCAAAGCTAAAACATGGTCATGTGGTTGAAAACATAACCTTTTTAGATGTTTCTGTTTCATTCGTCTCCATCTATTGGGTTTCTGTCTACAGAGATTTTGGAGAGGAAAATGAAATCTTTGTTCATCGTATGAGAGCTGATATTGAAGACTTTGAAAAGTGGAGGGCTCCTACTTGTGGATGCAAGCCAAGGTTTGTCTGAGTTACAATATACAAACCACAGACATATTCAGAATCCGACCATTTAATCAAAGACAGCCATGAATTTGCCCACATCTAAGGATGTAGGGCTGTACAGCTCCACCTGCTGCCTCTGGTCCAGCTGAAGGAAACCCCATCTTCCCTCGATGGGGACTGGGACTGGAGCATCGGCGTGGTTCCCAGAGACAGGAAGCAGCAGCTGTCCGTCTGACCCCATGGCTATCAGACTGGGACTCTGAGCTGGAAGGGGACTCCCCGAAAAAATGGGTGAGCCGTGTCTGTAAGGAGTGTTTGCCAACTGTGTTTTTCTTTGTTCGACTAGGAAGTTCAAAAAGTTCATACAGCCAAATCTGTCCAGAGCAATTACTCATTGTTGGTTGGTGTAGTTACAAGGTTAAATGCTGATGTCCCAACTATCTGTATTTTGTTATTTACAAAGGCGACATAAGCATGATTTTTCATACATGAGCACCAAATTGGTCCTTTGTCACAGCCTGTGTGGAGAGAAAGAGGCAATTGTGGCGAGAGGGAAGGCATCATCCATCTTGGTTATCTCCTCAACAGAAGCTGCTCGTTAAAACACACCAACCCAATTATCCTGTAAATCACACAGGCTGCGAAAACACATCTGAGTCCCTCCAATAAATGTGAGGGCACCATGGTGCTTGTCATCCACGCTCTGCAGAATCAGAAAACAGGAACTGTAATGTGGCTGGTATCACGTAGCATAAAGAGGACTCACCATCAACTGTAAATTGAAAGCATCTGCAAACCACGAGGAGCCAGATATTGTGTAATAGCAGGTCTAAATGTAGTTTCCAGGAGAGTTGTTTCTAGCTTTTTAGCAGACATATAGTGATGATAACAGACATGTCATCAGCAGTAAGCATATGATTGTGCATAAACATGCCAAAATCAGGAATGAAGGAGGATACCTCTGAGACATTCTGTTTATTCTTGCAGCATCAGTGTAGATAATCTCAGGTCTACTGCACTTGTGCCAAAGCTAATCAGGCAGTGTTCAGAGCCAAGTGCATAAACAATACAGAAGAGCCAAACTGCTTAAACTAGGGACCTGATCCAGAAGTGGACCCAGAGCAGCTGTGTGTTGGCAGTTAGAACAGAGATACAGGGAGCTCCTCACACTGTGGCCTGACACTGCCAACTAGAGTTTCTGTAGCATAATCAGGCCAGGACAAAAGAATAAGTTTTAGCTCCTTAACTGCACATTGCTATAGAGTTTTAGATGTGTTTTTCCTGTTGTATAAGGAATCTTATTAGCTTACTCCTGAAACATGCTTGACCTGGGCAATCTGTTACAGTGAGCATCAAGTCTGAGCTAGTTTTTGTAAGTTTTGTCTTCCACTGATCCAGTGTCTTTTATTCATTTCTCTATTATTTGAAAATCTATTAGCAACTTGTTTAAACTGGCTTGCTTATGGAGTGTAAGTGCAGATTGATTTTTAAAAAAGTCTACACTGTGTTACCACATGATGATAATTTAATTTGGGCAAAAGTCAGACTTGACGTTTACTGTGATGAATTGTACAACTAAATCAAGTTACAGGAATTTCTTTATACTTTTGCAAAATGAATGGGAACAAACTTCTGATCATGGAAAAAATGTAACTTCAGCAAAAGTTAATCAGACTTGACGTTTACTGTAATGGAATACACAACTCAAGCAGTTTCAACAGTCCACCAGTACATTTCCAGATTGTATGGAAATTAATGGATACCAATGGATGTCTGGTAAAATAATTTAATTTAAAACACTGTTGTAAAGTATAGCCAATGTAATTTGTGTTATACAGGCTAAAGCATACCAAAGTGCCTGTATGGACTGTTAATATACACACTACTTACATATATACAGAGGTCAGCTACTCCTGTAATGGTAGGACCCCTGGGTTATTTTGGACAGCAGGGCAAACAGCCACGTTGATGCAACATTTAATGTCCTGAAAAACTGTGGGATTTTCTAAGAATACAATATAATAACAAATTTACAGACAAATTCATTCCCAGCGTTTGCTTTGGCTTTCATTACGCATGATTACTACTAAGTCCCGATGTTATAGTTCAGATATACTATGATATACTATGATTACTATTTATCTATAAATCAATTCTATTGGGTACTACGCATAACTTATGACCTTTGGCAGAAAAAAAAATGTGTGCGTGCCACAGACATGGTATGCTTGTTAACTTGCATCATTTTTACTGAATTGACGTTGCAACAAGGCTCCTATTAATCACCAGCTGTGCGCTATATATTCAGCTATATTGGCGCGTGCTGTTCATCCCATCTCGGCTCGTGCACAGCGGAACGGCGCGCAAATCTGAACTCCAGTCGCTCCTCGACCATCTCTCGCTCTCTCTCGCTCTCTCTCTTTCTGTACTCAGTTCTTTCTGACTGACTGGAAACGACAGGAGGGAACTTTTCCCCGCCAGCATGCAAAGTTTAAACGGAGTCTCGCATCTTTTAATGTTTTTTCTGGTTCAGCTTGTACCTGCGCAGGTAATTCAACTAACACCATGACGTACCCTATTAGTACTGTCGCTAATAAGAAGCCATGTTTTGGAACTTTACTGGTTAATCATGTTTTGGGGACTGTTTTGGTGACATATTTAAATTTATTAGCAGTTTTATCAAAGTGAAATTTAATTTAAAATGAAATTTATCTTGTGAATATACAAGCAAGGTGATGTAGAAGACAGCAAGTTTTTTTTGTTTGTTTTTTAAGGAGTTGTCTGTCTTTTCTCCTCGACTTCAAATGTGACTCCTATTAGCCACTTCACGTGAAGCAGTGAAGCTAAGGAGAGTCACATTTAAATGACAGGCATTCATTCTGCATGGCTCTCTGTCTATGAGAGGACACATCTCTTCTACACTCCAACATTTTTACACACTATCTCTATTTTGACTGGTTTGACTGGAAGATACCATCTACGTTCAGGGGTTTGGGAGTTAGCATGTTTACAGTAGATATGTTGACTCAAACAGCTGATGAACAGGGCTACATACTGTATCTGAGAGTGAGGGTGGGAAAGTCTGAAAAACTCATCAACCATCAGTAATGTGGAGAAAGGCAGCAACTTTCTCCACATTACAGCAGTTGTGTTTTGGAGACTCTGTAGCTCAAGGTCTTGATTCTTCGGCTGTGATGAGGGTGTAATACTCCACATCTCCCTCTGGTTTCTCA
The DNA here is from genome assembly GCF_001640805.2 of Lates calcarifer. Lineage (NCBI taxonomy): Eukaryota > Metazoa > Chordata > Actinopteri > Centropomidae > Lates > Lates calcarifer. The sequence goes on from NC_066839.1 coordinate 15,588,115, forward strand.
CAGGTGCTTCCTTGTACTGTAACTGGGTCTGACCCCAGGCAAGACCGACACATTCAGTATCACCCAGCAGGGAGCTGACTGTACATGAATATGTATCCCACTGTGTTTGAAGGGATGCATTAGTGAACAGTGGGAAGAATATTAAAGGGATTTGAATTGAGTAATCCATAAAGGTGGCTGTCATATGGACTGTGGAGTAACATGATCTGTTTGTAATGCATAGTGTAGTCCAGAAAGCCTCTTACAGGAGATATTGTGAAATGTATTTTTCCTGTCATCCAGAGTACATTTCGTCCATCCACATAGTTCCCTGTGTTTTATGGAGATTTGAAGAGACACAGCAACAGATCATGAATAGAAGTTTTTGTGTTTGTGCAATGCAGAGTTGCACAAAATGAAAATAACCAAGTGTGACCATTGGAATGCCATTGGTTAGGTTGTCAATTCAAAAAATTCAGGATTGGGCACCCCTTGGGTGTGAGATGCTGACCACGGACCCTGGTTCAAGTCTGCCTGGGGACCTGTCTGATAATGGCTATAAATATCTCAAAAAAAATAAATTAAATTGAATTGAATTAAAAATCCAGTATCTGGGAAAATGACAGCAGCTGTGTGCAGATGTGTCAAAAATTTAGAAGAGAAAGATATATGAGACCAGTAGGAAGAAGAATGCCAAGAACAACCTCTACCTTGTGTAATTTTTTTTTATTTTTGTTCAGTATGACAATAGCCTTTGTGCTTTTCCCTTGGAAGCTTTGTTTAAGTTACAAAATTAGAGGAACAAAGGAAAAATGAGAGAAGGGACAAGAAAAGAAGTACACAATTTTCCATATATTTCCACTTCAGGAAACCAACCAATCACCATGCGGTATGTTGCGGTGCTCATCACCAACATAAGGGAACCTCACCATCACACTGTATTGTTCAAGCACATCTGCCTGTTTTATGCTCATCACAGCTGTTGTCATGCAGCTGGTTCTGTTGCTGAACGATGCGGTACATTTAAGGACTCTGGGTTGATGTTGTATTTGGCAGAAGTACAAACTCACTTAGAGCGAACATAAAAATCCCACAATAAAACCTGCTGTCCGAGCGATGAAGCATTGCGTTAGAAAACTAAGTTCCCATCAGTGTTCTCAGAGTGAGAGGAGAGCAGGAGAGAGGTGAGGAGTCAGAAAAAGATAGCTGATATTCAATAGAAACAAGAGCCAAGATCAACTTTGCACTTGTGTTTCTGCTTGATTTGTCGTTCAAAAATCGGGAAGGTTGCCATTGTGAGATTGGAGGCCCGGTTGTGAGAACTTATGAAAATTCATGCTGTGTCATGACACTTTTCAGTACTGCCTTTGTTTTAACTGTGTTTATTGTGTGTAAAACTCCCATGAGACGAGGCAACAGCTATTCTTTGCTGTTATTCTTTGCATACTTTGAAGGTTTTTGCTTCTTGTGATAATAAACCTCCTAGTATTACAACAGCAACAAATGCGCTTTTGTTGTTGCCTGGCTCATTTTACAGCATTTTTGCTGGTTTGCAAACAGCGGCACAGTGGTACACCCTTGAAACCATGCTACATCACTGTTTTTCCTGGATCGTTATATGTGCAGTACTTTTTTCCTGCCACAAGATGGCACTCTGTAGCTGTTCAATGATCCCACTGCTGTTGTAACCACCTATAGTCACCTGATTGTTTACAGGTTCTTTATCATCACAACCATGTTTGGCACTGATGTTATTAGTTTTATCAAATGAAATTGAAGGATTGCTGTAAATTTACATTTTCAAACTAATATCTCTATGTATTCTGCAGGTTTCACCGCCTCCAGAAGAGGCCCCCACAAGAGGTAAGGGATGTGTTTGTGGTCAAATCCAACTGAACAGGCTTTCCCACCTCTTGCAAATGATTTAAAGACGTCAACTTGTTCTCCAGAAATGACACTCCAGGAGGTGTGGGCAAAGAGCTTGTGTCAGCCTATGGAGCAGCTGGTGGATGTGGAGCAGGAGTTCCCCGGTGAAGTGGGGCACATCTACATACCTGCTTGTGTCCCACTACAGCGATGCTCTGGCTGCTGTTCAGATGAGAACCTCGAGTGCCATCCTACTCTGGAACGCAACATCACTATTCAGGTGTAGAAAGATCTCTAATTGGATATGATTTATCAGAAATGCTTAGAGGGAGATTCTGCACATTCTGTTTATGGTCCTATATTTAGTTTTAGTTTTCCCTTTCCCTTGTTTCCTAGTTGATGAAGATTATTCCCATGACAACTTCGCATGTTGTGGAACTCACATTTGTGGAGCATCAGAGATGTGAATGCAGGTAAATTACTGATGGCCGGTTCTTGGTAATGGACATCAGATGCAAATTTTTATGTCACAGCTAACCAGTTGTTTTGGTTTTTTCGCCTTGTTTTTAGACTCCGTCAGATACTTCTGCAAAATAAAAGGTCAGTAGATTAACATTTTATCTGTCAGACTTGAACACATGAGTATCTTCATTGTGCTTGGTTCTTCCTCCACAGCAGCGCCGAGTCCATCAAGAACAAACCTCGGAGGAGGAAACACAAGAAGACAGCAAACGGCTGTGGCAAGTAAGAGATGGATTGCCCCCCCCCCCCCCCCCCCCCCCCGTGGCGCCCACACACACATACACACACAGACAGTTTCATAATGTTTAGACATTTATGGCTACATTTATCACCGTTTCCCCCACTCTGTCAGACTACCAAGGACAGATGAGATTACACAATATCACAATATATTGTCTGGTGTGTAGCTCTTCTCTCTGGCAGGCCTGTAATCCACCAACCACTTATGATGAGCTTGCGCTTCTGTGTAAGGCCACAGAGCATTTTTGCACAATAATCCAAGGCTGCTAATAGTTCAAACCAAGGACTCTCAGTGCAAAAGTTTAAAAACAACTAGATTCACACGACCAGAAAAAAGAGGAATAACAGGGGGGAGAGATTAGTGATGGAGCTCACTGTGTAATCTAGAACATTAAGTCTCGTCATCACCTCGATTTGTTTACGTGATTTTATGTCACATTTTTGTCGGTAGCAGGCTGTCAAGTCATGTACAGTCATGTCAGGCATTGTATATATCATTTTATTCACATTAAAGTACTTGACTCTGGCCTCAAAACTGACCAAGGTATAACTGCCTTGTACACAAGCGAAAATACCTTTTTTGAGCAAGAACCCTATGTACTTCTAAGCTCAAGCAAGTCAGTTCCAGAGCAATATCACACCCCTCATTTTACAGATAGAACCATTATGTGCAGCGAGTTTGGTATTTTGTTTGTCTGTGGTCTCTTTCCACACAAAGGTCAGAAGGGCAGCGTGTGTCACTGGTAATCTCTTTGTTGTTGCTCTTTGTTGGTATCTGGGACTTTGGAGCTTGATCCATATAGCAACTGAAAGTCAGAATATTTCATCCTCCTGCATCTGCTGAATCATTTTTTAGCATTCTGACTTGAACATGTCTTTCACGAGTCCTCCAATTTTAGGAAAGTGCAATGCTAAATCTGTGGATAGCCTCACATTTTTCAGGTTTATTTTAAACAACATTTATAGTCCCATGTGGATGTTGAAACAGATTTTGTTTGATGTAATCATTTCTCCTCTCTACAATGGCTTTCTTCATTTCCCCATACACACTGAAACACCAAGCTGACATTTTAAGATTTATACAGTGGGGAGACTGTTGTGGAATAGCTTTATTTTAGGTTGAGAAAAACACCATTTTAATCTAGACAGAGAAAAAAAAGATGTGTATACAACTTTAATTGGCGTAGTGTGGATGGACACTGAAGCAATTCCAATTTAAGTGATGAGGGACAAACTTTACAGTCCTTGTTCTGTGGAAAAATGCATTTCAAAGTTCAGCTAAAGCTCCAGCAGCCTGAGTTAGAAAAAACAGTTTGGTATCTTCAAAGTTAGTCTTTTTAGTTTGAAATATCTCCCTTGTGCAACTGTCCTTTCACCTCAACAGGGAAACGCTGTCTTTAAAAACACAATGCATTTTTGCACAGTCTCGGAATTTTGTCCTCCATCACTTTGGAACCACATTATGAATAGACCTCTTCACAGCCACTGTATAATTAAGTAGTCTTTCTATGTACATATGGGCACATAAGTATTGTTTTCAAACAGACTTGAAAAAATGTGAACCTATCCTTTAAGCATTCAATAAAGCTCCCTATCATTAGTACTTATCCTTCTTGGGGAACAAGGAACAATGGGTGATTTGAAATAGGTGGGATCTATTCTCTATTTAGTGAAAACTAGGTCAAGTGTTTAAAGCAGTGACTGTAGTGCTTCACTGTGCCCTCTGTTAAGAAGGAGAGTGAGTATTTTATCCAGCAGCCTGAACAGAGTTAGAAAGAATCCATCCTCCAAATGATCCCTGCTAAAAGCCAGACGATAGTCTTCAGATATTCCCACACAAGTGTGTAATCAACTGCATAGAAACCTGTGTGGTCATGTAGTTCTGCCTAACATCTTTTCACACAATACTAATGCTGCAACATAACTTGCCTTGGCCCCAGTTCTTTTGTAAACCATCACTTAGAGCCACAGGCCCATTATCTCATGACCCCTCCGCCCAATATTTAGTGGTCAAAGGACCACACAGTCACAGAGTTTCATGTTTCTTCCAGCAGATCCAGAGGGCTCAAATTGTAGGATGCCAATACTGAACATAAAATAAACAGGAGTTTAACTTCCTCCATAAAACCTGATGGATAATGTTGTCATGATTGCTTCATTCTTGTGACATTCATTCTTTATTTAAGTTAATTTTTGGTGTTTTGCCTTTATTTGAACGTTGATAGTGAAGAGGGAAATGTTGCAGTTATGTGGCATGCACTGTAACCATTTCTCTACCAGGGCGCTGTATCAGGCTATCTCTTTCTGCTGCCTCACAACCTTAAATTGAATGTTTAGGCTTTTACTTGCCTTTTCACTCTGCAATGAGAAATACCACTTCACACATACTGTATGCTCTGTCTTAAGGGACCTCTGACCCCATGGGCCCCTGGGCCTGTGCCCCCTAGACCTGTCCTGTGATCCATCCATAAGTGTTAGAGTTTTAAGTTGTTAGTGCTAACACTTCATTTTAGCACATTAACCTTCAGTGTCTCATAACCTTTAGAGTCCACATGCACTTTGGAGCAAGTTGTACTATTGGATGTAGAGAACTACTATATCAAGGGACAGGTATTTCTTATTCACTGACTGATTTTTTAACAAGCCATTCAGATTGCCTCTCTGCACGATGTCATACTGAGAATAAATAATGATATTCTGATATTCAGTAACCAATTATTTGAGTTTGGTGGAGGTGGAATGGGCAGCAATGAACAAGCTAAATGGAGCTGTGGCTGTTTATTTTTATCTTTCCAGATGCCAGTTCCCTCAGAGCAAGATAAGTCTTCACTGATTCACACGTCTGTCCAAAATTTAAATTTGGGGGAGTGACTTTGCCATGACGAACAGCGGCACATCTGTGAATTAATCACACCTGACCATTAATCCTCTGTCCAAACACTTTTCCTCATCCAGCAGATCAATCAGACTTTCCGTGATGATATTTGCTTTTTTGATTAATTACAGTGTCACAGCAAACAACCATATCTGCGAATTCATTTGGCTTAGACTGCTGTTTTTAATGCACCAAAATCAATGTCAATTTTGATTTTAAACATCTAGCTGCTTTTGTTTGAGGTTTTAAAAACAGACATATGGTGCAACAGTAGATACACAATGGGTATAGAGATAATATGTTTAGCTTATCAGTTGCTATGGGAAAGTCTTCATCCATCCTGTTTGTTTTCACGGATTTAACTGTCAGATCATCTGTCAGATCTTCTCCATGACTTCAGTGTGATATTTGCAGTGACTGATGTTGTCATAATTGCAATGAAACAAACTCTTTTCTAGTGCAAAGCTAGTGTGTTATTTTTGTATAAATGCCTTTTGATGAACACTGAATCCACTCTTCCTAATCAAGGGCCATGATAAGTTGATGAAATAAAATGCACTCCAAATACAAGGAGCCTCTGTGTTATTTACATTTGCATTTGCAGAGCATTAGTATCTGTTACATGTGATACCACTGTGGGCTCAGTATCTGGCAAGGCTCTGTAGTAAGCACATTGTTAACAAAGCACAAGGGCTTACTGTTAGCTTTTGATTTGTTTTGCATTCACAGCGCTTCAGAGACATGTGAGATGATGGAGGTGTGGTTTAATTTAACAGCCAAACTTCCTTTTATAGTATTTCTCAAAATGGGATTATCGGACTTTCCAGACAACTATGTGAAGTGATGAAAAGTTAGAAATCATCAGATGGTATTAATCACAGTCAATATATAGTTTATATTTCAAATAAGTGCCAACAGATACTGTGATCGTTTTCAATTTCTTCAGAGAACTTTCTAATCCTATTTAACGAAAGCAGTTTCTTGCAGTATGTTCAAAGCCTACTATGCTGCTCGTTCAGTAGCAGTTTATGAAGGTTGGTTTCTTATCCTGGGTATGTGTGCACACCTCCAACAGAAACCTGGCCACTTCATCCTCCACATCCAGCATACTTGCACGTGAGCACGTTTTGTTCTGAGGTGGTAGTGTTTTGTTTACTTCGTCGAACATGCAGCCCTGCTCAGCTTAGGTTAGCTGCAGGCCAACCAGGCTATTATGTAATACACCAGAACATTAAGCTTGAAACCTCACGTCACTGGATTCCCCGACGGTACATTTGAGATGCCTGTGATGTAGTGTACAGCACTACTCCTAACTGCACAGTGAACACAATGTCCTTAACTTGTCACACATTTAGCAACGGTCACGTTTTTCAGCTGCTGGCGGTGCCGGCCAATCAGAGGACAGGAAATCTTGCAGGTGGGCGGGCGTAGCAGCCTAAACATGTGACGTGTCCGCTACTCCAGACAAGGCAACGCCCTAAACTACCAAATAAGGCAGAGTGGCTGTAAGTAATATCCTGCCCCTTGCATTTTTCGTCGTCCGGGGACAATTGTCTGTAGGTGAGCGAAAGCCCAAGGGCCGTCTGTGGCCCTCATTTCAATTAAACGATCACAGAGGACAGATAAATCGCGACCATCAACTGCTGTTGCCACCGTGCTCCACATGTGACCGAGCAGACAGAGGAGGGGCGGTCTGTCTCGTGTATAGTACCGTGGAACACCGAGTTCTAGTCAACGTATCTGGGAAGCGGCAGCAACGGCGATACCGAGAAACAGAAGTCGCCGAGACACAAGAGACACCTCGACCCGGCTGCGAGCTAGTATCCCTTAGCGTTGAAACAGCATCGTTGAAACAGAGCCAAGGACGAGGTACGCACATTCTTTGCTGTTTCTCAAACGTTTTGTGATGTTTCTGTACCGTGTAACATTATGCTAGCATTTAACCGCTGTTAGTGCGTAACGCGGCTAACCAGAGTGCTAACTTTAATTGTGCGTCTGCCTTGTTTGCATTTCGGAGGTGTTCAGCTGCTTTTAGTCAGCGTTAGTTAGGCCATCATGCAGCTAGCAAATGCTATACCCCAATTAGGTACCGTCTGCGTCGTTTATTTTATGCACCATTCATTTTTATGGTAGTTAAGGCTCAATAACTTACGTTATCCTCTTACTAACAATAGTTAGTAACGTATATTTGTAGCTAATTTAGCTAATATGTTAATTTTAGCACTTTGATAAGGCTTAACTTAATTAGTTAATCAAAACTAGTGGAGGGTGATAGATTATTATTATTATTGGGCTTTCGTTGCTCATCACACTTACCTGGAACTATCCAGTAAAGCCGGAAACATTAACGAATGTAGCCACATCAGGAGGAGGCATGAGCTTTTATGTAATAGCATTAAAATAACTATCATACGCTACCATATCATGATATTGACATGCTGCCCAACTCTAACTGAACAACTCAGTTAACACCTTTTGTGTTTTTATTTCTATGTTGGTACACAATTCCACATTCTGTCCTTGACATGGAAAGAACTTCTGCTTAATCTTGTTTGATTCTTTAAATTTAGCCTTTGATATGCAGATGTAGTTGTTGTGAGAGCTTGCCGAGCCAAGGACATTGTCAGTACAGCAGGAAAGGAGATGAGCACCAAGAGGAAGGCAGAGAGTCACTCAAGGGCAGCAAACAGACCACTCAACATGAAGTCTGGAGACTCCCGGGCTGATTCAGAGAGAGACTCTGGATTCTCAGGTTTGACCTTTCTCTTGCCACAATGTTACATGCTTTCATTATATGGTATCACTAAACTGAACCAGTTATTCTTCTTCCTGGCCTGCAGATGCAAGCTCAGAGCATATGAGCGCAATGGACACCACAGACTCTGAGGACTCACCCCGCCCTGTTTTACAGCAGGGACCACAGATTTCTGGCTCGGGTCCCCGGCCCTCTCAACTGGCTGTGGTTGGAGGTTCCTACTCCAGGCTTTCACCTATGATCATCATGAACAATGTCCTCCTGAAGCAGGTACACAGCAAAACCAGCAACTCTTAATGTAACTTCAAATTACAATATTATCTGTGTGAATGAATTAGTTCTTTACCTCCCTTAAGAGTTTCAGCCCTCAATCTTTTAACATCAGGCAGTGGTATTTCAGCAGGAGACTTGTGGTTATTGTGCATTGTGTTTAACTTGGATGTGTCTTCATGGTCACAACTGCCTGGAATGTGTCACCAAAAAAAGACTGACCATTCACACAGGGTGAAGACTACTTTCTGACCAACAGCAGAGACATAAAAGTAGAAATGGCTCAAAATTTAATTCCGGTTTATTAAAAGAATGAAAACAGAAAAGCAAAATTGGACAATGAAATCCAAGAATGATGTGGCATAGATGGTCATGAATAGTAAATTATGCAGACCAATTAAAAAAAATTAGCTAAACTCAATTGTATCACTCTAATCCAGTGTCAATTAAATAAAATTGCTTTATATATTTATATAATGCCACTTAAAATGCTGCTACTATTAAAAGATTATTGTAACTTGGCTTCTAACTAGTTTCTGTTTAAGTAGGATTGTTGTTGGATTATTTTGTGTGTCAAGCTGAGTTATGTTGTCTTTATTTTTAAAGTATCTAATATTAGTACTAGATACACTCCATTCTGACAGACACGCTGATGGAGTCAGACCTACGTCTGCAGTCTTCCCTGAATGAATGGACTGCATGTTGGTGCACGTCATCTGACCCTCGTCCAGAACAGGCTTGAACATGGGTCAGACTTTGGCCAGCTTTAGTGGCCCCTCACCTAGGGATGGAAATGAAATTAGTGATACTGATGCGCAAAAGTAATGTCACTGCCTACAGAGTAAGAGAGAAAAGAAAAACATGTAGGTGTATGAGAGAGCCAGCAAGCTTCAGAGTGAAATAGAGAAGTGAAAGCAAATAGGGAAATGTATGTGCTTTTCAGAGTTCTCAATTTTGACTCCGTTGCCTTCGCAGCCTGGAGACAATCCTCCTCTGAAGCCCTGGGGGTTTAGTCCAACAGTGGAGGTAGTTCAGCCTGTGGTTCAGCCTGTGGTCCAGCCCGTGGTCCAGCAGCCCCAGGTGGTCTTCCTCCAGCCTGTGGTGTCTCATCAAGCTTCCCCTGCCTCCAAAGAAGCCACCTCCAGACACAGACGCCCTAAGAAATATCTTCCAATCCTGAAATCCTACCCCAAGATTGCTCCACATCCCGGAGACAGCTCCAGTTCCTCAGGGAGAGGAACTGCTTCCCTGTCTTCATCCACCCCCTCGTCCTCCTCTTATTATTCCTCCTCCTCCTCTTCCTCCTCTTCTGGGTCAAAGAGAAGTAGCAGTCTGACCTCCAACCACCGTGAAAACGGCCATAGAGAGAAACAGCCACGAAGTCTGTGTGGTAGCACTAGTAACTCTGGTTCAACCATTTCCAGTCTTCTTGGTACCCCCAGCACCATGCCTCCTTTGCTCCAGAGCCAATTTTCTGTCCCTACAACAGACACCAGCAGTGGTAGTAGTCCTGCCAGGGAGAGGCCTTCATCTACTGTCAGCCAGTCAGAGTTTACCACCTCCCTCTCTTTCACTCACACCACTGGTTCCAAAAACCAGACACTCCCTGTTCCCCAGATGGGAACCCAGGAGAACATCTCACCAGGAGAACTTGACCACAGTGATGGTGACGCTGATATACGCAGGAAGCGCTTCTGCAACACCTACAACATCCTGAGTAAATCTGGCCTGCTAGACATCACGCTTCGCACTAAGGAGCTCCTTAGGCAGAACCGACGCACCCAGAACGACCTAGACCGGCTGAAAGAACACACAAACCTCTTCCTTCAGGCTCTGCAGAACGGTGACTCCAGCATCTGTGTCAAACTGCAGGCCAGTCTTCAGGAGGAAGACAGAGAGGAAGAGAGCTGCTCAGACCAGTTGAAAGGCAGATTAGACCTAGACTAGTGCTAGACAGTAAGCCTATAGACTGATTTGGGGAAAGGAAAGCCAGGGTTGGGGGTTGGGGTTTGGAGCGTACAGAGACAGATGGACTGAAAGTAATGTGCTCTACAATCCACACCCCCCCCCCCGACTCTCTCACACAGACAGTGTGCTGTGGCCTACATTTTGGCTGTTGTGTGCTTCACAACCCTGACACACCAAGCCAGCCTCAAATAATTGATGCAGATGAAGGCTTTTCTGTTAAAAGTTGCACTTGCATTCACTCAATGCAACACTATAGTTGGTGGGCACCAACATGCACATACATTTGCTCCTGCATGAGAGGAACTATTTTAGTTGTTGATCTGTAATTCAGGAAACATCATGGAAAGAGAAGTAGAGCAATACTAGCAATATTGTGCCAGTTTGGCAAAATGGTCTCATAATATGGTCAGATTATGAATTGATAATATCAGTATGTCTCTTTAAAAGGTTGCCTGTAAACTTCAGTCAGTCTGTAGTGTTTAACCTGAAGGTGAAAAATTGCTAATGAAATGCTAGGTGTCTCTGATCTGATTCATACAAACTGCTGCAGTTATGGTCCAACTTGTGCCATCAGTTAAGGACACAGTGCAAAAACAATGGAAGATGATCAGCCTCTCACATTAAGTGTCGGCTTGGTGTGTCAAGGACCAGAGGCCAGAATCAGTGCACTTGGCTCTGCTCTGCTGAGCCTGACTAGCTCTCTTCCATGGAAACTGTCTCTCTGTTGCACAGAAATCATTTGCTCATTGGCAATCAAGACCCAAAAACCCTGAGAGATTTGGATCTAAGGAATGAAGGGATAAATACAAAACCTTTTTTAAAAACCAAATGCACAATACAGGCTCAGAATCTGAAAGCTTGATTAAAACCCACAAGAGTGGATATTTCAACTTTAAGAGAGCATGATGAGGTGTTTTCATCTAAAACTAAAAATACCAATATAGTAATTGTTCTGACAATATGAATTGGGTTGACATTTTTGTAGTTTTAAAATGTGTGTATTCTTCATGGTATTACTTTAGCATACACAACATACACTCCACTGGTCCTGATACACATCAGGACCATACACTCCACTGGTCCTGATACACATCAGGACTGGTCCTGATACACATCAGGACCATACACTCCACTGGTCCTGATGTGTTGCTTCACAGCCACCTAGTTAACAGCCAGTACGTGTGTGCACAACCTGAATTTATGTAGGAGTTATCAATTCTGTAATATCTATGATTATGACAGGCTCAAGGAAGTGTTTTCATGTCACATTGAATGTGTTCAGGGCCTCTTGCCACTCAGCATCTTCAGACAGACAAACATGTGCCTAAAGTGTCTCTTTAGCTCCTTCTGTGTTTTAAAACTTGATGTGAAAGATTTGGCGCAGCTCATTGATGGTTTCAAGTTTAGCATTCCCATCATGTTGATGGCAGCTGTAAAACAGGGCAAACTGGCTGGAGGTAAAGCTCTTAACAGCCATTTACATGCTTCCCAATAACATCTCAGTGGAAACGGTGCTTCCAATAGCTCAACCATATTTATCAGTAACTTGTGTATGAATTCTTAAATTTTTGTGTTTTTTTTTTACATACATATATATATATATATATTAATATGGATGTAACTTAACATGAAATGTCTGAAATGTATGTGCAAACCTTTTTGATTTCACTAAGACAACTATTACGTGCGTTTTTTTGATGAAGACCAGTTGTTGTGCATCAACTTTAGGCCTCAATCATCTTACGATTTTTTAGTTTTGATTGAACATAAAGTCCAGCAGTTACCGTGTCAGAATTGGGAACAGTTGTGTAGGTTTGTGTTGCTTTATTACCTCTCTGTATATTCCTGAATTATGGCCTTAATATCCAAACCCTGTATATGTCACAGAACTTTGCATTTGCACTAAAATAAGAGTAGCTCTGAAGCAATTTCTGTGCAGAATTAAACGGCAGCTATGGTAGCTCATTTGAGGTGGACTGCAAAGGTTTTTTTTAAGTTACTTGAAGTGCATTGTGAGTCAGCAGAAGCACACTACCAGTGTATATATACCACTCCTATAGCACAGCCATACATAACATTTACATTATCAGATTATTACTTGCTGTTTTAATGATAATATTTGATGTATTGATAATGTATGTGCTGTGCTTATGTTAACTTAAAAAGGCTCACAAGGAACATCTCAAACAAGGGACACTTTCTATTCTTTTTCATTTTTGCCATCTTAACCTATGTACATCTGAACATAAATACAATTTATTTTTTAAAAGGCTCGTAAGGATCATGTATTCTGTGACAAATTTTCGGAGGTTTTTGTCACACGAAGCAAAAACTGAGATGTTTGGGTTCTTTTCTAAATTAATTGTGGGTGTTCTGAAAATACACATCTTTTTTTAAGTAAGGACTGGAGCACACAGATGAATTTACAGCATTTATTTTAACATGACAACAGTTAATGTCTTCATCAGTCAGAATCAATGGACTTTTTGACTCTGAGGAGGACACAGTAGCAGATGATGTGTTAGTCTTTTTCTACAGTAAACACAGTAAATGAATCAGTGTGTTTCAGTTTTTATGCTCCCAAACCAGGTGTGATGTGTGTTTAGGGTCACTGTCCTGCTGGAAAACCGAGCTGTGCTTAATATCCAGCCCTCTTGTCTGATAGTTTGAGGTTGTGCTGAAAAAGTTTGAGGTCATCTCACATACTCCAACTCAACCCATTTTCTTTTCTGCAGTGCACCAGTTCCACTGTTCGAAAAACATCCCCAGGTTGAACGGCTCAGTATCTCCTCTCCTCACATCACTGTAGATTCTGTGGCCAGCTCACGGTGTTGTAAAACAATCTGGATGGCTCAACTTTCTTATAGATAATATAGCTGTTTTCTGGTGGTTCTTTGATTGCATCTGATAGCACAAACTAATGTGCAATTTCTTCCTGACCTTGTTGTCCACTGCTCCAACTATTTTGTAATTTAGTTACATTTTTATACAGAATAATTTGGGTTATTAGGATGTTTTGGTTTGAACAGGAATTCATGATATATTAATCTGTTGTCTGCTTTCTCTATATCTTAGATGAGTACCGTACGTCTTTACATTATAATGAGTGCAGTGGAACTGGCTCTGTTTGCATGCACACACACATACATTTCCAACAGTATACAGTGATAAAAACTAACAAGATGTTGAAGCTGTGTCACAGTGACACTGGAGACTTCTACTCTACCAAGTTAAAAATACCACATTGAATGTACTGTATAAACTGAATCCAGGGGATATTCAGAAGACCCACAGTACATTTGTGAAAGAACCTGAATGTGTTTGTTTGCTTGCTAATGATACATGTTTTTCAAACTTTAGAAAAAGGAGCTAATTGAAATTCTTACATGCCATGAGCTGCATATCTCTTACAAGCATGTAAATCTTTTTTAGTTCTCAGTCACAGTAAAATTATTTTTGACGCAGGGAAAAGCAACATAATCTTGAGACTTTTCATATGGCTGTATTATCTGTGCTTTGTCGCTGTAATGAAACAATAATTTGTTCAAATACCATGTGTCCTTAATGAAGGCCTTATTGAGACACGCAAGCCAGGACAGCTGCAAGACTGCTGGCATTATTTCAGTCTTTTGCCTTGGCCAAAAACAGATTTGTGTTTGAGGCGTGTCTTTTTTTTTTTCTTTCTTTCTTTTTTTAATTTATTACAGCTGTTAAACATTCTTGCAGAGTTGCAAACTTACCAGTGCATGTTTTTCTTTTATTTTGGACCAACAACACATCTCACACATTTAACTGAAGTTATCAAATTCATTGTAACTCTTGGACAACACTTTCCCCTCAGTCAGATGCACAGATGCTATATTGCTGGAATTGATTTTGATATTGTGTTTTTTCAACAGTTCACTGTACAGTCTTTAAATATTAAAAATGGTTTTGTTGGCCTTTAGCTGAAATTGGATCTTGCTGTTCTGACACTGGTTCACTGCCAGTGGAATAACTGATGGTACTGAGATATCAGAAAGGTCAATGAAATTTTGGCTGACAATAGCACAACAACGCTGGTCATGTCCCTTGTCAGCTTTTACTATAGCACATTAATTTATTAGACCAGTGATTTCCATCAGTTCACTGTAGTCTAAAGTTTGGTTTCACTTACATGGATCCTGCCCATGTGATTGACTGTTTATTGACTGAAGTGTATTAAACCATAAGTCCCACATGTCACCATTATACTGTATATGCTACATGATGTGTCATGGATTGTTATGGCTGTTTTTGTGACATGGTCATGTTGTGTGACCGCAATTTTCTTTTAACTCTTAAGAACAATAAGTTTATAGAAGAGGAGTAAAGACTGGTTTTGCTTGTACAGTCGGACACAGTTGTAACACTGGATTTTGAGTCTTTGATCTAAATGTTGGCAGCTGTGTTTCCTCTGCCTTCTTTCATTTCAAAGATGCTGAAAATGAAAAGGATTTTGATTTTGATTGTGTTTTTGTTTTTATTTATCAAAATGTTTCAGCAGTGCACCAGCAGCTGTGATGGAAAAAAATGTCCCCATATGTTATTATTATTCTTATTTTTTTTAAACAAAGGACTTGCATGAGGAAAAAATTATGGAATCCTTCAGGGGAATAATGCAGACTGAATGTAATGTGGCTTGCTCGAAATCTTTTTTCTCTTCTGAAAATGTAAATGCAGAAAGTTGTACAAATCCTCATGAGACTTTCTACTATGGAGGATTCAACAAAACATCATGTCTTACAGTGTAAAACCTCTGAGAACACAAGACTAAATAATGCCATTTCAGCTATACCAATCAAAAGTGAAGACTGAGAAAGGGTTTGATCTATTGTTCTCTAGGGCTTTTTTGTACATTTTAAGTTGCTTGCGTAATAAATGTCATTCCAAAGACACTTTCATCTGTCCAAGTTAATGGTACCACTTCCTGATTGTCCGTTGTCAGTTCAGAGAACATTTTTAGGAAGTAGTTTTAGAGGTGAGAAACAGGAAGACTGAAATGTTTATTTTTGGAGTTTTCCCACACACCTCTCATCACACCACCAAACTGAAAAAGTAGTTAAACAGAAATCTGTGCTCCTCTAGTGGACAACATGAACACAGAACGATGTGTCTTTGCACATATGAGTTATATTTCAGTGTCTACAAAATTTTTGGCAAGCACTTGATCTCTGTGCATAATATCCCAAAATCTAAAATATATAGCGTAAATTGCTGAGGTCATGATTACTAATTATTGACACCTATGGTAGACACACAGTAGTCTATCACAGAGTAAAGGCTGTCTATCTCTTCTCTAAAGCCTCCTGCTACAGCCGATTCACTCTACACAAATATTAAACAAAATACGATAGGGCATATACAAAACATGACAGGAGGCCATCAAACATTTAAATCACATGTAGTCTCACTGCAGCCTATGCAAAAGAAAAAGATGAAATTCTTTACTGTACTCTTATCTTTTCAACATTAATTTGAGTCATTTATAAATACTCTGAATACTCTCCGTTGAGGTCCATAATCCACCCTGGCCCACGTCTTGTGTGCACCAGTGCTTTAAAAATGTTACTGTATACTACAAACAGATTATATAGACAAAGGGCCCCTGGGCACAAACTTGTAAAAGACCTCCAACCCCACCTTTAGCAAGACCCCCCCCACACACACATACACACAGCACAGCAATTTGTGGTCATTTTGTGTGGTCATTTTCCATCTGTCTGTGGCTGTTTTGTGTCTCATTTTGTCTTTCTCTGTAATTGTTATTTTATGTCCTTTTGTAATCACTTTGTATCTCTTTGTAGACATTTTGCATTCTTTGTGGTCACCCCCCTCCCCATCAGAGGCTCTGATGCAGGGGCCTCCTGACCCCTTGGGCTCCTGGGCCTGTGCCTGGTAAACCCGTTCAGTCATCTATGCTCGCAGTATACGTCTATTCTTTAAACTTGACTTATTTGTGGTATGTGTGTATAATTTAACCAAAGTGCAACACACTAGCCAACACCTTTCAGACTTGGGGTGAATTTATCTTTACCTTGAAGTGTAGATTGCAGCTTTGACCACTGGATGGCGTCGATGATACAGGATACTTTTGCGGAAAACGCGGAAATGTTCTTAAATTGTTCCAACGGAGTTTCCGTAGAAGAAACCTGCTACTCTGTTGTGAGACAATTTTCAAGCTAGCTATCCTCACACTGTTGTTACGCTACTCTTACAAGGTAAACGAATTAATTTCACGTTTCATGAGATGTCATAGGGTTAAATTCATTAATAATACATCGTCAGTGGTCATGCTTTGACGCCGGCCAGCGAACATCTGTCTTTGGTAGCCCCGGTAGCTAGTTTTGGTAACTGCTAACCCTGCTAGCTAAGTTAAGAAGGCAAGCTGTCATTTGTCTGTTGTACCCACAGACTATATATAAGACTGTGGTTTTACCCTGTATAGTTCAGACTTACGCGTGGCTTCCGAGCTTTAGCTACAGTTAGCTGCACTGTTTGACCGGCTAGTTTTTGGCATTTAGGTTATATTGACTAGCTGTGAGCTAGCAAAGCTGAGACGTTTACTTGATAATTTGACGTTTTGTCCTGTTGTGTGACCGCAGGGCTTGTGTGATGGTTTTGACTCAAAGATGACCTGCAGCCTGAGCGTATGACCGATAGAAAATCTTCCACTTAGCAGGTCCAATTGAGATAAGTCTTAGTTTTGTCAGACTTCAATCGAAGCAAATTTGGGTGCGCTTGGTTTATCAGGGACAAATTCTTTTATGTTACAGGTTCCACACAAGGTGACACATGCTTTCTGATGAGCTTGACTCCAAACCAGAGGTAACTGGAAGATTCTGCTGTTAAAGGTAACATTGAATAAGACAAGGGCTTCAATTCCTGATACCAGTCTCCCTGTATGTTTCTCCTCTCAGCTGCTGGTGCAGTTTGTACAGAACGCATCCATCCCGTTGGTGCAGGGTTTGGAGGACTCAGAGTCCAAACACTCCTGTCTGCCTCTACTGGCTCCAGCTGAGAGCTCACTGTGCAGCCCACTGGAGCTCACAGGTCAGCACCTGCTCACTGTTACAAGCTCCTGTCATTCTCTGTATATGTGAAAATACCAGCTTACTTATTTTAATTCACACAGTGTCACTGTCACATATCTGTAGTAGAACCTTAGTCAACATTTGATGCCTTCACTGTCAAGACAGCCTAATAAACAAGGGTTAGGATTTGTAAATAAAAAAAGCAAATACAGTAATCTCTGCTTCATCTCTATCTGTTTAACTGAAGAGGAAAATTTGACCCTAACTATGGCATATACTTACTTTAAAAACCAATAACATATTCAATAAAAAACTTAAAACTAGCAAAAGGTTGTTCAGTCAGACAGCAGAACACAATTCAAATGTCTATAGTGAGGGAAGGCTATGTGTTGGTCATGTAGTTACTCAGGCCTCTCAAACTCTAAATAGTGGAGCAGAATTGTAAGAAAATAAAGTAAATAAATACAATTACTTAAAAAAAAAAGTTTGTATAGGAAATCCACATTCCAGAATTTTTAAATCATCATCTGGATCTAAATCTGCTTCACAATACACAAAGCAAAAGACAGCATTTTAATATATGTACTGTTGATACATTTCAAGTAAGTAAAACCCTGGATCTGAGAGCCTGCACCTGCTCCTTAATGTATACAGTTTGCCACTGTATAACAGCTCTGTGACTCTTCCTCTTTCAACAAGATCTCCATTCCCTTGTGGTTTGGATCAGTGCTGCATTGCTTTCAATCCTGTATTATTAAAGTAAACTCTGATCAGCTTCATCTCACACTGGCCTGCTTAAGATGGCTTCAGGTTTTCCAAGTGATCCTGTGGACTGATTGATTCCTCTTATGATAAATGTGGTATGATTTGTTTGTGTGTGTGATTTCCTGTTTTAATGGGTCTCAAAAATCAATATTGTGTTTATTAGATGTACTATTTTATATTAAAGGTGCCCTGAGGATTTTTCTTAAAGCAAACACAGACATTTATACTTGCAAAATGCATTTTGTGTATCTATGAGGCCTAACTAAATTGTAAAGGCATTTTTGCTCTCATTACATTTTCAAAAGCCATTTAGCAAATATTTTGGAATCTGCATTGTTTACGGTATATCTATATTTACAGATTTTTGCAGGAATGTGAATCATGTCATCTGTTTGTGCATCCTAATAAGTGTGGCAGAACAAAAGATATAAACAAAACATGAACCAGCTCATAAATGTGGCTCCTTAGAATTATTAATGGTCAGAATTTCCCACAGGGCACCCCCATCACTTGGGGAATTGTTTGCAAATGTGGATTGCTTTGGTCAAAATCTAACAAACACTGATTTCCTCCTCAGATGGAGCCCTGAGCCATGAGCCTCAGAGTTCTCCCTCACTGTCCGAGTTTGGAGGTGTGTCAGAGCGGAGCCCTTTAGTGGTCCAGGCACACTCTCACCCACGGGCCTCACCCAGCCCTCCACCCATCCTCCATGACTTACAACAGTCAGACAGCACGTCGTACGTCCTGCTGAACCTTGCAAAAGGTAAAGAAACACCAATCTGCCAACATATACCAGCGCCAGCCAGCGCCCGACAATTACCAAACTGCAATATTTAGTGAATAATCATGATAACATTTGAGTGCTTACATTTGCATTCTGGTATGAAACAAAGCTGTAGCATCTGTATTAAGAAAAAAAGAAAAAACTTTCCTCTTGTTACATAGTTATCTAGCCTAATTATAGTAGAAGCAAGATAACAGGCAGTTTTCCTTGTGTTCCTTTTTTTAGGTCAAAGTCAGATCAACTGGGAAAAAAAAAAAAAAATCAAATTGATAATGGAAATAATTAGATGTAGCCCTAGTAGAAACCTGACATTATTCCAATGTGATGAGTCACTTCCTGATATATTGTAATAAAACAAAAGTAAGAGTGACAACGTTTTACATTAAAATCTGATCTTGTGTTCATACTTTGTGTCTTGGTCAGCTCTTGATTCTACACACAGCACTAAAAAGAAATAGGGTGACACATTTTCATGGGAAAAAAGTGTGAATTATTTTGGCTGGAGGAAATGATCCTTGGCAAGCACTTTCTCTTGCTGTATCAGCCCTTGGCAGGAGAGTCAAAAAAATAATTTTGGTCTCCTGACATACACCTTTTGTGCAGTGTTCTGTCTGTGACTCTGAGAGAGATGTGAAGGATAGAAAAGACTTTTCAGCAGACAGAATTATTTTCTGTCCATTGTTACATTAAATTCAGATCCTGAATAAAGAGATGTTTTTTTTATTAATATTTGTCTGTCTGTTGGCCACCATTCTCTCAGCCTTTCAGAATAAAGCCATAACATTGAATCCAAAATTGCTGAGCATTATGGGAGGACAATAATGAACTCAGGAATGTGACCTTCAGGGGCTCCCGCCATTGATGATCTTGCAGAATATTGCTTTGGCCTTGAACGTCTTGTTTCATGGTGATTCTCTCTCTGCCTTCTCTTCCCTCCAAGGCATCACAGCCTCCTCAGAGTCCCTGATCTTCGCCGCAGATGGCGCCGGGGAGGATGACGATGAGGGGGTCTCATCAGGGGACTATGGGATAGATGGCAGTGCTCCCTGGTATCTGCGGGTACAGGAGCTTGCACATGACAGCCTGATTGCCGCCACGCGGGCACAGCTTGCGAGAGATGCCAAGGCCAGCCAGGACGCCAGAGCTGCAAGTGTCAGTAATGGTAAAGTCACTCTGTCTCATCAGCACAGGCAGACATGATAATAGAAGTGTTTCAAACTGGAAAGTAAAGGCAAACAGCTTCTTCCTAAGATAATGTCATACTATGTTATGTTACCATTTGTGGATGTGTGCAGTGCCAGGTGTGATAGATACAGCTATCTGTGATGTAATTTCACGTTTTCACGACAAAAATAAGGAAAAAACAATGAAAATATCAAGAAATGAAGCCTGAGTATGGGAACCAGTGCATTTTTGTTGGTAGATCTACTTATGGCAGGCTTCAAAGACTGAAAGAAGAGAAATTAGGTCAGGGATGAGATGAAAATGTAGTGTAATCAGCACTGACTGAAACACTTCTCATCATAAGTCCCTAAATCAAAATGAATTTGTAGTTTCGTCTATATAGATTTACAAGTCTGGTTGCAAATATCCAGTGGAGTTGTAAATGCCACATTATCATGAAACATTGATCACGCTTCAGTACGTATTGGTGTGCTGTGTCTGTGATGATTTAATGTGCATTAAGTAATATGGCTAATGCAGACCTGAGAGAGGGAGAAAGGCTATATGGCTGCAGTTATCAGCAGAGACGGACTCAGGTTAGAGGAGAGGAAAGAGGAGCAGCAGCAGAACAGTAGCCAAAGACAGGATGTGGAAGAAGACAGACAGATGGTCTGGTAATTGAGCAACAGGGAAAATGTAATATGAAGGATAATATGATGGCAGATGATCCTGAATAGTTTGACATTTTGGGAAAATTCCTTTTTGCTTTCTTGCTAAGAGTTAGATGAGAAGATCGATACCACTCTTGTTTCTGTACACTAAATGAAGCTGCAGCCAGCAGCCAGTTAGCTTAGCACAAAGACTAGAAACAGGGGGAAACAGCTAGCCTGGCTCTGTCCAAACAGCACCTCTGAATCTCACAAATTCACACATTTTGTATCTTTAAAAAAAATCTAGCTACCCCTGTCTAAACCCTATAATGACACCATGTTTGAATACAGCTATCAAAGCATTTTTTTAAAAGTATGTTAAAATGTTTGAAATTCCTGTGCACAGAATCTGATGGGTCATAGTAGCACTGGTTTCTAGCTAAGGCCTTATATTTAACCAACTAAAAATGGTGAACTCTTCATCATTGGTTACGCAGATGATAAATGAGCTTCTGCTGTGGAATTTAGGCTGCCCCTTAAAGGCTGTTAAACAAACATTATGTTGATGTTTCCCTCCAATCTCTGCTTTGATTGTTGAGGGTTTTTCATGCCCTCTTCTTGTCTTGCCAAAATGATGTCTTTATCTGTTGCTTACTAGTGATGGCTACCCTCACCTTCACCTTATCTCACTGAGGCCTCTGCTCTGATCTGAGGCAGAGATGTCTTTGCTGCAGCACACAGTTCCATAGCAAGCTGTTGACCCACAGCAGGAGTCAGGACTACATCACAACCCATTTTAACTTCCCTCCACAGGCAGCCTGATAGATAAAGAATTTAGCCATGACATTCAGAGCACTATGACTCCTAGCTACATTTCTGATCTTTGAACCCCCTCTGAGTCGAATTGCAGCTGGAGGTCCCGGTTAAAAAAGTGATG
Source organism: Lates calcarifer (assembly GCF_001640805.2). Lineage (NCBI taxonomy): Eukaryota > Metazoa > Chordata > Actinopteri > Centropomidae > Lates > Lates calcarifer. The sequence goes on from NC_066839.1 coordinate 15,609,942, forward strand.
TTAGTGAAGTTTTCTTTCCATGTTATTTGGTCCTAGTTTATTTCCTCTCATCCCCAACTGGTTCTATTTTCCAGCAGATCATCTACTTAAATGCCTCCTTATTGTACGTGCTAGTCTCATCTCAAGACTATCCATGACTTGAAATTGGCATATATATATATATACATTTTGACAAATGGTGTCATCATGTAGCCAAGTTAAGTTCTGCTGCACTATAAAAGGACACATTTTTAGACCTTGTGGCTCCAGCCCCAGATGTCTGTGACATGATCTCTCTTAATCTGAGCTAGTGGACCAGTTAAGAGAGGGCTTAAAATACTTTGTACATTGTTAAATAAAATGTCTGCAGCAAAATGAAATTGGTTTCAGTGTGAGACTGAAACTCTTCTATGTGTGCCACTGTAATATCGCAATTTTTCCTTCAGCAGTGGGGGATCTATTATAGGTGCATTAATGCTGGCATGCTGCAAGCACAATTGGACCTGTTAAAGGCATTCAAAGTGGGGAGTCCAAGCAGGTTAAAAGGGAGTGATTGCATTCAGCTTCGGGTTGTTTTCTTTTGGCTGCGGTTGTTCGGCAGGTCTCAGTCAGTACCCGATGATTAGCTTTTATACAGCCGGGCTCCAGAGGCCGGCCACCTGGCACTCCTGGATTGTTTTTCTGCACAACCCCACTCACTCTCCTCCGGTTGCCTAGGTGACCACACACACGGTTTGACAGCAGATGGGGATAAGCGAGAACTGCCGTCTCGGACCAGCCGCCCCCTCTCCAAGCAGATCCTCCGCTGCTCATTTGAAGGTTGCTGCAGGACGTTCACCTGGCCGGCTCATCTCAAATATCACCTCAAAACACACAGGTAACACATTTACACACACATCAGTGGAAGGTAATGGAATTAGGCAGTGGTCCCAACAAGATGCTGTCGCCAAAGCACCAATATTCAACCCTGTGCAAATCCTGGAATGTGTTGATACATTTTCTAAATTGAAAAAACAATAACTTGATACAAACCATTACACACTGCAGCTACTGTATGTGCAATTTAATGTCAGCTGCTGACTGCTGCCATTTCATCCAACAACTATACCCAGCCCACATGCCTTTACAAGACACCACAAATTTATATAAGCCAGACTGAGTGAGTAGTTAAACCAGTCAGATTCTGACCTTTGTCGTCTTCAAATTTCATATCACAGACTTTTATTGTATAATGCAGGTAGATAGACTAAATACCAATTAAAGTGTTAATCACGCCTTCTTTTCCAGGCTTTTTAGACCAAGCTAGGTTAAACATGAATTAACTTAATGGAGTGATCACAGCTCAGGTAGTGATTCCCACTGGTTATTTGTGGTGGAGGCAGTCAAACAGGAGAAGCAGCTGAGACTTGGATAGAAAAGTGCACTTCTACTGCAGGAGTTCTGTTAACGTCAGTGTAGGAAATCTATTTGCAGTCGCCCCGTCTGACCTTGTGGTGGGCTGTTGCGAATGAAACATGTGCACAGGAGGCACAGAGGCTTGTTTGTTTGGTTATCTTGGCTCCCAGGAACGACCGAATGTTCAGGTGCGGCGCAGAGGGCTGCGGGAAGAGTTTCTACGTGCTGCAGAGGCTGCAGGTTCACATGAGGACTCACAACGGCGAGAAGCCTTTCATCTGCAAGGAGAAGAACTGTGGCAAGAAGTTCACCACAGGCTGGAAACTTAAAGAACCACAGACGCATACACACAGGTGGGGAATCAGGAAGATACCTGTGTATAAAGGCCCAAACACGCTGGAAGCAATAACTGACTCAGGCCATTTGACTCTGCTCATTTAATGCATCCATGGTGCAGTCATGCCTGGAGATTGAAGAGTCAGCAGCACTGGCGCCTCCATTACACTACTGCAATAAGTAACAGTACTCTGTCATATTTTATTTAGGGTGACATTAAGACTTTTGATGGCCCGTTCCACAGTCTCTGTCTGTCTAGGGACCAGTTAGCAGACCAGCTACACAGTACAGTGTTTATATTTTGCCTATATATCTGGAAGAACAGCTTTTTATGAGCTGTAATGGCCACTTATTTTGATGAAATTATATTACATTTTTTTACATTCTTGTGCTTTAGAATAGGTCAGCTGTCACCACAAGTTCTATAAACAAAAAAAAATTTGGGCCTTTGAAATCACTTTCAGCACATTCACATCTGATACTTCAGTCCAATTCTGCCGTAATAAGTTTACTACATTTGGTCTTTATATTATGAAGTTAAACAATGTGTATGTGTGTGTGTGCATGCGCGTGTGGGGTGGGTGGCTGGCTGTTTCCAGGAGAGAAGCCTTTTCTGTGCGAAGCAGATGGTTGTGGGCGATCCTTTGCAGAGTATTCCAGTCTACGAAAACACATGCTCGTACATTCTGGTGAGTGGGACAGTGTACAGCTGCACAGATGAGCACTTTTGTAATTAGTGTGCTACAGATATAGTATTATCAGCGTACACCTTGAAGAGATGCGTTCTCTGTCATTTCAGAAGAGATCACATTATAGTACATTTCCTTGTGTTTGTGTGTGTGTTTCCTAGGTGAGAAGCCTCATCACTGCGGGATCTGTGGGAAGACTTTCTCTCAGTCCGGCAGCAGAAACGTCCACATGAGGAAGAGACACGGAGAGGAGGGGCTCAACAGCGAAAGCAGAGAAACAGGTCTCTTTCTCCCTCTCACGCACATTACTATCTTTTTCTCACACACACACACCCAGTGTGGTAGGTGGATATGCTAATCCTTGGATTATGTAGCTTCAAGCAACCCATACATTTTAAAATGTGCATAGAGATGGTGTGGTCTAAATTACATTTAGGAACATTTCTTAAATTATTAATGACTTATAGCACTTAAAAATTTATCATTCAAATTTTTAATTTTCAGGGCCAGTAGCTGAATTGTTGTAGACTGCTCTTATCTTTGAAAAAGCAGAGACAGCACAACTCTACCACAGAAACATTTATCCTGTTAGGCTTCTTTTGATGGGGTCAAATTGGTCTGAAAAAGTATGTAATTTCCAAGTGAAAATGGCACAGTATTCATGTCTCCAAGCTTCTCTTGCCTTATTTAAATGTCTTTATGCCTTCACCTTACAAATTACTCAGATAAATGGGTGGATACTTGAGTAAATCTTCCACTGCAGCTGTGGGAAATTTACCCGAGTTCACCCCATCTCTATTCTTAGTATCAGTTTCAGTACCTCTTCAGATTAAGAACGTCTTTCAATGAGCTCTTTACGTTCCAACATATGTTCTAATTGTACAAAATCAGCTTAAATTAGTTTTATAGCGTGAAACAATGAGAGTAGACAGCGCATTTGCCTCCTTGTCACATTTCTGTAGCAGTGGGGAAGCACCGCAGCTGAATCACCACAGAGGAAATGCTGCCAAAGCTCTAATTATAAACAGCAGATTTATTCGGGTCAGTCTCCCAGAAGAGGCTGGTCTTTTGTAAAAGCAAAGCAAAGGAAGATGCAGCTTCACAACAGAGGTAGTTTCTGTGTTATTTATACATAACAGAGTTACTGTTTGAATTATTAAATGGACTGTGCTGGAATAACTACATCCCTTAAAAGAATTCACTCAAGGGTCAAAAGGTAACTTAGAAAAGTTAGTAATAATGAGCAGATTTTAGGTTTGAATATTAATTTCTCAGACTTAGAGCTAACATTGGACATCAATGTTGGCTCTAAGTTGTTGGTACCAATAAAGGTGGTGGAATAAGTATGTTGTGTGTCATACTGTCATTTGTACTACTTTTGTGTTGAGATGTGGGAAAAGCACAAGTTTATTGTTTGTTTTCCACCTAACAGGAGAGGCTCTGACACAAAGTAGCCTGCTGGAGGCAGATGGTGAGAATGGAGATAGTATGGTCTCCATGACAACAACTGTGGAACCCATGAATCTTCATCATGCTATGCTGAGATCACCAGGTAGGCGTTTGCACATGTATGACAGAGAAATGATAATACATGCAAAGTGGACAAAATAACAAAACATCTCACAACACGACAGCCCTGCAGTAAACACTCGTTTATCAAAGCTCATAATATTCTGTTAATGTCAGAGGTGCTGAGTCAACTTGTGGTGTTGCTAATGTCCTGTTAAGTTTTTTTTCCCAATCACTGTTTGTGAGACTCAGTGCAGTTTTCCTGTGTTTAGCATTGGTTGCCTTGACTTTGACTTTTTCTTTTGGACTTGAGAACAGTGAACTAACAATGTGCCTCAAGTGACATGTGACTTACACTGCCTTCATAGTCATGATGTAGAATAGTTGCTGCCTTTATTTGTGGCGCATCAGTGGAAAACACTGCAATATTATGTAATGTGGCAAGAAGAAAAGGTCACAAAAATCTTGCTAAACACAGGAGACTTCTTTCAGAACAGTGGTCACTAGTAGACCGTTACTACTACACACTGAAATTCATTTCTTGTGTCATCCTTGATTAGGCCCATTCTGCTGGGTGTAGTGGTTTGACAGTTAAATCTAGGAAGAATTTGCAGGCATTTAATTATAACGTTCCTCTCCTCTTTGAGGCAGGTTGATGAGGTGAATTCAGGAGGGTGAATCTGTACAGCTCAGGGTAGAACAACAGAAGCTGCATCATATGTATACATGTATGTTATTTGACAGGGCATTACTAAAATTTTACTTTTAATATCTTGGGACCATGTTGGAGAATAAATCAAGAAAAAGTGACCAGTGTTCAATGTACACCTCTGACAGCCTCAACCAAATAACAAACAGCTTTACTTAATCGGTATTTACTGCCAGCCTACTGCAATATAAGGTGTTACCACAAGGTCATACTGTCCAAGTACATGCCTACACCACGTTCAGATTATCATCAGCCGTGTGCAAGAAAAAATAATTCAGTTCCTTAGCGAGCCATTTCAGTACTAGTGTATTATGTGCATTAAATATTACTAGTTATCTGAATCCTATTAGACTTTGAATGTTTCTTATGGGCTTGGTATCACAGGGGTTTCTTGTGTGTTCTTCAGTTTTCCTGAATTGCCCTGTCAGCCCTCTTCATTAAAACCAAACCAAAGGGCATAACCATGTGAAAGTTTGCAGAAACTCAAGGACAAATGTTCCAGTGAACAGGTTTTGGCGCGAAAGAGGTGTTTCATCTCATAGTGTATGTGAGCTAGACCTTAATGTAGATCCATACAGGCTGGCTGACATCTTAACTATCAGCAATATTCATATTGGTGGTTTCTCCTCTTTGAACTTGCCTTTGTGTTGGTGTGCCTCCCTCCAGGCTCTGCAGACTCAGTGGTAGTCCTCTCTCAGCCACATGAGCTGGTGACCATGACGACCGAGGGCCATGCATATGGAGAAGATGTGGTGGCGCTGCTGTAGTCTGCCGCGACAAACGTCACACACTGCCTATTTCAGCAGCACTAGACTCACAGTCAACAGTGGACTAAACATAGACATCTATCTGTAAATAGATTAATTAGTGACTTTAACCCCTGTAGATATTTGTAATTAGCAACCAATGATGGTTTTATTTTGACAAGTGTGAAAGGGCAGAGTTTGTACAAACAACCTTTTTCCTCAAGTTTTTGAAAACAACTAGTCCCAAAGAAATGCTGAGACGGGTTTTAGAAGTTTATGATAATATAATGACCATGCATTGTTCTGTGCGTTATCATTGTAAACAGAAGTCTGAGGTCTGTGTTATGGTCTCAAATGAACAGTGAGTGCTACTTATTTTTACCCAAAACTTCAATGGCTAGCATCATTGACTGTCAAATTTAAATGTGCCAGACACATGAATACCCCATTATTCCTATTAGAAATAACAAAACACTTGCCATTAAAAACTGCTAAAGCACAATGTATCATATTGCTGCATGTAAACACTGGTCTTGCACAGCACAACCAGCCTAACAAGCCAGGCCACCATGTTTATCACCCTGAGTAAAACACAGAAACATTTATCTAAAACAAATTGTGTCTCCAGTAATGTTCAGAGCTGCATTAACTGTGTGTGTTATTGGTAACATCTTTCTCTCAAAATATCAACCTCCAGTGCTTCACTTGTTTTCTGAGTAAGGCAAAACATTGCTCATTTACAGCTCAATATATTAACACTTGAGAATAATAGCTTTTAAAAAGAAATTAAGAATTACTCTTGAGGTTAGTTCTGCCCTTATGAAACAAACTGCAGATGTCTGGGGCTGTTAGATAAGGTAGTGCCCATTACTTGTTGTGTTTGTTATTGAGCGCCACCGAAATCAGCAGTGTTTATTCCTCAGTGGATCTTCAGGTTGTGGAAGTGGTCCAGTGTGGCGCCCAGAGCCCAGCTTGCCTCTACATTGTTCACTTTCTTGGTCAACTAGAAAGAGACAAAAATCCAACACCAAATCACTCAAATGCCTTTTGTATTTATTGAAATAAAAAAAGTAACAGAATTTTTGTGTAGATTTTCATTTTTTTTTTCCCATTCACTTTTAATGTCAGAGGACAGGAGCTGTGCTTTTTATTATGAGGTCTGGCGCATTCCTCTTTTTGTGATGTCAGGTGTGACAGAGAGGAGTCAAACATACCTTAGCAATTACTGGATTTGTCATTGCCTCCTTGTCCAGGGGTCAATTAAAATGGCAATAACAAACGCTAAGTGGAAGCTATTTTAAACTCAACCACGCTTGTGTCTTTTATTGTGAGTTAATAGATTATGATTCATACAACTAAATCTGAGCTGCACAACTTTAAACATTTGATTTTATAATGTCTCACGACCTTTTGAAAAATATTGCCTCCTGTCTGTTTCCTCTGAGGCGTCCTTCTAAGCAAGCCCTCAAACCCTGCTGTATAATACTTCCTCACCTGCAGCACAGTGCTCTCCTTGAAGCCAAAGCCATCCTTGAGCAGACAAGTGATGTAGGTCAGGTCCATACACAGGAAAGGGCTGATGGGAGGGTACTTGGTCATCTTATTGCACACTGAGCAGAGAAAAGGGGAAATCATACCTGTTAGGTTGGATAATCAGCCATCTGTATTCTGCTGAGAGGGTGAGGGCAGGATTTCAGATAGCAGTGAAGATATAAGTCCAGACTATTGAGATGCATGCTGTGTCTCAAGAACAGGGAGCTGCACATCTGTCATAGTGACGGTGCACTGCTTTGCCCATCTCACCCTCCTTAGCTCTCTTCTTGAAGTCTCTGACCTCCAGCATCCCTCCTTGGACACCATCTGCAACAGGGGGTGATTGGGGTCATCTTACTCACATTTAAAATGCTATATCATTCATTAGCATCATTCAAGAGCAGATTTACATGCACATTTCCATAATACTGATAATAGAGCTTGTGGCCTTTCAGCATAGACTGGCAGAGGAGAGCAATTTCTCTAATAACTACACACCTATAGCTTGTCAAATCCACTGAGACAGGTGCAGATGACTCACATTTCCCCGCCTCTGTCTAGTATTGAAATGGGTAATAACATCCCTGCTGGCTCTGTATAATTATGTAAGGTGTGTACAAAGGGTGTATGCGTGCATGTGCGCGTACTAACCGATAAGGCCTGCATCCACAGCTCTGTCATAGTAATAGGAGAATGCATAGAAAACATTGCTGTCTTCGAGCTCATATGGCTGATGAATAATGTCCTTCACCACCTTAAGTACTTCCTGATAACAGAGCTTGAATCCTGCATAACCTGGAGGAGAAACAGAGAAAGTGGCGTAAATTATGCATCTTATGTTGGAACAACATTATGAAATGATGCGTAATTCAACTGAGTCCATTTTAATGGGCTTTGCTAACATTACTGCTAATGTGTGGCTGCTGCCACAAAATTCTCTGGCATCTATGTTGCTCAAATCTATCATATGAACTCATATGAACTCATTTACGTCCGACATCTGATAAAATCTTTTGTTTGACCCAAGTGAAAGGATAAATCTGAGGGATGTTTCAAAATGTTATTCCCATAAACAGTGGCTTAGGATTTATTCTTGTGATGGCTGATTATACTTAAACAGGATCTTACCCTCTGGGTCCCCGCTCACATGATATGTTAGCCCTCCAAAACTCCACTCATCCCTGAACTTCTTTGGCAGGCAGGAACTTTTAAAAACCCTCCACTCCAACCCTGTGAGAGCACAGACATGACTTATTTTAATCTCCTAACAGGCTAAACAGCCTCAAACCTGGTCACCATGGTCTAAGACTGACTCAAGAACTCAGATCTTCACTAACAACTGTCTCTGAAGCCCTTCGGTGATTCATCTCAGGGCCCCACTCAAATTATTTATCAGAACAGAGGACTTGATGCACATCCCACAAAAACATGTCTTGTTATATCCTCCTCTCAGAATTTGGAGAAATAGGCAGGAAGGGACAAAAAAACACCAGAGAGAGCACTTGCAGGACTGACTCACTGTTGTGTCTCAGTATCCTTCAGAGACACACTCAAAATGAACACTGACCCACAGCTAATGGTATCAGAGCATCTTTTCTTCATGTAAGAGCACAGTACCTTCTGCACCCAGAGCGCCCAGCGTGGCCAGTCGCGCTGCCATCAGTCCATTTCCCAGGTAACTGGATGAAGTCGAAAGATTGTTATGCAGTTACAAAACCAACCAGGAACAGACTGTGTATATAACAAACAAGTCATTCTGAAAATAGGCCAAACAAATGGTGCCTGACTATTATTCACATCCTAATGACTAAACAGAGAATGGGAGTTTTACTAATTAAAAACAGATCCAAGTGAAGTTACAACAGCAAAGTCGGTGGCATTTCAAACAGAATTAGTCAATACTGGAAGCCACTTTCACTTTAAAAATGGTCAAATATATGAAGATGACCTTTAAAAAAGATTGTATCAGATGTATCAAATGGTAGACTTGCTATGTTTTATAAAGCATGCATTATTATCTGTTACCTGTAAGTGTAAAGTTCATATGTTGAGTTGAAGATGTCAAATCTGGCGACGTAATCAGTAACAGGAACAGTTTCAATGGTTTTCTACAGTGGAATAAGAAGGACATTGCAGGTTACTAATCAACAGTGTTAAATTTAAGATTTAATATTTCAAAGAAAACTATCTGAACATGCAAATAAACAACAGACCTGCAGTTTTGGCAGGAAAGTGATCTGCGTAGATCCTCCTCCCAAATCCAATATTCCCACAGTCTTCTTGGTGTGTGCGTTTAAGTGACCTGAAAACATTTCCTAGTTTAATCCAGCAGCCATAACAGAGAAGCACTAATCAGCTGTACCTTAGATGATATCTTCAAAACGCCTATCTGGCACACATGTGCAACCCAAAAGTATAAAATCCCAACACTGAGCCTGATAAGGATCAGAGCAATCTGCTTCAGGCAAAGAAACTGTACCTGTGTACATTCATCCCGTATTTGAACAAGGATCTATAATAAGACACTATGAAAATTTCAAACACTGGGTTGAATTTGGATATACAGTAGCTGAGCTCAAAAAAACAATACAATCAGGAACAATATTCAGTGTTATGTTGCAGACAGCACTTACCTGTCAGAAAGTTTAGAGATATCCAAGCCAGGATTCCTACGGTTACAAAATTATCAAACAAGCAAACCAAGAAACAGAAAACAGTAATTTTAGGTGGAACGCACAAGTTCATTTTAGAAAAGCTGATGACAAATTTTCACAGCAATTACAATGCTTACAGCATACACAAGTGCATGTGCATGTACGTGAGTAAGAACTGTAATTCTAAGAGCAAGGTTGAAATGCTGACAAATCAATTACACTGTGGCACAACAGACAGTAACATTTTTCATAACATACTGTAATTACAGCCTTTTAGGGACACAACAACTTTGTGGTGGAAAGCAATTTCATTTTCTTAACTGTCATCAAAAAAAAGACAGTAATAATCTACAGCAATTTAGCTAAATGTCTTCAGTAAACATAGATTCCTTATAGAAATGGCACAGCACACTAAAAGTAGGGCAGAAGGACCTGCCACCTACAAAGTGCTGCAGAAAGAACCTGAGTGGCTGTGATAAATGACGAATGTGTTGCTTGTCAGGGCAAAGGGGGGGGGGGGACGTTACCTTCATTTGTGCCATTCATTATGGTGACGCTGTTGTCTGGGACCAAAAAAGGAGATTCATCAAACACATGTTGAACCTGAGGAGGAAGAAAAAGAAGAGAGGAAAGAGAAGACAGAACAGGGTGGAAGGAAAGGGAGAATGAGAGCATGAGAGAGCCAAGCAAAGCAGCAGAGAAATGGCCTTAATGTTATCTACTGTAATGGTAGCTCATCCAGAGGTGCCCTCCGCTTGAAGGGATTAATTAATTCCCTCAGGGGGATTAATAAAGTATCATTTATCTTCCAAGGTGCCCCGGGGCCATCCATTACTATCTTATCCCCTCCGCAAGAGCCATCCACACTAAGCTCACAGCACTCTGATAACAATACTTTTCCTCTTGTCTCTGCACCACCTGCCACAGCACTGAGAATGTTCTTTCCTTTTCCGCCTGCTCCTTCACTGGATAAGAGGTTGCACTTTCCCTTGAAAGTGTCAGACAATGTAGCGCCTAACAACTCCTGTACGATAAGGAACTGTATGCTACTTTACAGGATCTCACTACTGTGTAAACAGTACTCTCAAGATCTCGATCTAATCTCACGTCTTAGCATCAGTGCACTCTTTTACCTGGTCCAGGAGAGCCTGAGCTTTCTCTGCAGCCAGCAGCCGGAGCCCAGCGGTGGCTCTGAGGACCACTGGGGTCCTCTTCCACTCCAGGCGGGGCACAGTCTTCTTGGCCACCTTCAACAGCATCCTCACTGTGTGTCCCGCCTTTCAAAAAAAACCACACACACACACACACACACACAAACAATGCTTGTTACAAAACAGTACAGCGCAGAACTGTCTTAACAACAGCATGACTGCTTAGAGCTGAGAAAACACTTGCTTGAATCTTTTGTCATTTTGCGTTTCTCACTTCCTACTACTTTCATTACCAGTGTGATTCCCTGCAGAGGGAGGCTATTGGCAGTTATTGGCAAATACAATGTAGAGCCAGAGGACCTTTTGTCTTGGGCTCAATATAATTGATTAGATTTGACAATGAACTCACCATTTCAGGGGAGTCAGCATATGCTGACAAACCAGGCTTTATGGAATGGAACATCTCATTGTCCAAAACAGGCAGCTCCTCTAAAAGATACAAGATCCACCCACATCAAATATGCAGCAGCTATTAAAAGCATTAAGAGGTCTAAATCTGCTTAGCATACATATGCAGAATATATCCCCTTATTCAAGATGACGCATGTTGACTTGAATCTGACAAAATAGGATTATAACTAAAAAAGTAAATGAAGTCAAGTATAACCTATGTCCCCTGAAGTACAAATTTACAGGTTTACAGAACTAAGAGGATAGAGGGAAAGCTGAGGAATGGCAAAACAGCTTGTTACCATGAGTTCAGTGTTTCACTGGCCATATAGAATATGGCATCCTTGCTACAGTATATGTATCTATGATTTAAGAAGATTTTCACTCTGGATGCTGATATGATGAAATCAGTTAAAGAGCAGGGGGAAGCAGGTCAGGATAATCTCGAGACAGCAGCATTACCTGAGTCACCCTGGATGAAGGTGTAAACATGGATGCGTGTGCCCGTGCTCCCCGCATCAAACATCACTGCATAGAAGATGCGGCTGTGGTTTGCTGGGCGGCTGAGGCTGGGAAGGATGCTCCCAATGTTGTTGGTCAAGTCCAGAAGAGAGGTCCTGATCTGGGCACGGCTCAGCCCTGAGATGGCGAGCAGCACCAGCAGTAGAAGTGGCACGGTGGGCTTCATCTTCACTCTGGAGAATCAGCAAAAAACAGGAGGTCTGTGACAGTATTATACAAGTATATTACTTAATACAGCAGCTCAAACAGCTGCTGACTAGCACTGGGAGATGTTAAAGAAGCAGAGGCGTAAGAAGCAATCACATTATTTACAGCAGGGCATTTGGCCACACCTCATCAGACTATCTAACCAACCACAGGGACACATCCCAAAAATCTGCCTCTTTACCTGCTGAGTCCTGTAGACCGTTTAGAAAACATCAGGATTTCACCATGTTGGACTTAAATTGGTGGACTTTAATCCTTTGATCTATGATGTTCAATCAATACACGGCAACCCAGGCATGTCTCAACATCTTTCTCCAAAAATGAGATACCTAAAGTGAAGAATTATGATGTCTTATAAGCCTCAGTAAAGCACTGCTCTAAGGAAAACCCCTGCTGAGGCAGTGTCACCCTAGTTACATGGAGAATTAAAGGACTAAAGACATTTTTACTTGAGAATTTCAACTGCTTGTGAAGTTAAATTTCAGTTTAAATTTTCAGGCATTTAACTCATCTGGAGCAAGTTCCAAAAAATATACAAACTTGCTACAACTAGACACACGACCTTATAGTTAAAGGACTGTCTAACAACTAGGCCCCCTGGCTTGGTCCCTTTATTCCTTTATTATTTATTTATCACTGAAAGGTTTTAGAAACTAAGTAGTATCTATAAAGAAGAGTTATTATTATAGATGAACTCCTCAAGGTTTTATTTGCGCACTGTAAAGAGTGCATGCTCCTCTGTGTCTTTAAGATGAGGCTGGATGTTTGTTCATTCAGAGCTACTTTCTGAACGCTCAACATCAAAATACACCAGTCTGCATACATTTACAGAACCTATTGTGTGTGTAAGACACTGCCAAATGTCCTGGGATACTTGGTTTAATCATGAGCTTGTCTTTTGATATTATACCTCTGCATGAATATTCTGGCTATCAATATAAATTTGCCAATAATCATCTGTGGTTTTAAAGTTGGCTGATACCTGATACATGCAGCTGAGACTCACTCAAGGATCTAGTGGCTCTTGAGGATTAGCTCTGGAAGTTTGCTAGGAAAGCCATGAGGCTTTGTTGTTATTGTTTGTTGTTAGGAGGTTAATTACATTTGTTATGTTTTTAAATCATGTAGGTTACACTAGTGCTTTGGGATGGATGCCTCTATGCGGGATCTTTCCAGGGACTGCCTCATGATACTGAATTTTAAACTACCAGATAATGGCAATTTTAGAACTAAAATGAACACTCTTTTAATAAAGCATTAACAGAAACAACCTAGAAAATGTGAGCATAAAATTCTACTGCTGTAGTGTCCATAAAGTTAATAATCCACTGTGTGATGAATTTGAACTTTTGTCAGTGAACAGGAGCAGTATATTTCATCAGCCAGTTTCCTCTGGCTGTATGTGAATGTAGATGAAGAGGCTGACATGTAGTTTGTCCTTACTTCAATCCACAGGTTAGGTACACACAACACTACAGTATTTCTAGGAAACAAACACGAGTACTAGAGGGTAATAGTTTATCTAGTTTATCCAGCCTTTTATAGCTTAGCAGCCGAGAGTATTAACTGCTCGTTAGCCGTTTATGTTTTGAATATCTAGCATTATCGTTAACTTTTTTTAAATGAACGTAACGATAGCCTATGTATCCTCTCGACAGTGAATACTGTCTACCCGTTTTCTTGCCTTGCTAAAAGCATTTACAACACTATCCCAAGACCCAGAAAATACTATGTTGGTGAGTTTATTAACCGGCATTTAGCTTCTCGGTAACCTTAGTTCTCAGTCAACCATGATAGGCACGTTACTTAGCGGCGAAGTTTGACAGCAAGCTAGTTAGCTAACGTTAGCTACCGCGCGGCTTCCTCGAGGAACTCGAAGACAAAATGTCAAAACCACACAGTAATAAAGTAAAATACACAGTACAGAATCTGTGGGTAACTTAATGAATCGTTTTCTAAGCTCTAAACACAGCCGAGGCTCACCATGATGTCCGATTAGCAAACACTCCTCTCACAGCTGACTCCTCGTGACGTCAGGAGCACTGAAAGTTGTTTACAGTCTCGTGCAGGGCTCATCAGTGAAGGTCACAATGAAAGATGCTGACTACAGAGAAGCAGCCCACAGAAAACAATACATAGCTTTTTCTGTCGGTGGTGTCGAATGAGAAAACATTTAGTGGTTAATTTTCTGCCGGCAAGTGCATTATTTCTGATGTTTACTCTTTGCAGCCAGTCAAAACACTAGGATGCTTTCAGCAGCAAAATTATAGGTTGTGCATTGCTGAACCAGAATAAGTCAGGTTCAAACATTATCACCAACATCACATCTGTGGTGCTTATTAAGCATCCTTGACATCAGCACCTTCTTTGCTCCAGCAAACCAATATATTGTCTTTATGTAGAATGAGCAGTACATTAAATTGCAACAGATCCAGGGGACAATTTTAATACAAATTGTAATTCAGTTGAGTCAAATTAGTGTCTTTATTCAAACAATTAACTACAGACTCAAATACTCCTATTATCTCTTAATCTTCAGCCACAAGAACTAAGAGAGGAGTCAAGGGGGTAAACTTTGAAGTGCTAAAATACTTTGGATGAAGAAGTCTATGACATACTGTATGTCTGTTTCATCCAGGAACGTCAATGTAATGGTTTATTAGGAATATCATTCCAAGTTCATGACATGTAAAACAGCCCTGACAGTTGAGTACAAAACTGTGAACCTCCATCTGACACAGAAGACACACACTAATCCCGTGTGCAGTAGGGTGTACATATAGAGGACATGAGCAGCAACCATTATTTGAGTTTAAATGGAGTAACAGAATGAGTGTGTCCTTGTTCTAATGTCACATTTGTTAATCTACTTTTCACACATATATCCAGTGCTCTGATACATAGAACAAGCTAAAGAACCATAGAGGATACTGGTGGAAGACATTAGCTGTCACTGTTGAGCAACAGAATCCCTGATCCTTTTGATTTCTCCTTTAGGTATTTAGAAATGTAATACCAGAACACACACAGGATGACATATGAAAACAACTGACCATGATTAGATCATGACCTACTTGTACAGTACAGGATATGGACAGGAGAAAAGAGGTACTAAATAAAACAAACCCATGAAGAGACTCACAGCACCATTAGTAGAGTACCAGTCTAATTCAACCCCCCCGTCTCCAAATACAGTGTCATTTGTATCAGTGTGTTTGTGCAACAGCGTCCCAGATGTTCAAAGTTCGAAAAATCACCAACCAATAATCCCCAGGGTGAAAAATTCTCAACAGTAAAAGGGACATGTAACCTTATTTCCATTCCTTCCTTAGCTTTAAGGCAAACGAGAAGTCGGTGAGCATTATGGTGGATGCAGTTTAGTTTAGCGTCCCATGGTCGGCATAGTAACAGCTGGGCTCGTCACTGTGGCATCCTCAGCCTTCCACTGCGACGTCACCGTCTTGATCTGAGTGTAAAACTGGATGCCCTGGTGATAAAGAGGAAACAGCTGTGTCAGCTAGCCACCCACACTGAAGTTTTCAAGTTGATGTATAGTGTTTTGATTGTCTAACACAGGACACACTGCTTTTGTTATTTACCTGCTTGCCATAGAAGTTGGTGTCTCCTCTGAATGAACCTCTTGAGCCAGTGAAGGAGAACATGGGGAGGGGGACGGGGATGGGTACATTCACGCCAATCTGTACAAACAAATACACACATTGAGAAATAATTAGCTACCACCACAGCAGGTGCACAACTACAACAGGGATCAGAATGTATTACTGTGAATTGCTTAGCACAATTATTAAAAAAAAAAAAAAAAAAACTGTGGGAAAGGTATGTTCAAAAACCATTTTTAACACATATACTTTGGCCCTCTGAAATCCCTTAAAGAAAAAAAAAAGAATGAAGGTCCTGGAGATAAAATTAATTCCACAAATTTTGAGTTTTGGTCCACTGGACTCAATCTCATAAAATCTGGACCAGAATTTTGCTTGGGCTACAACAAATGGTTGAGCAACAGAAAATGTAACTTTTATGACCAACTAACCATTTAGTTAATTGAACCATCAGGGTAAATTTCATATCATACTTGTGTGAGCTGCAAATTAGCTCCTGCTGCATTAATGAATGCTTTGAGATTGTCCCATGATATCTATATAATGGCATATAATACTTTAAATTTAAGGTTGACAATATACTAATTGCTGACCAGTTTTTTTTTTTCCAAAATAGTAGCCTCCAAGTTATGCCACTACAAAATAATTTTAAGTGGTGAGTTTTAGTTTAAATGGATGGATAGTTAATCCACACTGAGTTTCATGAATACTTCAGCATCATTGCTTTAAGCCATCAAGTCATCATATATCCATGCATAACCAGGTCTTCTAAACCAGTATGCCTCCCACACAAAACTGTTCACTCATCAAAGTCTCACACAGACAGATTCACTCAGGACAAATAACACTTACATGTGACCAGTTCTATCCCAATTTGAAAACCATTGTAAAAGCATGTCTCACCTGGCCAACATCCACCTCATGTGTGTATTTGCGTGCTGTGGCTCCATTAGTGGTAAAGATGGCAGTGCCGTTGCCGTAGGGGTTTTTGTTGATTAAAGAAATGGCTTCGTCGAGACTGTCAGCCTCCAGAACGACAAGCACCGGTCCAAAGATCTCCTCTCTGTAACACTTCATGTTAGGCTAGGAAGAAACAGCAGAATGATCACACCAGAGTTTCCTCCAGCATTTCATTGTCATCTACTGCAAAAACTCCACCAGCATTTATAAACAGTACATTAAGTACCAGCATGTACAAAGTTTATGTTCTATAAATACCTGGGGAAAACAAGGAAAAGTGCTCAAAATGCATTTACTAACACTTACAGAACTCAGAACAAGAAACCTTAATGTCACTCTGAGAAAGCTACACGTTATTAGGTGATGGTTTTATAAGTCAGTACTGCAGAGTGACAGCTATGTTGTGCTATTTGTGCACAGATTACTGTGCTGGGCAGTAAAATCAGTCCCAAGTTCCCAAAATTCATAGAGAGGTCCAACTTTTAGGCTTACAGGTACAAGCACTTTATCATCTTTCTTAACCTGGGAAATTACTTCCATCTCCTCAGGCTATAGGAGAGCGGAGGAGCTGTCCTAACCTGTGCTCAGCAGGTGGACAACGATAAGACCAACAGTTATGCACATTCAAGAAGTTGTGGAGACATGCTGCATAATTCTGAGACATGATGTAAAATAACAATAAGCTTCAAACAAATTAAACTAATTCTTGGTTCTTGTGATTGATTTAAGTCTGCGATAACTATTACAACTACAAAAACAATTTCACAGAATATAAGCTATTGTAATTCAACCTTCTCAAAAGGAAATGTTTTGTTCTTGCTAAAAATGCAGCAATGGTTTGTAAAATTTCCTTGTTATCTTGTTAGTACATATCTCAATTTACAATTAAAAAGCGAGGTCAACGTCATTTTTCGTTTTCTCTATAAACAGGAAGCTATAACTATAACAAGCCAAACATGCAGTTTTGCTGTTTATCTTATTATATTAGACTTTTCAGTGACTGAAAAATAGGCAGCCATGTGGCACTCCCTTTGTCTCCAACAGTTCTCAGCTCACCGATAATATTGCCCAGGATGGTGGGTCCTACAAAGTTCCCATTTTCATAACCTTTGACTTTGACATTTCTCCCATCCAGCAGCAGCTTGGCACCCTCATCCACGCCACTCTGGATCAAAGACTCCACCCTGGCCTTGGCTTCAGGGGAGATCAGGGGACCCACGTCTGCCCCGGGCTGATCGCCTTCAGGACACATGCATGTAAATTTTCCTTCCACAGAGGGCAATTGTATTTTTTTTTTTTTTTTTGGACTGAAAATACACACAACCTAATACTACAATACAAGCAATGATTTTTTTTTTTCTTTGCATCGACATGCTTACTAATGAAATTACCTGCATTTACACGTAAAGATTTGGAACGCTCCACCAGCTCCGGAAGCCATTCGCGAGACTCCCCTACAAAAATAGCAGTGGAGAGAGCCATGCAACGCTGGCCAGCTGCTCCGAAGGCAGCACCCACCAGCTGGTTGAGAGTGTTCTCTTTGTTGGCATCAGGCATCACCACACCATGGTTCTTGGCACCCTAAAGTGCAAAATGTAGGACATGGCTCTATAGGGTTTCTCTCCAGTAAACTGTAGAACTTCAAATAGAAGCAGCACAGTGCTAATCACGTGTTACAGATCTCAGTGATTAACATCTGAGTGCCTAGCTGTTGTCATGGTAACAGTAAAAGTATATACTTTGCTTCATATGTGTCCATCTGTAACAATGGGGCACAGTGTTTAAGTGGCTTATCTTGGAAAACTACATGTTCCCTAACATATGAGCAGGATAGTTTGTGTAATAAGTACTGGGAATGCTGCTGTACCATGTTGGACTGCACTCTCTTGCCATTCTTGGAGCCGCGCTCGTAGATGTACTCTCCAGCCTGGTTGGAGCCCACAAAGCTAATGGCTTTGATGGCTGGATGGTCACAGATGAAGTTCACCGCTACACAAAAGATACAAACAGATAATGTGAATCCTATTGTCTTCTTCCTCTTCTTCTTCTCTGCAGCACCCATAAAGCAAAAAGGCCTCCGATGCAGAGATGCATATCCTCCTCCCTCAAACACTCGTGAATGACTTACAGATATAGGCTGCATGTATTATATATTCTCAGCTACATATTGCCAGAAGGTATATGATCAGTGTTTGAATCATCCTCGGACCTTTCCCCTCCGTTTATCACACAGAGATCACGTGCCTTGGAATGAGCAGGAGGACACACATGTGCATGCAGAAACTCACCTGCATGTTGGCCGTGGATGATGTTGAGCGTACCATCTGGTGCCCCTGCATCCTGAAGCATTTTGGCCAAGAGCATGGTGCATCCTGGGACCCGCTCAGAGGGCTTCATCAAGTAGGTGTTGCCACACACCATGCCGACAGGGAACATCCACAGAGGAATCATGGCAGGGAAGTTAAAGGGGGCGATGCCGGCACACACTCCAATGGGCAGGCGATAGGTGTAAGTGTCCATGTCCTTGGTGATGGAGGGTAAGGTTTCCCCCAACATGAGGGATGTAATGCTGCAGGCGTGTTCAACCACCTCTGGGGTTAAAAAGAAAGAAAGAATGAAGGCAACCAATAAAAAAATGCACAAAGATAACCAGGTCTGAGATACAAGTTGCACAACAAATCTAATGGATGTGTCTCTGGAAAAGTGTAATGGAAATATGAGTAATGCAAGATGACAAGATGATTTAATGCCAACATTAAAATACATTATACACTTTGTACTGTAGCTTCTCAACTAATACAAACTAACTGTTAATTGATTTATGCCCTGTAGGGAAAAAAAACTGTAATAGAACTTGTGAAAACTTCAAGCACCATTGGTCCCAGTGCTGTAGGAAATTTCTAACGCTGGCAGCACACCTGCAGATGTAACCTGTCTTTCAGCTGATAAGTTAAAAGTTGGCGTGCCAGAATAATTTGGGCATCCCAAAACTGGGAGCTGTACCAAGTACAAAATATACTTTGGCAGCTCCGTCTTGTAATAACCAAAATATATCTTCTTTTATTTGCAAGTGTACATGGCTCTTTTAATTTCTCAACATGATTCTTGTTGATGCAAGACTGCCAGAGTGAACAAGTGCACCACAATGAGGAGAACTATACAATTATCTTTATATGGCATGCAACTAAAAGCAGAGCCCGCAAAGTGCTCTATGGAAAGGCAGAGTAATAAACAAGCTAGTCACACTTTAATGTCAGGACCAAATAATGTAATTCTGCAGGAATGCTGTTACCTTGACCCTTGTTTTGTTATAACTGAAGACTTCAGAAGCCCCATTAAAAGCAGTTCAAGCCTGTATAATGCAATATGGCCAAACCTTGGTCCCATTATTAATTTAAAAGTGAAAGTCACTTTTGCAGGGAGTGTCTAGTTACACACAAATAATGGACACCCTGCAGCCACTTAGTATCAAACTTTCACCCAGACCTTGGTATCAAGGGTTGCCAGAGGACTTTTCATCAGGAGATTCAGATACAATAGGCAACAGTTTCAACAGGGGAATTTGATCTATGCTATACATTTACCAGTACTTTAATCCAATCAGGATATCAAAACCCAATAACGCAGCTGGAAGTCAAGTTAATGCATTACTTACGCAGTCCTCTAAATACATCTCCCTCTGCATCAGCGAGAGTTTTGCCTTGCTCCAAGGTGATTATCTTGGCCAGTTCTTTCTGAAATATCAGGAAAAATTATTTCAGACATCAGCAAGTACTTTTTGTAAGCAAGAAAAAAAAAAACATATGCACGCATTTCCTCACTCTCCAATGTGTTATCTTAAAAATGGAAACACTAAAAGATTCAACAGCCAGACAGAGGCACATGAGCGAGTGACAAATTTCCTCACAATGTTGTCCTTTATGAGCTGCTGGTAGCGCAGGAAGATCTGCTGCCTGCTGAGGATGGAGGTCTCAGACCAGGAGTGGAAAGCTCTGGAACAGGAGTCCGCGGCTGCCAGCATCTCCTCCTGGGTAGCTTTGGGAACACGTCCCACCACCTCATTAGTGGCCTGGGGAACAGGAGACAGTCCATACAGACAAGATGACTAAGAGCAGGGGGAAGTCATTACCTAGTATTGCTGCGTGTACTTTAATTCATTAATATTAATAACCAGATGTTTGTTATCTATTCTTTACAGGTTTGAAATTTTAAGAGATGAAAGTAGATGGCTGGGTTTGCATGCAATAATCACCCGTCACCACTTTGCTAGAGGCTTGTATTTGACAAGATATACACAAGCAGGGCAGGCCTTTTGGAAGATGTAAAACATGACTGGACTGGACTGTAGACAAGGCTCCGATTTCTCTCACTTTACAAATTAGGCTATTAGAAATTGGCAAATCAAGACTTATTTTCTCCTCTCCAGTGTTCACAAGTTACGACTATAAAGCTGCACTGGTTATTTGCAGCCAGCTTTTAGCAGAGATCTTATTACTGCAGCCTATGTGAGGGTTGGGTAATGTTCATCTATGAATACTTACAGGGTTGTGAATGTCGAGCCATTCAGACGTGTTGGACTCAACAAACTTGCCATCAATGAACAGCTTGGTGGTGGGCTAAAGGATCACAGAAGCATATGGTTAAATCCCTCTCCTGCTTGGTTACATAATTAGTTAGGTTCACTGAGGACATCTATCCATCAACATAACATATACACTGACAGCATTCGTTTTAGATCTTTTCATCTCCTGTACACTGAGTTCTGATCAGACATTTCTAGGGAAAGTTTCTCTACCTTACACACTTCCTCTCAGCAGGTTTTGGGCAAATAGAGCATGTGCGCTGGAAAAGTGATCAAACTAAGTCAACTCAAAAAAGTCTGGATCCACTAGAAGCGTAGCAATTAGTTGATTAATTAATTAGTTGAACAACAGAAACATAATCAGTAGCTATGTTAATAACAGACAAATCATTTACGTGATTTTTCATGTAAAATTGTAAAAAAAAAAAAAAAAAAAAAAAAAAAAACAACAGTCTGGATTTTGGATTGAATGTCTGGGTGTTATAAATATATATGTATATATATATATATATATATATATATATATATACATACATAATTAAAATAATAGTATTCTGATATTTTACATATTAAATGAATGAATCAAGAAAATAAAAGAATTAATTGGGCAGTAATGAAAATAATTGTAAGTTAAAGCCCTGATATCCATTTTGGGTTTTTTTAAAGCCTGATTTCTTTATTGTGCTATTGATGTACACTATTGTCCCTGAATGTAATGTACAACTCCCAAATATTAGTATTAATTCTTTGTAAAAATGTTTTTGTTCTCCCTTATTGGAGTGTTGGCAGTGTCTTTCTAACTCTGCAGTTTGATTTCTATTAGCACAGTACAGCATATGTTGTGTCACTCCTGTCAGCATACAACAATAAAGCATGCTCATTTCTTGTACATTAACTGCAAATCATTATACCAGGAAGGTTGGTGCATTGTACAGACTGTGTCGCCTAGTGTGCAGTATGGAATTGGGACACAGGTAATGAGTATGCATGGCAGTGAGTACAAAGTGCACTGAGAGCAATGAGACACTTCTTGACAGTCTTGACAGTTTGGAATCTCTTCCAGTTAAAATGAGTATACAATGCTACTGTTAACTTGTGCCTTAAAATATAGATCCATTTAAATACCACTGTTTAAGATATATGCTGGTTTGCCTCGCTAAATCATTTCCAGTCAAATGCATCTAACGTATCTAAAATTTGGAGACTTTCTATGCTAGAGCTTGACTGATAAATCAACCCGACCGACACAATCAGACAATTAGCTTATTGCAGATGTGTCAATATCAGCAAATATGTTGCCCCATAAGTAACAGGACATACCAAGATATGGGAGATAGTTTTTTAAAAACAGACTCTTCATTACATGGTTTGCCCATGATATCCATACTTTAATAACCACATTTAGAGGATGCTTATCATAAATGCTCATTTTAAATAATGTATCTCAACCACTATAGTATTTCTGTATCTGTTAAACCTTCAAATAATGATATTAGTATTAGAATCAAAAATCCAGTTGGGCTGTAGTCTCAAAGATATATCCAAAGAAAACAGGATGTGTCTTTGCTCCATTTGCAGTTTCTGAGCCTGACAGACTGGCACAGTACTCATTCATTGCTGAGTTATGAAAGCTACTGAGTGCACGCTCTTACCACTGAGGAGGAGTAACACATGCGACCCAGCTGGATGGGGGCCTGCAAGAAACAAAACACCACAGCATTAGTCGACTTCCATTCATATTAAACTCACTGACCAAGGTCTAATGAACAGGAGCCAAGCTTGAGTACTCTATTGACTTCTCCCATCTGCTCACGTGATGCAAATAATACCTGCCCTACCTGCCCAACGTAATCTACCCCATAAATATTAAATGCTTGCAAAAGAGGAGGAGTGAACTGTGTGCAACGTGTGTGTTAGGCAACGACTTTGTTAGCTAGCAGCGCATCTTGTTAGCTACGTTGAGGTTCATAAGCGTCAAACAAAGCCAACTGTTGTGTAAAAGTTGGGCGTGAATTTGCTTTACCTTTTTGTTCAATAGGGAACGGAGGATAATTGCTGCCATTGTGGAGAGTCAGGTTTCTTTTTTCCTGCTCCGAAGCCCTTCAACCGACCCACAAGCCGCAAGAGTGCAAAGAGAATTTGAGCTAGCAGAAATGTTGCAGAGGGCAGAGCGATGGGATTATATGCTGCGCTTTAAAACGATCTACAAAAGACCATCAGTGTGAATGTCAGTGATTTGCACTGGCGCAGGTGATTTGTTCATCTGTGAAAGCTGCGCGAGGCGGCATTCGCTGTCTCCGTTGGGTGTGGGCGGGACAAGTTCGATGTAAAAGCCAATCACATAGCGCAATATACCAGCCGCCCTAAATTACAAGAAGCTGATTGGCTTCCCTTATAAACAACAACTTGAGATGACTCTGTCACTTGGTTGATCTCTAAAAAAAACCTTCCTTGGAAACTTTGGTGTTAAAAACGTTGCCAAGTTGCCTTAACAATGCTCGACCCCCCCCCCCCCGCGGCACAACATTTAAATAAAGAATTAATGATTTCACTTCGGTCGATGAAGAAAAACATTATTATTAACACCTAGTGGCAGGTAACAGTTTCCATGGCAACATGTTTACAGGCAACATGGACTTCCTACAGTGGAGTTGTCATGATGTTGCAAGATGGATTGAGTCTTTAGGATTTCCACAGTACAAAGTAGGTTAACGCTCACATGACTAAACATTAAAAAAACTAACTGTCGTTGGATAAGTGCCTGTCAGCCTCTATGATAATATTTCACTTCTCTAAGCTCTGACCATGTCATTCATTTCTGTCGCAGGCATGTTTCACCGACAACTTCATCACTGGAAGAAAGCTCATTTATGTAAATTGCATCTACTTGCCAAGACTCGGAGTCACTGATTTTAAAGACATGCAGGTATTAAGAAGAGTCCTCATAAAAGATTATGTTATTATGGAGGCTTATTACGGAGGCTTGTTTACATATCAAAGCTTGAGGCTCACACAATGTTCAAGGAAGCTTCAACAGCCTGAGTAGCACCAAGATAACGATGACACTGTTAAAATGACTGTGCTACCCGTACCATCTGCTGCTGAAACAGTTCTGTTTTTTAATTTAATTTGCCTTAATTGATTCAGATTTTGATAAGTGATCATCATAATTTGCTAAATAAAAATACCAAGCTTCTGTTGCAACTTGTGGCACGGCCGTTTTTGCTTATTTTGACTATCCACAGCCTAAAGTAATAGATTGACTGACAAAAAAACAATAAGAGGATTAATCTACAGTATAAATAATTGTTATATTATCACCTGTATTCCAAATGTCTCTCCAGTGAGCTTTAAGTGGACTGTAAACAGCAGAAAATTGGTGTCTAGTCTGTGCCAGCTCAGTTGCACATCCCATTTGGCACTTGTACACTTTTCCTTTGAAAAGTGTGACATCCAATTAAAGTTGTGTGTTGTAACTGAGCATTACTGCCAGCAAACACCCCAGATCAACTGTATCTCATATACTGTTCACAGTTAAAATGACTATTTTTCTTACCTCTCACTGAGGTCAGAACTAAATTAGCTGAAAGCGCCTTTATGCTTTCAGCTAATTTAGTTGCTCTGCTTTATTGTAGAAACATCAAACTGAACAAAACAATAAGAAGAACTGGTCTCTCATGGTGAGTGTAAACTATGATAAAATAATCTTGAGACAGACAGACTCAGTAAGGATTTGTGTGTCCAGTTAAGGTTTCTGCTGGTTTAGTTCTTACATACATTTATATTTAGGATTGTAACCTTGTAACCTTTCTACTCATGATACCACAGTCCTGGTGAGGTCAGCTTAAGAGACTAGGCACAGTCACTCTCAGTGGGACTTCATTATTAAATAAAGGTTAGATACTGTAAACATATACTTTATCAAAGGACTCAGCTCTGCTGTGCACCCTGCAGGTCATCTCTGCTCGTGTGCGCGAGCTGCTGGGAATCACAGAGACCCTGTGGAGTCGCAGCATCGCTGACCCTCGACAGGACAGCATGGGCCTGTTCTTGGAGAAAAAGAGCCACACAGGTGAACAGGCGGACGCCCTCACTTACCAGGAGTTCCTGGATGACATGTGTCGGTGAGAGAGAGAGAGAGAGAGCCCAACGTGAATCACAAGAGTAAAGGAGCACAGTCAAAACCAAGACATGTCAGTGTCATTTTATATCACCAACTGTCAGCTCATGATGACTCCAATGAGACACTCACAGTAGGTCACATGCAGGCCTTTGACATTAACACTTCCCACCAGCAAAATGCTTGTATGTCTGCTGGTAATATCAGATTTTCTTCTGTAATATCAGATTTTGTGCAGGTTGTCAGCATGTGCTCAGTGTGAAAATCACATCTGAAATTAATGACTGAAAATCTACTGACTACCTGGTGACCTCACAACAAAGAGAATGAAACAACAAAGCCTTCGTCACACATGTATCAATGATTTTGTGCACACAGCACGCACACGCACTAGGATAAAAAGACTTCTTCTGAATAACTATGAATGCTTAAACCATTTAGCCTATTCCTATTGATCTCAAGTGGTTGTGTTGTAACTGGATGGAGCTATCGATCTGGAGTAGAACTCCTCTGGGTAATTCTCTGGATGACAACAAACACCTATTTCCAAAGTGCCAGGAGGCTACAAGAGCAGTATAGGTCATCGTTCTTGGGAATAAAAAAACACTGACTCTGCGAGTCCAAGAAGACTACTGCACCACTGTACTGTAAAAGACTTATGCACATATAGTCTACTTTGCCAACTTGCACAAAAGGCCATAGGATCATTGCATCAGATAGTGATAGGTTGAGTGCCAAGCAGACCCACAGGGAGCCAGGGCTTTCAGTTTCAGCCAACTCAACACTTTCTTGCCAATAATCTATGTAATACATGCAGGAATATTCAGCTATAGGCTGCTATATTTGGCTTGAGCTGGACCAGATGTACTGTACAGCAAAGGTTTTATCAAAAGGAATGGATGGATTTTCAATGAGAGTGTTGTTCAGGCCTGTTCTGGTTATTGCCTGGTTCATTTTGTTCATCCCCTTCATGTCCAAATATGATAAACATTTCTATGATCTTATTTCATTTCATTTAATTCTTAGAGAATATTATGGGCATACTGCATTTTCGTGCAGTAGAGTTCAGTCTACATGAATAAATTATGATGCCTGCCTGTGAGATAGGCTGGGAGGCACTGCATCTGTCTATGCACACAAATGGTCTCTGTGCAGCTCGGAGCGCACCGATTACCATTCCGAGCACAGCACCTCTGGTCAGAAATGGAGCCGGGTCGGTGGTTGACAGTCGTCCGGGGGCAGAAGGGGGGGATATATTATGGCAGCAACCTTTCAGTCAATCTGGATTAACTCGCGCTGAGCCCTGCGTCGCCAGCAACATCCCACCCTCCCACCCCCCGTGAAAGCGATACGAACATCTGGCTGGATTCAGCACAGCACCAGTCACTCACTCAGCGCCGTAGATATTAAAAGGCAAGCCTGTCGCTACAAAAGGCGTTTTCTCTTCTGGAGGTGCATACAGGCGGCGGGTGCGCAGTAGAGGAGGCGATCCCGCACAGCTGCAGCCTCGAAGCCACACCGGGACCCCTTCAGGTTGCGTTTTCTAGTTTATTTTTTTTTCACCAAAGAGAGAGAGAGAGTGAGGGAGAGGGGGGGGGGGGGATCTGAGTTACATTTCTCCGATTTGAGAGGGGGGCTGATCGCAGAGGAATCGTCCTTTATCTGCTGCTCATGGATTTCTTGAAGGGCATCGCTGGTTTCGCAGGCCGTCACATGTTATAGGAGCCAAGACGCGTGTTTCGGGACACCTGAATTATCTCTAAGAGACACCGTCGGTCCCATTTTAGGCAAGCCGCTCTCAGCATGCTCTCAGCCCTCCTGGGAGGAAATAAGCTCAAACCCACCCTCCCTTGACTTGGCTTAATGTTTCATTTGCAAGGTAAGTTCACTATTTTATAGGTTGCAAATGGTGTGAATTGCAGCCTCTGAACTCTTTTTTTTGGGGTGGAGGGGGACTGGGGACTGTCTTTCAAGAGGCGCAATATTGACTTGAAGTAGTTCTCTCAGGACCCATCTGAAAGGATTCAGATTTTCCCTCGTGACAGGGGTTGTGGCTGAAACCCACCAGCCCAGGACCTGTACCGCAAGGTCACAAAAAATCTCCCCATTTGCCAAGAAACGCCGTCAGATAGCAAATTTTATTTTTAGTATCCACTTGGCTGCATTCTGTGCTGCTTTTCTTTTTTTTTCTCCTACAGGTGAAAGTGAGAATCATGCCTAATGTGCCCATTATTCAGCCCTGCTCCCAGGATCAGACAGATTTCAGATGTGTGAGATGTGTCTTGTGTTTTATTGACAGCTTCTTGATCAGCAGCAGAGGATAAGGTGATAGGCTATCCGATGGTCTGTACTGTGGTTAACCCTGACTGATATGCAAATTAAACATCAGTCATTAAGCTGTGATAAAGCCTAAATTAGCCTTAAGTCACACAATTGTTAATATGGTGAGTGTGTGGGCAGGGGGACATGTTGCCAGATGACTGATGAAGACAGGTGAAAATGTGCTCCTTGTGATTTTTATACCAGATGACTAATAATGTTCATGTCTTGTGTCGAGTGTTAGTTATCACATATCTTATTATTCATGAATGCCTGAGGCACCATTGTAACTGCTACACCAGTGAAACCAGGCTCACGCCTCATTTTTGCTGCTTCTGTTTCCTCTTACTGCTATGTGAATGCACCCAGTGATGAAGCCTCTGTGCTGCTACCTTTCACTGATAGCAGAGAAGTGATATGTGGCTCCTCGGCACCGAGGCTGTTCTGCAGACCAGCTTCACATTCACTGACCCAAATTTTTTACTCTCCACAAAATAAGCTTTTCCTTTTTGCTGAAGGAGTGTTTTCGTTAAGATTTGAGACGGTTGTTTGACATATGCAAACTTACATGTACACACACATGCACACCTGGTCCACATGTTGTGTTTGTGTGTGTGTGTGTGTGAGTGTGAGTGTTTGTGCCTGCTGATTTTTGATTACACAACACAATGAGGGGAGAGAAGATTATACATTATTTAGCTATTTTGTTGCTGTGTGAGGTAACAAACATGAGGATCTTTGAAAGAGGGAAAATGAACCAATAGGTACTCTGATCATGGATTTCGTTTTGTTTGTCCTTGTTTCCCCTCAGTCCGACAGTAACATGATAAAAGTGTGCAATAGAGGAACAGTGTAATCACAAAGAGAGGCAGAGATTTAGCTTTTCCCTACATTTCCTGTGCCTTAAATTGCACTTGGGAACTGGCAGGTTTGAAAACCTACAGAGCTGCAGGCCCATACTGTGCAGAATATATTCATCTGAAGAGGCCGTATTGATATTCAGAGGTGATGTTCAAGGATTCTGCTTTTCTCTTTCCAGAAGAAAATCCCAGGTCATAAGCCCCCTCACATCAGGGCACATCACAACGGTGCAAGAATTAAAGATCCAGAGTCAGTGATCGGCATTTAAATGTGTCTCCTGCTTCAGTGAAAGACAGCAGCCTCTAAAGATGTGACTGGGTGTTTTCTGTTTTGTTTGTTTGTTTGTTTTGTTGTTGGACTCCAGTCATGAGATATCCAACATATCAAGGTAGCTCTGAATTTCTTGTGATACTGTGTGAAGGAAAACACTTGGAATTACAAAGGGGAGTTGTAAATGCTGATGAACAGCACTTCTATTGATGCAGTGGTGTCTGCTTAGTATGCTATCCCCCTGGCACACACACACACACACACACACACGCACGCAGCTTGTCTGACCGAAAAATAATTTAAACTATATCTGAGTTCTCCATCAAGCCATTTAGGTTTTTATTACGCGCTACACTGGAAAAAGGCTAATGATTCAGTCACTCCAAACACTGAATCCAATACAAAATTAGCTGAGTGTACAATCTCCTTTCTTCCCATCACTACAATGTCATAAATGGCACAATGGCTCTGCATTGGCCTTCAACCAGGCCCTTGGTTGTCGAGGTCCTTTCCTCTAGAGAGCACTCTTTGTTCTAAATAATATTAGGTGATGTGAAAATGAGCCACTGATTACATCTCACCAAAAAAACTGACGTTTTCTGTGTTGCCATGGCATCAAGGCTGTCACCCAAGAGCTATTGCATTCTAACATTGGCAGACTCTGTAGGAAAAGGGTGTCACAGCACATACCCACATTCACAAACACAGATGTGTTAGTTAGACAGTCCTTAACAGCATCAATATTTGGTCAGGATGTTTGGACTCGGGCTACATGAACATTTACCTGGTAAAATAGAATTTTGACCACCTCAGTCAAAATATGATCCACTTCAGCAGATGCTGCAGCTCCATTTGGCCTCTTAAAGCAGGCAGGCTGAGGACCTGTTTCACTGCTTTGTCGATACCATTTTACCATCATGTTGCAGCATCAGTTTACCTCCTTGACACAACAGAGCTTATTTTTGGCCGTGGCGCACGTCCGGCTGCCTCTCCCCTGAGCAACCCAGGTGAGACGCTGCCGAGATGCTGCCATGTGCCATCGCGTCGACCTGCGTGGAGGCATACCAAGCAGACTTCATCTCATTAACTTCCTCTCGCAGGGCTGCTTTCCCTGATTCCCTGCCCAGACGTGGATTGCAGAGGCTTTCTCACATGAGCTCCAGCATAAGTTAGACCATCTGAAAACATATCCCCCATGACCTCACCGGACCGATTGGCATGCAGTATGCTGCATAAGGCTTTTCTTGGCGAATGCTGCCCCAGGGAGACCATAGATATCCTCTCCTACAGTATAATGCTGCTGCTGTGCATGAATGTCTGTCTCCATGGCTGGGGGTTGTTGTGTAGTGAGCTACCTCTATTAGGCACAAATCCACCCACTGGTGCGTGTGTGTGGGTGTGTGCTGTCAGTCTGTTCTGTTCTCTGAGGGTGAAAAGACCTGCTCAGAGGTAGTAAACGAACATTTGATTGACTAAGAAGGAGATTATGGTTAATGCATCAGTAGATTATCTGTTTTCTTGTTTATCTGTGGCCCTCCCAAGTCGTCTCACAATAATGAACAGCCCGACCTGGAGCATAATGATTTTCTGGGGGGTATGACATTTAAAGATGAAGTACATGATTGATGAATGCATTGATTGATTATCTAGTTATTTGTTCATGTACCTGATGAGAGCAACCTGTTATGCAAATCTCTGTGGAACACCCATAATTAAATGCAAATGAGGGAGACGGCAAGAGATATTTCCTGCCCCGTCTCGACAGCAAGGGGCTGTCCTTTTGTCCTCACAGAACAAATTTTGTAGGGATTACCGTTGCAACCATTACCTTCACGTTTGGCTGAGTTTTCAGCGGTGGAAAAAAAAGCCCCATCTCCACAGAGTGAATCAATATCACGTCTTCAGCGCCATTCGAGTCTGGAAGTAGCAGGTCCTCTCCGCCTCATTGCACATCCAGAGGCCGTGCCATTCAAAGTCAGAGCAGAAGGTGGTTGGCAAACCAACATGAACCCGCTTTCACCTTTCCGTTCACCTCAGCTTTTGTAGACCTACTCTCTGATACTCATGCATACACACATAAAAGTGTATATTAAACTTTCCACACGTGCACCTGGAAACCGCTTTGCAGCGCTGCTTGACACTGAAGTCATCTGCCATCTTTAAGGAGAGTCATGGCAACATTTAACAAAGACTCCACAGTTCGTTTCTCACTAGCTCAGATCTCTGCACCGCTGCAACCCAGATTATGTCC
This sequence comes from Lates calcarifer, assembly GCF_001640805.2. NCBI lineage: Eukaryota > Metazoa > Chordata > Actinopteri > Centropomidae > Lates > Lates calcarifer. The sequence continues at coordinate 15,640,805 of NC_066839.1, forward strand.
CACCAAATGGGCCTCTTGGTAAAGTTGTCCCGTGTAAAAATGGGTTGAAAAAGACATTGATTCATTGCTGCATGATCAGCAGTATTCATGAAAATGTCACACCCAGCATGCTTCCTCCAATGATATCTTACCACCCATTGCTATTACGGGCCGTTTTTTTAAGGCGACCTCTTTTCTTTCCTTCTCATCGGGCTGTGATACATTTTACCCACCTGTCAAAATGCAACTGCTGTCAGCAGATGATGCCACCAGGCTTCTTCTTCACTCTCCCTTCTCACGTAAAAAACATGCCCCCACATGGCAGCATGTCACTCCTGTCCTGTTTGATGTTTTCTTTACTCTATGATATTTTCCTCATACTCCGACTGTCAAGGTTATTACACCGTGAGCTCTGTGTCACAGCTCTGGTGCAACACAAGCTTTTGAAGCATGAGGGTACTCAGGCTCTTGCTGAGGGAAGATTTTTATGCACATTCTCCAAGACCCAACGTTGACAATGGAAACATTACCAGCAAACCACAGAAAGCTATAATCATAAATCAGCCATTCTCTTCTGTATTTAAAGGTTAGCCTTTTTACTACAGTTGTGGGATTGGATCTCTTGCTCTCTGTGTTTGATTGGATTGGTGTTCCTTTCTGTGTGCTGTAATGGGACACCCAGAGGGTTGAATATTGCATGTTCCGCCAAAATGACACTAAATTTTACTTCTAAATATAATCACGGCTAATGTCACTCTCGCCTGGGAACATTGTGCGGTGCACCTGCAGAGCTGTGATCTGATCTCCACTTTCTTAGTTTTTATGACATGTTATATCCCTGACAAGGTCTCAGGATTCATCAAATGGATCCCTCCTTATCCCCCATCTCAGCTGTGTCATAAGTAAGAGTAGCAGCAGAGAGAGCAGAGAGAAAATCAATAGCAAGGCATAGCACATCCTCACTGAGGCACTGGATCCAATCATCCCTTCCTATTGGCGATATGATCCTGGGAGATATCACTCTAATTCTGATGAGGCCCTGGACTGCCAGTCTAGACTTTCATCCTTATGTACACAAACATAAAAGGACTGGTATTATCATATCAAAAAAGTATGAGCAGGGGAGCAGAGGCTAGAAAAGAGAGCCGTCACAAAACTCATACAAGATTACTGAGGATGTTTCACTCTCTTGTCTGCAGGTGACTAATTAGTTTCATGTCTAATTGCACAGCATTTATTGTTTGTTCAGGCATTGAGTCGCTTAGCTTCCTGCTCAGAGTTTGGAATCTGTAAATCTTAGCTGTGAGCTGACAGTGGTATTGTTTCAAATCTAGCGGAAAAGCTTTACAGAGCAGAATGCCCCAGTTCCCTTAATAAAAGAGGGATTTTTCAGTGAAGGTGTGATTACCCAGCAACAAATATTACAGCTTAATAAAGATGATACAGGTTACAATCACAGATAGATTTCATGCTGTGCATTCTTTAAATGTTTTATAAATAGTTTGCCCTTCTCTTTCTCTCTCTCTTTGCTTTGATCTTTTTTAGGTGTATTAACCTGACTGAAAAGCCAAATGGAGTCTCTCCTGGTTTATCTGATAGTTCTTGGTGTGGCTGTGAAGGCCCACAAAGTTCAAATATGCCCCAAACGCTGTGTCTGCCAGATGCTTAACCCCAACCTGGCAACTTTGTGCGATAAAAAGGGGCTACTGTTTGTGCCCCCAAACATCGACAGGCACACAGTGGAGATGCGTCTTGGAGATAACTTTGTAACGAGCATCAAACGCAAAGACTTCGCTAACATGACCAAGCTGGTGGACCTGACCCTCTCTCGGAACACTATTGGTGCCATCGCGCCGCATGCCTTCAAAGACCTAGAAAACCTACGAGCTCTTCACCTCGACAGCAACCGGCTAACCCGCATCACCAACGATACCTTCAGCGGCATGTCCAAGCTGCACCACCTCATCCTCAACAACAACCAGCTCACCCACATCCACATGGGGGCCTTCAATGACCTCACAGCGCTGGAGGAGCTGGACTTATCCTACAACAACTTGGAAAGTGCCCCATGGGTGGCCATTCAGAGGATGTCCAATCTCCACACTCTCAATTTGGACCACAACATGCTCAGCTACATCCCAGAGGGCACCTTCTCTGGCCTGCAGAAGCTCAAAAGGCTGGACGTGACCTCCAACAAGCTCCAGAAGCTTCCTCCTGATCCTATTTTCCAAAGAGCAGGGGTCCTAGCCACCTCTGGGATAATGGGACCCTTGTCGTTTGCGCTGAGCTTTGGGGGGAATCCTCTGAGGTGTAACTGTGAACTGCTCTGGCTGCGGAGGTTGCGGAGGGAGGATGATCTGGAGACCTGTGCTTCACCGCAACACCTTGCTGGACGCTATTTCTGGACTGTTTCAGAGGAAGAGTTCCTGTGTGAGCCTCCTCTTATCACCAGGCACTCTCAGGTATAACCTCTGAACTGAACTGTGCACTGTTAAGACATAACACTTGCTACTGTTACACACTCTGAGCCAGACATTGGATTCCGCCTCAGTTAATCCAAGGTGGCACTTTGTGCTTTCTTTGACTGTCACACCAAATATTAGCTTTGTGAGCTAGAGGTGTCTTACAAGACTTGTGGGACTCATCCAGGTCGCACAGCTAAGTGAATATTGTAAAATATCTAGGACTTACTCAAAAAAATGTAATCAAACTGTGGCCCGTGGAGAGTTTTTAGAGAAGTTCTTTAGCAGGATTTTCAGTTATCACTTTAATAAAGCTATTTGCAGGTTTATGATGGATCTGTGGAGAAGCTCTTATTACACAGCGAAAGCTTACAGTGATTTAGCCCTTGATTCATGCATCCCAACAAAATTATCTGATCAAATCCTTCCCAAATAACTATAGCTATATCATCTCATTTACATTCAGCAGACCTTTTTTGCATAATTGCAGAGAAAATTATCTTGAACTGATACACACTGCAATGTACTGTCATACTGATAATCCTCCATAATCATGCTAATTCAATATCATGACAATGATCAATTGTGGATTATATTTACAGGGAATAAAGCTTTAAAATGCAACATAATCAATGAAGTCACTGATTATAATCAGTCAGTCAGTCATTAATTCAGACTGTCTTGGTAAAGCACAGGACTACTGTTAGTTCAAAGTGTTTTTCAGTTTTAAGATCATCATCTAATCTGTGTGTGTGCATGTGTTTAACATATGACTAATCCCCCCCGGACTAACTGCATTGCCTCCCTCTGCCTCAGGAGCTGCGAGCTTTGGAGGGTCAGAGTGTGACTCTGCGTTGTAAGGCCAGGGGCGACCCCGACCCCATTATACACTGGATCGCCCCTGACGGACGCCTTATGTCCAACTCTTCCAGGGCCACAGTCCACACAGACGGCACGTTGGACATCCTCATCAGCACTGTCAAGGACTCCGGTCTGTTTACACCCCTGGTGGCTGTGCCTGTGTTGTTGACTGAACAAAATTAGTTGTTTGCTTGTGTACGCAGAAGCCTATAGGACTGAAGTATTTGTCTGCACCAGGTGATAAAGTTATGGTGTAGAAGAGTGTTGACTCACAGTGATTAAAGTCACAATAGAGTGGAAAGTGACTTTTTCACCTTGATGACAGACCTTTATGATTTGGTGGTTAATTCATTCTATTCTGTACCCAGCAGCTGATTAGCTTAGCTTAGCATAAAGAAATGGGAAAATAGCTTTGACCTAAGTGCAGAAATGACACATTGTGGTTTTACAGGGGGTTATGTGCCAGACAGTTTCTTGCCTTGTAGCAGTGACCTCTTGGAGTCTCTGCTGGTTGACTGGCAACTTCAGGAAATCACTGCTTCTGGCCAAGAAATAGTCAATAACATAATTTCCTGTAAAACCAGATCTTAACACCTTAACACTTGTATGAATTAAACAAATGAGATATAGCATGTTAATTAAATGTTATTTTGAGATAAATTAGGCTTTAAGAAGTGCTGGTAGACAAAGTTTGTTAGTTTTGGGCAAAGTCAGGCTAGCTGTTTCCATCTCTCTCCAATCTTTATGCTAAGCTGACAGTAGTCTCATTGTGTGTTTAGGCAGACCCCCCTGACCCCCCAAAAATTAGAGGCATTGCTAATGCATACAAAGTCAATGGAAAGAACACATTAAGATACAAATTCTCCTAGGGTAGAGTGAATTGATGCGAAGAACCGTCTGTGCGAGTTGAAAATGTTTCAGCTTGAGCGAACATTTGCGCTTATCCCAGGGCTGAATTAATCTGATTCATAAACATACAGAGATGAGAGAGAAATAGGAGAGAGACTGGAAGGAAAAAACATAAAGAACTGGAGGTTTTGGTGCAGTCAGAGGCTAAAGTGAACACAAAAACACACACAGACACACACACACTCCCACAGACAGGGTTGGTGCATCCTTTCCTAGCTAGCTTACAGCTAACATAATGGTTGATCCACTGGCTGTTTGGACCATATAAATACAAATGACGAAAATCCATTATGGTTTCTGTCTGAGCACACTTGTTAAGTATATTAGACAGATATGAGAGTAATACTGTGATCTTCTCATCTAACTCTTAGCAAGAAAGCAAACCTAGTATGTTGAAATATTCCTTTAGATATGACTGACTATGATTAGATATGTTTGTTTTTTTTTTTTTAATGCTTGTGCTCATAATCATAGTAAATATCAGGGAACACTAGTCTAATTAGTCTTGTGCTCCAGGCTCCTTCACCTGCGTGGCCTCCAACCCGGCCGGTGAGGCCCAGCAGACGGTGGATCTGGTCATTGCTAAACTCCCTCATATCACCAACAACACAGTCGCAGAGCAGGAGCCTGACCCCGGATCATCAGATATAGCTACAGTGACCAAGACTGGGCCAGAGGCAGGAGGGGTGCCTCTGGGGAATGCGAAGACGAGCCAGGAGAAGAAAGTAGTAATTGCTGAGGCCACATCCACTTCAGCCCTGGTCAAGTTTAACTTCCAGAGGAGTATTCCTGGAATCCGCATGTTCCAGATCCAATATAATGGGACATATGATGATTCACTGGTATATAGGTAAGAGGTGCAAAGCATGAAATCTCAAGTTGAAGAAAATGCTCTTTTTCTTTTTTTCTTTTCTTCGTCAAAAAATAATGACATGTAATCGAGTAAACAAACTTTAAATCCGATCCTGTGTGTATGAAAATAAACTTAAGCTGATTGGAATCATATTTCAATCCCATGACCCTTCTTTTACCTCTATAGTCTACTTTGAATTCTTAAATCCCTTTGGATATTTAGTCATTAAGAAATGGACCTGGCTGTCGACATGATTATTTGTGGTGTCTATTAATCCTATCAGGAAGACAGACTAATGCACTGTATCTGACTCCTGACTCCCCATTCTTCAACTCATAATCCCCCATCGCCAGAGTGTACCATTTACTATGTGCAAAACCTTGATAATGCTTAATCAACAAAATCAAAACAGAATGTCAGCACTAAGCTGCGGACTGATAGGAAGATGAAAGAGTAGTCAGCCAGTGTTTTACAGAAAGAATAAGAGGCTTCGCACATGGACATTTGAGGAACTGGCGTGAACACAATTCTTTCATCTGTATCCTCTTTAGTGCTAATCACTGTAATATGATAGGATCATAACACAGACCCCTTTTTTCCAAACGAACTTCGAAGTCGACGACAGATATTATGTTTGGCTACCAAAGAGAGTTGAGTCTGTAATCCCTGATGTTGTGAACAAACGGAGGCATCCTATGTCCCCAGCCACTGAAAGCAACCTTTTATCAGTAATGACGCTGTGAGAATAAATCAAATGTCACAAAAGATTATGCCTAGACAGATCTTAAATTGGCCCCTGAGAGATAAATGATTGTCATGTCATTTTATCCCTACAAAACAATAAGCTGGCTAATCTGATTTGCTTCTGTCTCCTTTCATTTAACCCTCTCTAATCTATGCCAACATCTCACAAAGCTTTTTTTTTTTCTTTTTACAGAATGATACCCCCGACCAGTAAGAACATCTTGGTAAACAACCTAGCGGCGGGCACACACTATGATCTGTGTGTGCTGGCCATCTATGACGACCAGGTGACGGCGCTGACGGCCACCAGGGTGATAGGCTGTATCCACTTCACCACGGAGCCGCAGTACCTGAGATGTCATTTCATGCAGTCCCAGTTTCTCGGTGGCACCATTGTGGTTATCATCGGGGGGATCATCGTGGCCTCAGTTCTTGCTTTTATCATCTTCCTCATTGTGCGCTACCGGGTGTGTAACCAAGGAGATGCAGATAAGGTCAGTTTGGCATGATTCCTTCCTCGTTTTGTTTTGTTTCTGTTCATTATCTTTGTTGATATTGAAACAGAGGTGTCTAAAAAGAATTGCTTTCTTCCCTCTCTCTCTTCCCATGCTTGTCTCCTGATGTGTCAGGCTCTGGAGATGGGGGATATTCGGTCACTGAGCAGTGATGGACAGCTACAGGGCTGTGGGATTCCCAAGTCCCTCTCCAAGCAGGTTCTACGTCCAGAGAAGAGTGACAAGGACTGCCTCAGAGTTGCCCTGCCGCCCCCGGAACCAGCCAAGCAGCGACCACCAGTTGTTGTAGCCACCACCAAGCCCTCTGTCCCAGACTGCACTGTGTCTACCTCTGCTGCCAGTCATAGCTGGCACCCGGCCTCCCCGGGCGCTCCGAGGCCCAAACGTTCCACTGCTCCACCAAAACCCTCAGAGGCTCGCCGAGCCGAAGCTCAGGCAGATGTCGAGCTGGATAACATGAACCGCAATAACTCATCAGAGATCAAAATGGCCACCGCCGTCGCACTGGCTGTTCCCGGCCAGCCAACCAAATGGACTGCCGTCCCCAGGGGCCCGCGGCCCCACCAGGCCTCCCGGCATTACATGACTGTGCCCGCAGGAGGGGTGAGGGTGAACCGCAGGCATTCCCTCAATGCAGACTCATACACGGAGCGCTGCTACGTGGCCTACCCCAAAACCGGGGCCAGCCTGCGCTCCAAACGCAGCCTGTCGATGAGCGGGGAGCTGCCACAGCTCAAGAGCACAACAAACATTCACCGGGCCAGGGACAAGCTCTCCAGGTCTGAGTGGCTTCTGGAGAGCACTTTATGATTTGGAGTTTATGACCTGCGTTCTCTTGTTTTCTCGGATTGGATTTGTGGCCTGTTGTGGAACAGACAGGGATTTTATGCCTTGTTTTGAGCTTTTGTGCTCTCCACTGAGGGACCTGTAAGCTTCTCTCATATATTTGGGGGCAAGGCAGGCATACAGGGTTGTGGAGAAAGTTTCACATTTGTTTTCTACCCTATAACCTATCAAAGTCTTCTTTATAATGACTTTTGATCTAACTTTGATGAAAGGCACAACAATGTATAAAACAACTCATGTACAAAAATGTTTAGTTGTGTGAGATACTGTATATCTCAATACAACCATATGTGTTCATGTGGTATTGAATGCAGTAATCTGGACATACTGTATCATAACAAAGAGAGAAACATGCAGGGGGTGGGGTTATTATACTCACAATCTCATCGCCTGTTACTTAAAGTGATACAATCTCTGTAGACTTTGAACATGATTCTTGTCTCCAGCTCTACAGACAGATGGTGACATGTCTTAATTACCTTGGCGGTAGTTTGGAGAGATTACGAATGTGCTTTACATCCCAGAGGTGTTGGAACAGAATGTAGTAGACAGACAGTCCATCTTTTCATCACTCGACACTCCCAGACACAGCACAATGCAGCATTTTTGTGGCACAAGTCGACTCAGCCTAATACTGCCCTCCGGTTTGAATCGATACATTTTTATCACATAATTACATAAAGACTCGACTCTGATAGGATTTCTGTCGTGACTGATTTGAGCGACAATTGAACCAATACCAACACCATGACAGGTGCGGGAAGTAATCTGATATTACGCGTGGATGAGATCCAGAGGAATGGTTCATTTCCATATTTTTTACTTACTGACGTTATCATGTCACGCCGGTGACAACCATTGTAAATTAACTTGTCGATGTACGAGAAACGATAATCATACGTAGGGTACGGGAGGACGCCAGCTCTTGATTTTGCTGTTGTTTCTGTTTGATGTTTACCAGTATAAATAAACCAGTGATAAATGGGACCTATTCCGATTTATCTTATTTTCAGCTTGTGAATTCCCCCAACTTTTCCTCACTGTCTTAAGCATCAGTAGCAGTGGCAGCCCTCTCTGTGCTGTGAACAAAACAATAGCTGCATCCTTCAGTTCAGCAAGCACCGCCAGTCAAAAGCGGTAATGAATTTTGGTTTTCAGTAGTCTTGCAGCAACATAATTCCCTTCTCTCTGTGAGTGGTGGACCTCTGACAGATCCCTGCCCTGAGCCCTTGTGTTTGTTCAAAGAGAGGAGGGAAGCAGATGATGAAAAGAGGCCATGCTAGTCACCGGGGACGCCTCTCGCCTGTGCATCTGCGCGCCCGTCTGACAGCGCCGTGCCTGTGCCCTCGGACGGCAGCCACTGCAGAAACCTGCCGCAGGAGAGGTTAAACACAACCTCCGCAGTGGGAACCCGTGCACGGCTAATTCTACAGTTACAGTAACGTCTCCCTGCTAGCAGGACTGACATGATATGCATTATCTGCTGGAATACGAGCCCTGATTCACTGTGTATTTTGGTGGTCGGATGCCGCCAGATTGATTTTTATATGCATGCACTGGTATGCTTCTAACAGCATGAAACCTCGGGGGATGCTGCATATTGGGTAGAAATACAACATTATGCAGGGAGAACCTGTTAAGATGAGCTGCACATACAGTATGCAAGACATAAATTAATTGCTGTCACCCAAACAGGCTGGATTCAAGCACTTTTATTCATTATTTCCTGCTCATTATGGGTGATTAAAATGCTGAGGAGCTTGGCCTGAACCTTGGTTCAGTCTTTGGCGAGAGCCAGAGGTGTATGTTAATAATAGATGCATTTCTGGAGAGAGAGAGGGAGAGAGAGAGAGAGACGGAGCATGAGGGGAGGAGAGGAGGCAAAGCAGATAGGAATAGATGGAGGGTTTTGTGAAACAAATATGGAGAAGAGGGTGGGAGGCAGAGAGTCAGGGGTGACAATGAAGAAATAAAGAGGGAGCGAGAGGTGCAGAGAAGAAAGCAAGACAGCTCAGAGACGGGAGAGCGAGAGGCGAGAGGGAGAGGGCACGAGGGTGGGGGGTGGGGGTGGGGGTGGGGGGGTGAGGGGCGGGCTGAGAGTAAGTGAGAATGGAGAGTGGAACAGAACGAGGAGTGCAGGAGACAGAGAAAAGAGCATCCTTTGTAAGCCAGCCATGCAGCCTCTGGCTTTTCGGTATTCAGTGCACCTTCACAAAAGGGGAGCGGGGGGGTGCGGTGGGGTGTTGAGCAGCGGTGGGGTGAGTGTGGGTGATAGACCTCTGCTGGAGGTCTGGCAACGAACAGAGCGGAGTGAGCCCCGCGGCCAGATCAGAACCACACGCTCCCCTTCACAACACCGCACGACCCTGACCCGCTTTCCAAACCCCCATAATGTGTTTCCTGGCCCTTGTCTAGTCTTCCTCCTTCCCTTACCACTGCCCCCCCCTCCAGTCTACTGTCTTGCATCATGCTGACTCACTCCTCTCAACAGGCAAGATTCTCACCATGCTCCCAAACAACCCTCCAACCCACAACCCACTGGCCCTCTTGAGAACTGGACCTGCCAATCTCTCCCAGCCTGACCTGCCTTCTGCAAACAGTCTGGCTGACCCCTCTCGGTCTGGGCTGATTTGATATGCTGCTCAAATGCCACCAGGGTCAGAGCGATCGACAGAAGCGTTTTGATGAACTTTTCCCCGACTCTTCTCAATGGCAGTGCAAGTGTTCTGCCAGTTAAATTCATTTTCTGCTGTCACTGCTAATGGGCTTTTCATTCCTTTGTGTGAGTTTCAGTTGGTTCTGACAGGACCAGTCCCTTTACGGAGTACTTAAACCAACATGGCCTCCGATGCCACAATTGCCTGCTTTTAATGACAATCATGATGTGGGGGAAATCACATTGGGGCATTGATGTGTCCAATTTGTGGTCAATTGTCTTATTTAAGGAGATCGTTGGGCCTATTTCCACAAACTGAAGAGCCTATTAGATTCACAGTCAGAGGGGAGTAATAGGAACGTTTTATCGAAGAAGATTGAGGTCCCTCAACAAGTGTGTTAGCACCTTTTGCTCTCCATGCTGCAACTCAGAGTTTCATTATCTCCCCACAGCAGGCAGTCTTAGTCAGAGTCACACATGAGACATTGTTTCCCTGGCAAGCATTATCCCTTGGAGTACATGTAAGGAGAGAGAGCCCGGGGCCAGATAGCAAACACAACCAAAACACCACTGATATCCCTCTCGGGGTGGGGGGAGCACACAGAGGGGGAGGTGGCACAGTGTAAAATATGCACAGGCAATTCCAAAGAGTATGCATTATTGAGAGGAGTAAATGGGTCCAGGATGAACATCATGGCTCATTAATAGTGAATGTGATCACTGTTTCTGGGAAAACAGCAGTCTGGGCAAGGGGGGAGATAATTGAAATGGTCAAATCTAAACTAAAGACTTCCTTGTTTACTCAGCACCAACTGTTACTGTCTAGTCAAACTCATGACTAAAGCTGATAACTAATGCTGCCAAGTGTTCTGCTATGTTGTTAATTGGTCACACTGAAAACCACTTTACTCCCCTCTCGAGCAGTGTTTTCTTGTGCCTGACTTTGGCGGTTCAAGGGGGGTTTGGAGAAGGGCTGGAGGCATTCATTTTTTATGACCTCAGTCAGCTGTGCTTCAATTACCAACAGGATTTTGACAAAAGCCCGAGACAGAAAACGAGCGAGCATTTATGAGATCCCATTAGAAAAGCGGAGGAGTCGGCTGAGTGAAGGTCACACACCGGGGGTGCTGACTGAGTGACTTCCACTGTTTGAGACGCAGACTCACTAAGTGACACAGCATCATCCCGCAGCACAGACACCAGATTTGGTTTGACGTGAACCCGGATTATCGAGCCGGCCCCCCTGAGGGGTTCCCACGCTGAAGGAACAGATGCTTCTTCCTCTTCCTCTCCGCTCCTGCCGCCTCCCCTCTTTCAGTTACATATGCTCCAGGGTGATGGACGACAAAGAGGCTGGTTGCAGTTTACACCAGACATACCAGGCACCATTAGGAACCATTTTCTGCCCATTTGCCTGATAGCTGCTATCGCTTATAGAAGTGATTTGCTCTCTGTCTGTGCACTGAGCGTCCCCAATGATGGATTTCTCATTGATTTGCCAGTGTTGGAGATCACTAAGAGAGCAGTGCAGCAGCCAAGCAGATGTGCCAGTCAGTTCCCAACCATGTATCAGCTGCCGTTGAAGGGGGGACAGTTTAAGCCTCTTTAAGGATCCCATTCACAGTGACTTACCAAAAGTGCTTATGCTAATCTTGTTATCGCTTCAGGCTTGTGGTAGGCTAATGGAGGATAGGAAGCTGTTGGGTGGTCGTGGGCCACATTATTTTGCTCAGCAATCGCAGAGACACCAAGTGGTCTCAAACTATTACATGTTACTACATGCATGACTGTACTTCACTTGGCAACTGCTGAATAATTTCTCCATCCTCACATAGAAATCTGCATTGTTTTTATGGCTTTCATAAGCAGCTCACGCTGGGATTATTAATTGACTCGGTTTCTAAGCACTAATCTTATTTATTGCTCACAGTGATCTCATCTAGGCATGCTTGTTGAGATATCAAACCACAGTGTCACATTTAACATGAATTTCACACTAATTGGGTATATAAAGCATACATGCTAACACACATGGGGATATGGACAGAAAATCACATTGCAGTGGCCCCGTAGCCATTGTTTGATCAGTTGTCATCCACTGCAGCTGATGGGACAGAGCCACTGCGGGTAAAATTGAGAATGTCAGGTAGCTCTTCATAAACAAGGCTTTAAAGGCCTTTTGATCTAACTGGCTCTCCATCGTTTGCGATGTGGGGCAATCACATCTCTGCACAGCCTCGCAGTGGTTTGATTTGAAATGTAGATGCAATGGCTGGGGCCTTTTGAAAAGCATTCACCTTTAGTGACCGGGTGGAGCGAAGCGGGGACGTGACAAGGATCCTGAAATGAAGCATTAATCAAATAAAGGTCGATTTGTGATTGACACCTTGTGGCTGATGAGGGGAGAGACTGATGCACAGAGGGCAGAGAGAAAAACTGAGAGGGGGGATACGGCTGCAGACTACAGTGAGAGACAGAACCACGGTACTGGCCTCACACGATCTGGACCAATCAAATTACAGCAAAGAAAAAAGAACAGCACGAGTCTTTGGACACCTGCTGCAGAAATATAAAGTAAACTCGAAAGATATTGGAACTGAGAAAGACACTGAATACAGAGTGAGTGATCACAACCTGGCTACTGAGACTGTGGACACAAACACTGTCAGTCAGACAGCACTGAATGTTACACTGCAGTAGGCATAAAGACAGAAGAACTGAGCTCTGTACCAAAATAAAACTCAGCCACCAAGAACTCAACACAGCCTCAGACTTCAAAGCACTTTGATCATAGACGAGCTGAAAGTAATTATATTTTCATTATTGATTAATCCAATTTATTGGTGGAAGAAGTTGAAAGTGGTAAAAGTAGCAGTATTTTAAAATGCTGCATTACAAGTAAAAGCTATGCTTTCAAAATGATACTTATACCGATTTGCTGTAAAGTAAATGTTTCAAAAGTGGAAGGAAAAGCAGTCTCAGGGTTAACCCCAGCCAGACGCTGCTCTTCATGCCAAAAAGGTGAGGAACCACCACTTTAGTCTTTAACAATCATTTATAATCTATAAGCCTATCATGTCATGGATTAGAAGAATGAAGTAACATAAAATGAAAATACTTAGGTACAGGAGAAGTACTTCAAAACTTTAGTTAAGACAGTACTTGCTTTACAGTAAATGCTTTAAGTTATTTTCCACCACTGAAAACAATTAATAATGTATTATCTGTGTCAAGATTTCTCAGATTGTTTGTTTTTTCCAACCAACAGTTGAAACCCCAAAGATGTTAAATTCACAATGAAATAACACAGAGAAAAGCAGCAAATCCTCACATTTGAGAAGAAGACTGGTTAACTTTTTGGCCTTTTCACATGATAAATGACTTAAATTAACTGATAATCAATGTAGATGGTGATTGACATGCTGTATGTTGTATGTACAGTAATTTGCATTCCATTTCTATCTTCTATCTATCTAAAATCATACTTGCACTGTAAACCTTATACAAGCTGCTCTGACAGCTTGCATTTAATTATGGCCATGCCAATCAAGCCAACTTGAGTCTGACAGACACAGACAGAAGATGAGAAAGGAGACAGGTGTATGCAAATAGTGAGAGATACTGAAACTGAGGTAGAGGGAAGAGAGGAAGGCGGTCTATATATAGGTAGAGACAGACTCGGAGAGAAAATGAGCCGATAAGGGGACCAGAGGTGAGAAAGAGGGTGAGATGAAGAAAACAGCAAAAAACAGAGAGATGAATTACAACCTATACTGTTCTGTACGGTGTCACCTCGGCAAGTAAAGATGGAAATAAAACCACCTTGGTATTTAAGGCAGTCGAAGACAGGCCTCAGATGTGTAAACGAGTGTCGTTACACGGGTTGAAATTCTGCTGTAGCGATGCTGACATGCAGGGTGCAGCGTTATGCTCTACGTCTGCAGCGGCAGTCCTGGTATTCAGGGGGTATCTCAGCCTCTCTCTCTCTCTCTCACACACACATACACTCACACCCTCACTCTCTCCTCTGTTACCTTGGCAACATATTTTCTGCATGGAAATAGCATCTCTTTCTGTGCCCACCGTAAAAAAAGGGGGCACTTCAAGAGATTTAAACGTGTCTAGAACAGATTTAAGTTAAGAGAGCTGACCTACAGATTAGATTGAATTGAGCTATACTGCTCTGCATGCTTTATCATGTATGACAGAGCAATGGATGGGTTAAAGATAATAGTCACTGACAGGCTTCTTTCATATGTACCTTAGGATGGAGGGTGGAAGGTATAGCTACATACTATAAAAGCCCATTTGTATACGTCTTTATTTGCTGAATAGAGCTAATGCACCTTTAATTTGCTGAAACATATTTAATTTACGGAGATTTAAAACAAAATACACAAAATTAATGTTAGACACAGCTTATACAATGCTGTGTTTACTCTGGTGGTGGTTTGCCTCAGGATTTATTTACATCTAACGCTACGTGACTATGAAATTCAGCTCTTGACAAGCACATCATAGGCGAGAGAAAGATCCTTGCGGGAGTGTTATTAAGAAATGTAAAATAAATAATGAAAAGCAGAGGGCTGAGGGTTGATCTGCACGGATTTCCTGATTTAGTCTCCACTCACAGATGAAGGGGTTTTAGTGCACAGCAACTGTGGGTAACTTCCTGCTGAGGCTGCCTGGTATGCTTCACTGTGATAAACCTTTGTTTGCCTGCTGCCAGAGCATCACACACACACACACACACACACAACAGAAAGAGAGAGAGACAAACTAATGAAAGAAAATCCAGGCGTTGAGATTGTAGGTGAGATCACACCCGGCTGCAAATAAGCTAAGACTCGGCCAAAGCAGAGTGAGAAAGCGAGAGAGGGGATAACATCCAGGTAAACATGCAGCACAGGATTAAAAAAGAAAGAAAGAAAGAAAAAAAAATCTCACACACACACACACACAAGTGCCTTGACTCCTGGGAGAGAGAAGCCATAATGAAATAAGCATCTGAAAGAGAGCAGGTGTTGGAGGCTTGACAGACTTCAGCTGCATAACAAGTAGCGCATTTACTTTCCCCTGCCTTTGTCAATCAAAACAACCAATCCTGTGAATAAATGCTCCCTTAGAAAAAAAAAAAAAAGATAGAGATCCCCAAGTGGAATCATGCCTGAATCAGTCTTTAAGTACTGTGATTCTCTTTTTCACACATACAAAGAGAGAGAGAGAGAGAGAGAGAGAGAGAGAGAGAGAGAGAGAGAGAGAGAGAGAGAGGGTGGGCTCACACATCACTCCAGTCAAAGTTGGTCTCAGGTAGAGGGAAAGCGCACCTGGTTCTGAATTTCAAGCAGGGCCGAGCTGTTTGGAGTCTAAAAAAGCCAATAAGAGATCAAGAATGTACTTGAGCCAAATCAATTTATTTCCTCGGCAGAAACACAAAGTAACACAGCTCCCTTTTTGTTTTTCTCCCCCCTCTTTGGATCCTCGTACGTGACAGACAGCAGGGACAGGAGGTTTCGCAAAGAAAGGCTCGAGAGAAAACTCTTTAAACAGCACATTTTATCACACACACAGGCTTGATACTGTCGTATCCACCGCCTGGTGGATCAGCACCATGGACAGCGCTGTCTACAGGTTTAGGCGGGTGGTCATTACAGTCTGTTACCAGTAGGTGGCAGTAGGAGGTACTGGTGTGGAATCTACAGCAGGATGGCCAGGATCAGACCAAAAGAGCTGGATCTTAGCAGGACGCTGAGGTAGGCAGTTGTGCTAATCCTGCTTGGATGAGCAGAAAAAGGAATGGACTTATGTGCAAACTCAAAAAAAATTGCAACTAGAGACCCGAGGAGGAAGGAGAGAAATCTCACTGAGCTGGTGCAGCTTTTATAAAGTCTGTTATTTGGTTTAGTTCAATATGAGCAGAGACATATATGATATATGATACATTTGTTTTTTGTTTTTTAATTTCTTCTAGATTTTTGTTTCTTTTCTTTTTTGGATGAATCATACCTTGTAAATTAATCATGTTTTTTTTTACTGTACATTTTTTTATGTGAATCTGCAATCTGTAATGTAACTATTAACACTGGCTGTCAGAAGAATGTGTTTCCCTCAAAAATATAGAGGAGCAGAAGTATAACGTCCAAAACGTAGAGACAAAACACTCATGTAGGGTACAAATTGTACTTCCTGTTCTGAAGGAAATGTATACACTTACTTTCCACCAGTGGTGACATCTTCCTGGATTGTTTGCTTGGAGGTGAGCTATGTACCGCGGGGGCCTTCGAGTAATCTGCTCCCAGGAGTCCGTCATCTCATAATCTGCCAGAGTGTGGTGCGTTCAAGGGGTAGTTGGAATTTCTGGGATGGTGAGAGCTGGATGATAAAGCTTTCAAAGTGCTGTGGAAAAATAAAAGTCAAATGAAATAGATGTTATGGACAGAAAGTGATCACATTATGCCTTGAAAAGTTGCTGGAAGGATACAGAATGTTTCTGTCCACTGCAAATCATCGATCTATCATGGCTGATACTGGTGTGTATATGAGGTTTCCTCATATATAGGAAAACACAATGCAAACACTATAGCATGCTTTTGAAAGTTGCTGTCAGTGATGATAACATTCGGGTTGCAACTAATGATTATTTTCATTATTATTCTGCCAACTATTCTCTCAATTAATTGCGGGGAAACTGGGGAATTTTTGGGAAACACTTACTCTATACTGTATTTATATCTAAGATTATTGGTATCACTGATTAGTCAAAAAGATACACTTAGTAAAAACTTATAGTGTATTTTGACAGGGTTGGAATGACCCATTTTATTGTGGGCAGTTGAGATACATGGGTGTAAATATCAACAAAGGAAGTTAATGGTTGACGTCTGTACATTACATTCTAACAAAGAAAGTGATGGTCTCGCAGTCAATTCAATGTATGCTTTCAGATACTCTAACTGAGACAGGCTCCGAGTAAAGTTTATATTACTCATTCTGTGTAAAGACAGTTCATAGAAAATATAAAGCAACTCATGACTAAAAGTTTAATTGGTTAACACTTTAGATCACACCTCTATCTATGTCTACGTAACTTTAATACAGCCATACAATACAAGTATACAAGGTTATTTTGTGGTTAGAGAAAAATACAACCAAAGAGGGTATGGAAATGCAAACATACAGCTGTTTTTAAACTTCTCATACATGTGAAACAGGTCACACCAGGCCGAGGCCTTTTGTATCATAGGTACGATCTCATAATGCAGGAGGAAAAAAAAAAATAAAAATCACAATTTTACTGAACATAGCCTGAGTCAAGTGTACAATATGCACACTTGAAGAAAATAAAAGCTATGCGAGAAAATAAAAATACTAATAGATTGCTGCTTCTCTGCTCACTCTGGTAAAAATAAGTCTCTGATGTGTGTCCTTGGGTTCCATCTTCTGGCAGCTGAGTGCCACTGGAGAAACAAAGGGACTGAGTTGGCTGGGGCTCTGGGGAATAGTCACTGTATTCCTCATCCAATATGACAGCAGAAGAAAGGGGATGCAGGAAACTAGCTGAATTTCAGTGTTTTTTTAAGTCTTTTAATCTGTCAGATTTCTTTTATATAAATCAGTAAGTCTCAAGCTTCTCATTCCGTCTTCAAAAGAGGTTTCACGTGTGCCGCTAGGATGCTCTTTTTTCGTCTGTGTGGCTCTGACGCTGGTGGATGGGTTCTCATTGGTTATTTTTGGCTTTGGCGTGTGTGAGAATGTGAGACTTTAGGTTGGTTGACTGGGCGAACTTCTTATTGCAGCCGTCGAAAGGGCAGACGTAGGGTCGGTCTCCAGTGTGGATCCGCACGTGCGTGCGCAGGTTGAAGTCCAGAGAAAACCTTTTCCCGCAGCCTTCAAAGGTACACTGAAGGAAGCAAGACGAACAGGGGAGTTAGTTTTCACATTGACCATACATCAGACTTTGTTAAATCTCCCTCCATCAGCAACTAACTACATTAGTTGTGGGGTTACAGGTTACATTAAAAACATCGAACATGCCATTGAAGCGTAGGCTAACATTAGCGGCTCTGTCTCTATTCTGGAAAGTTCACACTCCAGCAACCTCAGCCAACGCTACCATGAGTAACTTTACATTTGCAAAACACAACAGTTAGTCCTCATCCAGAAAGCCTTTTTTTTCTTGTAATGGTCAAAATGAAAGCATGCTGTTTGAAAAAAATAAACAACAAAACTCAGCAGCCAAAGTTAGAACAAAATAACAGTCTGATCTTACATTCTTCCCTTACTATACAAGGATTAACAAGTTCTAAGCTGCATACGGTTCGACTCTTCTGCTGTCAGCTGGTGAGGATGCTGACTTTTCGCCTGGGTCATGTAGCTTTGGTCTCAGTCTTTTAGGATTATATCATGTACATAGCCATCAAATGCAGATTCTTTCATTCCTATTCTCATTTTAAGTCATTTCTAAGTGGATGGAAACATTAAAAGTCAGCTGGGGACAGTGTTTTTACTAACACTAGGTAGTGTTAGTTTAATTAGCCAGCTAAGCTCCAGCAAATAAACTCTGCTTGTGACAATCATCATTTCTGCCAGCAAACTCGACAGTTGTTGGTTAACAACGAGCAGCCTGCTGTTTTCTACCTACTAAGAATTTTAATGATGAATCTGCCACTGTTGTCACCGTGATCTGGATATGTGCCAGAACAGAAAGCTTAACAGACATGGCAACAGTAATTAAGGGGGTGAGGCTTAGTGAAGAGCCAAATGAAAAGGACTAATTTACCTGTCAAACACAACAGCCAAAATATTTCATCTTAATTGACATGTAGAAGTAATTACAGAGAGTGAATTCAAATAAGGAGAGTGACTTTTGGAACATAGTCTCGAACTCTGAGTTCATTCAAAGTCTCAAAATATTACACCAAGTGATTTATCCACCAAAGACAATGTTTCACTGCAGTTTTCCTGCATTTGGTACTCGGTGGGCGTTCATTTGTTATCCGCTTGAAACTGTCTTCAAACTGTGATACAGGTTAATGTGCTTAAAACAGAAAAAGTAGTGCCAGTGTATCTGTGTGTGGGGGAATGTGACATTAGTCCAGATGCCAACCTGGAAGGGTTTCTCCCCTGTGTGAACAAGTTGGTGACGTTTGAGTTTGGAGCTCTCGACAAAGGCCTTGCCGCACTCGGCGCAGACGTGCACGCGGGGACCGTGGGTGTGGAGATGCTTCCTCATGGCTGAGTTATCCCTGAACATCTTTGTGCAGCCCTGGGGACCAGAGGAGGTGCAGGACAAAGTTGACAAACAGCACAGGAGAGCAAATTATGTAAGGTTTGCAGTAGGGTTGTAAACTCTAAAGTGGTGCAGCCAAAACAGTTTTGTATTACTATGTACACAAATATAAATGTCAAGTGTCAGGTGTAAATGCTAAAAAGAAGTGGAGCTGCAATCATTCTTCCCTGAAGTGGAAATGCACTGTTAACAGCTTCACACTCCAATAACAGACAGCTCATGGAGAGAATAGAGTTCTTGTAAGTACATGGAAATCAATACACTTCAAGTGATTTCTGTGTGGTTAAATAACTTCTTTTTTTTTAAAAAAATTTCAATAAAGAAAGCAGTAATGTAAGACTATTAACCCTATCAAGAACAATGAACTCCCATAATAACAGACTGATAGCATGGTTTCTTTGGGGACAATGTCGTTAAGACTCACTTTATGAGGGCAAGCTATCGTCCGGGGAGCATCGTCCTCTTTGACTTTCCTGGGCTTCATTCTGTTCAGGAAAAAAGGACACTGTTAGGGCTTTTGACAAACAAAAATAGACAGATGGCTCAAGGCTATCATTGTGACACAGGTAACCATGTCATCTGCCAGTCCAGTTTTAATGTTGATTCTCTTAGTTAATCAATAACTGGTATTAGTAAGAGGCTGTCTGATACAGCAGAAATGTCTCCACTTGACATTTCACCTCCAGGCAGCACATATTTACAGGAAAGCAAAGCCAAAAAAAAAAAAAAAAAATCTTCTTTCCACATAATGATGACCAGATCTTACGTGTGAAAAATTCGACTGGTTACAGCTCCTTAAGTGTTAATATTTGCTGTTTTCTCTTTGAGTTTTGAAATCATGGTTGGACAAAACCAATCAAAGGTCAACTTAGCTTTTATTAGCTAAATGATTAAACAACAAAATAACTGTATGAACAAATAATGAAAATAAAGTGTTTGGGCAGCAGTATCACAGGCACTTTTTTGTGAGGAGTTATTCGTGACTTGTATAACAAAATACACTGGAATGAAGGTCTAGCCATAGATTTTTTTCTGCTTTAGCACATGGTCATGTGAATGGTCTTCCCTACTAAATATTACACAGTTTGCTCAAACCATGTGCACAAACATACATTAATATATGCTGACATACGAACATGCCTACAAACCAACTGTAAATGATTTTATTACTTACATTACTACCTGTTTATTTCTTCTAATTTTTGCTTTTATTCCTATTTTATTCTTACATGTTTATAGAGAGAAAACTAAGACACTAAACTCAAATCAAGTCAAAAGTACATTTAAAAAAATCTAATTTTAAACAAAAATTTAACCCGCATTTTAACCTTACAAGTTTCAGCAACACAGTATCTGACGCCTGTACAAGGTTTTTTTTTTAATCACTCCATTTCATCCCCTGATTTAATAGCATCATCTATTTTGCATATTCATGGCTGCTGTCCACAACTTGTGTTTTTCTCTGGAAACAGGTGTGTTTACTTACTGCTACTGCTGCAGAGACCCGCTGACATACACTCACCTGGCAAATTCAGCCAGCTGTTTGGGGTCTGATAGGTCGATTCCCGGGATGCCACCAGGGGGCAACTTCTTCCCTGTCATGTACTCGGAGTAATCCGGAGGGGAGTTCTCCCCGACGATCTGCTCCTCCACCACTGACTCATGGTCAATGTCTTTATTGTCATCTAGAAACACATTACAGAGACTGAACCGATAACAAAATGGTATTTCCCTAGCTACAGGCTTGAGGGGGCTGAAAACATCTGCAGATATCTCTCCTCAGGTTATATCTGGAATCACATTACTGTTGCATAATAATTACTTTGGAATTGCATGACTAAAGCGATGACCTATTTCCACATGGTAAAAATGAAATATTTAAGTTCACTCCCTACTGCAGACAGTGTTGCAGTTTTAATTAGTCATTTGCGCAATAACGTGGAAAAATAAAGAAAAAATAATAATAATATGATGCTAATAATACCTTATTAGGATGCTACCTATATGCTGTGTTTTCCCCTTTTAATGCAGTGCACTGCGTGAAACACTGATTCATCTTTGTGCAAAAACATGAAAAAATATAGAAAAAATGTAGAAAAAATATATATGTAAAATATGTAGAAATTCAAGATTTAATAATATTTTAACTTGCTAATAGTTTTGCACAAATAACACTTTTTGTTTTTCGCTGCTCTTAAAAATTACACCCTTTAAAGTGCAGAAAAGAACACTAAACACACAATAATGCACTGAATCGTTAAATGAAGATGTTCCTGCATTAGAACGACTACTCTCTACCAACCAGCAGAGAGCACTAAAAATAACTACAGATCCGTGTCCCCTCGAAAACACGATGAACAAGTATATTACAAGTAAGGAATAGGCTAACCAGCGTGGCTTGTATGGGGTGAAATGTAATACGCAACCTCTGAAAATAAAAGCCCTCTGTTGCCCTCCTGCAGAAATGATGGATTGCCCCCTGGCCCATGTTAACTGTACCGTACCTTCACGCTGCACAGGGGCAGCAGCTAGCGTACTGCGGACGCAAAGCGGTCTGGTTAACTACCACTAACAGCAGACAGAGCTAACTGCTACATCATTTACTAGCTAAACAGTACCTACTTCAAAATTTCACGCATATTAAACTTTCACACACTTCACTTAATTCTCCGGCACTACATGAGCTGCCGTTGAGCAGTAAGTGCGCCACAGTGTTGAGGCCTGCAGATATCCCAACCCTAGCTGTGTGTGTCTCCCCCAAGCACCGCCGCCATCTCTGCCTGGCCGCGACTATCGCCATTTTTTCGGGGCCGCCGCCATACTTACTAGTCTCGGGGAATATGGCGGCGCCCAGCAACACCTAAAACATGGCCTCCCTTCAAAACAAAAACATCTCGATATGGTATAGAGGGGTTTTGCACAGAAAACTTGCATTATTTGTCGCTACTCACGACGGTGCGACGGACCACTCCAGGAACTAGTCTGGTGCAGCAGGACAACGCCCTGGCAATGAGGCCTCATGCAACGGCTAACAACGGAGCTGACAGACACGGCTGGGCTAACGTTACTTACCCGATGCCCACATCGTGACAGAAAATTCCCCCTCCAGTGTCTTTATTTGCACCTGCTTCTGTTCCCATTTTCTTCCACCAGCCTCCGCGCCGCTTAAGTAGCTCTTTTTGCCCGCTTTCTTCCCACCAGTGCCGCCTCCCCGTTTCACCCGACCCACTGAGCTTTTCCCAGCCACAGTCACCAAAGTCTGCTCGATATACTCGTCCTCCACCCCCGGTGCCGGTACCGGGATGAGGATCTGGTCCTCGAACCCGCCGCCGCCGTCCGTATGCAGGTCCGAGTCATCCCCGCCGACCACCTCCTCCCGGGTCTGGACCAGGATAACCTCCTGGTGGTGGTGGATCGAGCTGGGGTCGTCCGTGACCAACGGCTGGAGCGCAATCATGGGCTGCCCGTCGTCGTCGTCGTCATCCCCGCCGACCACCGTAGTCTCGATAGTCTCCACCGGTATCGTTTCCACCTCTATCTCGTGGAGCTCCACGATCTCGGCCGGCATCTCCGAGCCGTCTGTCTCAATGTACAGCGTATCTCCGGATGCCATGTTGAATTCCGCCAGCTTGCCTCTCTCATTCACGCCGTGTTGTGCTCCTTTTTGGACCTCACAAACAGACTCACACACCCCCTGCTCTGCTCCTGCCTCCGTCTGTTCTCCCTCTTCGATAACAACTCTTCTCCCCGGCCCACGCCAGTTCTCGTCGCCACTATGGTCGCTCATACAGAAACATCGCGAGACTTTGGTGAACCCAGCTATCACAGTGTTCCTGATGGTACTTGGGGTTCCCTGGGGGGGATCCCAAACTTTGTAGACATGAGAATTAGTTATACTTGTCCTAAAAGCACTCATCTTAACGGCATTTTGGATTCCTATCATTTAATAGATAAATTACATAATAATAGTCAGCGAAGTGAACATCTGATCCAAGTGTTTATTTTCAGGAATTAGGGCTGCATCTGTTGATTGTGTATAGATTATGTTTTCAGTTAATGGAATAATTATGTTCATAAAATATTCGAAATACAAAATCCATCACAAATGACCAGAACTCAAAATTGTGTAACAGAGAGCATTAAAACTGTCCAGCAGCCCAAAAAACAAAGTATTTAACTTAAAGGGGCTAAAATGGGAAAGCAAACTTTGCAAATCTTGGCATTTTATAAATATATATATTTTTAAATAGATTGATCTCTGATTGATTTTATTTTCATTCATTGGTATTGGTCCTGATTGGACTTTTTAATGTCTAACATCTATGGTTGGAAACCTAGTGTACAACATTTTTCACCAAATAAAAGCATTCAGTACACCTTGTATTGGGACACCCTTCTTCCCAAAGATTTCCTCCCACTTGGTATTTTGTTGATGGTGGTGGTGGAGAGCACAGTCTGACACGTCAGTCCAAAATCTCCCATGGGTATTCAGTTTGGTTGAGATCTGGTGTCCGAGAAAACCATAGCGATACGGTATTAAATTACACCTCTCTGATACCCCATAAAACATTTCAGTGACCCCTCATGCTCCGTGAGGAAAAATCCACATTCACTGTGCTTCTTAACTCATTTATTCAAGCCATTACCATATTTAGTTTGCTGTTTGTAAGAGTACTCCATGTAAGGCAGTACTGCTGACTACTTCATGGTCAGCTCACTGCTGCACCTGAGACCACAATCAGTGATGTCAGTGTTTAACAGTTGCTAGCTGATGGCAAACACCTGCTGTGACATCATTAATTGGGGTGTGGCCATAGTGTCTGCACAGAAAACAGTGCAGCAGCAGTTTTCTGCTGTGTCAGTGGGGATATTGCTTTTAATGCAACCCCACTTTAAATGATCAGCCTATAAATATTTGTGAACAGCAACAGCAACCTCATGAATCACTTTTTCTTTTTTGTATCAAACCTATAAGTCATTTCTGGGCTTTGTGTGGGCTAATACATTCTCTCAGGAATTTGTTTTTACTGACAGTAAAGCCTGTAGTGTTTTATTCAACCCCCCAAACACTGTATATACATAGAAAGCTGCAGAAATTATTACATAACTTGCAGTTTTTAAGACCAGTTTCTGTAAGGAAAAGTAAACATTCTGGGTGTTATTGATACAATATTTAGCTAGCTAACAAGCTAGAGCTGAACATGTAGTTTCAGTTAAACTATACTAGGGTCTAAAAGGAACATGCCACACACCTGTCTTGATGAATACCCAGTGCCTATTTATAGATTTTTTGGGGTTTATTTTGTGAATGTATTTAGCAAATTCTTTTGCAGGGCAATTTAGCAGTAAAGCATCCTACAGTGTGTGCAGCACTTCAATAACACAATAAGGTTGCACAGAAACAGCTCAGATGTTTCACGCATCTGTGTTTTGCACTAACTGTAATTTATGGCACCTATTCAATAAAAACAGGTTTTTGTGTTTAAAAAAAATAACTGAAAAGAAAAATGTGCTGTCAAGACAAAAACACCAGACAGGCATCAACATAGCACCCAAACAAACACAAAAGGAATGAGATGGCTTCATTTATCCAAGACGTTGTTCACAGTTTTATTTGAATTCATTTTAAACTTAGTGCGTTTTTCTTTTTTTTGTTGTTGTTGTCAAACCAGGAAGCACTTTGTCATAAAAGGAGAGAATAAAATGAACAATACTTCACCATATCCTTGCAGCCAATAAACATTTTATTAACAACATGATCACAAATACTCTGGTGTATTATTTCTTTTTTTTTTTTTCTTCTTTTTTTTGTTTGTACTATTGCAATATCCAAAGAAGTTTATTCCACCCTTCGTTTCAGGTCTGAGCCTGTTTTTTTCTGCCATGGTTCCACACATAGCTGTGTTGGCGAAAAAGGATAAAAAACCTTTTTACCTTTTAAAAAATGTTCCAGGTCAAATGATGAGAAAGAAAATGTGGATGTGATCGCATGTGTATCTAAAATGAAACCAAATAAAAGGAGCTAATATAAAATATAAAAAGCTGACATAAAATGATGTGCAATAATAATTCTCAACATTATCATTACTATCATACTTTCATTATCATTTCCTCATTATTACCATTGTACTCACTACACTACTACTAGTCATATTAACAATACGTTGACAATTATAAAAATGATAGTAATAATAATGAAAATGATAGTAATGACAAAAAATGTTTAAAACAAAAAACCTGTGAAAAAAGCAAAACAAATAAAATCATGTGAATTTTATCCATTTTCCTTCAGGCTGAGGACAGAGGGGCGGACTGGGCTGACAGACAGACAGACAAAAAATGTTAAGAAATCAGAGTAATCAGTGCGAGAGTGAACCCCATTCACATCTTTCTCTTCACACAAACAAACCAATGTTACACACACATGTCTGAGGTGTTTGATCAACGTTGCTGCGTTGCTTCAACACCACAGCTGAACAGGATGAGTAGATGTCACAGTTTGGGCCTCCATTCCTGACCTCTCCCCCTCCTCCTCCTCTTCCTCCTCCTCAGGGCCACAGCAGCTGCTGCAGGGGCAATGGTTTTCGAAAAGGTGGTTCATGTCGGGGAGTGGCTCTGAAAGATTATGTCGTGCTAATTCGACTGAGTTCATGTCTAATGGCTGTAACAAGAGAAAACATAGGGAAAAATTTAGGTTGAGTGCACGGGTTTAACTGATTCTGTGACAAGTTAAAGAAAGTGTATATATTATAAATAATAAACACAGAAAAATACAAGCACCCCTCTACGGCACGTGTTGACAATGTGATAACATTTTTATTTTCATTACATTTTCCTTTAAATTTTTTAACTAATCATTTAAAAAATTACTGTATTGACTTACACATAACTCAAGGTATCCACATTGTTCTTATCTCACAATTACAGTAGAGTTAACATTATCTAGCAATTTATTCTATTATCAGGATTATTTTATAATGTTATTACATTTTCTGGCACTAATCAGATAATAATAATATTGACAGTGAAATAATTGAAGGTATTGATATTGTTCATATCTGTGAGAGTCAATACTGATGGAAATTCCAACAAGTTTTCTGGGATTCTAGTGCAACCTAGTGGTAACATTTATACATAACTACCTAACTCCCAACATCCCACTGGATAGATTTCCAATTAAACATTCATTAGTGTGAATTAGGAGAGAGACAGTGTTTCTAAATGTTGATTGATTACCCTGCTTTAGTGTTTCAACAGAAAACGAAACATACCATCAATGATTTCATCCTTCACTTTGTGCAATTCACGGAACACCTCTTCCAAGATTTCCTGGTGAAGCACAAAGAAATAAATAACACGTGTTCATAATACATGCACACTTCTTTGTTTACTGTAGAAATCTTTGTACACAGGAAGCAAATGTTTAAAGCAGAAAGTACAATCATTTTTTTCCATCCACATTAACTCTTGGGAAAACGATTTTTGGACAGCAAAGTGTTCAGATGCAGAAACAAGAGGAAGATTAAAAGCGCACAAGCCTTATCCAAATACTGGCTGATGAATGAGAGTTATTTTCAATTTCTGGCTGGGTGCTATTTATTTATTTATTTCACCTGTTTCATTCTGTCGAGGTCTAACGAGTCTGTGTCGCTGCCACTCCCTCCGGGCCGTATCCTGCATAATAATAATAAGAAAAAAATCTCTATTAGATTTGCTGCTGTTTTTCTGCTTCAAAGACATATGCAACTAGCTGTGGTAGTCCCAGCTCTCACCTTGAAGCCATTGACCTGTCTGCAGAGTTAGCTCGGTCCCACGGCTTCTTTGCACCATCTGGGCGACAAAAGGAGCACAGTTAGATGGAATAACCAGCAGGGATTTACTGACATTTCCAAAGAGCAGGATCTCAGATAGACAGATGGATAGACTGTAAGAGGTAACACATGTGAGTACACGCATATACATTTATATTTAAATCAGGGGTGGTTTGCATTTTTGACTTTGTTGTCGGTACAGAAATTTGTGTCTAGATTTATATGTTAATTGAGAATACAGAAGCCTGACTGACTCCTTCAGGAATAAGTGAAATGGAATAGAATACCACTTAGTGATAATTGCATTATACTGTATCATGGAGGATCATCATCCCTGTTCTGTAACAACCAAACTCCCTTAATACATACAGTACATTAAGTGTGATGCAGAGCAGAACAATCCAAATAAGCCTGCCTGCTGTTAAGCTTTCTTCCACTGTGACCTGTGTGTGTGTGCTCTGTGTTTAATTTTCAGTGTTTGACTTTACTGACACAACAGTACATGCCCAAACCACCTACAGTATATTACACAAAACACTTTGAGAGGTTGTAATGTAGTTTACTGTCCTGAGTTTTCCCCACCTGTGGCATTCTGTGCTCCCCGGGTGCTGGGTGATGGAGAATTTGGGTCGTCCTAAAGAAAAACACAGGAATCAATAAGCAGCACTACCCCTGCTGCCATCAAGATGATTATAATCCTCATCATGGACACTGTCATTTGAGGTATGATATTTTGCTGCTCCAAACAGCACAGGTTTCTTTTCCTCATTGGCCTCTATCTTTAATAACTATGCAAATAATTCAAATTAAGATACAACAAAATAGTAATGATCGATGATCATGCTCATCTAATCACTACCAACATTATCATAATCCCTGCTTCAATCATCATCCTAATTACCACTGTAAATCAGACAGTAAGCACCAGCCTCATGAATTGCAAAGCATCACTGTTTTCCATTCACTCACATTTTGGCTGTCCTCTGGCTTCTCTGAAGCTGCTTTCCTTCTGAGGGAGAAGAAGAAACCTCAAATAAGAACAAGGTGATTCATCTAAATTCATGATTTTCGATATTTTTCACTTGTGTAATAACCACTAATGAACCCTGAGGTGCACACTGATTATGTGGCTGCAGGATGTTAATGTTTTGAGGTTTTCTCAGTTCTTTAGCTCTGACCTTCGCGCCAACAGAGCGTTCATCTCCTCCATCAGTCCTCCGCTCCCTCCGCTTGTTCGGTTGGCATCGTTTTTGGCGCCTGAAGAGCTGTCCTCGGGCTGAGGAGAGGAGGAGAGAGGTGTGGAGGAGTGGAGAGTCCAGAGTTAGCTGCTTCTTACTGATATTTACAAATTGTAAACTTTTTACATACATCAGTCAGGTTTGGCAGAAATAATCTTCTTATATCCTGAATGACTTGGAGCAAGTTTTCATCACATCATCAAAGCCACAAAGATAAATTGGTGTCTCACTCTTTGAACGCGGCGCAGTTTGGCTCCAGCGATCATGGCGGCGAGTCCCGTCGGTGCAGGGGGCTCATCCCCGTGACTCCCTCCACCCATGGGTAGTGGTGGTGGGAGAGGAGGTTGCGGTGCCCCTGCTGAGGGTGGTGGAGGTCCCGGCGGTGGTGGAGGAGGAGGAGGGCCACCCATGTTCATTGGGGGAGGTACTACTGGTGGGGCCACAGAGAGCACAGCAGGGTGGCCTTGGAAAGGAGAACCTGGAGGGAAAGCGTGGTGCATGAGGATAAAGAAAACTTAATCAGGTCTGTTTATATGTACCTGCACTCGTACCTGTATGAGTATTTGGGTTCAGATGCACTTACATAATGATGAAAACATGTTTATTGTGAATGAGAAAACCATCTAACTACATAAATGTCAGTTGACCTGTGCCTTTCATGTGAGTACCTGAGTTGGAGGACCGTCGCTCCCGCTCCATGTGTGCCTGCATCTGCTGCTGCTGCTCCATCATCTGCCTAAAGGGACAGGAAGGAAACACAGCTGCTCACAAATGTCACGTCTCATCCCTGGTTCTGTCGTTTCATTGGCCTAAAGGAGCAGTTTAGCCAAAAATCCCACTGTGGCAGCCAGAAAAAAGTGTCCTTCTGCCTTCAAACAGCACTAGGAAACTTCAACGTCAGCAGGTCCAAAGCGTTGTAAGATCTGAAATCTAGCAATCAACAGATCCATTGTGCCCCAGCTGTGACCAAACAGTACTAAATATAGTGAGGATAAAAGCTGCACAAATGTAAAAGGTCTTTTTTCCTTATTTCTTTCTGGGTTTTTTTTTTTTACAACTAGTGGAGAAAAATGACTTAAAGATTTCTTCTTAGGTCTAGAACAGTGTTTTTGGCCACACAACACTGACATATTATCCACCTTAATTGATATCATGTTAGGAAACTCTTGCCTATTTACACATTAAGCAGACAGAGAAACATAACATTCATTTGGAGTCATGTTTGTGTTCACCTGACTGCTGGAAGTCCAGTATTTGCTCTCCTTTTAGCTCTGGTTTGGACCAACCTGAAGGGAATATCTGGCTCCTTAGCTGCTGAACTCTACACTGTGTTCACCAGCTAGTTGCTTACTTTGTCTGTCTGCTGTTTGGTGCTCAGCAGGTAGTGTTCAGTGGGTTTATCAGAGCTTTTGGCTAAAACAGCTGCTGAAAACATGTTAATGAAAGCAGTGAGACTGAGCCAAAACCTTAAAGCTGTGGGATGTAAAATCGAAATGACAGATGTGAAAACACTGTAAAACTGCAGATGATAATCCTGTGTAGATTTTTCACTATAAGCAACCTCTTTTTACTTTATAAAAATAAAAATATATGTGCAGTTTTCAAATTTTAAATAATGATGCAGAAAACATATTCTTATTCTGAGTAATCTTGACAAATGTCCTTGTTACAACAACAAATATGCTTTTCTATGTTCATCAGCTGGTCTCTAACTTTGTTCTTCTGTAGTTTGGTGCTGATCGGGTTGTGTGCAATGAGTTTATCAGAGCTTTTTTTTTTTTTTACTGAAAACAGCTGCCTGTTAGAAATGATGCTCATGAGAGCAGTAAGACAGAAACTAAAAAGCTGCATGCTGTAAAACAATGCTAAAACTCTTCACATAACTGAGGAGGACTGCAGAGCTAGGTGTGGGTAATTCTGTGTGAGTTTACTACACGCAACCCGTTTCACATCACATGTAGTCATTTGTCCCATTGCTCATACAGAAATAGTGATCAGTGTAGCTTTTAATAAACACTGTGTTTTATTTAGCTTGGAATGAAACTTACAGCACTGTATGTACTTGTAAGTTAATATCGTAACAAAACTTTTTTTGTTGTCTTTCGTCCTACAGCAAACAACAAAAGTTGAATGAAAAGAAAAAGGAAACTAAGTATATTTGAAGAAAACCCCTCTCATGTCTAGGACATCAATAACTAGAAATGATGTGAAATGACTGAAAAATCTTGGAGTTGCTAAAGTTACCACTAAACTTGCTGCTTGCTCATTATTTGGTGAAAAATTGCATCTACAGTGTGGCAGGTGAAATGATTTTCTCTGTTTCTGTCACTGTGCTGCAGACAGCTTTGCTCTGTGTAGTTTGAAGACTTTACATGACGTTGAAATCAGTGACTTGTCTACACATTTCAATCATGTTTTGACACTGCTGCACAGTTTCACTTTTGCCGTTACAGCATGAGGTAAACGTCTTTCCCCTCGTCCACTCTCTCCTTCATCTCCGTCCATCTCCTCTCTCCACCTCACTGTTCCCATCGAACAGTCCTCATCTTTGCTCTCATCTCTGTCTTTGATGTGAGAACCATATGTGTGTCACGACTCAGGAGAGAGAGAGAAAGGAGACGGCTCACGGAGAGGAAGTGGAATTTTCCAGCTGTGTGCTGAAGTGCTGAGCCAGCAACCTCCCTGATGTGACAGCAGCACACACAGTGGGAGAAAAGCAGCTGAGCAATACTGCCTCGCTACCACTGGAGAGAGCTCGGTCAAATTAATTTGCGTCCGCTGACACGCGTATACACGCAAACCTGAAACCCACACACATAAACACACAATCTCCCCTCACAATCACAGCTATAATCTTTTGTGCCAGAGGTACAGTTTAGCAGACATGGGATCAGATAGAGCTGTAACTCCCATCATATTTGTTCTCTTAAGCCCTGGCATTTGGCATTTGGATGAACCAATAGCCAGGGCTGAAATAGGTTTAAAAACAGCAACAAAGACCTAGTTGTGCCTGAATCTGTCTCTGAAGGGGAGAGAGGAGTCACAGTGGAAGAAATGCAGGCTGCTTGGTAAGCCATGGAAACTGCCTCAAGCATCATTCTAAATACTACTCATCCATTATTTTGGATTCTTCAATCAGCCACTATGACTCAGAAAAAAGATCCTCTTGTGTTTGGGCTGTTTTTAAAGTTCGCTGTCTTTATCTGACCCACTGGAATTAGTTCTGAGAAGGAGACAGAGGGTATTAAGAGGAGGAGTGGGATGAAACAGAATAGGAATAAAAGTCACTTAAGGCAGCTGTTTGCTTATTTCAGTTGCTATAGTTCATATTCTCTCTGTGTGACAGCTTGTCAGACACATGGGACTGCACTTCACCCTAATCCTAACCACACTAGCCGTTCAGACTGAGTTCACTTAAAGTTCATCCACTGGTTTGGAGATAATTCCATAAAGTGTCCTGGACAAGCCATCAAACCTGAAATACAAGAAGCCTCAACGGTAAACATTTTGGAAGCAAGACAGTAAATGTCACTAGTGGGAAGCTCTAAATATAGCAGGGAATCTTTTAACATTTCCAAAAATCCAGTCTTTGGAGTGTCACTCTGAATGTGCTCCTGTGCTTTTGTTGCACTGCTTCTCATCTGGGACTCCTCTCTTATTTAAAGGCCCTGAAAACCTATTGTTTCAGCTTTTTTTTATGGGTGATGTGATCCTAGGTGTACACACAAATCTTCTGTCACTGTAAGAACAGTTTTGTTCATTTCACATGAGAAATTTCTGTCCAATCAGAGTTTAGCAACTTTTGAATCAAAATCTGATAGTTGTGGGGTTGTTTGTTCTCCAGTCCAATGTCATTCAAATCTGATCCTCTCAGTGTGTGAGCATTTAACTCTTATAATAAACAGATTTTTACTAACATAAGCATTGAATATTTTTTAGTATGTTTAGTCATGAATATATAACTACTTATATGCTAAAGTGGTCACTAGTATGCTAGCATCCACTAATATTCACAGTGAATTTCCACTGCACTTCAGTTCCCATCAGCTGTATGGAGCGTGTTACCTTCTTTCAGCTCATTGTTTTGGAGCTTTACTGTTTTGATTCATCCTAACCTATCTCATAGTGGAAATAGAGGTAGCAGGTTTCAGCAAGAAAGCGCCAAACAGCAGACAGACAAAGTGAGTGACTAGCTAGTAAACATAAGGGAGCATTTAGTGGATAAAGAGACTTCCATTAGCAGTTGTTGATGAGC
Organism: Lates calcarifer; assembly: GCF_001640805.2. Taxonomy (NCBI): domain Eukaryota; kingdom Metazoa; phylum Chordata; class Actinopteri; family Centropomidae; genus Lates; species Lates calcarifer. Next base: position 15,673,223 of record NC_066839.1, read on the forward strand.
AAAACAGAGCAAGAAGGAGAATGAATACTGGACTTAGATTCTCCAGGTGGACAAAAGCGTGACCTCAAATGAATGCTAATATTGGTCTAGACAGTATCTCCTGGATGTGTTAAATTATCAAGTGTTAGTTCACCACATCAGTGATATCAGTGTTGTGTTTATATTTTGTTTCCACTACCAAACATCCAAAAATCAGTTGATACAGCTTTAATGTTGCAGAGGGCTTTCAACACTTAAAACACTGATCATTTCAACAGTGTGTTCTCAGTTGATCAATTTTACCTCGCTCTCTGAGCTTCTATCTCATCTGAGGTCGGTCCATTCTGGACTTGGCGCTGGACAGCTGGACCTAAAGATGCAAATGAAAGCAGAGAAAGAGAAAAAACACAGATAAAGGGAAGCTGACCTCAATAATCCATTATGAGCTTTATAATGTTAATTAAAATTAGTGCCAGTCAAGACAATTAACCACCAAATGACAGGGAATTAAACAGCGGTTGATCATTATGTCCCTTTTCTTCTGTAATGAGTAATGTGCAATGAAAAGCATATTAATTCCCCACTCTAGGTAAATGAATAAAAATTGATTCATCCACTTTTACTGGCAAGCAGAACATAATCCAGTGCTACTGCACATTAGACCAAGGTACTTCGCTGTGCCGTCACACTGCTCTTTTGTTTACTCCTGTTACCCACAATGCTCTCTTAGTGATACATGATCGTCTATTTGATTCTAGCTACTGTCTGAGAACCTCATACCCATCTCTCACACATGTGCACACAGTGTTGTCTGGGTATCTGTCTCTTTTCACCTAAATGCCAAATTGAGCAAAAAACACACACAAAAAAATCAGACACGGACCCATGAGTATTATTCTTTGATGAAAAGCCACTTTCCGACACACAGCTAGTGGATTAAGTGTTAGGAAAAGTAAAAACAGAGTGGGTGGAGGAAGTCTGTTTGAGCTGCTTCCTACAAGCAGACAGTACTTAATTAGAAGCAGAAGAAATCCTGTCGGCTGCAGATGTTGAATCAGGGACAACAAAATGCAGCTTCTGTACATCTGTTCTTGGGGTCAAAGTTAGCAGACAGGAGAGATTTTGGTTTCATCAGCATGGCATTATTTTGTGCTAAAAGACTTGAAGTCAGTTTACTGATGTACAGAAATCACAGGAGAGGAGGCTCACAATCAAAGATCTGTGACTTTCTCTAGTACCCCCCCACCCTCTTGCTTGTGATGTGATAGGAACTACAGGGCATTTGCAATGTAATCCGTTTAACACCACAAGTGAGACCTGCAGATGAGGAGTCTGATAGGAAATGTAATTAATTGAAGACACGATAAGATGAGGACAAGAGGACATCAGCTCAGGGAGTACAATCAAATCAGAGTGAATCATCGGTTTTCAGTGAACGTTTTCACATCACTGAACTCCTCTGGGACAACATTAATCTTCATTGTTCCTCCTGTGAACAACTTCAGAGGAAAGGTTCAGAATTTACGCTCACATTTGTGTCTGGGCACTGGCCTTTTTTGGGAATTGAAAAATGCGATGTCTTAAACCTTTTAAAAGTTACAGGAGTGAAAAGACTTTTATTTTGTTGATTTATGATTTCTTTGCTACTAAATGCTAATGGAGAGTGGTTGTCAAACAGCACAAAAAAAAAAAACACCAACATCTTTCATTGGGATTGCCTTCCTAAAGAGTCTGTAACCCTCCTGTCTAATGAAAGGTGTCCCTGACATTACAGTTTTAAAGCTCTACACAGTCAGACCCTTTTCAGGGTCACTACTCACTGGCGATCCTCTCCACTGCTCACATCTCTAATGGAAGTGACTCTCTGGCGGGATGATGGTGCTAATGGCTGCCATTGATCAAGTAACAGTAACCCAAAAATACCACAGGATTACAAAAGACCTGACTCATGCCTACTATCAGATACCTCACTCTATACACACACAACAGCACAGACACAATGTTTCACTACAGGCATGCAGACATATTACAGCTTTGTTTCCATATCATTATTTGTAGCACACAGGGCTGCAACCAATGATTATGTTAATTATAATAAATCAGTCGTTTGACTATTTCATTCGATTGCTTTCAAGACCTGAGTTTTTCACTACTAAGAATTTGTTGTAGGAATGAGACTGCATTAAGTTTTTATGTCAGTGCAACTATTTATTATATTTTCATGTCCACTGTTAATGGTCATAGACACCTTTTGTTTCAAATGGGATTTTTAGAAAAAATTTAACTACACACATGACTAAGCCTTAAATATGTCTTTTTTGTCCTTATAAATGTATTATATTTAACAGCTAAGTTAAGGCCAAGCAGACTTTCTTAAAACCTACAGGGCATATGTAGACTGTAGTGTATGTTGGTCATGTCTGCCATCAGGTCAAACATCATCCTGTTTTGTCTGTCTGCCATACTGCTCTGTTGTCTTGTCTTACTCTGTCTCCTTGCAACTCAGATTTTAAAACATCTTTTCAGATTTTAAAATAATTTATTGTTGTTGGTTGAGACCAATTAATATTTTATTATTACAATGATCATGGGGTCTGACGGGGGTTATTTCCTTGATCCATAAAATGTCAAGAAAATGTGGAAAACGAGCATCACAGAGTTTTAGAGACCAAGGTAAGATCCTCAAAAAGCCTATTTTGTCCAACTATTTCTGAGTTAGCAATTTCCCCTTTACCAAATCTTCTACTAAACTAGTGTAATCTATCACAGTTTAAATTAAAATCAATAAACATGTAAATGTTAGCATTAGAAGCATTGGGAACTGCCAGTCATCAAAGCAGAGAGGTGTAATCTGGCTTTACTTTTTTTAAACTTAAAAATATGTAGATGTAAACTCTGTCCTGCCAGACATTTGAAAGAAGCTGGGTTTATTTACATTATTTGGCAAATGACATTATAGTAGCAGCTGATCAGGCACTAGCTGTCCAGTCAGTGAGTCACACACTTGTAGGAATGGACACTGTAACTGTTAAAGTACGAATTACACACACACACACACACACACACACACACACACACACACACACACACACACAAAACACATAAAATAAAATAAATAATCACCATGCAGAAGTTCAGACAGGCACAGACACACAGAGCTTTACTACCTACATGACATGCTGAAGAAGAGGAACCGGCTGTAGCAGACACAGAGGCACTGGCAGACCCACTCCCTGCTGACCATCTCTCACCTTCAGCTACTCTTCCTCCTCCTCTTCCTCCCCCTCCTCCATCAACTCCCTCTCTATCTCCCTCTCCTCACCTGCCTTTCTCCCCTCCTCCACCCAGCCACAGTATCATCTGTCATCTTCTTGTAACCCACACCTCCAGGCAGCAGCAGCGTAGCGAGCATCTCTGGTTAATGTTTCAAAAGGTCAGCTTTGTCTGTAGGCTGCGCAGCCTGATGCAACTTACACACACAAATATTACAGCGAGCTGATCCACATGTATCCCTGGTTCAGACAGAGCCTCATACATGTGGATTGTCAGGCGAGTTATATTGAAATGGCACTCAAAAGAAATGGACATCAAAAGGTTAAACACTATAAACTTAAACACAGAATGTGGCTGAAACTTATTCTAAATAAATCTGTAGATTTTTGTCAACTGCTCTTTTCATGTTTAAGAATCAACTTTCAATTCTAAATCTTAACCTACCATGAACAAGAAATCCTTTAAGAGATGGTAACAATGGGAATTTTAACATTTCCTTCTGACTCCACCTGCTGTGAAGGACTGCCTGATATGATCAAAAGCTCCAGAATGACTACTAAATGTATCTAGTGGTAACATTTGTGTCAACTACAAACTATAAATAGTTACTTCCATTAGTCAATGAATCATTTACTCTATCAAATGTCAAAAATAATGACATATAGTATGCCCATCACATGTTACTAATACACAAAATATGGGTTTTAAAACTGCTTACTCAGCATAATCAACACTCACAAATTAGCACATTTCATATTTACTCAATTAATGACTATTAAAAAAAAATCAACAAAACCTGGAAACATTAATTGGCGCATTATTTCAAAACTGGAGCAGAAGTTAACAAAAGTTTCAAGACAAGGTCGACACATCCAAATAGGCCTTTTCACACTCCCAAATGATAAGAAATGCCCTTCTGACTAACCCAGTGTGAAACAGGCTCAGGTATAATCCCACACACTGGTGTTTAGTGAATTTATTGTCTATTATTTCGATCACAATCTCAGGAGGAGGAAAGGTCAGGTTTTGACCTCCTTACCACTAGAGGGTGTAGGCACACCTGCTTAGAGAGCAAGAAAAATCAGACATCATTCTGATGTTTGCTTCACAAGGTGTAAATGTGTCTTATGTAATCGGTTAGCTGTGCTGAAATCATACTCATTGGGGTGGTGGGGTAATTAGGAAACAGCACACAAACTATCTCGCTCATTCACACACACATGCATGCCCATGAAAGCTGCTATTCATGTGTTTTCAGCAATGTTTCTGTTTGTGTGTGTGCGTAGATTGTATCTCTTCATGCAGCTGGAGCCACTGTTGTATTGTAGCAGGCCTGAAAACACTGAGGCTATCAGTCTATCTATCTGTCGAGTGTGTGTATCCTTCTCTTGTGTATTTGTGCACTTGGTTTTGGCTGCTGTCACTTGAGCCTCTTTGTTTCCCGTCCCGTGTTATTAGGCAGATGAAAAGATCTGCTCTCTAGCACAGCACCCAGGGGAGATCTTCTCAATGACTCATTCTAATTAAGAGGCTTGAGGGGACTGCAGGGGGAGACACAGTGCTGCTGCTGCTGAAGTCATAACTGGCAAGCTGTGATACTCACTCTGTCTTTCAGTCGCTAATTCTATCACTCTCCAGTTTATATTGTGTCTGTGTCTCTATACGAAACACACACTCGTGCACACACAGAGCTCAAGAGGATTTGACTGCCACTCCACCGTTATAAATTACACCCGTGGTTTTTCTACAATGAAATGTCAAAGGTCTAGAGTAGATTAAAGACTGGGGATATTCTTGTGATTGGTTGCAGTGCACTCTTATACATTTTTCATTGCACTTTGACAGCATATGTCACTCTAAAAAGACTTGCTGCTGCACTGTAGGTCAGTACCTATATTCAGTTATCATTTGCTGAGGATGCTGTGTCATGACTTATATTCCAAAGTGCCCAGTAGAGGAGGACTAGGTGTGAAAATGAAGCTAATCTACATTCTAAGACTCAGGCGTGTAGTTGATAGCAGGAAATAGAGAGGTGAGAAGAAATGAGGTGGAAGGCAATAGGAATAAAGTTCTCCCCTCAGTCAGATTTTCATTCAAACTACAGGACTGTACTCAGATTGCTTTAAAAATTTCACATTCGAAATCTCATAATCCTCTTCATCATTAGGTGTGGAAGCAAGATATTTGAATCCTAAACACCAGCACACTACAAGAAACAAATAAATTCTGTCTGTAATTAGCTGCAAACTGTCTACAATACTGAAATATGTAAGTGATCGTGTCCAAATTGGGCACTGGCAGGCAGCCCAAGTGCCACTTTCACTGATCTGCTTCAGCTGCTTTATGGCCTGAGAAAAGAATGTATCTGTGTAAAATGATTGAAATTATATTTATTTCCTAATGGCATGAGGGAGGTAGGAAACTCTACACTGTATGACAAGATGTGTGACAGAGCACCAGCAGTCTAAATTATCAGACATCTTTGCTGTATTATTGATACGGACCATATTAATATTTGGCTACATTTATAAACCACTGCATCAACTACCATCTCTTGGAGTAATTTGAGTAAGTTGCCATTTCAGATAAATTTCTTTTTTTACTGTTTTCACATAAAGCACATCTCCTGTCCCAAATATGACCTTCAATGAGAATGATGACAAGCATTTTACCTGCTGACATGAAAATTCCTGAGCTGTGTTTGAATTAACCATATGACTGCAATGGGGCTGATTCTCCAGAAGGAAGTTAAGATGGAGCTAGGTAATAGGTAATAATGAGTATGTGAGGTCTTCCTAAAATAAGGAAATTGTCCATAATAGCCTTCCTGAGCATTTTTCCATATGTGCTCATTTGTGCAGGAAATGTGTGTGTGATGCCCTGAGGGAAAACACACCTCCATCCTGAGCGCTGAGGACATTGAGGGCGAAGAGCATGGCGTTGGAGAAGGTGGTGGCCTCCTCCTTGCTGGCGAAGTTGAGGCCATAGACCTGCCTGGCATCCCGCCACTGGTGGAAGGTCGGGGTGGCCTGGTTGTACTTGAGGCCCTTAACTATGGAGTAGTTGATTACCACCTATAGGAGAGGAAGAAGGGGGAGAGCAGATGAGAAGAGGAGCTGCAGTTTACTAAAGGATGACTGCAAACAGATTTTTCACTGTGGAGCGTTTATCTTAAACATCCATTCATCTTCTTTATCTTCAGGGTGATAAACATCTGCAGCAACATCGGCAGGGTGCGGAGATAAATACAAACATGATTGCTATTCTCATGACTCTGTGTTACTTTGAGAAAAAGACCTTTCAATACCACAGAATGCATCTGTATGGATTTAATGATTTGGGTTTTGTCTAATGTAGATAAAAAACTAAACTTTTTTTAACCAGCGTTCATGGGACGCACAACTTGTAAAAAGCTTTGAAATGATCACCTGTCACAGGTTTTAAGTATGTACACTGCTGGCCATGACTTTTGCCACAGCTGCTCATTTTTTGGATACATTGGTTACGTGAACAGCTTTTTGAAGCAACAGAGAAAATCTACTCCCAACATCCTTTTGGAGAATGTGCTAAAAATATATCAATACTTACTATACAATAATTTACTTTCCTTTATTCTGAGGACTTTAGGTATATGTGCCCAAATGTGTCATTCAAGTATTTTCATTTTGTTATTTAGGTTGATTGGTTTAATTGTATTTTTCTTTTGAAATTGCAATTCTGTCTTATTAAAGAATCAAATATATATGTAATGCTTGCATTGCTTCCATAGGAAATCTGTACTATACAGAGACATAAATAATGAATGTAAATACATTCTTTTAACCCTAAAACAGCCATTTAACCCTGTGGGATCCAGCATTTTGGTACCCATCAAGCTGTTCAACCCCATACCTCATGTTGGTTTTTGGAATTTACAAATATAGTGGAACAAGCCTACACACACACACACACAACCACACAGACACACAGAATAATAGTTATAGGGTGCACACTTTGCACACATGCTCAAGTGTCTGTTTTAAACCACCATTTTGTGCTGTTAAACTTCCTTTCAGTGACAACTGCAGTATCTTTTTCATGCGTGTTACTTCAAAAGAAAGCACACAATCACGATCTAAAATAGCCTGAATGCTCTGTGTGTTGCAATCCTCCCGCAGAGCGATGAAATCTCTCTCTCTCTGGTGACTGAGGGGCTGTAATTAGTAACACCCTATCTTCACTTTTCTCAAGCTGCAGCCCATGTGTCACAGCTGCTGTTACCTGCTGGTCCTGCAGCTTGACGCCCACCACTCTGAACGTGTTGTTGGCAGTGTTGTGGTAGATGTTGATGCGGCTGAATCCCTGCTGTCCGGGCTTGATGGGCACCCACTTCTTACTGGTGTCATCGTAGACCATGACCGAGGCCCGCGCCTGGCAGATACTCTGCTCACTGGGAGTGAAACAGACAGACAGAGAAGAGAGAGATAATTATGGACAGACTGTGTGTGAAACAACTGATTTAAGGAAAACCATTGTTGGATATTTTTATGCAGTTTGATATCATCAACTTAATAATAATAATGTTCAACATGTTTCTCAAGTTACCGACTTGTTCAATTTAATAAAGCTCAGAAGCTATAATCCAGCTATATTACTATCTACTATTATCTTCAGTAGCATTTTCTGAGGGTTTTTAGGGTCAAATGTTCCTTCAACAATAAAGCTGGATGCCCTGTATTTGTCTGAGGATGTAAATTACATTACTAATTATAATTACAGTGAACAGGGCAACAACTCTTCTAGTCTTCTAATCCTGTGTTACGCTAATAGTCTAATCCAAAGTGTAATCAAGTGCTTGTCCAGCATCTGTTGATGTTCTTAATGAGAGGCGATCTTAATGTGCCGTGTGTGTGTGTGTGTGTGTGTGTAGCCTCCAGTGTTTGGTCTGTCTGCTTGCCCATCTGACTGCATTTATCACAGCCCACTGAGGCTCTCGCTCTCTCCACTTTCTCTCAATGTAACACATATACATGTACACACACACACACACACACACAAATTTCAGTATACTGTAAACAGCAGTGCCAATCGCAAGGAGTTTCATGATGTGTTTTACAGACAAAAGGTGCATGAAGAATCTCTGCAGAGTGAAGAGGAAAACAGAAGCTCAAGGTGCAAGTGTATGAGGGCTGAAGAGGAAAAACACAGGGGAGGGACAGAGAAACAATTTTGACTTGCAAATGAGATTAACAAGAAGAGTCCCATCTGTGTCTTTGCCTCTTTGCCAAGCTAAAATTAGTGGATCAAACCCTCAGGCTGAGCGAAAGAGCTGCGTCAGAGAAGAGAAGGAGGGGAAAAAAGAGAAAGCGGGGAAAGTCTTGGCTTCTAGATGCAGCATAAGGTGCAGGGAGAGAAGCAGTGCAATGATATTTGAGTGAAAGCAAAGTGAAAACTGTGAAAAGGAACGGTTCAATATTTTGGGAAATATGCTAATTTTCCATCTTGGCAGGAGGTGAGAAGGCTGATGCAACTATCATGTTTCACTCAAGAGTGAAATTAGGGGAAAACACTTAACCTGCCTCTGTCCATAATAATAATAATAATAATAATGAACACAGAGGATAAACTGATGGATAAACAGTTCCAGCGCATAAAACCCTCTAAAATTGCTAAGTTGTTTTTAGCCATGCAAGTGATGTGGCTCAAGGAATTGCACAACCATGTGGTTGAAATTTGAAAGAAGTGTCGAGTATTGGATGGACTTACAGACATTAATATCTCCCTCAGCATGAATTATAATAATTTTGGTGATCCCCTGCTGATTTTCCCATCAGCCTCAGCTATAACTTGTTGGCAAAACACCACAGTAAACATTATACCTGCTAAAAATCGGCACTATTAGTATTGTCATTGTGAGCATGTCAGCATGCTGATGTAAACATTTAGCCAAAAGCACCAGTATCTAAGTACAGAGTGATGAGAGTTGCTAGCTTGGCTGTAGACTCTTACTTTAATGTTATTATGTGGAAAAAACAAACCTATTACAAACCCTTAATTGGTAAGTAGTATAAATAAATTCTTATTTTTGAACCTTAAATAGAGCCAGGCTAGCTGTTTCCCTCTGCTTCAATTTTGTTTTTGTGCTAAGCTAGGCTAATCGCCTCTAGGCTTTAGCTCCATACGTAATACCCAGACGCAACAGTAGTATTGACCTTTTTATCTAACCCCTGGCAAGAAAGCCAATAAACTATTTGTCAAACTATTGTTTTAAGTGAGAGAGAGATTTTAAAGCACTGACAATGGGAAAAATGACTCTATTCTGGGATAGAAATTACCTCAACATGACCATAGAATAAAACTGCGTGTGTGTGTGCCTGATTTGTGCACAAATAGTATCGCACAGCAACACATATATTCATGAAAAGAAGCACTAGGCTAATATTAGGATAAAGAGAATAATACTTGCTTGCCTAGGAAAGCAGCAAGAGGCAATTGAAACTTGTAGGACCAGAATCCATTCAAATAACACAACAAAAGAAAAAAAGCTCAATATAATACCCTGCTGCATTCATTTTAAACCAGAAGTATAAATAACTTTCTTTCAGGTTGTATCATACTCTCTACATACATTATCTTGCATTAGTGGTTTTGATGTGCACGCGTTTGAAATCAGCCCGCCGAGCAGCAGGGCAACTATGTGTTTAATTTATTTTCTTTAACTTGTCGACTCTGTTAATTTTTAAAAAGGAGTTCTTGGCAACTAGCTGAAAATGGCATCAAAGGCCCAGAAGCATGAATAAATGAGGTTCTTGTGCTAAAAGAGACTTGAGCAGGAAAAACGGAGGAGACAGGGAGAAGGAGATGGAGTGGTGGAGAGAAAAGAGAGAAGCTGTGAAGGAGCTGAGGCGAGTTCCTCTGACTGACAGTTATAGGACGGACACACTAAAGTACACACTCTTACATGCACGTGTACACAATGCAGGAACCTATCAGTAGTGTAGATCGCTCCACGTCACACCCGTTGAAAAATTAACAATTGCTCCACAGAGCATGAATAAATCAGATGCTTCTGAATTTACCTTGACAGCGCATGGGCATGCGCACACATATGCAAGCACAGGACACAGCCACACACTTTAAATGCCATCCTCCTTGGTCTGCTCATGACTAGTTGGTACTACAGTAAATTCAAGCAGACAGGGGCAGACAGAGAAATCTCAGAGAGCTGCTCAGGAATCCTCTCCTCTAGTTGGAAATGGTCCAATCACAGAGCGGGATGACTGATGCAGGGGAATCATGTACAGGTGTAAAAGGTGCTTGTTCACTATCAAAGACTGAACCCTGAAACTGTTATTTTTCAGTCTATATAACCTCATCCCTTATTGACTTTGAACATCACCACGTAACCTTGACAGTACAGACAATGATGCCTACACCCATTGGCTACTGAATGCAACACGAACCCTGACAGCACCCACACGCATGAGAAATGCAATGGTGGGCATTGTGCAAATTATGGATGCAGCTCTTCTCCCAGACTCTGATCTTCAGCTCTGCAACTGCTGACTGTACTGAACTTGCTCAGAGCAGAAAAGACTTTTAGTTTCAAACAGCACGCACAGTGGAATCACAGTCTGTTCCCTTTCAAGAAAGCAGAAAATTGATGGTGTAGTAGACTTTAAATATACCTTTCAGTGTCCTGTGCAGCCTGATTTGTAGCTGAAATAACAAAATAATATGATGCTATCAGTATTAATAGCTTTTGCAGCCACAAACATGTTAAGTTAATAGGTTAGTGTGTCTATCTAAGGTCAGATTAATGAGGGTTGGTAATGATAAACACATGTATTATTCATCCACTCCGCTGAATGTTTGCAGGGTTGAAAAAAATAATTATAGCTAAAAAACTTTTTCTCTTTCATCTCTTCAAAATGTACACACACTAGGAAACACATACTGTTCACACACAGCAAACCCACTATGTTTCTCTGCAGGTCAGAGATCATTTCAGGGTTAATGAGATGCCAAACTCCTTCTATAATTTTTGTTTTTTCTCGCTTTTTGTCTCTCACACATTAAAATAAATAAATCACACTTGCATAAAATCTGCACCACGCAGGTCAAATGCATTTCAAAAGTATTTAGCTGATCTTTCATCACTCATTAGAATATTAGCAGTCTGCTCACACCTGGACCAGTCACATTCTTTAACTCTAACTGGTAGTGTCAAAGTGTTCAGTTCCCCTCTCTATTTCTGGATCCAAACTTCCTGTCTGCCTGCACTAAATTTACTCTGCTAGCATCACTCCTCTGATCCGAGACGAACGGCACAACTACTGAGCTGTCACAGGAGAGAGATACGCTTTTGACTCAGAGGAAACACAGGTAGAAAGAAAAAGAGGAGGAGAGGAGAGGAGATAAAAATATGGTTTGAAATATACACATTAACAAACCCCTGAAGCATGAAAACATAATTAGCACTTTGATCCTCTCTGCTGCTGATGAATTGCCAAAAACAGACAGAGGTGGAATTTAAATTTAGCACAATAACTGCTTGGTAATGTCATTTTGCATAGCAAATTTCATTGAAAATGTGAGTGGATGTTTGACTTTCTGAACAGTTTCCTTTCATTTTTCTGTGTGTTTCTATGAATCAGCACCAGCCAGAAGGCGAGCCAGTTAGTGAGGAACTAAAATTGTAATATCAGTTGCTCTGAGTCAGTTACGAGCCTTTGGTTAGTGAACATTATATAGAAAATAGACAGTATAACTGTCACTCCACTCTCTCGTGTTCATTTGTGCTGCTCTCTCTGTGCGAAAACACTGCTGTCAGCGTGTGTAGCTGTGAGGATGTTTTCATGTGTCAGCCCCAGTCTGTCTCTTACACTAATCTGTGCTGTCAGAGGGCCTTGTATACATCTCAGTGTCCACGCGGCAGGCAGGCTGCAGCTCTTACACCACCCTACAGACATCATAACATCAAAGCTATTGTGCTGCTCTACTTTCTGGGGCCTCTGTGCTCAAGGCAGTGGTGCGCTAACAACAAAGAGGCGTCTGCTTGAAATAGAAATGCAAATGCATGTAAATTTGGGTATATTCATGTTATAGATTCTTAACCTACACTCCACTTAGAGTGTCTGAGGAATGCATAGGTAACCAAAACACCGGTGGACCAAGATCGAAATAAATTCGTTTGAAAGATTTGACCAGTGGATATTATGATGGAGAAAACGGTTTTCCACAGGGAAACATAACCAATCACACGCATCACTTCTTCTGTGGCTGGTCTTGAAGTAGTGTGTGAATTCACCTTTTACTGCAAGCCTGAAAGTTAAACCTCTGTTTGTCTCTGATGAACCTCATCTTCATGTACAACAAAGGCAACACACTTGGTGCCTGTGAAGGACATCGCTGACACTGTGAAACCACAGAAACCAGCAGTGTGTGATTGATACTGCAACGTTTGGCCCGTTATCTCTCGGTAGTGCTTATCAGGTTTCATGTAACAGAAACACAAACTTTTTCTGACCACACCAGTGGAAATTTGTCTTTGGCTTGACAGTGCTAAAGTAGGCAGAGGCAGCATACGTCAACTACTAAAAATTACATTAGACAAGACAAGAGATTATGATGTAGAGACGTTCAAGCAAGAAATGTTTTTTTGAATTAAGGACCTCCAAAAGGCACTGTTAGTTGCCTTTGGATTGAACTGGTGATGCTGTTTCAAAGAGTCAATTTTAGGTGTATTTTTGGTGTGGTTTTAGGCAAGCTTACTCTTTCTCAGTTCATTGTCTCATTCTGCAACAGTGTTGACAAACAGCACTGTCATAAAGTCCTTCTTAACAGGTTATAGACAACTGTAGCAACCAAATAAGATTTTTGACCTCTGACCTCATGATTCATGGCTTCAGTGCAGCAATGATTTAAGGACCAAATAGGCTTAGATCAGACAGAGAAAGTGTTAATGACATAAATAGATAAAATAAAAAGACATGTCACAGGCATGAGCAAACAAACAGACAATATTGTCCATGAGTGGAGAATTGCCAGTAGGGAACAGTGACTGTCATAAGGAGATCAAAATGTCCTAAACTGATCTGATGGATTAGCTTGACCAGTGATGCTGCTGAATCCAGAACAGGAGGTTAATACATATCAAACCTTGTGATGACGCACCACTAAAAATAGAGATGGAAACACTGAAAACAACATGACAATCAAAGCAACACAGAGCTGTGGCCCATTTGCCATTCTGGCGAAAATGACAGGATATCAGGAAAAAATATATTGTAACTATAAAATATATTGTTACCATAATAACAACCAGCACACTTAAAAAAAAAAACCTCTCTCCACATACTCTCCACATTTGAGGCATGACAACACTTAATGTACAGTCAGTAGTGTGTAAAGTATAAAGTATAGTTAAATGGCATGTATGCGTACTGTAATTGACTGTGCTCACTCATCAGCGAAGATGATCAGTCGTTTAGCTTGCCAGTCAAACAGAAATAAGATATGTGTGTATATCTGTGTGATCTTAAAACATGAAGTTAGATCCAAGGTGGAGACACTGGCTCACACGCAAACTTTTCTCTTATTTGCAAACCAAATTTTGAATTCTCCTCTGAGATTTGTTGCTTCTCATTTGCAAAAACAACACTCCCATTCTCTTAGCCTTGATACTGTCATTACACACTGCAGCAGCGACCTTGAGACAAGACGATCAGCTCCATTATTTCCAGACTAAGATTTAGATCCAACAGTCCTGGCTAATATTGCTGTCTGCAGACTATGAGGCTGAGTCTACTTCATTCCAACCTCTCCTGTCACCTTCACTGCTGTTTCAGGAGATGTTAGCTTACACACAGTCCCTTAAAGTGAATGACTAGACAGAAAATCAATTTATATTCAGCCCATTTATCCATCACTGCTGATCACTACACTTGATCACTGGATACCTTAAGGTAGTAAAGATTTTTTGTGTTTGTGGTTCAGTAGCAATGAAAGAGGAGGAGTGTGGATCACAGAAAGTGTCTTTGTGTCCCACAGCCAGCTGCTTAGAGAGAACAGCCAAATCCCGAGGGTTAGCTGGCAGAACAATTGTCACCACAAACTGTTTGTCTTTTTGTCTAACTCCTTTACAAAACACTCTCTGTTTTCCTAGACAGGAGGAAAATGATGGAGAATCCTCTGCCTGTACACTGGCCAAAAATGATGCACAGTGAAACTTCTTGTATATGCATGTGTGTGTGTTTTTGCGAGTGTGAGCATCATCTGCATGAAACATCAAAGCTGCATAAAGCAGAAAGAAGAACAGCTGACAGCTTAAACATTTATAAGCATGCCAGGGCAAAGCTACATTAGCAGTGAGACTGAGCCTGAGCTAAACCACAGCTTTCATAGAAAATGGGCTAAATTGAGCTAAATCGCCACTACGGTCCAACCACAGGGGCCAGTTGGCATAATGAGGAGCCACTTTGGTTAAATGACATTAATTTCTGCTCCCATCTGAGTCTCTTAACACTCATCTACTGTCGATAGTTATTTTAGGAAAGATGCACAATCAGTGAAGGAAAGAGTTTGTCCCAGTTGCTGCTGCTGCAGCTTCTGTGAAACTAGAGCTTGCTGTGTTGGACGTCAGCCGTGTTTGCTCTGCAAAAATGTACAGGGACCTTGTTCTCCTGAAACTTTGTAAAATGATCAAAAAGTTTTGACATGCAAATGTATTCTCTGTGCATGAAAAATTCTACAACCAGGACAAGGAGACTCCACTAGAAGCAGACAGCAGCAGAGATAACTAGTTTGTTAACAGAGAGCGAGCAAGCTTGCTGGCTCAGAAAACTTTTCAATAACTTTTTTATAAAAAATGTACAACCCTACTAGTAAAATACCAGAGGGGGTGTAACAGCATAGCACATGAAAGAAACACAGGGATCTATTGATACTTATTACTACCATGCTCCATGTTAGCAGTTAGTTTATTTATTAACAACATTTGGCCCTGTTTACACATTATATCATATAACCTTTAGTGGTAAAAAGTATGTGTCTGAATGGTGTACAATAAAAAAAATGTAATGTGTGGGTACACAGCAAAATCAGTAGTGTGAATTCAACACCTATTGAGTTAAATTCAACACTTTGAAAGTGTCTATAATGGCCCACACTACATAGATTTAAAACTCCATAATAATAATATTAATACTCCACACTATGACGGAGTTCCAGCAACTCTCTCAATAGTTGAAATTTAACACTAGTCAACACAGGTGAGTGTTGAATTTATTCAACACTAGTGTGTAGTGTCAAAAGTTAACACTATCCATTCTTTTTTAACACTGGGAGGAAGCTGGAGTACCTGGAGAGAACAGAGATAGAACAGGGAGAACATGCAAACTCCACACAGAAAAGCCCAAAACATGCCGTTACTGCAAGGCGAGGACACGGATGTTATTAGCAAACGTTGTTAGCAGAGTATGTCATTTAACTCTCTGTATCAACACTGACACTGTCTGAGGAATAACTATCTTATAGTTGAATTAGACTTTAACAAGAGTTTAAATGACTTTGACACTGAAAATCAAAGACACTTTTGATTTTGCTGTGTAGAGCATATTTGATGTGAACACACTGACAATTGAGATCCACATCACATAGGCCCTCTATATATAATAGTACCTGCAACTGAAACTCAAGTTTGACTTTTTTTTTTTTTTTACTTTCCAAAAGAATGCCTTCATTTATTCCTGTAAGAGGGGAGCCGAAGTATAGCACTATAGTGTGTTTGTGTGTGCACATGTTTCTGTCCCATGTTATAAATCACCGTGTGTTTATGTGCAGAAGCATGTTTATGCATACATCTGTGAAAAATGGGCTAGAAGAAAGTAAACTGTCAGGCTGGTTTGCAGGCCAGTTACATAAGCAGCTTGCTTGCTTGCGTATTTGAGGTTTTGGTAGTGAAGGGGGGAGGTGGAAAAAAAATGAAGGAGGGAGACATAAAATGAGACAGAGGACTCAGAAGAGAGAAAAATGGGCCTGCACTGACAGCAGACTTTCAAACAGCCTGCCGGCTCTAATACAAACAGTTATAAAACAGCCCAAACTGCTCAACTTGCAGAGGAAAAATCTAAAAATAACTAACCCTGGCTGAATTAGGTTTTATATGTATGGAAATCACTATCATTGTGTGCTTGTGTAAATGTTATAGTTAAGGTCAGGCAGTCTTATGACCCAGTGGAGAAGATGGTTCATGGGAAAGCTGTACCGTGACTCAGTAACAGCATTATTGTTGAATATGACACTGCATATTAGAACCAAAATAGAACAGAGCTTTTTAAACTTCATCTCTGTGGACCCAGAGTTTTAAATCATCCCTCTCTGGCCCAATTTTTGCAAGCTATTGTGCAGGCTAATATAGCAAACTGTGCACCATTTTAAACCAGTGGCACAGTTAGGGACATTTCCTGTCAATATGATATAACCAGAAAATAGCAACATAAAGAAACATACAGCTGTTTTTGCATGTTATAGCCCATAGATACTAAACTGCATTTATTTGTGTTTTTAGCCATGCAGGCAAAGCAATGTGTCCACCACTTAAGTCCAGAGAAAATATCTCAACAACATTTGGATGTTGCTGTTGCCATGAAATGTGGTTCAGACATCCAAGTCTACTGACTTTGGAGATCCCCTGATTTTTCCTCTAGTGCCACTGAGGTTGACATTTGTGGTTCAGAGTGAAATATCTTGACAACTATTGGACAGCCTACCATAAAATTTAGTGCTGGTATTCAAGGCCTTTGGGGATAAATCCCACTCATTTTGGCAAAATTCTCTGCAGCTCCATTGGCAGGTCACAGTTTATTTATTCTGTGAAATAGCTCAACATATGATGGATTGGCAAAAAAAAAAAAAAAAAAAAAAAAAACACCACAAGGGTGACTGAGGTTAAGAGTGACATACACTGGCAGCTACATCGGTACAAGTATTCAAGGTCCCAAGAGGATAACTAATGACTTTTTCACCTAGCACTGTCATGCAGTTCATGAAGAAATACCAACAGGTACTATGACAGGAATAGACTGGTTTTGGTGGAAAGATCAGCTTGCAGACTTGAAACTAGTTGGCTTTCTGAGTTTCTGACTGGTTATTTTAGTGCTTGTGCTAATATTGAAATATCTGAGCCTCCTACAAGCTCCTCCTAGGCCTTCCATCATCCGAAGAAAGCTAGAAGCTAGAAGATAGTAAATTACATTCATCCATCTATAAAGCTAAAATATGCTTGGGAAAATAAGGAAAACACATTTATGACACCATATTCTAACCCATCATTACATATCAAGACTTTCTAAACATTATTTTCTGTGTAACAAAGTATTTATTTCTACATTTATTTTGATGCTGTACAACTCAATGTGATGTTAAATCTGCTACAAAAGTAATTCAAAAGCGTGCTAATCAATGTGTTCCTGAGTGTGTGTGTGCGCGTACATTTTAGTGTCCTCAACTTGTGTGTATTTGAATGTATGACAGAGCCTGGAGACCCTGCAGAGAAGACACACACACACACACACACAGAGGACATCACATGCACACGAACACACACTCACACAGTCCTAGACTCTACTGCCGACTGCTGAGACCATGCAAGAGCACGCTAATCTGTTGGCATGACAACTGGAGTGGAATATTCGCTTGGCCTAGAAAATATGGCTGTGAAGAAAAGATGAATGAGCAGTAAGGTATAAATAAAAAAACAGCAACATAAGCCCTCAGACAGTCTGCATTTTAATTACAGACCCCTGTCTTTGCAAGATTACTACACAATGTCCTGTCTCATCCTCTGTTCATCAAATAACTGTCTCATGAGGCTACAACTGTCTATTATCCTGGGTACATGCATCTGTATGTGTGTGTGAGACAGTCAGTGTGTGTACTGCTATGAAATATTGTATGAGTTCTAACCGCTGTCCCATTGCCTCGAAGGCAGACACTACAGATTCCACAGACCGTAAAGCATGTTTGTAAGTATTTGCTGTGTTTACAGTACATGTTAGCTTGCTTTGAGGGTTTTGTTGTTCTCTTTTCAAACCACTAATAAAGCCTTAAACGTCTCTGACAGTCCACGGAGGTCAGATGGGATGGCCACAAAGAATAGAGCCACGTTCCGGTCCCATAAAACAGGCATGAATTTATGGCTTAATTCCAGCTGAAAGCATGTGAGGAGAGTGCAAGGATGAGGTTTCTTTTACTGCTGCTCTGCATGATCGCATAAAGCATTTAAGAGTTTCCTTAACTCCGAGCGCGAGTGCTGAGACTCTGAAAAAGCAGCACAGCAGTGGGGGAAATCTTGCTGGGGAGGGCTGAGTCAAGAGGTTTTAATGTGAGATCAGGTGCTCTCAACTTTTATGTTTGGCCAATACCTGCATGCATTATTAAGTGTTATGGATGAGAAAGTCTTGCTTTAAGATTAGAGCTTAAGTGGTGTGTTGGAGGTTTGAAAGAGGATGTTAATTGCTGACTGCGGTTTTGAGCCAGTTGTACAAAATTTAAAAACTCATAGAGGCGTGCTGTCACATCAGTAAAATAGCTGGTACAAAAGGTCTTAAAGTGAGTTGGCAAGCATACTTTGGATAGTCTTAACTCCTAGCCACTGTCCTTACATCGTCTGGCACCCTCCAGACTTAACCTACCATCAGGACGACAGGCAGAACAACAGAAATTAAAAAGAGGACTGTCTGTGTCTGACCTCGCTTGGCTTATATCAGATAGACTGAACAGAGTGGAAAATAACTGAGAGCCTCAGCAGCGGAGGATTTAGACTTGGGATGGTCCTTTATGTCTCTGCAAAGACGACCAAATCCTCTGACATAACAGAAGCATCGCCAGAGACAACACATGGTCAATAGATCCCTGATGAGTTGACTTCAGCATTAAACAAACAAGTTAATCTGCTGTGAACTCAGTGCAACCTGACGCACAGCTGAGATTTGATAAGGTGCATGCAGATGAGATCTGAATCCTGCAAGTGTATGACGATCACTTCAAAGGAATCATTTGACATATTGAGAAATAGGCTTACTGAACTTTCTTGTTGAGAGTTAGATGAGACGATCCATATGCCACTCTCGTGTCTATTGAATATGAAGTTATAGCCAGCAGCTGGTTAGCTTAGCTTAGCATAAAGACAGGGGGGAATAGCTAGCCTGGCTTGATCCAAATATAAATTATAGAATATATATATATATATATATTTTTTTGGACAGAGCCAGGCTTTACCCCTATTTCCACGTTTTATGCTAAGCTATGCTAATATACTGTTTGCTGGACCTACATATTTGTTTTCAGCAATATATTTCCTAAAATGTTGAACTGCTCCTTCAAATAATATTTCATTTCTGCTTTGTGTGTGGCATTAAAAGCTTCAAGTCCTGCAAGGAGCCAGACATTCCTGTCTTGTTTACTCTTCGTGGGAATCTTGATCTTGGCTTAATGAGCGTTTGCTGGAATTTTTAATACCAAATCTAGAGCCCCAGGCCATCCTCATCTACCTCCAACTGAAGCTGAGTGCTACTGTAAACACACTAGAGGGATCAAACTTTGTTGACTTCCACTGGTCAATGTGTGCACATGCATGTAAGGAGGTCAGTCATTCTCATAGTCAGCCCAGGCATGAGCCTGCGAAACAGTTGGGTAGAGACGTTCAGGCCCCATGCTGAGCAGAAGTGAAAGCACTAAAAAGGAGCAAAGGAGACTGAAAACAGAAGAAAAAAGATGGGAGAAGAGAGAAAAAATGAAGACAGACGCAGAAAAATAAATGAAGGAGGCAGAGATACATAAGATACAGAGTATAGTGAAGAGCGGGGGTGGCTTTAAAAAATGCATGCGTCTCCATTTGGCAGAGGGGAAAAGAATTTCCCAGCAGAGAGGAGACTGTAGGTGAGAGCATAGCTGGAGCATTAACACTCAGATTACCTAATAGAAAGACTTTCCCATCCATGGAGGAAGAAAGCAAAGAAGGAAAGGGTGGCGGGATGCCCTCAGGCTGAGCTCGCTCTCCCCCATGATGCCATTTAACTGCTGCTACTTACTGTGGAGCCTCACACACAAACACACACGGATGCACAAACACACACACCGCAGACATGTTTACATGTGATCCATTTTACAGTTGAGTGTTTGCTGAATGCCATTAGGTTAAGTGCTCTCCATTGCAGACTGCAGGAGGACCTGATAGTTGGCGTAACGCACACTCACAAGCATTTGTAATTGGCAGACTCGTCCTCCTCTGAAAATACACAATGCTATCTATAGTAGACATGCGGTCATGTACTGTTCCTTGTTGTGCCACAAATCATCAGTCAGTGGATCCACTGACCCAGAATATTTCATAAATTTTCAGCAGTCTTATGCTTATGCTGTCTTATGTTTGACATGCATGTGCAGTGGACACCGTCTCTAATCTGTCAGAT
Organism: Lates calcarifer; assembly: GCF_001640805.2. Taxonomy (NCBI): domain Eukaryota; kingdom Metazoa; phylum Chordata; class Actinopteri; family Centropomidae; genus Lates; species Lates calcarifer. Next base: position 15,693,928 of record NC_066839.1, read on the forward strand.
CACACTCCACTGAGAGAATAATACAGACATTTGGTCTCCTCTGAGAATCCTGAAAAACAGAAAGCCCTTCCATCAACCCAAGACCTAATCCTCAAGCAATAACTTACATTACAGCAGCTCTTGGATTTAAGTCAAAGGCTTTCAAGGTGAATGAAATGAGTGAGCTGAAGGGAGAATCAGCCAGTACAACTGAAATCCTTTCTTTTTAATGGAAGAGGTCCAGAAAATCCAAAGATATCTTGATTTAATCAGATATTGAGAACTAGTGGAAAAAAAGAGACCATCCTCTATTCACAACTTTTCTCTGTATAAATCTTAGCTCCTTGAATTGTGGGAACCTGACACCCACCTGATAACTTTGGCAAACACAAGTTTTCCAAACGGAAAACAAAATAGACCTTTTTCACAGCAGACATTTTAGCATGTCATAGCAGGAAAGGCACAGGTGTAATTGGTAACACTAACGACTGCATTCCCTTTAGGTGAACTACCTCCTGGGTGCTGGCATTAGTTCTACTCCTGCCTTTGTTTCTGAGACACAAAAAACGACTACAAGACAAAATTAATTTAAATTAATTTTTCATTATTTTTTGTGGTTAGTAGCAGTTGAATTAGCCAAAATCATGTGTACTGAAGTTCCACCACACAAAAAAACCTATATCACTGTGTTATCACATCTGAATGGAAGACTGGCTAACAGCTAATGACTGGTAACTAACAGCTAGCTCATAGCTAGCTTCAGCACAGAAGCCTCGTTGATATCATTGTCAGTGTTAGCATTGGTAAAAATTAACTTAAAACAACAGGAAATGTGTAGTTCTGAAACTATTTGACACTTTTCCGATTTTGTATTTTTTTTCTCTATGACACAAAAAACATTTAAAAACCCCACAGTATTTGAAAAATGTAAGGAATTTTTTATAGTTTTGGTTTCTGCCAATAAAAATGAGACACTTGCCCAACAAAACAGACTGCTTTGTTCACTAACAAGCAGCTGAAAAAATACATAGACCATTAAACTGAAATTATGACCTGCTGTAGAAAATTACCAAGAGGTTAGAGTTTCTGCCTGTAGCTTGAGGAGGCACTGAGGCAGAAGGTCTCTCTCTGTATGCGTTTTTGTGTGTGTGCATTTCTGTGCATACATGTACTGTATGTGTATGTGTGCTCTCATGGATTGGCCAGTACTGGTTGTCATGGTTATCTGGCTATACTGTGGCTAAGTCTACCACAGTCACCATGGAGCTCAGGCTGTCTCTAATATCCCAGGATCCCTCACAAAGGTTTTTCCAGGGTGTGTGCCACGCCAAAACCATGTTCAAACATATTTTCATATTTTTTTCCACAATCACACCAGCTCCTCTTTTCTCCTCTAATTCCACATCCATCCATCTGACTGTTTCCCTCTCACATTTACAATCCACTCTCCCTTCCTTTTGCTTAGCTTTGCTTTTCTCACCATCCCCCCTCTTTCCCTTGGTCTCTTTATTTTCTCTCCCTCTCATCTCATTTCTCTCCTCTCCCTCTCTGTCTCTCTTGGTTTCTCATTTTTCTATCTCCAAGCTCTCTTCCTCTTCTTCTTCTTCTTCTTCCCTCTCACGCCAGCTCTAATAAGTCTGCCTTGTTAATAATATGGATATGCTGCTGTGTAGCTGTATCCATTTCCTGTTTATAGTGAGCTGAACTAAGTTGAGGAAAAATAAAAACATGATTAGTCTGCACAGAAATAGCTACAGCAGAGTGTTTGTTTATGCTTGTGTCCAATAAAATCTCTCTCCGCTTTTTAAAGTGAGTATTCATTGCATAAAATCAGATTTGTGGAAAATTAATATTGCTTAAGGGCTTGAATTGGTTTTATGGAAACACATCGCACTTTAAACCTCTTTAATCTCTGTGATTGCACACAGGGTTTGTGTGTGTGTGCATATATATATGTGTGTGCCTCACTTATGTGTCTCTCTTGCAGTGAAGAAGATGAGAGGTGTGAGGCACAGCCGGAAATGTGCGAGACTGTAGTGTTTTTTCTCACTAAAGCTGCTGTCTACACATACTCATCAAACACTGATATTTGCTGACATTTCCTGATGTTTGCTGATGCGGTCATTTTGCAGAAAGTCACTGAGTTGGGGCTGTAGCGGATCGAACCTGTTTAAATGTTTATTAGGCTTTAAACACTGGGAACATAACATGTATGGTAGCATTACAGTTAAAAATGTGATCAAGTAAGTCATGCCCCAGGATAAACCAAATAACCTGGATGAAGTCATTGCTCTGCTCCCTTCCTTTGTAATACTCTACACAGGTACTTTAACTGTGTTCTTTTCTTTTCCTCTCCTCTCCCTGGTGATGCTGCCTTTCTGCGAATGCCCTCAGACTCCCGTGGTGCCATCAGGGAGCTCGGCCAGGCTGTGATAGTGACACGCTGTAGCCTCATAAAGCTGCTCCAGCCTGGAGCACCGGCCGGCCAAACCAAAAGCTGCTTAGTGAGGCAAAACTCTGGCTGAGTCTCTTAAAGCTGCACTAATCAGAGCTGTTAGAAGAGGAATCCTCAAATGTATCACACAACAGATTACAAGGACATCTCAAGCTATGTATGCAAAGATGGATGGATGGATGAATGGTGATGGATACAAGGACATATGGCAAAAATAGTAACGTGTGCTTCACTGAAGTGAAAAAACAAACATTTTCTTGTGTGGATGTCACACACCATCAGGCCTGACTTCTTGCACGCCTGAATGCAACAGCTCCATCCTGCACAATTACATCTCAACAAGACAAAGAGCAGGGAAGCTGTTGCATATCTGAGCATGCGTCTTTGAGCGCTCTGCAACCATGACGGCAGGCGTCGGCTGTGGAAGCAACAAGCCACCCTGAGCACTTTCATTAACAGAAAAAGAAAGAGAGAGGGAGAGAGATACGCAAACACAGAGAACAAAAGAGCCACAGAGACAGCTGACAAGAGGGCTACAGCGGCCACAGGGCCCTGGATGGCAAATATAACACAACTGCGGCACTGTCACCCCCTCTGTCCAAACTTGGCAAGCTCCTTCATAGGCCATCAATGCCCTCTGCTTCTCCCAGGAGCCTAACACTTTCCTGCACAGCTAGCTAACACATTAGCATGCAGCCCCATCCCCCTGCAAGGGCAACCAGCCGCTCACAGCAGCACTCGTCATACACAGAAACGCTTCATTTGTAGCAGCAGCTGGGGATCTGTTGGACAATCGTGATGCTCCATTGCTACATTTTGGGTGGATCCAAGAGGCACCTGATACTGACAAAAGCGAATGGAGACGCAAGACCTGGGTGACTCCACCATTCAGGAGTGAGTGATGGATCTCTTATCTATTGATGGATCTATCTTAAGCACCTTTCCCGCCCTTGGAAGCTTACCTGACTTTGAACTCAGTGAGCTGCGGCTGAGCCCCCGGTTCAGCACAGTAGATCTGGGGGAAGTAAAATCGGTGCGACTGAAGGTTGATGTCCATGTTGTCCACACACAGCAGACACACAGGTCAGCCCTGCTCCGTTTAAAAAAAAAAAAAAAAAAAAATGAAAAATTGTCTGTATTTATCGTGTCAGTTGCTTTTTTTCCCCTTTGTCTTCTTCGATTCTGGCGCTGACACTTTCACCAAAGGTCGGAGTTCAGCAGAAGCATCCCCGGTCACCTTTTCCCTCCAAATGGTCGCAAGGCTACAGAGCGCTACCGCCAGGAATTCATCCCCCTCCTCTTCATCTCCTCCGTGCACTGAACATTCAATCACCTCTGCTGCCCGGCACCAAACAGGCACACTAACCTATTTCCCCACTAGCAGCCACTGTACACTCAGCAGCTGTGAGCACAAGAACAAAGATGACTCCAGTGAAAGATGCTGCCTCCTAAAGAATCAGGAGAAACAAAAATAATCCAGGTTTTCAGTCACCAATTCATCCTTTGGATAGTAGAGAAGCAATATTCAGTTAAAAACGAAGGAGAAATCTGTACTGTGGGGGAAAGACAGGCTTAAAAATATGAGAGCAATTTTAAGCCCTCCACCACATACAGCAGAGACTGAATGGGAGATAAGAGTCCTTTGGTTTTTACGCTTCAGAGACAGAGGAAGGGGGGGAAAAGAGAGAGAGATGGAGATAGAGAGAGATTCCCGGTGCTGTGAGGCGTTGCCCTCGCACTGCCTCTCCTCTCTGTGTCTCATTGGATTACCTCCTCCCTCTCCGCACCCCACCCCTCCACCTCCCCCCTTTCCCTCCTCCTCCCCTCATCCTCCCCTCCCAGCTGTGACAAGAGCGATGGGCCGCCAGCCCCGGAGGCTGCTGGTCCTGCCCCTCCTCCTCCTCCTCCTCCTCCTCCTCCATCTCCATCTCCATCTACCCCCCTCTCTCCCTCCTCCTCCTCCTCCTCCTCCTCCTCTCACACTCCCCCGCCCCACCTCCTCCCTGGTCTCCTCTCCGGGGCTGTGCGATTGGCCGAGGCGAGGATGCGTAAGCCCACACGGGGAGGGGGGGGCGAGAGGCGAGGAGGAGGAGCAACAGATTTTAATTCATCTGATGGTTCCCATCTTTTCCCGCATCTGATTTGAGGTGGCGTGCCAGGCTCGGCTGGAGCTCGGGGACGCAACGCGGTCACACACACTCAGCACACGAGCACGTACACACACTGATCTGATAGCCTACGCCGGATGTTCATTAACAGAGAGGGACACAGGTGGAGAGAGAGGAGGCAATACATGCCTCTGTTGAAGCTTGCTAACATGTGGCTCAATTGGCTGTGAACACAATGAATGTAAACCAGGGTGTTCTACATATATCTGAGAATGCATTCACATGTGCGTCATGTGAGATGTGGGTCAGACAAACAATAAGCAACTAAATTTGAGTGTGTAATGCTAACATTTGTCCCTTTAATATTCTCCTGCTCCATATGCCCAGATGCATGTAGATTATATGTGATATAAATGGTTTGTGGCCATAACACTAATCTTCTTGGTAGGTTCCACATCACAGCAGTTTGCCAGTAACCAATAAATCCATCCCATATTTACTGTACATCCTCCAACATCCCAGGAAAATATCCCACCCGTGGTTTCTTTCTAGTACAGTTCAACCCGCTCACAACACCCACATCTGCCCTGCTGTGTTTTGCCAACGGGCAATTTGATTGATTGGACTGGCTATAGAACTGTTGGATGACACGGTTTGCTCTGTAATCAGTGTGGGCGGCAATGGACATAGCAATTTGACAGCAATTCAGCGCAGTGTGCTCGCCTGCCGACAACGGTGTTTGGCCACAAATCTTTGTGCCAATAAAATTTCACCCTTGTTCTTCTTGTATCCACGTGACATTAGTTCACATTTGTCAGACCCTGGAAAAACATATTTACCTCAAGTTGCAAATATCAGCTTGCAATAAGTTGCATCATGTAGCCTTCTCACAGGAATGAGGCATCGTTACAGCTCCACAGCAATTTCTGCATAGATTCAGAGGGGCACTAAATTCAGCATTACACTACCATAAACTGTAAAGGCTCACAAGAGACACGTTAAACAAAGAATGGTCAAAATCAGTGTGTCCAAAAACACAGGTTCCCACATTTCCCATAATGCAACTCAAAAGTATCTATTGTTAGACCTCCACCACCTGGTAAACACCTGTCTTTCAAACTCTGCTTTCGTTTCACCATGTAAGAGAAAGAGGTCTAGTTTTTTGTTAGGACATCATGAGGCATTGGTTATCTTCCACTGGAGAAGACTAAATGCTTGTCAGGTCAGGTGATTACTGGGCAGATGTTGTATCTGATTCCATAATTACGCATCTAGTCTCCTATTGAAAGCCAAAACATTGATTTCTTTGTACAAGCCAAACAAATCTGCCAAAGCAGTGAGATGATTTAATCAATTTCTGACGCAAATCAGAAATCTAAAATCTGTGGCATGTGTGTCATTTTCTCTATAAAAGTGCATGCATCTGTCTCTGGAAAACAGGAGAAACTACACCATAAATGATGGAACTGGCAGCATTGAAAAATCTCAAAAGTCTCAAAAGCCAAATGTGACACAAAATCCCTTATTACATAGAATGACTTTCGTTATGTGTGAGTATAATGTGTGGTTTCAGCCGGATTTATACACCACATCAACTGTTACAGTGGCCAGTGTGTGCCTACCCAGATTGCACACAGGACTGTTACCACCCAGTTAAAGAGTTTTCTCTTCAGTGACTGAGGACATTGACTTTGAAACTGACTGAAGCAGCACATTGCAGCACATACATGAATCTGTTCTCTGTATGAAAAGGCAGGGAAAGGCCGCACGTTGTTCAAGTCATTCATCCCTCTCTCTTCTTTTCTGCTCACAAAAAGAAGGACTTGTTTACCATGGTATTCTAGTTGTCACAACAGACAATGTGAGAGTGTAAGCCTCCATCTGAGCAGAGGAAAAACTGTCTCAGCGAGCAGAAAACACGAGAGAAACTGAGAGGGAAGGAAAAACAGCAGCAGACTGACAGATCAGGGGTCACAGATGTGGGAGAGGCTAAGACTGATTTCACAATGGACCGATGAGGGAGGGGCTTGGAGAAAAACAAAACAGGTGGAGCAAGGGAGAGGGGATAGAGGAGACAGATGGACAGACAGGTAGAGAGAGTTAAATGCCTGAGTGGGATGGAGATAAGCTGGATGGAGAGAGAGAGAGTCGGGGGGAAGGCAAGAACATGGGGGAGGGAAAAAGGGGAGAGGGCAGGAGAGAAAAAGATGGAAAGAGAAACGATGAGAGGCACAACAGGAAGGGTGAAAGGACATCCATCCTCCACTTACACTTACAGTGTACACCCATCCCCCTCCATCCCTCCATCCCTCTCACTCTCTCTCTCACAGGTTAGACCTCGGCAGCAGATTGTATTCTAATCCTCACAGCCACACACCTCCAGTTTCAACTGACTGTATGTGTGTGTGTGTGAGAGAGAGAGAGAGAGAGAGAGAGAGAGAGAGAGAGACAGAGAGAGAGAGAGAGAGAGAGAGAGAGAGAGAGAAAGAGCAGCAAAGTGCAAGTGTATCAACCTGGCTATTAGCATACAGCAGGAGGGTTGGCCTTCTGTCTGACACACAGCATGACTGAGTGAGAGTTTGTGTGGATGTGTGAGAGAGGGATGGAGTGAGGCAGGAAGCACAAGACAGAATGGGGTGGGGGGTGGGGGGTGGTGATGGAGCTTTGGGGTGAAAATGGGTGAATCGCATAAAGCAAAAATGGAGGGAGCAATGATGCTGATGACAGACTGTGGGCAAGGGTGGCATTAAATTCAGGAGAAGAGTGCACTCACATAACTGCAGGCTATAATGCAAAAAACTGTGCGGTGGGATTATTTGCCTCTGCCTCCCACCTCATTATTTTCATATATCAGGTCACGTCTTCGTGTATCAACACTTAGTTCTGCTTGAGTGAGAAGATGTACTGTACAGTCGTCTTGGCTGCATCCCAACATCTGGCACCTCTGTGATGCAAGCTTTGTGAAAGAGCATAAAATCATGCAGGAAACCTCTGCATCTGCTCCACAGTGACAGATTATTCCACGAAACTTCATACTGACATAGTTGTATGTCTTTATACAATGATTCAGACGTTAATACACACTCCTTGTGAAGGCACTATCACTGAGTAGACAAGTCACACATTTGCATGGATGATGATGTAGACACATTCACACACTGTGTACACAGACTGCACCCACAAACACACACACACACACACACACAAACACACACACACACACACTAAGAAGTTACACATCCTTCATTCACCTGTTGGTCAGTTCTGCTCCTCTGTCATCCACTACATTTACCTTCTGTGGTATTCCAGGTCATTTGTTTTGTGTTACTACACTGGGACCAGGTTTATTAACTGATTTTAACACACATACTTTTTGGCTATGCTTCTGATTTGTTCAGATTTTTCAGCCTCATGACTTCGTGCTTCACTGGCACTGACACAAATATAAGACGTGACCTTGAAGGCACGACAAGACGAAACACACCCAAAGAAGCCCAGTTGTTCAGTTGGTTGACTAAAGCAAGGAACTGTGGATAAAAACAGTTGTGATTTCTACACAGCTGTCCTAATATGGGTATAAACACTGTGACCTCATTGTCAGTGTTTCATTTCTAATCCAATGTCTCCAGTGTGGAACCAAACCAACAAAAAATGTGTTGCTGTCCAAATACATACAGATTACGCTGTATGTTCTTCTGGCTATCCAGTCACATGTTGCTCTGTATAATCCAATCTGACTCCCCACTCCCTTCATCCTCACAAACACCCACAATCCACCTGTATGCAGTCACGCCATATGAGGTAAAGTGAGGTGGAGAAAGATAAGGGATTAAATGAGTGCGAGAGGTGTGACAGAGAGGAATTTAAAGATCTCTGACGTTTCCTGTCTTCTCGGTTAACTCACTCTAGCTCATCCTCTCAGGCCCGGGGATTGAATTTCAGCTGCAAACAAATGTGCGCACATGCACACACACACACACACACACACACACACACACACACACAACACGTAGCATGCACACACACCATTCTGACTCACATGAGCGCTGATCATTTTAATTACGCCACACACCAATGGGAGCTGGCAAGAGATACAGAAGGGGGAAGGGAGACAGAGCGGGTAAAAGGAGGAGGGAGTGATTTCCCTCTCATTCACAAAGATTTGATTACTTCTCTCTCTCTTAAACACACACACAACACACACACACACACGCTCTGTCTCCTGATGCCTCATTGTACATAATTATGACTCATAAACCACACTTGTCACCCAGAATGCACTGTATTATTGTACAGATTCACAACAGAGACAAGACATGTGACCTCACACCTGACAGTGGATGTATCACAGTGCACGACATCCTTCTCCATTTTGTGTCGAGTGTGTCGGGCTGCATTATGACAAATGTTGCTGTTATTACTCACAGATGTGATGTGGCTGCAGCATCGTGCACAGGCATCATGGTGCAATCTGTAAGCTACAGCTTCTGCAACATACAAATATATACAAGTCACTAGAGGTCCATTGATTTTCCCTGAGCAAGCAGAGAAACTAAACAACTAGCTGCCACAGCTGAACACAGATGTCTGTGCATTCTTGTTTCTGCCCCATTAACAACGTCCTTCTCATGGAACTTGGTTTACAGTGTGGCTGGCAAGTGCAAAATGAATGCAAAATTGATGACAGGCAATAAAAACATCATAGCTTTTAGTAGAAAGACTCAACCTTTTATTTTTATGATACAAAACTGAGCCTGTCTTGCTGCCTGGTTTATGATCAGTGGCATTTTTTACCAGTCCCCAAAGTGCTTCACTCTTGTGCTGCTCAGACGGCAGAGGGAGGTGGTCAGGGTGGATGATGGGTGTCACAGGACAGCACATCTGGCCAGTGGTTCATGTCCGAGTTTTCAGTATTTAACCAACAACACTAACATTAAGTGCTGTTAGAAGTTAATCATGCTATGGGCAAATAACATAGGGAAAACAATCAAAAAATACTGCCAGTTCAAGTTCTGCAGATACATTTCGCAACTGTACAAATATGTTTGTCTAGAACAATTTCTCATTATTCACACAAAACCATCATCTGTGTGTTATTAAGTTGCTTTCCAAAGGTATTCACTTATTGCAAATTAGTCATATATTTGTGATTTTTCGGTGAGGATTGAAAGACTTTATGTTTGTATCTACTATTGTAGCCTTAAAGCTATTGTCCTTTACTTCTGATTAAAACTTTTGCATTAACTAGTATTAGTAATACAAGCCACATTTCAAACTGATATAATTAAGTCTGCATTAACATATTTTTTGGGGCACTGACATGCTGTCACCATTTAAGTTGAAATAGCTAACTTTTTTGCAAATGCATACAGAGCGACATTATCACTCTTTCAGTTCTGTTTTTGTCTCCACCAGCTCATGAGAAAAATATCTGGCTCTTTACCTGCTAAATGCTCCACTGTGTTCACCAGCTATCGCTTACTTTGCTTGCCTTTTGGTGCAGCGATGAGATGAGAGCGGTGAGACCGAACCACAACAGTAAAGTAAACTGGAACGGTGTCAATAACAAAGATGCTAAAACACTCTGAGGCGAATCAGGTGACAAATATGTGTGGGTTCAACCCCTTTCACAATCATACAAAAATATTTATTGTAGCAGCTTTAACTATTCACCAGATGGTGCTTTAATGAGTTTGAAGCCTTGTTACATTTTAGTAACATAAACATCTTAAAAAGCAGCGCAGCATTTGCCATGTCGAGAGAACATGAGATGATTATATCCTCCATAACCTGCTGTTCAGAATTAGTCAGAATTTCCAACATGTCTGGAACAACATGTTGGAAATACCTCAACTTTAAGGTTGTAACTTTACGAGGAGGGTGTAATCAAGAGTGCACCTGTGTGACTTCAAAGTGCACAGCTGTGCTCTGAGAACAATGCACTGAAAGAGAAATCTGACCTCCACGGCTACTCGTGACAGTCTGCTACAGCAGGACATAAACCATGACATTTCCATGATTTATTTCAGGTCAGGCACCAGATGCACTGAATATTGGTTTACAGTGTCAGTGTATTATGAAAATGCACATAATCCTCTCTCCTCTCTCTCACACCAGCAACCTCTTTGAAGCCCCTTCTCCTCTTCATACGTTCACCTCCACACTGCATGAAACTGCTGGTATGAATGAGCATCTCGGGTTAAACTGAGTTCACCTCTGTGTGTTTGCCCTTGTCCTGCATTAATATAGCGCACAGTTACTATTAATGTTGGTATTCATATGGGTCACACACATACCACCAACTGCTCCTGTCAATTCACATCAGGCAGTAGTGATGATGTGGGATCGATAGAGCCCGCACATCACTGTCAGTGCATAATGAAATGCTCCAGTCCATGCAAATGGAGAAGGTGGGGATGGTGGGCAGGCTCAGGCTGCAGGCAGCACCACACATCAATCCTGCAGTCAAACCTCATGACAGGGGTGGGTGGGGGTGGGTTAGTTACATATATGCCACTTAACATGTATCAGTCACACAAGGCTTGTGCAGTTATTTGCAGCACTGATTTTTCATTAATATGAATCTGTTACGAATGATTTCTGTGTAACATGTCAACTGTGCATCACGTTAGTACAAAGATGCAAAATAGATGAAGCTGTGAAAAGTATAATAGAGGGTATCAGTAATGAACAACATTCCTCTCATCACTAGAAATGGTACGAAACGCAACATTTCGTCCAGTAATCTAGAAGTTGAACCAATTTCAGATCTTTGTGTCCAGGAAAAGACTGCTGTGTTATCAGGTTTGTGTGGTCCCATTTCAGTGCTACGGTCTGTTATGTATGAGCAGTCAAGACATGCCGGTGTCTACTGTACTGTACAAATGCATCATCATAAATCCATGAGTTGCCATTGTGTCAGAACTGTAGCTTAACAGGTACAATAGCCTATTAATCAAAAACAGAGAGAGATAGTGGAGAAGGAAGTTAAAATCTTCAGTCTCCAGAAGAGGAATTAGACAGACAGGCTCCATCAAGTCAGGGATCAGCCCGTCAACCCAAATCCTGAATCACCAACCCCCGGCTTTACTGTCCCAGGATTTTCCCCCCAGAGACCAACATCACCTTCCACCTCTCCACAGCTGGAGATAATTGAAACTGATAAAACTAATGTGGACAAATGAGAAACAGATACAGTGACGAAAACCCCAAATAAGATTATGTATCAAATCTATCAAGCATGAACCTTGGCTGATTTTACAACCAAATTCAAATATTCATATTAGATAATATGGCTGATAGCTTTCTGTTTAAACAACAGAGCACACAAGTTTGCAAAGCCAGAGTGTTGCATGAGAAATGTTTCAAACTAGATCTCCTGTCTAGAAAACATTTGTTTTAGACTCTACACAATGCATTTGCATTTTATGCTGATATTAAATCCAAATTCTAGCAATGACCTTTGCCCTTGCTGCTGCAGTATATCTGACCTCTATTAAAAAATCCCTGAACAACATCTCAAAGCACTGAGGTCAATGCTCATTAGATCACAGCACAAAACAACTGTATACAGCAGGACTGCTGCAAACACACACATATACACGCACAATCAACAGAACCAGTACACTGAGACCGACACAGGTACAGATGCATACAATAGACCACAAGCAAAGGAACACTCAGCTGCATCCAGCAGAGCCGCAACTCACTGTATGAAGCGCTGGCTTGTTGTGGTGAGTCACAGTCTATGTTGCCACCTACAGAGCACGTCCGTAAAGCACGCAGTCACTCATCGTAAATCACAGCTGTGTGTTTAAGCAGCCGTCAGACAAGACTGAGTATAACAAGTGTATCAGCAGACAGCTTGTCAGGGCAGTTCAGATCAAAACACAGATTCTCTGTGGTTACACTTCTTAGCCTAGCATTGTTTTATGACTCTATATACATTAGATCCACACAGGTGTAAGTACATCTTGCAGTTAGTGTGATTCAGTGTTGATGAGGTTCCTTCAAAATGTAGAAATAAAGCTGTATACTACATACTAAGACTGACAACATAAAGCATACTCATAAAGTGACAGTGACAAGATAAGATTGTGGTTTGATTGATGTGCACAGGCGCAAGTCTTTTATCAGCCTCTGCATGTGCAAAATGATTTCTTGTCTGGAACAAATCACTCTGCATCTTTGTCTTGAGTGTGCTTGGTATTATCAGTATAAAACAGAGCTGAGAAGACAGTGGAGATGGAAGCAGTACAGAGAGAGACCAAGGGGGGAGAGTTTCTCTGACCTGTGGGCACTCGTGGCAAAATCACACTCTGACCTTGGAGCAACACATACTCTCACACACTGATTTCAGCGCCAGCAGCAATTAGACTGAGCTCAGGGTTCCTCCTGTTCATGGTGAACCTGTGCCAAACGCTGGTGCCCCACCCTCGCTGTGTAGCAGCAGGCTTGCTGTTGACTGGCTGCGAGGCTGGGCCCTGGACAGTAACGTGTCACCTGATAGGCTCTTAGAGTCAGCCAGTAAACCCGGCGCTTGCATCTCTGAGACAGCTGTGTCTGGATGCTGCAACGAATACTCTCGGCTGATTGGTTCACAGCTGGGAAGGTGTGTGTGAGCGTGCATGCGCGTGCGGGTTTCAGCTTCACAGTGCGTGTGTGTGTGCAGAGGTGTGTCTCGATAAGAAACACATGCGACTGCTGTGTACGCCAAGTGATCATATCTCTGTCGCATCAAGTATCATAATACTTATTACCAATTAGTATAAGCATAGTCTGGTTTCCATGACAACACCTCCTTTTCTCTGCAGACAACCTTCCACGTGACACATCACAGAGCGAGCTGGAGTCAGAGATGAGAGCTGGTTTCGTGTCAAAGCCTGTTCGCTCTGAATGTGTAGCTGTGGGAATCTTAACACACTGCTCTCAGACCAGCCGCTCCTCTTAAAGGTGTATATTCTGTCGGCCAACAGGTGACCTGCCGGTCAATAAAGGCGCGTGCTCCTGTGATACACCTTTTGTGCTGCGGTGACATGTAAATCACAGGCCTCTGAATGAACCTGCGCCAATAAAACGAACATTACGCCCGTTAATAGGATGTTTAGGCTTATCTCGCTTTATCCTTTAATATCCCAGAATAATGCGCAGTAGAATCACAGCAGCCTGCGCTTTTTGTGCAGCAAAAGAGCAACGCGTGCTTCTGCTTACCTCATCTTCCTCTCCTGTCCGTTTGAATGAGATGAATATTGTTGTTCTGTCTGCTCAGTGCTTTGCCCTTGAGTTCAGTTCGAGTTAAAAATGATTCAGATCCAGCAGCAGCAGCAGTTCTGGGTGTTTTAATAAAAACAGCGATGCTGCCAGCGAAGCCTGCAGCCGGCTGGATGGGCAGATGTTGAGGGTGGAAAAAGGCGACAGGGTGTGGAAAATGCTACACGGATGCCCACAGTTTTCAGGTCTGTCTTTTAAAAAAATACACAATTGCTCTCCGGTGTTTGTCAGGCGGCTGGTGGTTCGATTGAGGCCATTTCAGAGGGCGGCACGCCGCTGTCCGAAGGACGAGAAGCCGGGCGGAGTGTCTGACAGCGGCTTCTGAGGTGCCATCTTTTCCTCCCTTCAACCACTGGGAGGCTGGATGGGGAGAGAGAGTGAGAGAGAGTGAGTGAGGGGTGGGGGTGGGGGTGGGGGAGCAGGCTGCTGAAGTGTTCGAGTCTGGATGGTTTTGCTGCACGGTAGCGCCCTCGGTGTGGTGATGCGGCTACCGTGCAGGCAGGTATGAAAAACAAACGCACACCGCCCTGTTTGTGGAAAAAGTTCTGTCAGAATAAAATGTGTTTTTGTTTGTTTGTTTGTTTGCTTTGTTTCCAGAGAAAAATAACACACACACACACACACACACACACACACACACACTCTGTTCTAAAATAATCTGAAATATTTTATTGTTCTGTGATGTGATTGGATATAAAATACCACGATTACCATAAATACTATAAGCCTTTAAGACCCCACAGAGATAGATATATTATTGTATGGTGTGTGTGTGTGTGTGTGTAAGAGTAATGTTTCCATAATACTCCATATGAGTATTTTTATTTGACTTTATATCATTGCTCTTTCATCTTTTTCTCCTTCATCACTTCCTGTTTTAGGGTTTTATTCCCATGATGTTCCCATCTCAGCTCTCTGACTGATGGATCTGACTGATGGCTGAGCCTGTACAACAGAACTACATGTGGCTGTACAATTGTAACATTGAAAAAGAAGTCATGGAGTGATACCATATGCAGTAGAAAACAACAGAGTGTATGTGGCACACACACCTGTCAGCAGAGAGGCCCGACCAGCTATAACATCTGTCTCTGTCTGCGTCTCTGCAGCTGCTGTCTCCTCATGTGGAGGACAGCCGGCTGCAGTTAAAACTCAGCTGAGGACATGAGCTAGGCCTGTGCTCTCTCCTCCTTGGCAGGCAGGTCTGTGGGTTCCTTACTCATAGTCCATCTGAGATTTTTTCCACATTAGTGTTCAGGGTCTAAAATAATGCACTTACACATTTGTGTGTTTGCACCCCGACTTTCAAGACTGAGGCCAGTCTTTTTAATTATGTGACATAATGGTTTTACATTGCAATAAGATTGCCTCTTTCCATCAGTGTATATGGAGGACAGCAGAGGTGTTGAGCTTTCTCACAAAAGAGGCATTTTTTTCAACATTCCTCTTTTGGACAGTCTTCTCTCTTGTTAGTCATGCATCCCCATTCTATCACCTTGCTTTCATAATTCAGGTTTTCTGGGTAATTTCTGCATGAAGCAAAACATTGATTATGTGCTATGAGCCTGAAAATACATCACATCACAGTTAAAACAACCTAAAAATTTTCCCTGCAGATCACTCCCTGTAGATTCCATCACAATTGGATTTAGACTATAGCATAATGCAGGTGTAATGTGTTTTTCTTGCATAGTTCCTCTTTGCATACAATAGATTATACTGTGTATTAATGGATGTTTTTTGTTTAGTTTTTAATTATAAATGCAGTTTTTACTGGCAAACCTTCCTATGCCATTATTAGTCAAGATATGGAGAATTAAAAACATACCTATGTTCAGTTGAATATAGGTGAAGTTATCTTAACTTATAATTGTGTGTTTAAATTGTCTGGAATTGTTTGACAAGATAAAGCAAGTCTTCATGAATGAATAATGTAACATAGTTAGCTATTATAGCTCAGAATCAACTTTCAACACCAAAAATAATTGTTATTTAAACAACTTGTAACTTAATGTTTTGAGGTGAAACTATGTTTATCCTCAAGCTGAATGTAATCACATTTTAAGGCTGAAATTTAACTTACGTTTTTAAGTTAAACCATGTGAATTATTTTTACTGTGTATACACATCCCATGACACACTGTTATAATAACCTTTGCGTTGTCCTCTGGGTCAAAGTGATCTAGTGGCCGATAATGTGCCTTTGTGTGTGTGTGTGTGTGTGTGTAGTAGGATTTGTTGTTGTGCATGACATTCGTGATTCTGAAGCGGTTATCTTTTGTTTTTGAATAATAGTAAGAAGAAAAAAATACAAAGGGCAATACGAAGGGCAATGGGAGGGATAATGTGCTTGTGCTGTATCTTAAACATTAAACTCAAACCTGTAACAGTTCTCCTTTTTCCCCAGCAGAGGTCCTCCTAATTTCCAAAGGACACAAGAATTCCTATTATTATCCATGGTGAATGAGGTCATACTGGCCACACATTGGCTTGGTAATCCTGAAAACATTAAACCCTTGTTTAAAGGAAACTTTTATTTTTTTATGTTTAATAGATTTGGACCCACTGATGTGTCTTTAACACCTACATGATGTTACCCATCACTGTTACTGTGTCCTTGTTTGGGTCTATGTCCTTTATTTCCACAGGAGGGTGCTGAGGCCGAGCATACATGGAGCTTACTCACTTCAGCATTCTTCACGCAAGTTTATGAACGGTCACAGTGACAGACATGAGTGTTATAGTATTTCCAAACAAAGCTAAAACGGTTTGTACATGGTCTGGATTCATGGTTTTTCACCCGCTGTGATGCATCAACTCAATCTAATCTGAAAACGTGTGTCAATGGAACAACACAAGAACCTGGTACAGTAATGGGACTGATGTGCTGAGTAACTATAAGACTTTTGAAACACCTTAACCTTTACCTGAGCTTTATTCAGATCCTTGAAGGTTCATCTTATGGAGCTTTACTCACAGGCAGTGGCAGTGGAAAATGCACTGGTCCCAGCTCTAGTATTTCCCAGGTTTCCCCACATTTGTCTGTTTATCCAACTGAAAAGGTTATGGCACATGAAATGATTTTCAGCAATTTCCTGCTCATCAGTTTTTTGCCCTGCAGTCACTTTATTAAACATCGCTCCCATCACCAGAGAAGTTGCTTCACCGTCAGATTAAGGTGACCGCACTTTTCTAGCTCTCAAGGGGCTGATTGGACGTAACTGTGCCAGGAAAATGCAGCACAAAGCGCAACCCATTTAGTCAGTCACTTCTTTAGTTTAACAGCTACTGGCAACTTACAACCCCAACTCCTCACACAGTATAAAGAAAAGCCATCGCACCGGTGATCAGAACACAGTTGTTTATTGTTTTTCCTGATCTAGAATGAGCCTTTTGGCTGATTCTGGTACATCCTGTGTATTTACTAAAGCAGAACATCAACTACAGAACTGGAGACATCACAGCAAACAGACATGGAGACAGACTCAAAAACACAGTTTCCCTCTCGCGTCACACGGTCAGTGCTCAAAGACAGCCACAGACAAACATCCATGCTGTCAGAAGAGGAGCACATTAAAGGTAAACACAGGCATTCACTGAAACAATAAGCAGGTACTAACATGTGAGAAATGGATCTATGACAACACTCCAAGGAGGCTAAAAACACATTAAAGCTTTCATACTAACCTTAAAACAAATCAAGCCATAAAACGCTATCCTGACAAATTTAATTACTCAGAGTTGCTGATGGAAATGTTTTGAAATGCTCTAAGTGCTCGTGTTGTGCCGTACCCAAACACAACAAAGTCAGAATGACCTACAGAGGAAAATCATGTCATCCCTGCAATTTAAGACGTGCACTCACCCCCATTTTAAAATCAGTTTCTTCTTTCTCCACAGTGGAAGAAAAAGTCTTTATTTGAGGCTTTTAATAATTAGCTTGTGTGAGTCAGTAAACTCACAGCAGGGACAAAATCGTGGAAAATCTCTCTTTATTCCTTTGCCTCAGTAACAAATCTGAAAATACTGGCTGGGCGACTTGATGGGGCTCTTGTGGCTGGATGTGTCCTGCTGCGTGTTCTGGCTGGTTGTGGTTTTCTGCAGGTTCAAGGTGAAGGATGGGGTCGTTTTCCTCGTCTGCGGCTTGCTGCCCCCCTTGGCCTGAGGGTTGTTGGGCGCGGCGCTGCTGGTGGGCACGGCAGACGCAGATTTGGCGGTCTCAGAAGACCCAGTCTTTCTTGCGTGGGGGCTCAGATAGATCTGCATAGTCACTAAGTGAAGTGGTGAAATGAGGTGAGGAGGGGAAATGGACAGACAGAGCGGGAGGTCGGGTGGCGTGGGGGTTGGGGTTGGGGGTGGGAGGTGGATATTTTAAGAGAGGGAGTAAAAAAAAAAAAAAAGGGAGGGGGGGTGCAAGGGAGGCACATGAGTCATGGTGAGATGTGAAGAAATGACGGATGAGCATAAAATAACAACTCAAAAACAAAGTTCATAGCTTTATATGATATCCTAAATGTAAAAAAAATAATAATAATTCATCAAAGTACTTCCTGTATTGTCAGGGGCGAAGCCTACCTTTGCAGTGTGTCACGCGTCTTGTCCCTGCAGCAAAACAACACAAAAACAGAGAGGTGAGATTCACTTAAACATAGCTAACAATACCACCGCCATTGCTCAATCACTTATCTCTCCACTTATCTTTTATAGAGGCTTAGTCAGTAGCTGTTTCACATTCCTGTTATGAGGCTGAATGCTGCCAGTTACAGAAGGGGAGAAAAACAACAACAGGAAACCAGAGAAAGTGTTCTCTTACCTACACTTACTGCAGCCTCCTTGGACTTGCTGCTGTTATAATACGAAAGAGAGAGAAACAGATATACAGTGACACAGAAAGAGAGTGTCAGTAAATGTGAAAAAGAGTTCAGCAAAGTACATGCATCATATTGTAATGTGTCAGTTTCAGGTTGACTAAACAGTTAAAGGTCTTGAAAATGTAGAATGTTCCTCTGTGGTTTGAGGTGTGTTTCACATGCAGGAAGATGTCGGGGTTGGAAATAACCATGATTTGAGTTGAGAGATTTGTTAGCAATTTGATTGGTCAGGAATAACTGAGTAGCCCAAAAATCAACGGAAAATGTACAGTATGTACACCCTGGCTTTGCAGGAAGTGTACATGGAAAAAAAAAACCCCAGACATTTACAGTAACAGAAAGAGAACAGGGAAGAATTTAAAGACACGTGATGTGGTGAGACTGTGTTGTGATATTCTGAAACAGCAGTTTTAGCATTATATTTGGTGATACGATGACAGGCAACAAGATAACAGCACAGGACAGGTTGAGTCTCAGATTTAGTCTGGAGGTTTAGAAATACAAAAACAGCTTCTTACTCGTCCTGAAGTTTTTTACATGTTGAGGCTGCAGAGGTGGGCCGTGTTTTGGGAGTCTTACACGGACTGTCCTTCACGCTACCAAGGGGGCTCTTCACACCACTGGAGGGAAAAAAAAAACAAGTGCCGTAAGATCATTAGTCTCTTTTTTTGCTTTTTATTTTAAGCTTTGCAGTGTAAACCACAAACTGAGGCTGCAACAGAGGAGGATTCCTGACACCCTCTCAGTGTACAGGAAATGACAAATGGAGAAAACTTATGGAGAAAATACAAGTGTTTAAAAAGTGTTTTTCTGTGAAAATTTCAAAGAGATTAATTAAAATCACATGAATATTTCAATGTTATATATTCAGTAGTTTTTAAATTTCAACACTTACTCTGACGCATTCAGTTGCTTAAAAATTCAAAACAGTCTTTTGCTTAATTGTATTTCACTTCGTATTTTTTGGAGCTTCACAGTGCTTTCACATTTACCTTCTATCTTTGGGCAGGATTATACGACATCATGACTAATCTGGATGCCAATCACGACTTGACTTTGCAACAGGTGACATGAGGAAACTTGAAACCTCCAGTTAACATAAACTGAGAAAATGCTTCTCAGAGAAGAAGGAGAGCTCTCATGTCCAGCAGTTAAACTTTTGAAATGAACAGTATTTACATATTCATAGGATTCTGAATTTTCCAAAAAAGGAGTAGATGTAATTTTTAAAAATGTAGCAATGTCTTTGAATTTTTTAATGGAAAGCCCATATCTGATACAAATCAGTACTCAAAGCAGATTATTTTTATATGCCTGAAGACATGTCTGAGGGGATCTTTGAAGATCCAGACAGTGCATATGCTGTCATCAAGGCTTTGACACACAAATCTGTGTCACACATATTGAGTGGAACAATACTGTAAAACCTGAGAGGCCCTTACAGACATTCAGACTGATTTATTTCTGGAAACCTCTGGTTAGAATTTAAAATAAAGAACTCACAACTGAGGTGGTCAGTGGGGCTGTTAATATACAGGCAAAAGATAATGAAAGAAAACAGATGTGGCCACTTAAAGTTGACACAAAGAGGAAAAGACAGATGAGTGGGTAGCAACTAGGGGCACTGAGTAACAAAGATTAAAAGCAAAAGAAGTGGGAATCAATATGAGGGAGAACAGCAGGTAAGATGTGATTAATTAGTGGATAGATGAAATAAAAGTGGAGGGAAATGAACCAGTGCTGCTAATGACGCCAGTGATGATGATGATGATGATGATGCTTCTCACTTCATCCTAACACTGACATTCTTAAGTGAACGGAAATTTACCTCTCTCTGTGCAGTAATATCAGCATACCCCAGATATAGCAGCGGCACATTAAGGTACCACAGAGAGAACCTATCAGGCTCTCTGACTAATGCTTTCTAATGGCAGTATCATTTGAAAGGTAATTGAGAGGAAGAGATGTGCAGAAAATGGTTTGCCTGCTTTATTGCTCTGAAATAAAGGCGAGTGTTGGGATAATTATCGAGCATCCATGTGCAGTGTTTCTTGGGTAATGGAGGGTGTCTGCTGATTGCTTTGGTACATGAGATGATGAGAACTGACGCTAAAGATCTGAGGCCGAAGTTTCATTGTGAGCTGCTTCATTAAAACGGTTTTACATTAATACTGTGTGTAGCAGCTTCCTCCTCCTACCTCGAGTGTGTCAGAGATGAGAGGAATGCCACTGTGATTTTTTTTTTTTCCATTGTGAAATTAATCACCCATTTTAACCGAATACTGATAAAGATAATGTATCATTTGACAGCTTTCTCTCAGTATCAGTAATGACACGCTTTAAAAAAATGAAACTCTATCAGAAAAGCATAGAACATGATCCACTTAAATATTTCTAAACATGAGATTAACTTCTGTGTGTGAATCTGTCTCGAGGCAGACTGAGCAGCAATGTTTTACCTGCGGGGCGGCGTTGGGCTGTAGTTCCTGGCTGTGGAGCTAGAGGGCAGCGTGGAACTCTTCTTCAGGGAGGTAGAGCTCGAGGTCACCATGGGCGGTCTGGAGGGCAGAGCCAGAGATACTGGCCTGGCTGTGGGAACACACAAATGCATGGGGGTTGAATATGATGTATGTGTGTTTGTGTATGGTGTGTAAAGGGATGTAATTATATGGTTTGTTCAAATCTATTTTCTTTTCCCTTTTTTCTTGTATTTCTGTTGGATTCACT
Source organism: Lates calcarifer (assembly GCF_001640805.2). Classification (NCBI taxonomy): domain Eukaryota; kingdom Metazoa; phylum Chordata; class Actinopteri; family Centropomidae; genus Lates; species Lates calcarifer. Next base: position 15,715,338 of record NC_066839.1, read on the forward strand.
ACTACTGAGAAGCTGGTTGAGAAAATTGGTTTGAGGGGCCTTTGAGTGAATTGTAATGGCCATTTTTCATTTTTTTTCTGATATATTGAAGACCAAAAAATTAAGAAAAGAAAGAAGAAAATAACAACTGTTTGTTGTAGCTCTAAAAAATAAACATCTTAGCAGGGATCCTTCAGGTTTAGAAATAAAAGAATTATAACAAAGTGAAAAAATAATGTAATAACATCCATTTAATTGTAAATCTTCTCTTGTTCCTGTATTTATGTACTGTAAATGCATCATGCCTGTTGCTATGATACACTGACAACTCTGTGATTAACCAATATCTCTCTCAGTGAGGTTGTAGTTGTACTTGCAAAGCAAAGAACAACACTGGCTTAACTTATTCTGTAGTAAAGCTGCTGAGAACAGGAGGACAGCATCAATGATCCATAAAAGAAATCAATGTCACCTCCAATATACAGAACAGGTCTCCAAGATAAAAGCTGCTGTACATCCACAAACCGACACTTTGAGGATAATGACAATAATCCAATCACAGATCTTTGTTTACCTTTAGTGCCTGATGCTCTCCTGCCAGCAGCGGCAGCCTGGTGCTCCTCAGAGATGTTGAGCCTCTTGAGGACGTCGGCCAGGGCCATCTTCAACAGCTGGATTTCATCTTCCTGCATCTGCATCCTCTGCTCCAGATAGGTCAGCCGGTCGGCCACATCCAGCCCACTGGCTGCTGAACTGCGGTCATCTGAGGGCGTAACAGAAAACAGGATGTTTAGATAGATAGATAGATAGATAGATAGATAGATAGATAGATAGATAGATAGATAGATCGATAGATAGATAGATTGTGTGACATGTTTAAGCCAGGACAAAGATTATGTTATTCATTTGTTACGCTTTTCAATGACATTACATAACTGATGAAATACTCTAGATATATTTCAATTTGCAGATTTAATAGAGCAAAACAAAGAGCACTCACAAAAATCACAGAGCAACAGTCAGGAAGACCTTGTTAACCAACTGATGCTTCAGAGGGTGACAGTTAGATACATAACCACGCAAACACACACACACGCAGAGGGAGGGAAAGATGCCAAGAAAGAAATGAATATGCAGCTGACTCATACTGAAACCACACAAGAGTTTGTTAAGAGAAGATCTTAAGCATGAAAGAAAGCAATCCTCCAGTCACAGAGTAAAGAGAGTGCTATTAAGCTATCTGCTCACTAAAATTGCAGTTGCTTCTGAATCTACGCCAAACATGAGCAAAATAAATGAATAAATAAATAACCCTCAGCCAAGGCATTATTTACTGGGTGAAATTCTACCATAAAAGCTTGTGTAAGGCTCATCTCTTTTGGCAACAGGATATATAATCAGAGAAAGGAATAAGCGCTTTAACATCTCCTGTTCGTGTCTGTACAGTTGAAATCAGGCTAATGAGGTCACAGCACAGCTGGACACAGCAGATCATCCACACTGTCATCACACAGCAGCATGTAAACAAAGGTAGCTGAGCAAACATGCAAAACACTCTCAGCTGTTATAAACACACTATAATTTCTCTTTCAATCAACGAGTACACCTGGGCCATCACCAGCAACAGTAACAAAGTTCAGAGGTGGATACCGTGGGAGGCACTGGACGCTGATGAGCAGTCAGGGTGCCTCTGCTGACCGGCCAGGCCCTCCAACACCGCCCCAGACGTCTTCCTCCTCTTCCTCTCCTCTCGTGAGCACACCCTCTCGCTCCTCTTTCCTCCTTTGGCTCCAGTCAGATAGGCTGGCTCTCCCTCCATCTGATTTTGATCCACTGGCTGGTGTCCACTAAGATCTCATCTCCTTTGCTGCGCTTATGTCACACACACACTCACATACATGCACAGATACACACGCTAACAGATCGGCCTCTCTGGTGTGTTGTCCGTCTCTGTTTACAGCATCCAGTCATCTGCAGCAGGAGATGAGGTTACTGATGTTTTGATCCTCTCACATTTCCTCGGTGGTCGCCTGATACACTCTGGGACGCAGTGATGTGTATGACAGAGCTTAAAGCCCTTTTGCTCAGGGTGTGTGCATGTATAAAGGTGGGGGTGGGGCTGATAATGCTTAAAAACTCAGCAGTCGTCCAATTCAGCCTAAATTGTCTGTGCACGTGTGTTTGCGTGCACTTAACATGTGTGTATGTGCGTGCGTGTGTATGTGTGCGTGAGTGTGTGTGTGGGTGTGCAGACTACAATGATAATCCCTCAGACTGAGCCTCTTTGACCCCGCCCCCACACATAAGCCCCATGTCACTGTGAGAGATGGAGACACAGAGAGGAAACAGTAGCAATAAACCTGAAATGTGGCCTGTTCTTGTGATGTGCTGCAGTAAACGTCTTGTTCATCCACAGAGTTACAGAGGTTACAATGCAGGTCGCTCCTGGTGACAGGGAGGAGGAGATTGAACACTAAGGTTTAAAAAAACACACCTACAGAGGAATCAGTTCTACATGTTGTGCAGTAAAGAGATGAGGCATTACACAAAAATGCTGTTTCCCAACCAGAGGTACTTGTACTTGTGTGTGGTAGTTCCACTAATTGAATAGAAAATTCAATTTGCTTGCAAAAGATATCCATATAATTAGTTATCTATAACACCTGAATACCCCCCAAAAAAACAACTGCAGAAAAGTTTAGCTAAAGGAAATGCACAATTGAAATAAAGAAATAAGAGTAAAGAGTAAACAGTGGAAATAGTCAAAACTAAGGTAAACAGCTGTAAGCTACAAGTAATTAATAAATGTTTCAAATAGTTAGCTAAAAGTAATGGATAAACAGTCAAAATTGCTAAAGCAAAAACAGCTGAAAAAGCTGGTTAGCTAGTGATAAAAAAGTTGAAATACTAACTAAAGAAATGGTAAAGGGTAAACAGTTCAAAAGGTAACTTAAAGTAATGGTTAAAGTAAAAATTGTTTAAATAGTTATCTTAAAGTACTGACTAAATAACTGAAATATCTAAAAGTGATTTTAAAAAAGTTGACATAATAGCTAAAAGAAAAATTAGTAAAGGGTTGAAAAATAGTTATCTTAAAGTAATGGATATACAGTCAAAATAGTTAGCCAAAGTGATTAAATATCATCAATAGTTAGCTAAAAGTAAACAGCGTAAAATGCTCTCCAGTGACAAAAATGATTTTCTCCCGCCCCTCTTGCTGTAAATCTTTTTTTCGCTCTTGACAGCAATGATTTGCTGTGGGCAAAGACTTTCAGTATAATCATTCAAGCATGCAGCCATCTGTAATCTGTCTCTCATGGAGAGTTGTGACAGTGTAGGCCTGTGATTTTCTGTGTCTCCTCTTGGCTGTGACATCATCCTCGTGCCACCTCCATACACCCCATATGGGATTGAGATTAGAATAGCACATAATCCCAGTGCTGTAAAAGGGAATTAGCAGCCCAAAGCTCAATCTCTGCACTAACTCAGCTATACAAAGAAAAGGCAGGCTCCCTGAGCGCCTTTCATGCAAATGTAAATACACATACAAACACTTACATTAAGTCTATCTCTGTAATTCACGCACACACATTCACACATGTTCACAGCGCTAACGGTCTCAAAATTCATATGTCTATTATACGTCTTAGCAAAATGCAAATACATCAAGGCATAACTGCAACGCAGAGAAGCAGTGGAGTGTTTTAATCTCTGCTTGCAGATGGTGTTTCTTGAATGAAGAAACAGCATCTGTCTGCTCACATCAGCACTCTGCATGCTGACACACACAGGCCACGTGTGCACAAGCAATCCTTCACTTATTAGTCCACTGATACTAATATCCTTGAGGGGACGGGAGGGCATTTCCCTAAATCTCCTCAGCAGAGGCACATTCCATAACACCCACAATCTGACTGAATGGCATGTGATGCATTGGACAGGTATGCAGGACTAGTGCTTAATCTAACTGGCTTGTTCAAAACCAGAAGTGCATGAGTATTGGCAATTCAGCAATGAAGACAAATAGCTCTTCACTCATTGTATTACACAACAGGTTTTGAAGGGTGTTCATGATCCCAATTAAAACATAATTATCACTAAAAAAGACATTCCAAGGTTGTATGGAGTGAGAGACATTTTCTGTTAATCCTTCCCAGAGGACATTTTTGTCAATTTAAAACTGTCATATCAAGTCCTGTGAGCCACACCTGTTGTGCCACTTGAGTCTCAGAGTCAAAGAGGTCAACCTCGATTAGATTATTTCAGTCAATGAGTGATACTTGCAGAATGCCTGTGTTTATTTTTTATTTTTTGCATACAGCTATGTTTTTTTTTTTCAAGTTCACTTTTTCTGGTTACAAAACAGAAACAACATGAACAAATCTGTTCAAACCTGCAAACCTGTCCAAACCATACATGTACTCTATGAACGCCCACTTTGAGTTAAATGACAAGAAGTGTAATAGCACAGCGTCTTTTTGTTGGTTACAAGTACAGATGCATTTCATTTATACAGAACACAGGGTTCAGTTCAGTGTTGTCACTTGCCCGTGGTTTTTTATTTGTTTTGCGATAAACACCCTGAGAATGAAAGTAATTCTCAATGCTTTAGGCACCAAACAATAAATCAAACTGTATTAATCTCCATTGTATTGTGAGTCAGGCAGAAATTGCAGTGAGCAAATAAAAACCAAACTATCATCCTGGCTGCATACCACAAGAGGTAAGTGAGAAAACAGCTTTCTTTGGAATTTGCGTGAACTGTCCCTTTACATTTAATGTCACTTGTCTTTCTACCTGTCATGAAGTCAGTGTCTGGTGCCAGCAGTGAATCACTGTGGTAGCTCTCCTTCAGCGAGGGCCTCCTCAGCAGGCTGTGGACAGTCTCCTCCATCCCCAGACCCTGGTCCACCAGATCCTCCATGTGTGTGTCCCCCTCTGCTGTGCCTGCTGCCATGGCCCTGACAGAGTGTGTCTGAGCGATCCTCTGTGCTCCTACTAAGTCTTGTGCGCTTCACTGCTGGGCTAATTCACCTTCCCTAAACCACCAGTGGACACCACCTCTTGTTTTCCCTCCCTCCCTCTCACTCGCTGTCCTGTAAGGAATGTGTGTGATGTGTGTGTGTGTGTGTGTGAAGGGTGCAGGGAGAGGGTGATGTCACTCAAAGGACAGATTAAGGACCTGGTAAGCCATCTGAAGCTCAAGATAGGACAAGACTATAAGAGAGTAGGAGTCTGTGGTGTGTGTTTGTGTGTGTGTCTTGTACATGGATGCATTATGAGAAAGTGGGCCCCTGGGTGCAAAAACGTTCAAGCGCCCCCCTGTCCCTCCAATACAGGACCCCCAACCTGTAAGAGACAAAAACAGTTGCAAACAGTGCAATTATTTGTTGTCGGTTTGTCTCTTTTTAACAGTTTTGTGTCCCCTTTTGTCCTTTTGTGTCCCTTTTTGGTGATTTTTAACCAGATGCTCTGGTCTCTGGGCTCAAGGGGTCAGGACCTCTCGGGCCTCTGGGCCTGCGTCCAGTAGGCCTGTTTGGTAATCCATCCATGCTTGTACAACATCTAGACAGGGGCCAGGGAGGCCTAATAAACAGCAAACACTTTCACATTAAAGGTCTCAAAATAACTTCCTGAAAGATAAGTTGCATAACTCCTGTCTGTAAACGCACAGCTACTGCTTCAAGAGGGAAAGGGATGAGTAACAATTACTGACCTGTGTGCTAAGAAAACACACACACACACACACACACACACACACACTCCTGACAAAAAAAAAAAAACACAGCAGGGTGGGACCATGCAATTTGCTGTTGCACGCAAACTTACAGACAAGTACACAATTACACTCCCCAAAAGAGCTTACATCAGGCTACCATCCGGTGTGGCCAGCCCTGGTGTACTGTAAGGATGATGAGATTCAGAGATTAGGGAGCAGAACTTGATTAATTACAGTCATCAAGAGGACAATAAGCCGGACGTGGTAATTAGACCAACAGAGAAAGACAACAGGAGCAGATGAAAAGCCAGTTAGGCGATTGTGTCGGGGACTCCCCCAGTGTAAGCTGGGTTTCTGTCTATTTTGCATTCACTGGGATTGATTCTTTCTCCACCAGATGCTTCTGTTTGCTGACCTGTCAAAGCTCTCTGGCCACATAGTGGAAGTCATCCCCAGAATGTTTAAAAAAAAAAAAAAAAAAAAAAAAATGCCTCACACTATATTTATTTCTTGTTGACCATGGCCAGTGATAAGATGGAAATGGCACATGCTGTATGTTAACTTCAATTAAAAACACAACCTTTCTGTTCCTCTTATACTCATCTCTCATATTTTTGTCCTTCATTGCTTTTCTTTCCTCTTCTTGCACAGTCATAGTTCCTGTGATGTCTGCATATATTTTGTATTTCTGTAAATGCTGAGGTGGAAGTATTCAGATCCTTTACTTGAAGTAAAAGTAGTGATAGTAGTGATACTTCATTACAAGTAAAAATCCTGCATTGAAATTTGGTTAAAGTACAAGTATGTAGGTATTATCACCAGAAGGCACATGAAACTTTAAAGCTAAAAGTGCTCATGATGCTGAATAATGACCGCTGAGAGCGTTTCACTATTGTTTATTTTATTATTGGATTATAATTACTGATGTGATTAATGTGTAAGCTGAATTTTACTGTTGTAGTGGGTCATGATGGAGCTGATTTGAACAATTTATACACTGCTGGTATTACATCTTCAACACTGCTTCATATTTCATAAACTCCTGTTTTGTATGTAAATCTTAATCTGCAAACTTAATTTAAGATGTCAAATAATCTAGTGGAGTAAAAAGTACAATGTTTGCCCCTGAACTGTAGCAGAGTGTAATTATCATTATAGCATTAAATGGAAATATTCAAGCAAAGTAACTTGAGTAAATGTCCTTTATATGTATTTCCATGTCTATATTTTTTTCCTTAGAATTACAGCTATGGTACACTAATAGTTTATAATGCTGCTACAATAAATTATCAAAATTTTTATATGATCATTGTTGCATCAATAGAGATATAATCGGACACGATGTGCTATCGAATTTGAGAGGAAAATAAGATAAATAATAAACATTGGTAATGTAAACAACAAAAGGGATAAATGTAATGGAATGATACATTTTAAAGTTGCAGAGAATAACTTACATTTAAAAGTTGACACAAGGTATAAATAAGGTTCAGTATTAAAGTTGTTATTTTTACTAAAATGTTTGGACTAAACGGCCCTGACTTGTTGGGATATCTGTTTTGTTCAATTGGTTTTAAGGTGATATGTAATGATAATCTACTCCAGATGTTGAATGCTAACATACCAGAATCTCACCCACCCCTTGGTTTTAAGCTACTGTCAATGTTCCTGTGCACTATATATGAAGAGGAGTACGTACAGCCAATAGTCTTAGAGCAGACTGGACCTCAGAGGTTAAAGTGTGTGGCTAGTTACATTAGCGTAAGATAATAATTATCCTCTCTGGCTGCTGTTATCCCTGTGTAACAGCTATGTGTTATGGTGTGAGTACATGTACTGGATGTTCCTAACGCCCTGCAGCCTGAACAAGGGATAAAGCCTAAAGACAAATAATGACTCTGACTGAGGAAACCTGGAAGAGGGACAGGAGAGGTGTGAAATCTGAATCCTTCTGTCTTAAAATGAACAGATGACCAGATAATATATGTCCTATTTAGCACTTAGATGCAGAGGTCACAGAGGGTCTGACCCTAACTTGTGCATAATGTCCCACTACTGACCTCCCATGGAGATTATGCTGCATAACAGCTGGTTGCACTGGCTTCCTATTAACCACATGTAGGGAGAACAGTTTCCCTTTGATACAATATAATGTCATATAGAGGAACATAACATATACTCAGGTCAGATACCAAAAAATATACTACAAAATGTGAAAGAAAAACCCACAGACAGAACTTTCACAAAGGACTTAAAATTTATAAATATTCTTTCAATGGAACATTAAATCAGTAGGGATGTTATATAATTCTTCCAAAAAATCCAGGAGATTTTCAGAGAGCATGACAAAGTGACAATAATCTGATACACACATTGCTTCTCTACTCCAAAAATATCTAGACTTTTTACTGTACATCCCCCGTTTTTTCCAAATATATCAAAATATATGTTGACAATAAGCATCAATACAGACCACACAGAAAGCAGAATCTCATGGGTTGGTCGGGTGCTTTTGTTTTGACTCATGGAGTGAACACACTTCCTGTGAGGCATCAGTAAAGGTCACTCAGTGTTTGACCCCTGCCACTGCGGGCACCATATGTATGCAGAAACTGCCTTCTCCCAAGTGCTGGCCCTGCCCAGTAGTCATGGTAATGAAGGATGCAACTGTGTCCATGCAAAGCTGCTAGGAAATTAAGTTACATAAAATAATAACATTCAGTCTAGTCCATGCTTTTTGCAGGGCTGACCTGCACTTGGGAGGATGACTCATGGCAACCTCCTCACAGAGCTTTCTTAACCTCCTTTTCCAGGAAGTCCCTGCATCTCTCTCCGTAGCCATTAGAAAACAATGCAAGGCAATAGGATGGGGAGAGGAAAGTGCTGAGCAGCTCTGGGACTGTGGCGCGAGACCGTTCTGCACACATAGGATTCCTGCCCTCTAGGGGCCAAATACTATCAATGCACATTTAGGAGAAGGCAACAGTAGACAGCTGACTAGGATAGTGGGAGAAGCTGTTCAGTAAATCCTTAATTTGATCTACTCATTAATTATATTAAAATTCCTAAAATTCCTCTCAGCTCGCTGGAAAACCTTGTTGCTTTAATGACTTGAATAAGGGACTGTACAAAAATTATTTGGTATGGAGAGGGGGCCTAAATCCTATATTTTATAATCTAAAAAAGATGCAGTTCAGTAAAAACAAACAAACAAAAAACCCTCCCATCCCCCCTGAGGAATATTTTCTTTGGAAACCTCCCCTTTCGGTTGACCCTACCAAAAAAAGCGCCAAAATATTTTTGCCCCTGAAAGAGTAAAAAAAATATGGCAGAAGAAAAAGCTGAAACACCCTCTCCTGCTCTCACTAATAATATACACTACCCTTCTAGACCAGATAATCAAAGTATATAAACCTCCAACTTTTCTGACCACCCCACCCTTCTTAGTAATTTTTATACAGTCCCTAATTCCTGCCAATATTGGGCTAAATTTAGAAAAGCTAAACTAGTCTGAGGGGATCCACTACCTGGAGCTAAGAGGACGTCCCGTCCTGTCTCAGGTGTACCGTCTGTCTCTCCCCTAATAGGACGAATCAATAAAAGATCAGGTGACCATGTTGCCACGGCATTCTCCCAAACGTCACACTTAAGGTCAGTCAGGTTGGACAGGAGAGCAAGAAGCCCCATGGGTCTCAGGTCAGACTTGACTTGACAAATGCTTGTGATTTGTGTCCACTTCTGCTCTCCTGTCTGCCAGGGTGTGCTTTGGTCTGATCTCCACCCCCCGACAACTAAACGATATAAAGTAAACAACATTTACATCTCTGTCAACAACCGCCACTCAATCATTTAATCTCTAAACTCATAAGTTACGAATAAACAGAACTCATCAATCCTGGAGCACAAAGAAACAGGATATAGTTAATCAATTAGACACAGTATTTCCAAATAAGTTAAATTGAAATCTTAATATATTGTATTGTTTACTCCATTTAAATATTTTTTTCTTACTTTAAATATAATTATTACAGATCTTGAAAAAATACTACACTGTGCATTGGCTGTCTGCTTGTTTAAAGAGTGCCCGGTGCTTCCTGGATTCAGATATGTACACTTCATTAGAAATCGCCTGGAAGGGAGTTTCTCGCTGCTTAATATCCACAGCCTCAGGTTTTACGATGGCATCAGCTCCCTTCATTCTCCTCTTTCTTTCATTTGGTCAAATCTCAATTAACGCTGTGATGATTTAAAACTAATTTGAAATAAAATAAAAAATAATGCATATTTTTTTCTTGATTTGTTAAGTTCATTTTCCAAAAATAGTAAGTCTAAAAATATATTGCATATGCCATCTTAGGAAATCGACATAATAAAATATTCTTAATAAGGAGAAATTGTAAAGTAGGAGAATATATATTACCTCTTTGAGGAATCTGGGCATTAATAGAAATAAAAAACCCAATGAGCAGGATTTGATTTTGTGTTCTGGGTGCTGCTCAAATAGAGAAAAAGTTTAAGATGGCTTTAAAGAGTTGAAAACTTTTACGGCTTATCCAATGCTGAAGATCAGGGCATTTGCTGTGTAGGAAAGCAATCGGGTACTCTTTATGTTTTTAAAGGTACACACACTCCGACACTACTCGTTTTCTGAGTGACAGTAAAACACTTGCAGGTTAAAAGGCAATGAAAAGAGTGTGGTTTGAAACCCACCACAACTCAATTAAGTATCAGACACCCCCCTGCCCCTCCCACCCGCACATTCCCACCCGCACATCCCACCCCCACCCCCCACCCCTGTTCAATCCAAATACATGTCTAACATGGTACTATGTTTGTCCGCACAGCGAGTCAGGCCTCCATCCAGATGCCTTTTTGAAATCTAATCACATTAACAGTGTGGATACATACATAAATATATAGTGTATATTTATATAAGTATGTCAGAGCTGATTGAAAAATCAAATGGAATGACTCTAGTAATGTGTGTGTGTGTGTGTGTGTGTGTGTGTGTGTATATATATATATATATATATATACACATACACATATACATATACATATATATACACATACATACATACATACACACACACACACACACACACACACACACACACATACACATATATATATATATACATACACATATACTGTATATATTCCATGGGACTCAACAGGTTGTGCATCAGGCAACATGACAAACACGCTGGCCGACTCCTCTACTGGTGAAAGAATACAAATATACAGTTTGCACTGACAAAAGCAGCCATGACATCCTCACTGTTTCCTTCTCTACGAAACACAAACACATAAATGATACATAGTATGTTCCCCCTGGGGAGATATTAGTAGCTAGAACAAAAAAAAAATTGTTTGTTGTAATTAAGGAATGGATTAGTGCAATATAATAAGGGAACGAGGGCAGAAGTGCTGACGAGAAGAAGAAGTGTGAGGGAGGAGATGGGGACTCTGGCTTGTGTGACATCCTTTGGTTTATCTTGGGGTGGGGAGAGGAGGAGGAGGAGGAAGTATAATCAGTGTGGGTGTAGAATTAGAGCGGGTAGAACAGACATTTCCCAGATGTTGTGGCACATTGGGATGCAAGGTGAGCAGCTAGAGCACAGCCGGTTGATAACATGAAAAGTGCGCTGTGTTTCTAACCAGTGTAGAGCTGCAACAATCAGTTGATTGAAGGAAAACTGATCTGCAACTGTTTTGATAATCAAATAATCATCTAAAAATGCCAAATAAACTGAAGGTTTCAGCCTCTTAAATGTGAAGCTTTGATATTTGTCTTTTTTTATATGATAAAAAACTGAATAGCTTTGGGTTTTAAAAAACAAGCCATTTGTAAATGTCACCTTGGGCATCCATTTTTCAATATTTAGTGGCATTTTAACGACAAAACGATGAACAGGTAATGAAAATTATCATTAGTTGCAGCCCTAAACCAGTGCATTTTCAATGTGCGTCTCCAGTGATCATGTCACAGCTGTCAGGCGATCAGCAACAAAATCCTATTTCTTGGGACAACAGCAAACCCATTCATTCTACCACTTCCTAGTCATATGTGTGAGACTAGCTGCCTAAAGCTCTACCTGCAAGTCATAAGGCAAGTCACAGGGAACAGCAAAGGTGAAAAATTATGACCAAAAAAACAAACAAAACAAAAACAGATGAGCGATGGCCCTCCTCTTGTTAAGCCTTCACAGGGCTATGGAGGGTCTCAACTCCTCAGTAAGTAGGACCCTTGTAAAAGCCTCTCTAGAACAAGGCTTCCTCAAACCAGGACTGGGGCTGAGATGAAACATTAGTTTGCAGATTCACTGGGGCTTTTGACGTGTGTGTGTTTTTGTTAATAAAATCAGTTTAGAGCCAATTTTTTGGTGTCCTGACCCCAAGTTAAAGAAGCCCTGCTCTAGAGTTGAGTTTGGTAAAAAAAAAAAAAAAAGAGATCTGTCTCACACACCCCCACCTTCAGGTACAGTATTTTAGTTTTCGCAGAGCATCACTCGAGATGAAAATGTTTCTGTCAGTGTCAGGAGAGGAGGACAGGGAGAGGGGGAGAGGGGGAGAGAGAGAGAGAGAGAGAGAGAGAGAGAGAGAGAGAGAGAGAGAGAGAGAGAGAGAGAGAGAGAGAGAGCTCCGCTTCTTCCTCTGAAGCTGCTTGTTTGGTTTGATTGCCTGAAAGCCTCCTAAAAAACCATCACACATACCCACATTTATCCATTTATCCACACTGACAACACTCGCTCTCCCACTCTCTCTTTCACACACACACACTCACGCAGAGACAAACTCAAATCAGGAGAAATAAGACGACACTCTCCATTAGTTGCTCCTTCACCCTGGTTGGTTGAACACCGTTAACATTGAGCTGACAGTGCAGGCTTGTGTTCCCCCGGAAGCACCTTAACAGCGGACCATCCCTGAGCCACTGGCTTACAAATGGAACAAACATGATTGTTGTGCTAAGACGCTTTGGGGGAAACGCGGCCCTGACAGTCTCCCAGTTCTGCCTGGTGCTCGGCATTCCTGGCAGGCAAAAGAGGGGGAGGACACACACAACCTTCCATGTAACCTCAGAGTGTTGTGATAGCTAAAAAATCCAAGCTGATGAACAAAAAGTCCCTTCCTCACTCTTTGAAACCAGGAAATATAGGTGCTCTGACTGACATGGATTAAGCTATCACATTGTAACCCCTTCTGTAGTCGACTAAAGGGATCTGTGCTTCATAATGTGTCATCTGTCCCTCGCCCAACCCAGCCCCACCCCCATCATCCCCCCCTTCCCTCCCCTGATCGTGAGGTCCCCAGCAGAAGAGACAGGGGTGTTCAGTCCCTCGGCTCCCCCTCTGTGCAGGAGCGGGAGCATCGTGATGATTAATTCATAGATGCAGCAACCCCGCTACCCTCTACTGCAGGTTCTTCAGGATGCGTCCGTAGCGGAAATCATAGACGTGCCGGCAGAGATACACCAGCTCGGGGTCGACGTCTGTGGGCACACAGCGGTGGGAGGGGGGGGCGAAGTCAGGGCGGCAGGGCACCATGCTGGCGCTGCCAGGTGGGGCGCCTTCGGCACGCCGCTTCACCAAGGCACAAAATCTAGGAAAGGGAAAAAGGAGAGGGGGAAAATCTTCATGCTATTGTGGCATTATCTGAAAAGTGCAAGCCACTGAACTCGAAGCAGATCTTTGCAAAGGATGTCTAAGCAAATACTCATGGCCTTGTGTACCGCTGAATTCATTAACAGTTGCAGTGTCACCGATGTGTGATTAAAAAAAAGTCAGAAAAAAGGCGCACTGCATATCTCAGAAGCTGAGGTGTTAATTAAATGGGAAGACTTCAAGTCTCCTGAATACACTCTCTGCTAACGACAATAGCTGTTGTCTATTTCTGTGTGTGTGTGTGTGTGTGTGTGTGCGTGTGTGTACTTACCTACAGTACTGGGCTAGTGGGAGAACGTAGCATCTGTCTTCTATGCAGGCCACACTATTTTCATCCTGATGCCGAGAGGCGAAAATCTCATTCTGAAACCAACAGTGGGTGTACAATGTCACATCAACACAAGTGTTTCCTATTGTGCGGGCTGAAGGCTGACGAAATGACAACGCTTTTCGACTGTGAACGCAGAGGGAACCGTAATTGTTTGCATAGAATAGGCATGTGCCTCTGTGTTTCTATCCTACGCGCCAACACACGCACACACACACACACGCACACACACACAAATGCTGCTCCACTCAACACACGCTGCAGACATCCATCGTGAACAGAAATGTGTGTGGTGTTTCGCTGTGTTCACTTTTGCACAGTGAAAATTTTCCCTTCTCTTACTCTTTGTTTGTCTAAGACTGGGGTGGCAGAGGTATCATCATCTGGCATTGTGGTTTCACTGAAGAGCTAACCAACTATCAACAGTTTCAGGTCTGCTGAGGGAAAGATAATGATGTCTCCAGCAGCAGTCAGGGTCTAAATATTTGTGCACAGATGGGCGGTTTAGCTCACCTCCCTGCACAGTATTTTCCTATGTATATCAGGACATTATGCATTAACACTTACTTATAATGAACTGACAAATGATAACTACAAAATTTCTATTATAGCACACCAATAATTGTGTGATACAAGTAATGCAAATGACATGAAATAATCTTCCCTCTTACACTCAAACACATTATACCAATTTATAACCTATGTGAAAACACAAGACAGTATTGACAAAAATAAACTTACTCAACAGAGGAACATAATCAAGAAACATAAAGAATCAATGTCTATCAAACAGTCTTTGACGTTTAAGAATTCACTCTGTACAACTTAAATGTTCTACACAGCAGCACTGACAAGAAATTCTCAGTTTAAAATAAAGAAAGGAAAACCATCAAGACACAGTGAATGATGCTAATGTGTCTTTATTTCATTATATGTTCATTATGAATGCCAGTATGTGTTTGTACTGTATAGCTAACGTACGATAGCTTCATCAGGTGAATTAAAAAAAAATAAATAAATCTATAAAAGACCTATAGGAAAGCGAAAACTGTTAAATATGAAATAATATAATTGTAATGTTAGTTAAATAATCATATGAATAAATACAATATAAATGTCTATAATAACATATCTAATATAGTAATAATCTACAATTCTGAAAGGAAGCAGGAGGAAACAACATTTTATAATTATAATTAGCTTTTAAACTTTTAAAATGTAACAATTATTCCACGGTTTTACTTTCATACTATATATTTCATTTTCTACATACTTATCCATATGATTGTTTATTTCATAATTGGTTGGTTGGTTTGGTTCATATGGATGTCAAGTACTCCCTAAATACTTCATCGTACACATCCCCTGTCAAGCATTTGTTTTCAGGTTAATTAGAGTTAGAATTATCTATTTTTAAGAAGGGACACACACGGTTTTCACTTTGCTGTTACTGTTTCCTTCCATTTAACCACTGGGAAAAATCAATTCTTTGCTTCCATTCAAGCCTCACCTCACAGTGTGTGCTGGGATCTCGGCCTCCCTGGGTGTGCTCAGGTCGGTAGTACCAGAAAAGACTCATCATCAGCTCTCCTGAGGCAGCAAATTGAGACACAAACAGCACATGCATAGGTACAGGCAAACAACCTTGGCCATATATCCCCTTATCCCTCATCCATTCACACGTATAAACCCTCATATCTTACAATGATCTCCCTCTCCTCATCTCCTTTACCTGTTTTGGGGTCCTCCCACAGTGCTGATATCTTGGCAACGTATGGGAGGGATTTCTTCCTGGGGCCTGATCGTAGCAGCACAGTGTCTCTGACACGTATCACTTCACCGTCCCTCTCGACTCCTTCATAACACTGCCGCAGGGCCGTCTCATCCTCTCCCTGAGACAGGCACATGCACAAGCACACATACACACCGACAAGGACAGATATAATTCTCATTATAAAGACAAAAAGGAATCTGTTCGCACGAAGCTGTGTGGTCAAAACACAATTATCTTTTCCCCCCAAGAGCTGATTTTTTTTTTCTTTCTGCCAGCCAGCTGTGTGGATGCTGAGGTTTCTACCACCAGGGTATTATCAGGTAGTGCTAAACCCAAGAAAGAGTCTAACTAGAGAAACAACCAGACAAGATGGCTCAATAATCTGTAGCTCATCTTCACTGTACACAGACACACTCACAAATAACCTACCGCAATGAAGACCTCCCTTTCCGTGGGCACCCCAACAGGCCGCCAGCCGTTGGTGGCACGTCTGCGGCTGACTTTCTTTTGCTTAGTGCTGCTGAGGCTTGGCACGGGTGATGGCTGTTTCTGGGGCAGCCGTGTGCGGCCCATGGACAGGGAGCCATTGGAGGGCTTGGTGCTCTGTGGGCATTCCCTGGCCAGCTTTAACCTGGCCTGAGGCTGGTCTCGCCCCGACAGGGGGGTCAACAGGTGGGGTTTAGTTTGGGTAGAGGTGGGCACACGCTGGATAGAGGGCAGCTGGACATGGGCAGGGATGGGGGAACCAGAAGAGAGGGGCTGTGTTCACCCTGAGGGGAGGAGTAACCCTCTGGAAAAGTAAAGAATGAACATAACACTTTCAAATACTACAGCAAGAAATCAAAATCGATCAAATTTGCACTTAAACCGGGACACTGTAACTTTTGAGACATGAAAATTTTACAGATGAGAGGAAAAGTTGAATTCTTAATAAAGTAATACACTCAGGTATTTTGCTCCTTACTTGGTCTGGTTAGACCAGAGGCTAATGGAGGCTCTGAGCAAACTGCATGGTTCCTCTGTAGATGAGCATAAAAACAATCTGCCTCTCTCTTATCTTGTTCATCAGTCCTTCTATATAGAACACAACATTACATACGAGCTTCCTTATCAAGAAATATCTAAGCCAGAGCCTCAGGGTATGGACACATTCAAGGCTCATGCCAACAAAAAAAAGGACAACAAAAAACAGAAATGTTCACACTTGTTGGGCCACACAACTAGCTCGAGGCACACATTTAACAACAAAGGAATCTTAAGTTCTGTAAGTAATAACTCCAAGAATAACACTGGGATAAAGGTTTCTTTCATAATAGCAGCTATACAAAGAGGGCCTAAGATGAGTGAATCAGAGAAGCATCAGTGGAGGAAAATACACAAGTTGCTAGATAGCTTATTGAAAATGCTACATGTGGTTGTTTCAGCAGTCTCTGTGATACTGGTTTAACATGATGCTGACTGTTTACTCAAATGAGACTATGGCTTGTGACATGGGTCAGTACAGACAATGTATCTTTTGTGTGTATGCCTAAAATGAGCTCTTGTATACATTTTTGGTCCAGCTGAATGACTTAAAAAATTTCCATTTCCCACTCACCTGTTTTGATGCTGTGTGTACATCCAGTGCATCCTGTGCTGAAAGAGCAACCCCTGCTGGTGACGGGAGGCATGGCTCTGCAGGTGTAGCCACCGATCCCGCAGGCATCACCGTAACAGGGCGAAGCCACAGAGTTGCAGTAGGCGGGATGGGCCAGCCCCGAGGCGTGGGACACCCGCGGACCCAGCAGCTTGGAGCCAGTCATCCGATTAGGGCACAAACTGGAAGGGGCAAAGTTCAGAGGTCGTGAGGCCAGGTTCGGCGATGTCGTTCCAGTGTGTGTCGGGTGAGCTATGTGGACGTAGTAGCTGGAGAAGCAGTGGTCGGCGGTGCAGAGGCAGGGGTGAGGGCTGAGGGTCAGGGCTGTGTGCGGGTGCGAGTGGGTCAGGGACGGTGAGGTTACGAGGCACTCGCGCTTCACAGGGGTCATGGCTGTGTTAAGAGGCTGATCGTCTGACTCTCCATAGGGCTGCTGGCCCAGGAAGAAGGCCAAGCGGTGGCAGTATTCCATTGAACCCTCTGGGGGACAGCAGTAGTAAGGGCTCAGTTCGGTCTCCAGCTGCTCCTCCTTCACTTGCTTAAGCGGGTACGCTAGCATGCTGCGTGACTGGTAGCCTGGTTTGGTCAGTCTATGGGTGCAGCTGCCAGGCTCCCACTCTACTTTGGGCTCAAAGTCCGCCTTCTTCTTGCAGGCTGTGCAGCCAATGTGCAGGGGTGGGGCCTTTTTTCCCCTCTGCTTTTGTGATCGCCCCTTGTGTTTGAGCTTAACTCTGGAGTGCTGTTTTGGGGTTGAGGCTGCAGCAGGAGCCTTGCAGTCTGATGTGATAGTAGCTGTGGGTGCAGCCTTTACTCTCTGTTTACTGGTAGCAGAAGAGCTGGTTAACTTCAGCAGGGCTGCAGCATTGAGTCCAGCCAATCGTCTGGGGGCGGGGGCATCCAGACTCTCCTGACTCATCCCCCTGCTCTCATCACCTCGGTTGACTTTGGCCTTCTTGACTCGCTTAGAGCTTTGGCACAGTTCAAGTCTGTGGGACGCTGAGACTTTACTGGTGTTTCCTCGTGAAGCCTTCAGACCTCCAGGGACACCAGTTCTGGCTGGATCTGAATCCGGGGAACCCCCTCCATTTGTGGGTTCTTCCTGTCTCCTGGCCTGTTTAGCTGCTGGCTGAGGGTCAGTAGCTCTTTCAAGCAGTAGACTGTTCACTGCCTCAGCATTGAGAGAGGCAAGTCTGCGCTTGCGTGGTTGTAAGACATGAATACACTCACCATGACTTGGGCTAACTGACTTTGATTTGTTTTTGGTTGATGACTTTGCCTGTCTTCTTTCATTGCTTTTCCCTTTTTTGGGTTTGTGTTTGAGGGATAAATGTCGGCGTGCATTGTTTCCTTCCCTTTCTTCAGAACTCTCCTTCTCACTGATGCTTTCCTCCAATCGGGTGAGGAGAACGTGGCAGCTGAAGCCCTTCCCCACCTGAACCCCCAGTCCTCCCCCGCAATGGATACAACTTCCTGTCCCGTTTCTTGTCACGCCTCCGGTCAAGTTTTCTGTTCTGATTGGATTTTTCTCTTCTCCCCCTCTTGCGAGTCATCCCCTTGGCCACGTCCTTCCCTTGTTTGACGATCTCACTTATCTTCTTTGTCCTGCCGAATCGCAGTGAGCGCTCAGGCCAGGCACCGCCCATGGTGCCACCATGTGGCCAAAGTGGACAGTTGTCCCACCACTCAGCACTACTGCGGCTCTGCCTGAGGGAACCCTTCTGCCTTGCGTGAGTCATCACATGCTTCTCCACGGGGCCTAGAGATAAGAGACCAAAAAGTGGTGAAAACTCTGGTTTGTCCTAGTTTCACCATGTCCTTACAAGGCTCACAAAATCTACACAACAACAACCAATGAGCTAAGCAGTAGTTACTTACAAACAAAACAGTTAATTGGATCCATAGAGAGCTGGTTCAGCACTACACATGTTTGACATCTTATAACATCTTTATAACCTTTGTTAGAAGCTGTTAATATCAGCAGGAACCACAATTTTGGCCCCACTGACTAAACAGGACTGATGGTCAGGGCACTGTCAGAGAGTGATATGAGGTGTATTAAGAAGAGACCGTTAACAGGAACATTTTCTGTTTTCATGACTTCAAACTACACAAGGCTGGAAGGTTTTTTGTGGTGTGGAAAGTACTGAGGCACAAAGAAAATCAAAACAAGCCGGAGCCAAAAAGACACAAACATAACAAAGACATCGACTATCTTACGTAAGCCCTCAGCTTAGATTCAAACACAACAGCAACATCTGATTCAATACAAAAAGAAGCTTGATGATGAGTAAATTCAGCTGAATGGTTATGTGATCAGGAGCTCCAGCTATTGTTCACCTGTCTGCCTTCATTTTAACATGTTTGTGTGTGTGCGTGTGTTTTATGTTGCACTGAGGAAACCGATGCACTCTGTCATTCATTCACTCCGTTCATTGCCTTATCACCTCATGTGCACGCAGCATGCAAATAACAGCTTGTTAAGGCCAATTGTTTAGTCTGAAATGTTTAGTCTGAGAGGAAAATGTCAAAAAGGCTTCACTACAACATTAAACTCCACTGAGGAAAATAAGACAAATAAACAGGCTGGCTTAATGCCTATTTAAACCTAGAGACATTTCTATTACTTCAATTTCATGGCTTCAAATTAATCATTGTCTTAAAGTCTGCCTTATGTAGAGGAAGATAATCGCATGCATACGTATGAATATAAACATTCCCAGAGCTCACTGTGAAATCATTTAGCAAATAAATTCACAATCAGCAGCAAACAATTAGCTTGGGAGTTTTTGTGAAAATGTTTAAAAAACATAAACAACTGCAGATAATGAAGGTAAAGCTGTGCATTTTTATGCTGAAGGTCATAAAGATTTATTGTCTGCCTAATGAGATCTGCATTCAAAAGTGTACATGCAGTAGACTCTGCATCACAAACACCAGATACAATTTTCCACCATTTATTTTGTGAAATAAAGGTGTTTTTTTCCCCAAAACTCACAAGAGCTTCTTGTCCCACCAGATTAGCTCCCATAATTAGCTACAATCAGTTAATGAAATTCCCCCCTTGAAAACTATTGACATGCATATTTACAGCATGTGCTTTCTAATCTCTTTGTGTAAGACGGCCTTAGTGAAGTTTTAACATTTTCCCTGAATGAGCTTAGATATAGATCATATCAATGCTATCAGTTTATCACAAAAAAACAAAACAACAATCAACCCAGGTTTTATCAGAGTAAGTAGTTTTTAATATTTTCTAATTCTTTCTGTGTGGAGTTGCAGGACAGGGCATCTGTTCAGACTAGCGTGGCTGTGTGCGGCACTGCTGCAGATTACTCCGCAGTTTGAACACATTCAAGACCAGAGAGTTTGGCCCAACTGAGGACTCATTGACAGCCGAAGCCCGACAAGATTTTTCAGACATGTTTGATTTTGTCTGCCCCAGTCTGACTGGGCTTGTGCGGCGTGGGGGCTGCCCAAGACTGAAATGTGTGTGTGATCCTGGCAACAGCCAACACAAGTTTAACTCCAAGGTTAATGAAAATTGAAGCAACTTCACATTAGTTGAGATGTCTTATTTAGCCTGATTATGTGTAAATTAGTAAACAATTAATCTATCTTTTTTCATCATCAAAAAACACTAGAAAGAACATTTAAATGTAACTAATGGCTTTTATACCTTGATTACAAAATAATCTAACATTTTTTGACGGTGTTCTGCTCAATGATGTGTGATCCCTCATCTCATCTTTGCCCTTCCACAGGATGACAGGCTAACTCTAGCTGCCTATTTCTCAGTCAAGGTCTAATCAGTTTCATAGTGTGACCTTGCTGACTGAGACTGAAATTCAATATCTGAATGACATACTTCAAACCAAAAATTCAGAGGTGTTTTCACTTCATATTCAAGAATCAAGGTCTATATTTCAAAATGTTCTTAATTTAAAGTAGCTCTCTGACATCTATTTTCTACTCAAAACTGCCCCACTTCAAGAGCCTTGATACTAAGCTTTTCTCATGCCATGAAACCATGAAAGACAATTTTCCAGCAGCTGTTGTGGGTCACTGCTGAGAAGTGTAGGAGGGGAAATGCTGTAAAGAAATAACCTGTAAGATATTATCTCATGTAGCAGCGCTCTGGCCAAACGGCAATTTGGCTCTTTAAACACAGTTAGGCCTGGTGATCCTCAGGAAGTAATTTCACATTTATAGGAAGATCAATGGCCCTGCGCTCCATCTCTAATTGGTTAGAAAACAGATCATCAGTTCCTCTCAGGGCATCAAACAGCAGCCTCACCAGGATCCTTTTTTATGATAAGACTTGCAAGATTTCTCAAGACTCTTGAGAATATGTGTGCAAAACAGCAACCCCAGTGGATTTAAATAATGATTCAACAGCATCAAGGCACACAACTGAAATTCAACTGTCAACAATTTTGTCTCCTCTGAGATTCCAACTGAACTATAACTTTCTTACCACAGAAATACAGTGACAGTAAGAGATTCAATCAGCCACTCCAAACACAAAGGTGAATACCACATGCACAGTGAGAGTCACTTAGGATATTACAAACAGGCTCAATGTATTAGCCTGGTGGTCTCTAAACTGTGGACTGGGACATACCCATGGGTCTCAGGATAAATCTAAGGAGGAGGGGATCAGAGAGAACGACTCTGATACTGAAAAGTTTACTTTGTGGTAACACTGTATTTTAACCTCCTTATTTAGCATTTAGAAGCAGTACACAAACAATTAATGGTGTTTTATGAGACACTGACATTTATAGACATTGTGATGAAGACATGTTGCAAACAGATGTTTTTAAGTGTTTATTTATGTCTTTGGTAACAACTATAACACCTCATATAAATCACGCATCCACTGGTGTATTAACAGTTAATGAATGTTTGTTAACACAGTTTAACATATCTGTATACTTATCAATATAATCACATGTCTTCAGCAGTTTTAAATACTTTCATAAACTTATTTGTGAGTGATTTGAATTTTATTAGATAGTTTTACCCCCTTCAGGGCAATAAATGCTTTGAATGTGTTTATCATTAATAATAATTATATGACGGATATATATTGAATTAAAACAAGTTTACAGTGTGTTGTAAAACATTTCTTCACTGTTTGGATACAAAGTGTTTACCCCGTAATTTATTATAAATCATCTACAAAGGATTCATAACCTTGTGAATGGGACCTAAAACAAAGTAAAACTATCTAGTAAAATAAGATTATAAGCCAGTTTATAAATGTCTTGAAAACTAATGAAGACATGAAATTCTATATAATTGATTACAACCATGTAATTTAGTGTTATCAAATATTCATTAACTGTTTATAGACCAGTAATTAATGCTATCGTTATAGCTGTTATAAACAATATTATAAAAGTCTTTGTGACTGTTAACGACTACATTACAGTGTCTGAGGTCCTCAGACAGAGGTCTACTTATGATTCCATGTACCCGTCAGAAAACTAAGGGTGACTGTGTCTTCCAAATTTTAGCTCCTAAGCTGTGGAACAACCTGCCACCCACACTTTGCACTGTTGACTCAGTGGCATCTCTTAAAAGGCAGCTAAAAACATATTTGTTTAAAAAAGCATAGTGCCTTGTGTGTATGTTTATTATGTTTGCCTATTTATGTCTCCTTTTATGTTGTTATGGTGTGGTTTTTAAATGTTTCTGCTGTAAAGCACTTTGTGACTGCTCTGTGCTATACAAATAAACTTTACTAACAACTTACTTAGAAACCATTTATTAATTGTTTATTTAGTTGGGGGTTAAAATAAAGTGTTACCTTGTTTTTTAAACTTTTCTCTAAGAGACTGTACCTAAATGTTATTAAGGAGGGGAGGTGAGCTGAATCATACATATAAAGCACGAGCCTCCACATTGTCATTGATATTTTGTTTGGACCCCCATTTCCCACTTTCTAAAAAAAATTAAAAAAAACACACACACACACACACACACATTTATGGAAAACATGACAAAACAGTGAAAATACTACCACTATCTATTTTTGAATATGAAGCAGCTTAAAGGTGAGGCCTGCTGAATGAGTGAACCAGGCCCGGCACTAACACTGTTGGTGAATTTAGCGTTGCAATATATTCACCCCAAACTCAATAAAAAACGTAATTCTGGGATGAGACAAAAGTTGAAGCACCCTCCCTCACTGCCCCAACATATACCCTGCCTTTATCAAAACACAAAAAATACATAACACACCCTCTTTTATTTTAGACACTTCTCTCTGCTGTAGTAATTTTCCTACAGTCCCTAATTTGTTTCTTTTCCTTGTGAAATACTGAACATTTCCACCTTTCTGAGCCTCTAAAAAAATCCCTAAAATAACACATCTGAGAAGGACAAATCACTTTTCTTTGCCTATATTGCTCACAGCTCATATAGTAAGGGGTCACAGTGCTTCATCTTAAAGGGTCACACAATCCAGAAAGGTTCAGGAAACACCACAATAGCCGACCAACAGGCAACATGAGATACATCTTGCAGAATCAAACTCAAAACTCTGCTCCAGATCGTTTGGTAACATTGTCAGTGAATGCAACAGCCACAAACACCCCATCAGCCTAACATTACACCTGTGATGAATACTTCATTCGCTTTTAAATGCCTCTGCTTTGCACTCTCAGGTGGAGCCAACACACCGGCAAAAGAACACATCAAAAATAAATAACCAGCTGGGTAAGGTAGCCCATTCGGATCAGATTGAGAGCGCTCTTGATTTACATTTTCCATGTCACAGGCTGGTGACGGGCAGGTTCAACACGAGGCGCAGGCATGTTGGGGTTTTATCAAGAGGAGATAAAAAGGCTACAAGAATTTCAAACATTAGGTCACTGTTGTTGTTTTTTTTTCCTGAGACTTGCACCGCAGCCTTGAGCTTGATCTACACCACCACCACCCGCTGATGGTGTAGAGGAGGATTTGCATACATGCTAAATGCATACATTTACACTACATGCATAAATATATACATACAGCGGTTGAGGAATAGAGTAGGATGGGATACAGTACAGCTTGACGTAGCTTGCCCATCTGAAGTAGCCAGCCAGGCTCTAAATATGGGCTGAAGAGGGGAGGGGAGGGGAGGGGGGCTACCCAAATACACATACACAGACACACACCAAGCAAAATAAAGGGCAGTCACCCCTTCTGATAACATTTCCTAAACGGATTCCTCATTACCGACACGGTGGCTGTTCTGATCACAGTCCTAGTTGAGCCCCGGGAGGATATGGCAACGTAGCAGCAGCCCCTGCGAATCGCTTCTGGTGCACGAAGCGAAAAATGGGCTCTGCGCTCCTCTCTGGACGGCTGGGCAGTCGGAACAACTTCAAACATTCGGGGCGAAATAGCAACCAAAAAAAAAAAAAAAAATCGCGGTGGTAACTTACGGGCTCGCCGACACGCTTCCTCCTGCCAGCCCCCGGAGAGCCGTCGAACAAATCTGCGGGGTGAAGGAGGGGAGGAGGAGGAGGAGGAGGAGGTGGTGGAGGGGGAGGAGGAGGGGGGAGCTGGGAAGCCGGACTGGTGCGATGGCAATGCTCCGTAACTGGGAGAGCTGGGGAGGAGTGGAGAGAGGACGGTCGGTGGCGCTGCCTGCGAGATGTGTGTGTGTGTGTGTGTGTGTGTGCTCTTCCTGGTTGCGCTTCCACCGATTTACAGAAAACTTAATCTGAACCAATTGCCATACGGACCAGCCTCGCTTGACACCCCCGTCCTCCAATGACGGACAAACAGCTGTTTACTCTGAAAGAAGGGGGGGTTAAAGAAACTAAATATTTGCAGTATCCGAGGTAACTTCCACTACATTAAAAACACACGGCGCTACATCATGGACGGTGGATGTTGCTGCCCCCCCCCCCTCCGCCCGCTACGACGGCAGACAGACAGCCTCACCCTGTCATTTTCGTCGTGACCGAACCACGACCAGAAAACCACCAGACTGTTCAAACACGTCTAGAGAAATTCATGTGAAGGCTGAACAAGGAGCAAGGCTTTCACAACGATATCAACAGTGTCCCATGTGGTGCATGTGACATATGGCATTTAAATGCTGCCCTTTCAACAAAGTTGTGAGGCGTTCTGCGACGTAAAGGAAAGAAAACCTGCACAAAACTCACCTCAAGTCCCATCTTTACTGACTCATGCAGATTACAAACAGAAAATAGGCTTTAAAGAGTTCAAACAATATTTTAATTTTTCTAGAATATAACTGATATCCTTATCTATGTATAGTTGTTACATTCATCATTAAATGGAGACCATATAGTACTTAGAATTTTTTTGTTAAACTCTCCAAAACCAGCTGGGGTTGGAAACAAGATCAACTAATTAGGCTGCACCACCAACAGATGAGATGACACATGAGTTCCCTCAACATGGCCCAACAGTTATAGAAAATACATGCAAACTCTATGGTGCATTGTTGGGTTATGCTGTCTAATTGAGACAGCGACAGCAGCAGACACTCTTTACACAAGTACAAGTAACTAAATCACACTACGAGGTTAGGACTACTTGGTTACAAGTAAAAATCATGCCTTCTGAATTTTATTTATGTGGATATACATGTTTTATCAGCAAAACAGAAAAGTAGCTGCTCATTATGCATTTCATTACCATGTAAGCATCCATTTAGTGTTGTAGCTGGTGGAAGTGGAGCTAATTCTGAATACCTTATGTAGCTATAGGATATTTATAACAATCATAATGAAGAAGTTCATTACAAGGTCAGTAGCAAGGATTTAAAATATAATGAGTCCACCCCCTTCCCTTCTTTTTGATGAAAAAGTATGTATTTATATTGATTTCCTCAGTTTACTGGGTAATTTGAAATATTAAAAAAACGCCACACTGCGAATAAAATTCTAAATACATTCCTTTACTTATTTGATCATTACTTAGTCAAATTTGCATATAATCAGTTTGAAAATGACTATAAACTCATCCCGGGCCTCAAACCTCAAATTCCCAGAGGACATGACCTCAGTGTCCTCAGCTATAGCTACAGCAACTCCATTAATTTTGTATGTATCTGAATCTGCAAAGTAACTGGTAGCTATAGCTGTGAAAAAAATGTGAGTAAAAAGTACAATATTTCCCTCATTAGTGAGGTAGAAGTGTAAAGTAAAAATGGAAATACTCAACTAAAGTACTTCAAATTATATGTCAGTAAAGTACTTAAGGAAATGTAGAGTAAACTGAATACTGACAGTAGAATGAGGATGAGGAGGGATCTGAAGTGATCAGAGCTGGAGCACACAGTTTATAGTTAGACCTTTTTAATAAGGTACACCAACTAATGTTTTGACATAAAGCATGCCCTCAGAGAAAACAGAGGCAGTGGCAGCACTGGGCCTGTGAACTGTTACACCCTGCCTGTTGTCAGTGTTTGGCAGTGATCTGTTACATTAGTAAACATATCTGTAAATTCAATAGAAATCAAGTATTCACTCCTAATGCTAGTAACTCAACAGTTACTGACTTTTATTTTGTCTTTCAGTTTGACCACAGAAATGGTAAACTTAGCTTCCACTGGTGTTTCACTGTGCATTAGAGAAACTCTGCTGAACAGTCTGACAAAAACAGATAACCACAAGAGTCTTGGTTTCTCTGCTTGTTAAAAGACTGTTCAATATTCTCAGTTTTTAATTGCACCTGGCTTGTGAAGAGCATCAACTAATCTTTTTTCTTTCTTTCACTCAGACTTTTTTGTCAGATGTTATGTAATCTGAAAGAATCAGAACCTGCCATCAATGAGGGCAGCCACATTGCTACCTAATCCAAACCCCAGATTTTTCTAATGACAAGAAACAGTGATGAAAGTCGGAAAAGCTGAGAGAGCTGAATTATACACTTACTTCAATGAAAGAGCCGAATACGCAGTTATTACATTCAAACTCTTCAGAAGGAGCCTGTTACAGGCCGAGCCTTTTTGTGCTGAGGGAAAGTAACTCAAGTGATTGTCACATTGTGCCCTATCAAATAATCAATAGCGATCTTTTAGGGAAGCTGATCTAATCAGTTCTATTGTTATATGAAAAATAATACATTTCTTTACATACAACAGTGGACAATGAGGATTTGATTGGAGAACACATCTCTGCCAAAGCTGTAAACCTATGAACTGGTTGGTATGGATTAGTCCACAGGGGTGAAATAGGGGGTTAATAGCCGATAATGTAAATAACTAAGAAATAACATTTTGTGTTTAAAGTGACACTTAAAACCCCACAATCTACCTTTTGAGTACAGAATACTCATTCTGTGTAGACCTTGGAAAGGAGCTATAAAACCTTTTTGCTACTTCTCAGAGAAACAAGGCTGTGGCCAGCTTGGATTCATGGTAGTTATAATAGATTCTAACAGCAGAGAGAAAGCAATGAAAACACAGTCATACAGCTACTCTGTTGCACATCCTCATGCTCAGCATGTTCTTAACATTCATATTGCCAGTAGCCACAGGACTTCTGTTCATACTGAAAGCCAATACTCAGCACTAATGCCAGAAGCCGTGGTATCGAAAGGTAAGGATGTGGAAGTAATCTGTTCAATTTAGACACTGTTCATCACAGTTAATGTCAGACCAAATATTGATGTTGACCTTTTAGTATATTTAAAGCTGCACTGATCAATATTTTTATATAGATAATGAGTCAAACACAATCTACCCAGCATCAAAACCCAGCAAAAATTACAGCTAACCATTGAACATCTATAAGTACTTAACTACTTAACCGCCGTTTCCTTTAGGAGCTGATAGAGCCCAACACTAAGCTAAAAGGAGAGTGAAGGCTGGATTTAAATTTGCCAAGTGGACAGAAACACAAATCAATCAATATACTTCTAACCAGACATGAAAATGGAATAGTTTATGCAACTATTGTTTTGTTTTAAAAATATATTTTTCCTTGCGCCCAGGAGTAAGTAACACATTAATACTGCCAGGGGGTGGCAGTAATGCACCCAAAAGCTGTTTGTCAACCACCATTAAACAACAAAATAAGAGGAAAAATGAAGCATAACTACCAGCTGTTGCTGAAACTTGTGTGGCAGTGTGAGATTTATAGAATGGTAGAATAGGTCCCAGTGAATATTAAACAGAATTTTTGCTTGATATGTCCATCTCTATTATCTATACATAAGAATACATTAACTATATCAAAGTTGACATACAATAACAATAATTAATCAAACCATAATCCAAGATTTCACAGACTGAACTCAACATGTTGTTTGACAGGAAAATTGCACATCAGGAGAACTGCTCTGTGCACTTCCCTACACTGTGGCATGGCTGAGTACAAGTTTAATGGTCTACTGTCACACTCATAGTGAAGATAAAGAGACATGAACAAAACTGCTATGCCCTGCTGCCGTGAGTCTGGTTTTCGTTTACAGAGGAAGTAACTGAGCGAGCTGTAGAAAAAGGGTGGAAGGTGGAGAAGCTGCTTACACTGCAAGAGTTTCAGGATACATGTCTGTGGACGTTTCGAGACTTTGGATATGATGGAATCAATTATAATCACTGTGAATCACCACTGACGCAGCCTCTCTTCTCTGTGGAGAAGAAAACTACAATTTTCAGCAGCTGCCTTTCAAATCTGCAGGGGCTGAATGTTTCATGCTGATAACACTTTTTGATTTTGTGAGAAATATCACTTTAAGTTAGGAGTTCAGAGTTTTAGTTTGCTCATGCAGTGATTTACTGAAGAAATTCCGACTACAGGAGACACTTAGAGAGACAAATTGGGCTTCACTGGCAGCAGCTGTTACAACTGTATTTTAAATCAGCATATGCAGCATATGTCAGATCAGTGTGAAAAAAAAAAAATCACAAAAACACTTAACGCTCAATTAGAAATGCTCTATATTCATATCATTTACAACCTAAGAACATTAAAAAAAAAAAAAAATCACATTTCTCTGCCACTCAAGGTCAGCCATCCCTCCCTGAATTCAAATGCAAAAGTATTCTGTGTATTAATTCTCTTATTCACTACTATGTATTGGTGGGCTGCTAATATGAAAGAGAAGTCCACTCATAGACATAACCTAGTAAACATCTTTTCACTTAGAATAGATTGTAAGAAGAGTGGGAGGCGAAATTTTAGTTTCTTACAAGAAAAGCAGAGTGAGTTTGTCCCACTTCTCACTGCTATTTCAAACTGACAGCACACATAAAAGCATCAGACCGAGAGCATGGCAGGGCATTAAAAATTAATTCAATAATCAGGGCAGGGCTTCTATAGTTAAAGGGCCACTGTGGGTTAATTATGAAATTAAACATACAGCCCTGTAGAAAGACCAGTGCCACACATGTTAAGACTTTGCATTACTCACAAGGTCAAGTCCTGATGAGGTACCATGAAATATGTCAAATAAAATACATTAGAGTTTTAACAGTCAGACAGATGCTATTAATTTCAGATAATTGAACTCATACATACATGTATATGTACCAGGCTTCTTCAGGACAATGACAGTGAGTAAACATAAACAAGCTTCTTCCAATGAAACCAAGCAACCACAACATTAACCTGGTTAATGAGGGTGCTCCTGTATGGAGCTACTCAAATGACAGCCAATGTAAACACACATGGATGTTCAAAATATTATTTGACTAAGTGTTAACACCCAAATGAAATTAAATTTATTGTCATTTCAACAAAGAAGCTTTAAATGGTGGGGTATTTCTGTTGAACGTTGCATAAAGTAAAATTAAGGCCAAGGTATTGTAAATGATTAGCAAAATCAAATGATGACATACTAAACAGAGCTCGAATGAAATAATGTGAAAATAAGCATAAGCATAGAATGAGATGAGGGCTCTGTGTAAAGATGTTTATAATATCCAAAACAGGCTACTAATCCAAAAAACATTTCTAATGGCCTATTTTTCATTGATGATTTAAGCATTAGATTTGTGTGCTGGCAGAAATCCACTGCTAATTCACAGTGGATTGCCTTCACAGTAATGGCTCTGTTATTAGTCCTGCATGGCTATTTAATGGCAGGTCTAGGCGTGAGTCATTAAAACACTTTTATATTAAGTTTTATGACATTTATGATGTTTTAGTGAGGTGGGGTGCGGTCTGCTGGATCAAAAAGAAAATGTGGTCGAAGAAGTACAGCGAGGTGAAGTATGAGCCCGCTGAAGAAACGCCAAAAGATTAATGTTCAACTACAATAAACTAGTGTGTCAAAGAGAGGCCGGGGAGATCTCTTTTTTTTCCATTTACACTGCGGGATAACTTCATGACAACTGTGAAAAATGAGACTTGGCAGAAAAAAAGTCATTCATCATAGTGTGAACAAGAGAGAGCATTGCATACAGGCTAAAGATTAATATTGTGTGATCAAACATATGGAAAAGACAATGCCTCAATGTGTGACTGGTTGAGGAACTTCTCCTTTAACTGAGCCACTAAAATCTACACTTCCTCTGACATTAAGCCAACCTCATTTTTTTAGTTCAGCTTCTGAAGGTAACTAAGTACATTTACTCAAGTACTGTACCTAAGTACACTCTGAAGCACCTCTTCTTCTCCACTACATTTCAAAGAAAATACTATATTTCTGTCTAGTCTACATTTATTTGACTGCTAGATTCAAATTAGGAGTTTACATAAACAACACAATGAGCTGACAGAAAATCAGTTTAGTACGGTTCAGATGTCCATGAATCCTCAGCACTTCCACCGACACATCTCCCCTCTAAATGTCTCACATGGTTTCATTTAATTACTGTTTGAGGCCCAAAGAGGTGAAGTTATCCTGTATTTCACATGAAAGCAAAGACTCAGTCAAAAATCAAAATAACTTTGTTCATTCTTCTTCTCTACCTAATTAATCATCTTACGACCCCAAGATTCATCTGGTGACCTTTTGTGGAGACCTGAGCCCTAAGTTGGTAACCACTGGACTAAATAGTAAGCAGCAGCAACAATAGAATGCTATTGGTATGAATGCATCATGTTAACTCTCTAATGATGTCTTATTAGATAGTCAGTCACAGTAAAGTTCATATTAATACTTCTGTACTTGTGTAAAAGTTTGAATATAAGCCTTTTATTGTAATGGAGTACTTTTACACTTTTGTATTGGTGGGTGAAGGATCTGAATGCTTCTTCCTCCATTGCTGATCAAATATTTGTACAATGTTTTTTTTCTTTTCAAATATTAATATATTCATTTATTGTGTAATCAATATACTGAAGTATAAATAAAGAGTTAGGATTTGGAATTCAACAATTATGCTGTTTTAACATCATCCAATCAGATTAAATATCCATGCAGACAGCAAAGTGCCATCACACAGGCCTTCCTTATGCAAAGCCTGATCAACTGTGTGGTTTAACGGACTACTGTGAATGAAGCGCTGAAATATTTATACTTGATACTTTCAACGCTTTACTCTGTGTTTTACTTTAATCTGGGTTTTATTTGCACTCACTCTCTCTGGCAAAAGGAACTGATGGGGGGGGGGGTTCACTCACTGGAGCACTTTTACATCTTTGCCCACTTTTCTCTTTAACAGTCCTCAGCAGTGCATGTTGCTGAGGGTCCTCCACTGACAACCCCAAGCCTCAGGGGTTTATCTATGATGTCATAATAGCATCATCCGTTATGAGCTCATTGCCATTATGACCCAATTGGCAAAATGTGATGTGGGCTAATTGCTTTGGCATTTGTGAAGCCCCCTCATTTACCTGAGCAGAGTAACCCTTAAAGGCCCGATATGAATCACACACACAAAAAAAAAAAAAAAAAAAAAATCAACCCCGAAGAAATGCCACAGGCGTTCAGTACCATGAAGTTTGTTACCCCTTATACACACACACAGCCTAAACATTAACACACAGCTCTAAGCACACCAACACACACATACACACAGTGGGGACTGATATCCAGGTGAACACAAAGCGCATCCAGCCAGCCAATCATAATATTAGTAAGCTCACAGGCTACTGTGTTCCTATCATTGACCTTGTTTCAGTCTATTCCGAGGACAGAGCACTATTATCGCTGTGGCATTATACTTTGGTGGCTGCTGCCGGTGCTGGTGCTGGTGGTGGTGGCGGCGGAGGAGGAGGAGGAGGGCGGGGGGTTAGAAGCGGAGGGGCGGCGGGGGGGGAGGCAAGGGGGGGCTATGATAACACACATTGTACGGCCAGTCCGACAGAGTACCACTCCCTGGGAATCTCCTTCATCATCATGGCCATTATCTGCCTCTGCAACGTCCCCCCAGACATGACTAAAAAGCATACACAAAAGAGGAAAGCTGGCCACGCAACCCCTGCTCTGCCTGAATAAAAAAAAAAGAAAAAAAGAGAGCTCAATGAGAAAAGATAATGTGGAGCAGCAGCTACTTACCGTAACGTAGCTCTCTGTAGCTGGCACTATCTCGTATGATTTTCAGCGGTGTGAGGAGCCAGTCAGGGCACCTTGTTTTCCAAATGGCTAGGTAAGGCAAGTCAGCCTCGTCCGACTGGTTGACCGATGCAGCTCAACTCGAGGAAATAAACACGAATGTCGCCGATGTTTCGCCACTCCACTCGGGGGAACCCCGTTTAATATCGACGAGGGGAGAGAAGAGACGGAGCAAACAACTCTCTTCTCGCAAGAAGAGGCAACACTCCTTTCCGACACGAGCAGGGGTTTTGCTCAGGCTGTTTTTTTTCTCCTCCTCTCTAGCCCATCCACTCTTCCAACGCCAGCACGGCTGCAAAAAACCACGAGTCTTTGCTGCTGGAGACAGAGTCAGTAGCCCACACACACACACACGTCGCTTATATCCGTCACTTGGCATTAACACCGAACGCAGCTTTCAGTTTGCGCACCAGTCAGTGTGTTGCTACTGAACAACAACTAGCAGCACAACATGACTGACTGACTGGCTGACTGCAGCGCTGACAGACGGGAGGGCTGGGCCCCCCTCCTGCCACACAAAGTGAAGAAATCCACGGCAAAAGTCTCTCCCGAGCTCCTTTAGAATATAAGTAACAAACGTGTTTTACATAACAAGAAGAAGAACATCCTCATCCTACTTCTGTGCTGAAGCATGTGATGGCAACATGGTGAGTCTTTTAAAGGCGTATCCACGCGTAACTGCAGGCAAGGGTTGCCTCGTTGGATCCACCCCGTTAACTTTCTTGGAGGGATGCGCTGTGGCATTAATTGGACACGGCGATGACTGTCAGGCAGTCTGGAAGCACCTGTACACAAACACAGTGTGCCTCAAAGTGTGGTGCGGGCCAGGAAAACCACTCCTGTGGTACTTGCGGGGGCCCCCATGCCAAGGACTGCAAATATGAGTGTAACCCAAATCATGTATATTCCTAATAAAGTTGAACACTTTTGGGTGTAATTACTGTTCTGTATAATCATACATTACCCCTAAAGCAAGGAGCCAGCAATGTATGGAGGCTATTAACACGGCATGGACACTGGCTTTGCATGCTTGTTGCATTATGCATCTCATAAGCAGGTTAATACATAAACTAACTCAGGCAAATAAGAATATGGTAGTAATCATTTACAGTAATGTATATGGAATGTTTGATACACCGAACAGGTTGTACCAAAGGTTACCAGGTTGAGTCCCAAACCCCCAAATTCATAGTTTGTCACATAGTGATATATAATTTCTATTCATTTTCTAAACATTTTCCAGGAATAAGCTCCATAAAAATGCTGTTTAAACTTAGGACCCTGCATTAATGTCCATGGCTTTTGTCCTTGGCTGGTCAGTGCTCTTTATAATAAAGCTGTGTTTCATCAAATTGCCCTAAAACTAAGTGATACAGAGACATTCTGGCACCAGAGGCAATACAGGTTAGTCTCTATTTCCTGGACCCAGCAAAAATTTCTTTCCCTGAGACCCTCAGTCTGGGAGAGATTCAGTGATCTGCTGAGGACATTTTAATGCAGACACTTGCTGATGGTGGAGCTTGAATCCAGGTTGTCCCATTGAAAGGTGGTGTCACATTTACAACACAGCCACCCACTGTGCTTGTGAGATCCTGAATGGTCAAGGCTTTTCATATTTATCAAGTTCTCTCTAAGTCTATTGTTCCCAATAGACTGTAGAATGCTTTTTCTCTCACACTCCATTCTTGATAAATTTCCAAATCAACCATGCACTTTCAGTTTTTGTGTTTTATTTTGTACTGTTAACTCCACAGACAAGGGATTTTTTTTAACAGTTAGGACTTCACCACAAGAGTCAAGTGTGTTTTATTTTCACTGATAATTAAATGTAAATCTTCCACCAAGCAGTATAATTCTTGAACAGTAGCTGAAGCAAAGTGGCAAGCACATTCAAAAACAGCAGCTCCCACATATTACCATTTGGTTAAATTGTATGCAGTGTTGTAGGTGCCATGGCTTAAGTCCAAGTTTAGTCCTAAGTCCCATTTTTCAGATTTGAGTTCAAATGATCAAGGTCATGTGTATGTTGGGTTCAGTCTCCAAGTCCATATCTCCACTCTGAATAATCCAAGTCAGTAAATGTATCATAGTCTACAAATCTCAGGCATTGATAACAACACACCTGTGCTTTTTTCAAAATGTCTTCTGTGAAAAAGGACTATTTCAAAATATGCATAATTTAATTTAATTATGCATACATACAAAAAAACTACAATTCCCCAAAGACATATATTTGTGACAGTTGATATCAATTATATTTTAACACAGGATTTCAACACCACATGTGACACTGACATAAAATTCTATGTTGAGAAGTCCTCATCCACATTACAGTCATTACTGTAACACAATGGCAAAATCAGCTGTACCACAAGCTGTTGAAACTTGAGGTCTAAATAGTGATTTCAGGAGTGGGAGCCCAGTGGAGCTCTGAGTAAGGCCTCAGACTTACTGTACCCACGTCTGCTGCTTCAGCTGCATGGAAAGACACAGACTTTAATGTGATGTCCAATGAAGTAACAAATTTTCTTTGTCTAGTTCAAGAGAAATGGGGAAAAATAACAGTGGGCATCTTTCTCAGTGTAATTCTCCCTGCTCTCAGTCACCTTAAAGGCAGAGTACATACAACACAGGTGAATATTGTTGGGGCTGATTGGTTGATCTCCCACATACTAATTGCTGCAACTTTAAAGGCCCTGTACACTCAAAGAGGTGTTTTCACTTGGTCTAATTAGAACTACTAGGCTATTTTCATGGTAATAGGGCAGTTTGAGGATTCTCTTTGGCCTATTGTATCAGTCAAATCAGGCTGACACAGATAAATAACTGTTGTATGGATTGCTATTTTGTTTTGTACACATATTCTTGGTCCCCAAAGGATGAAGCATCCATTGGTGACTTTTGCTCTGGCGCCACCATGAGGTTGACACTTGTGGTTTCGAGTCTCGACAGCTATTGAGTGGATTGCCATAAAATCTGGATTACACATTCATGCCCCTCTCAGGTATTTTTGGTAATTGTAAGAACCTTAACTTACCTCAGATTTGATTCAGTTTATAACCCACTACCTATAAAATTAATGAGACTCCCTTCAGGCCTCCGCTGTAGTTTGTGTTTAGTGCTACTTAACTAAGGTTAGCATGCTAACTCCATTGACATTAGAATGTAGCCCAAAGCAACTCTTTGCCTGCCCAAATACAAACCTACTGCTGTAGCCCTGCTGTAGCTATTAGCATGGCTATTTATGTGGTAGTGACTAAAATAGTTTTTTGTGGTGCCAACGTAAAAAAACTATCTTTGTCTTTTCACTCTAATAAGAGGGGTTTTCCAAAAAACACACTTTGGTGAGTGTATCTACAAAGTAAGAGCTTGTGATTTGTGGAAAACCCCAACTATATCTCACTGTATTAGACTGAAATAACAATGGGATTGGGACTACAATAAAAAGAAAGCCTGTAGCATACGAAAAAACATAAGATTAAAAGCAATCAGTTAACTGTAGGGCACATGAGGATGAAATATGCCATTTGATCAAGTCTCTGATTGACAATTACTGGATGGTGAAAAAGGATGACAAGTTCCTAAGCTGTCCAGGCTCATTAAGTAACACTTAGTTTACCCATTTACTGCCAGTGTAGGGCTTGTTCTTAATTACACACAGACACACATACACACTGTGGGATTCACAATTAAGCTGAATCAGGATGCAGGATAGTTGAAGAAAACGTCTGCTAACTAGACAGTGCATGAAAAGAGGAGAGGAGACAAGCTGGAACATGAACTGGTCCTGTGTCAACAGCAGGGTCCACAAGCCCCTGTCCTCTGACGTCTTTTCCTCTGTTTGTCCCCCAACACACACATGAAGAGAAGTATTGACACACCCAGACATATTGTTTTTCCTTTTTCATTTCCCTACATTAAAAGTTATGTGAAAGTTATGAGAAATAGGATTAGCTAGTAAAGCATACTGTGCTTTTATCCAAGCATCATCGTACTGGTTTGCCTTATTAAGCAAATTTGCAAGGAGGTGCAGTTTTTCTTCTCTCATATTCTATGGTACATTTATTCTCTTTCTCTGAAACAGGAAATTTCAACCACTACGAATGGTTAGAGACGCAACTAACAACTGTGAGCTCTATGAATGCAAACATTTCGTCTCTTAACAACACACATTTTCAAAATAAATACAAGTAATAAATACAGGTAAATTACACATACACACACATATATAAAGGTGTATATGAATATACTTACATGTACACACACACACACACACACACACACACACACACACACACACTGCTACCACTGCTGAGTTTTAACAGCTTTGACATATCCTCTCAAAACTTTTTACACCTTTAATTAATAGGCTGAGAAACATTGCTAGAGTTAACTGCTTACAAATGGGAAATAGGGGAGATGTTAACAAAGATGTCATTATGTTGATTTTTTGGGAATGTCAGAGTCGTGTATTGTAAGTCAAAATATAGCGTGCCAATTAAACCACAAAATGACAAAAATGAGATGGAGAACAAGCGTCAAAGGATATAAATTTGCCCATGCAGGAATTGCGTTTGGTGATGTCAGCCAGTGGAAAAACATGTCAGTGCTGTAAATCAGACACAGTGCTGGTCTCCAGATGAAGCTTTGAAAAGCTCAGAGGTAAAACTTTAATGACTCCCACCCTTCAGTGTTTCCAGCATCTGCTTGTTTTCCTTTCTCTATAATAAGCACAGCCAATCACCAATCTAGATTCTTGCCACCTTTGAGGACTTGATAACAAGGGGGTCAGTGATGCGACAAATCATATCTCTCCCTTCTTCTGTGGCAAGAACACAGAGGTGACTTTTTGTGAGATCTAACTATTAACAATGGATGATTTTTCTGCCAACCTCCTGAGCTTAAGAATTTTCATTTCTTGCATAGGACTAAGTGGTAATATATTTCTCATACTTTCCATCATTCAGACTAAGATCTCCAGAGTGAAGTCCTTTGAGTTGTTTCTTCTGGGACTGGCTACAGCCAACTTGGAGGAAATTCTCATCGTGAACATCTATGACATTATCATCCTTGAGGCGTCCTCCGCCACCACCGGAACTTGGTTGTGTCGCTCACTCAAGTTCCTGACTGTGCTCGGTGAAATCACCAGCATCCTCTTCACCGTCCTGATCAGCATCTTCCGCTACCAGAAGCTGAGAGATGCAAGTAAGAGGGTCAACCTCCCAATCTGTATGGACAGCGCCAGGTCAGCCTGGATGGTGAGCGGGTTTTGTGTGATGCTCTCCTCGCTCCTCAGTTTCCCCGTTTTTGTCATAAATCAAGAACCTGCAGTCAACACCACAGGGAACAAAAGCAGATGCCCTCCAGACTTCTTTCAGTGTAGTGATAATTACTGTCCAACATTCAACCGCTTCTATAAATACGTGTTCATCGTGATGTGCAACCTGGTGCCCCTGGCCATCGTTACAGTCACCAGCTGTCTTATCATCATGGTGCTGCTGAGCCAGAGGAAGACGGTGACACCAGTGGTAAGTGTGAGCAGGTCAAACCACTTCAGCAAGAAGAGTAAAGGTCCGAGGCTTCAGCGGAGCACGATAGCTATACTGGCTGCCATGGGATTGTTCCAGGTAGACTGGACTCTCTACCTGATCTTTCAGCTGACCTTCAGCCCCACTGACTTTCCTTTTTGGGCTGAAATGGAGTTCTTTATCTCAACTTCCTATACATCCATCAGTCCATATGTGTACGGGATAGGGAATAACCTGTTCTCTCTCAAGAACCTGATGAAGAGGTAATTTAGAGCTTTTGTCAGGCCAGACTTGTCAGATTTTCAATCAGAAAATGTCTTTTGAAATTGCAGCAATGTCTTGTTTTTAGTAATGAAATATTAACCAAAACAAATCACAAAGGTTTTTGAGCCTACCATTGCTTTGTGCTATAATTTCATACCTTTATTTACATATGATTTGAAATGGAAAAGTTCCTGAAATACAAAATGCTGTTTTTGCAATTTCAAGAATAGTTTTCAGAACCTTCTAAATCAGCCATATTGCATATTGCAGTATTTGTCATTCAAATATGGCAATATTTTGAATGACAAAAGCATCAAATGCCTGTCATAACCCCTAAAAAACAAATGTTTTCATGTCTAGAGAGGCTCTTTTACTGCCTTTCAGTAGGGGGAGGGCAAGCCAATCTCATGTGGTGCAGGGTAAACCTAAAATAAACACTAAAGATGTAACAAGTCACCGCTTCACTCTAATAAACGCAGACTCACACATTGCCTTAGTTTTACAATACAATTCTACACATAACAGCTGCACTTGTAAGTGAGCATTACTCTTCGACATGACCCATGTTTACAGCACAGTAAGCTGAGTGAAGAAGCAATGCTGTGGCTCACTCTCTCACACAAAGAACCAGCAGCATTCATAGGTTGACCCTGTGACATTTCACCATCCTCTACTGCTCTCTCCATGAAATGTAAACATTGTTATTTTATATTTTTGGATAAGATGTGAAGCTGTGTGTTCAGGTATGCCACTCAACACTGAAGTGATCATTTATTGACACCCACTCTCATCCATGAAAGGTTTGTTCTAATGGCATGTCATGTACTGAGACCCTTGACCTGACTGTTAGAGTAAGTCTAGTATTAATATTGATTCTGTTTTGATGTGAGTCAAGAAGAGGATGAAGTTTGTGGTTAAGCTTTGTAACATCACTGAAAAGACTCACTGGCTCCTGTTGAAAGTGAAATTGTACTGAGGTCACATATTAGTCATGGTGACCCACTGAATCTGTTTGTGACAAATTTAGCTAGGTGTATTTAGATCTGCATGATAGCAGGTTGATATTAAAGCTCTGCTAATATGGAGTTAAATTGGCCTCTTGAATTATTAGTTACAAAAATATCTACACTGAATGAACTTTAAAACAGCCTGTTTTGCTCGTGTGCTGCCAAAATTACACTACATACCAAAGAAAATACTGTTGCTGTCACAATGATGTATGAGTGTCTCTTATAAACTGAGGAGATCCTGGCTGCGTGTGACTCTGGGTCATTATTTTTCTCTCTCTTGACATCTTAATTTGGGCCTTAAATATAATCCTGACAAAATATAGGTCACTGTTAAACAATACATCATGTCCACTGTCTAAATTCAAAAGCAATCCTTTATTAACACTGGCTTTAAAATGGTCATGATAGATTAAATATTATGCCTGCTCATGGTAATTTTAAATGCAGTTCGACAGTTGTGACAGAACTCACAAAAGCCACACAAAGTCTGTGCACTTTTCATTGTCTGCACTGCCACTGCTGATTTTGCTTCAGTGACATCACATTGTGGTAGCTGTCAGTCCATACTATACTGTTTGTTATGTAAGTAAAATAACAAAGACATACTCAATAAAGAGGTCTTGCTCTGGCATCTTTATAAAGATATTTAAAGCTGTTTGCACTATCAACAACTTCAGAATAAAGTTGATGATCATAAATCAGAATTTACACAGTGTCACAAGACTGGTTAAATGATAAAGATGTTAGTTTTTATTCTAGTTACCTATTAGGAAAAATAAACAATATTTGAATATTTAATAAATCCTCACAAAATGATGTGTTTTAAACATCTATTCCTCTCTGGTTTTGCAGCAATGTGTGTGTGTGTGTGTGTGTGTGTGTGACTGTAACATCCTTGGTTTGTTTTTTCTATCATTTTAGATATAATATTTAAATTACAGCTGCAAGTATATTTACATTTGATATATCACATCTTCATCTGTTCATCTAAACACATTTATTGTTACTGGTAAAATTGAAAAAGTGCCTGTGGATATTACAGCCATACACACGTGGTTCATATGAGAGACCCACTTGCTTTGTTGCTTTGTGCAGATTCATATTGTATTGTCTTAATATGAAACGTGTGAGATGCGTGTGAGAGCCTTTCAAAGTCCATCCCTTACGACAAAATAGAAGCATTTTGTTTAGAATTTGTCAAAGCCGAGTATTTGCACACGTTTGGTCATTCTTGCTGTGAGTCTGAGGTGCTGCCCAACAGGAACAAGCTGCAGCGCATCAACACGAGATCTCCACGTGGAACACTAACGATGGGTCGGTTCATGTAGGCTGTTTTCCCACTTCCTAGTGCCGGTTAGACCCCGCCTTGTTTGTTTAATAACATGTTACGTTTGATATTGTGGTACTTTCTTCGTATTATCTGTTCAGGCAGGGTTAGAAACCCGCACTAAACCTACTCTTTAAAGAAAAGTCAAGTTGTTTGTTTTAATGCCACAAGCGAGAAATACAAACGCTTCAAATATCATTTCTTACTCAGCAGGGAAATGTAATGAGGCGTTAAATCCCTGTTTCTTATCATACCTAACAGCTGTGATGCGTACTCGCCACATTTATTCATTGGTTTTGTTGAATTATTTTACTCAGTTTGGACCATAAAGCCAAGCCAACCCCCTCCCCTCAACGCCAATTCAGACCTGTGATGGACATTAAAGCCATCTTCACTCCACTGCAAAAAATTAAAACTGAAATTAAACAATAATGCATTTTAGAATCGGCTCCAAATAGTGTGCTGCGGTCAGAATGTCCTTATTTGTTTGGTTTGTTGATATTATCGTCAGGAGGAGGTTTTATGCCTCATATGTAGACTAAAATAAAGGTTATACACAATTATGAGGGTGATACACCTCCTGGAAATGTAAACATACATTTATTTAGTTTATTCCATCTTGTGTTTACGACCTCGAAATTCAGTTAAAGGCACTATACCTTAAAGACTGGGTTGTGGGTAAATAATTAACAGAGCAAGCATTCGGTTAGATTAGCCCGTATTTATAGTATTTCAATCCCTGTGTGCATTAGACGTTAAAACTAGGCCACAATTAAGTTAAACGGGACACTCTGAGTCTGATTTTTCTTTAAGTAAAGACTAAACTTTAGGACTTGGGCTTCAAAACCTTTAAATATGTAAAAGCAATCCAGTAAATAGCCACTACCCAACAATCGCCATGCTACATCTGCCTGTGCAACAAATTTAGTGAAAACCCTCACAGGGCGAGAGAATAACTTTAAAATATACGTGGCTGTTTTATTTAATTACTATGCCACAGTTTTATTAAGGCAAATACTCCTGCAATGTCCCGCCGCCATCTTGATCAGAGCAACAACGGTCACAGTTGTTTTTACGGCGTATTTTTATAGAAAAGGTAAACTAGAAAATATTGATTTAGACCGTGCAGCTCAGTGTTGATACATTGTCTCAAGGGAGTTTGAACAATGAAGCTGCGCTGGTTGTTCAATGCTTCAAACTAACTTTTTGTTGGCAGTGTGTTGTGGTCTTTTTTTCAGGCCACTGACACCATGATGCAAAAACAGGTCGGTAAAAATCCTCGGGAGGGAGCTTGCGCATTGGCTACTGGAGCTCAACCGCCATGGTGAACGTGTTACGTCACAGCCCGAGAGCACGGATGTGTGTGTATGTGTGTGAGACCGAGGGGCAGAGAGGAGAGTGTGTGTATGTGTGTGTCTGAGAGAGGGTGAGAATAGAAATGTGATCGAAAGGGTAAAAGAAGTAAAGGAAATACAAAGGGAGGAAGAGAAAGCCTCGGGTCTTCGCTCTCAGCACAGGAATTACACATCCGAAACATTTTCACGCAAACTTGCTGAGAGTTGTCCTTACCGGCGCGCGGACTCAGCTCGAGGTGGGAACAAGCGAAAAAAAAAAAAAAATCTCCGGGATGGTGGACTCCCGCTTTCCTCGCGCTTGCGGCCCGGGAATCACGCGCCATTGAAGGGGGGTGATATTGTGCATGCGCTTTGGCTTCACTGCGTGCACGCTCGGGTCGGTCGATACGAGCACACTGGCGTGGCTCTCGGCCTCCATTTGCCAGTTTGTGTTTATGTTCGAGGGATTCAGCGAGGCTCTTTCAACGGCGACGACGACGTGCAACAGTTGGACTTTTACCGTGAACGTTATTATTGTGTCGCTCCCGTTGGCCACGAGGTATTCAACCGACGCTGGAAGGTGAGGCGTTAGTGAAACCTGCAACTTTTCCAACTTGGTGAGTGGTGGAGCGGGCGGCCTTCCTATCTGCGGTGTGTGAGGAAGAGAGCTGTTGTCAAACAACTTAAATTCTTAGCGGGGCTTCATATTTTAGTAGGAAAAAGAGTTACACGGAGAATAGTTAGGAGTTGATGTTGTAGACATGCCGGTGGTAATTCATTTGAGGCAGTCGTTTGGCCGATTAACACCTTTAGACGACTGCATCTCTCTGTGTGTTGGTGTGACTGTGTGATCAGTAAATTGACCCGGGGGGGGCAACAACAGCAAAACAGGTTACCTTTTTAGCTTGTTCTCTATTGTCGACGGAAATTAATCATTTGAACTGCAAAGGTGGAAAACGTTGTACAGAGAGTCCGTTTTGAGTTCGCTATCCGTACTTAAAATACGGGCCTGTCCGAGCATTTCAGCCATGTCTTCAGCTGGGTGATAACAGACAGGCCATTGGTCAGTCACACCAAAGTGGTCTCGCAGCTCGTAGCCCACTTCATGAAGGCAAAGTCCACTTTTCTCAGTCTGAACATGAAAAATATTCAAACGTAAGTTCCTGTATGTATTTGTTAATTCAAGTGTATTGAGTCACATATGTTGATATAATGTTGATTTTAATGGGTGCTGTTCTAGTGGGTGGGGGCATACCCCCGCCCCCCACCACCTCACACAAACACTATTTTTTCCTCAGAACCTCAGTATTGGTCCCTTTTTTTTTAAAGCTTTAGACCAGATGTAATTTATTATTTATTTATTTATTCATAAATTATGGAATGCAACATCATCACAACAAATCATTACATTCTTGGTATGATGCTACACTAAGGTCTAATTAAAGAAATATTTTACTTAAGTTTCCTCAACTCCCTGCATAAGTGGCAATCAGGTAGTTTAGTCGGGGTAGATATATCTTATAAATACAAGTTTTATATGTCCATACATCCAGCACCAGCTTTTTAAAGGACCACATACTGTATGACTTAGGGTTGTAAATAAATGATAATTTCTCCATTAGTGGGTAATTTATTTTTCAGGAGGGTATGGTCTATCCCAAAACTGCTCTCCAATTGTTTGATTCTTATTGGAATTCCTGTCGGACACAAAGAGCTGCTCTATGAATCATGCAGATCAGATATCCTGAAAGTTGGTCCAGG
This sequence comes from Lates calcarifer, assembly GCF_001640805.2. NCBI lineage: Eukaryota > Metazoa > Chordata > Actinopteri > Centropomidae > Lates > Lates calcarifer. Next base: position 15,759,142 of record NC_066839.1, read on the forward strand.
TGCCTTTTAGCTTACACAACATTCACACAGCCAGGAACCTGAGAAACCAATGGTTGGATGCCCTTTAATTTTGTATGATATGATAACAATGGTTTGAGATTGACTTTAGTCATCTCACTTCTTCAGTTGATTTCACAGAACATATGGTTACACTGTAAATTAAGACTACGTTTATCAGCAGCCAAGTATATCCTAGAACAGCACCATGTTGCAACACTTCAGATGCTACAACTAGCTGCAAATTAGCCAGTAGCTCTTTTGAAGTATTTTTCTTCTCTCCAAACCTTTTTGGAGTAGAGTTGCACACTGTAGGTTGTAATGATTGCTGAATATTTCAGTTTGTTTACATTTCTTGATTCGTCTTTTTTGGCTCTGTTTTTCTTTTTCGCCAGTGTTTGCTCTGCTTGAATGAGCCGTAATTGCTTCTGGTAACTTTTATGAGCATTTTATGTCTGTTTGTTTTTGGCTTTTTATGTTTATTCAGATTTTTATGTTCTGTCTTGTCTGATTAGATCTGTAGTGTATTTTGTACCTTTTGAACACAGCTGTACTGCGTAAATAATATTATTATGACATCATTTTCTGTTAGGTATCAAATGAGGTGGAACGTCAACAGCCATTGGTGATGCCTGCTACAGACCCTGAACTCACATCCATGGAGGACCCCTGTGCAGTTGAGGATGAGAAGGGGAGCTTAACTAACGATCCCTCCTCAGCTTCTCCTACTACCACCCCTGCCTCAGCAATTCCTTTTCCTACCACTGTGACTAATTTCACTGGTGAGACAGTGATCGAGAACAGAGCTGTCTCCATGGCAAGTAATGACTGCAGCTCAGCTCTCTCTTCACCTGCTGAAGCTAGCCCAGCCAAGCCTGCTGTAACATCACCTACTACCTTAGACGGGACTGTTGAAACAAGCCCAGCTACCTCACATATAGCATCAGCGTCAGACTCCTTGAAATGTACAGTGACAAGCATTATCAACATTTCCGAATCACTACCACTGTTGTCTGCTTTGCCATCTACCACATTTGGCAGTCCAGACGTGGAAAATGACTTTCCTGCTGTGCTGACCTTCAAAGGTGTCAGTGTTACTCTGGAGAATAACAGTGTGTGGAAGCAGTTCTACAGCTGTGGAACTGAGATGATTCTTACTAAACAGGGGCGCCGCATGTTCCCTTACTGCCGTTACCGCCTGGCTGGCCTAGATCCTGAGTGCCAATACAGTCTGGTCCTGTCCATAGTTCCATCTGACAAGTACAGGTACCGCTGGAGCACATCCAAATGGGAGGTCACTGGACCAGCGGAACACCAGGCCCAGGGTCTGATCCGAGCCTTTTCCCACCATTACTCACCCTGCAAAGGCTCAGAGTGGATGGGTGGCTTAGTGTCTTTCTACAAACTCAAACTGACCAATAATCCCCAAGACCAGGAGGGTCATATCGTCCTACACTCCATGCATCGCTACATTCCTAGGTTACACTGTGATACCTGTCCCAGATGGGGTCACACCCACACCTGACCAGCCTGTGATTATGGGACCAGAGAGCATGACCTTTACTTTTCCACAAACTGAATTTATGGCTGTGACAACTTATCAGAACTTTCGGATCACTCAGCTGAAAATTAATCATAATCCGTTTGCAAAAGGCTTCAGGGAGGATGGGAATAACCCCCGCCTCAACAGGGTCACTACAGTCACTACAGAGGCCAAACCTGTGGTGAAGACAAACACTCCGTCCTCTGTTTTGAAACAAAATGAAAGCAAAGAGGGAGCTGTGGACTTGATGGTAACTTTTTTTTATGTTTTCACATCTGATTTTGTTACACACTATGACAAGCTACTATGTGAGACTTTTTGACAAGTTGAAATGCTTGAATTCAGTGAGCTTTTGTCACAATCAACTGAAAAAAATGTTTACTATGCATATATCTGGTATGTTTTCATATTGTTACGTTGTTGAAAATATTTGCAGGCTCACTGCTTTCAGCTAAATATACTGCAGTAATAAGTGAGCAAAACATGCATTATACACATCACGAAATAAAGCAACTTGATCATTTAATTGAAAAAAAAAAAGGCATTTCATTTTTTAAAGGTACTTAATGAGATTAAATTCTTGGGGGTCACATAAAAAGTAACCAATTTCAACATAACCAAAAGCAGTATTTAGCCTGTTGTATGGGATTACATTATATTGTGAGGTGTTTTTCTACTTTCTTCTAGAGACTTTAAGATGAGAGGCACATATGTTAAAATTTGAACACGTTTTGCCATGACAAGTACACAGACATAAGAAGGGAAATGGGTGCCTGCTGTACAATACCATCGCCATATATTGTGTCAATACAATTCAATATATTTTTGAATGAGATTGTTATTTAATCCTTTTTACTGTTTAAGTGTTTAGTATCCATAAACAGTGCTCCCTTTTATGTGTCTTACAGCAAAAAGCATCACACCAACTCTGCTTCTCCCTCAAATACGAAAAGGGACTAGACTGGTCTTGAAGCCCATAATGTCTACCCCTGGCAGTAAGGATGAGCCATATGTCCCCTGTATAAGAGGCAAGCATGCCCTTGGTGAGCTTGTGCTGGTCCAAAAACAGGCACTAGTGGAAGCACAGGAAGAAAACCACGCCATCAGTGTAACCCCTAAGATGCGGCAAGGCTTCAAAGTAATGACTTCCTCAACGTCTACCCCGAGGTCATCACCTGGGAGCCACAAGAGAAGGAAGAAGATCAACAGACGTTGGGCAAATTCCCGGGGAAGAGAGTGGAAAACTGCTGCTGCTGCCTCTCCCACTGTAGTCCACAGCCCATCACTGACTGTCGCTTTGCAACCAGAGCTGGATGATGTAGAGGGCCTGCTGTTTGTGTCATTCACCTCAAAGGTAAAACACTACACTCAACTCAGCACATATCAGCATGTCTCTCTAGAGTTTATTTTTATATAATCTAGGTATGGTGGCTCCTCCAGTGATCCACCTCATGTCAAATAGGTGTGCTGATTTTCCTCTGATGTTGTACACACTTCTGAAATGGCATTTGTGGCTGTGTACCAGAATGATTTTGAGTGCACCTTGGTAAAAGTGTTATGATGTTCTTTTGTGTCACAGGAAGCTCTTGACGTTCATGTCAGGAACAAGCCAGCCAAGAGTTCAACATCTGTATCTCCAGTTTCCCTAACAACTCAGAAGCAACTGGATCAAACAGGTAAGCAATGTAGAGACTGGATTTATTTTAAATGTTTGAATGATATGAAAATCTTAAATTTAACTTTTGTTATTTTATTCTAACCTAGTATTATTTTACTCACCTAACTGTGAAGGAAATGTCACATTCATGATTATTTGTAAACATTTCTGTGGTGTTTCAGAGGAGGTGATCCCAGAAACTGATGAAGAGAAGATCACTCGCTTGGAGGTTATCCTGCTGCAGGATCTCAGAGTTCTCAAACACAGACAGGTCATCCATCCTGTGCTGCAGGAAGGTGAGTACATACAAACATCCCAGTGTTTGAGTAGGTTGTAGCAGGTGATGTAATGTGAATATGTTCTCTTTCTTTTGTCCTTTTTAGTGGGCTTGAAGTTGAGCTCCCTAGACCCCACTATGTCCATTGACCTGCAGTATCTGGGGGTTCGTCTGCCGCTGCCTCCAAGGAACCTACCAGAACAAGACAGTGCCATGGCTGTGTCTCTTGGCGGTAAGATGGACTGATCTTTGACAATTTGTGCATGTTTTACTGAAGGTACATTCTTGTACACATAATTTGTAATTGTGACAGTGTTGTCATAGTAAGAAAATAAGCAATAAACCCCAAGTTTCAACTTTGAGTTTATTGTTTCAGATAGTCCACCAAATGTGATTGAGTAATGTCAGTGAAAAACAGTCTAAACCCTTATTGTCTTTCTCTAAACTTAGACAGGACATTTGCGAGGTAGCCCAATGTATTTAGTAGGGTAAATTACAATAGCACACCTGTGGTTTGTCAGTCATGTCAGATTAGAGCTTTCAAGATGCCTTAAATGAGGTAGTGATGCAAAGTGTTTGTAGTTAAAGAATATGACCCAGAAATGGTTTTGAAATGGACTGCTTGTGTTTTGAACACATGGGCCAGAAATTGCTGTCAGTCCAGGCTGGGGGGGGGGGGGGGGGGGGGGGGGGTCTGGCACTGTGCAGTTTCAAGATCACCTCCTGTATTTGTGTTACAAAGGATTTGTATGTGTGTGCATGCGTAAAGAAGAAAACCCTGCACAATAAGGATGCACGTTTCCTCCTCCTTATGGTCATACTTGAAAACAACTTTAGAACATAACCAAGTATCCACAATGTTATTAAGTGCAAGTGATACACAGTTTACCTCCTTAAACTACATGAAAAACACAGACAACAAGACCACAGGAAGTGGTTAATAGTGGTTCCAATCTTGTTGCCCAGAGGACAGCTGTATCGTGCGATGTGGCACAATTTCTACATTTTCAAGATTTTCATCTCAATGAATGCATTGTATTCTTAAATAAATGTAGTTTTCTTTGCAACAAGAAGAATGAAACAGCGATCAAAGTGTGAGAAATTATCGTTCCCACCGCAGCACTTGAATTAACATTGTGAAGCACTGACTGTTAGTGTGCTGTGTCCTTTAACTAAAGGCTAACACAGTATTTTTCTTCACAGATAAAGGATTACCCTTCATTTCCCGGACAGGGAAGACACGTGACATGACAAAAATAAAAGGATGGAAAAACAAGTTCATAAAAAGCAAAGAAACATCTTGTAACTCTGATGGTGAGGTTTGCTCGTCTCATTTTAGTATCTGCAGTGTCCCTTTTATCATGCCATAGGATTAGTACAGTCATCCTAATTACCAAAAGATTAACTGAACTGAAACCAGTTGAATATATTTGTGTCTGATTCATTATTCTCAATTGATAAATTAAAGTCTCTTTATTCTCCCTCTCCAAAAGGATTACAAAAGAACCTATCTGCTTTCTGCAGCGACATGTTGGATGAGTACTTGGAAAGTGAAGCTCAGCAAATCAGTGAGCGGGCTGCGGCCTTCTCCACAAACCCAGAGGGCTCGGTGGCCTATCAGCTGCCTGCTAAAAGCTCCAGCTACGTAAAGACCCTCGACAGCGTACTCAAGCATCGAAACACTGCTTCCAAAGTCCCAGTGGGGGCCAACAGACCTTGTCCCCTTTCCCACAAACCCCTCCTCTACTCTGCCCTGACATCACCAGCACCTCCTCTGGCAAGCACTGCAACCCCCGTTGATGCAGGAGCTCGGTCCATGCAGCAGTCAACATCTTCACATACGCAGCTGGGAGCTTTGAAGACAATTGGTGCAAATGCTGCTTCAGGGTCTAGTTACAGTAGTGCTGTTTCGTTTGGGTAAGCAAGGACAAGATTGTAATTTGTATTAATTCTTAGATTCTTTTATAACCCACTTCACTGAGTTTTAATAAGTTTAATCAACTAGCAAGGGTACAGTATTTAATAATTTAACTGACCTATCCCACAAACCTTCACTTACAACCACTTGTTTTCCCACTCACCTCTAGCTCACACATCAGACCAAAACACAAAATTGATGGGGGATGGATTTCTTTAAAATCTGCAGCTACAATACTCCACCTTAGAAGTTCAGGATAACTTTGTGGTTCCAAAGTATAAGCAACAGTAATTACTTACTCATTTCTTCCTCTCCCTCTTCAGATCATCAACATCCCACCCAGGGGTCAACCAGAAACCAACAGTGAGCTTTTGGCAGAATCCAAGGGACAGCATACAGACCTCCAGGCCTCACTAAGTTCCAGCTCAAACTGCTGCAGATGGAGACTGAAGCCCTGAACCAGGGTGTGAGCAGAACACAGCTGACTCCTGACAGGCTGTCAATGGCTCTGTCTGTAATCCTGACGAAAAAGGTATGCGACATACTGTGCAAGCGAACTGATATTAACGATGGGCTGTGTCCATTCTGATGTTTCTTGTCAGATTTGTTTGTATTGAAAAAACTTTGAAAGTAATTTCTGCTTTTTTAATGTAAAATGTAGATCATTGAGTAAGAAATGCTGTCCTTTGCTTTTAATCAGACATTGCCTGGTCAGGTCTTGAAAGTAGCCTCGTGTCCAAAGCCTAAATCTGGGGGACCTGAATGTGCTGAGGAGTTCTGCAGACTAGGCTGTGTGTGTGTCAGTCTCCACAACCTGAACAGAGGTCCTCTCCACTGCAGACGGCCTGAATGTATGTTTGGCTGTGCCTGCTTCAAACGCAAGATCACTAAGCAGGTTACTGAGGGGGAGAGTGAACATCAGATCCAGCCTGTTTACTGTAAGAGCAAGTTATTTTGATACCATTTGATGTATGTTTTCTTTTTTATTCTGACTGCTGTATTACTACTAATGATGGTTAAATTGAGCTTCTGTTTCATGTTCAGTTTAGTTTTGAACCACGGTTACTAAGAGGTGTTAATGAGATGCTTTATCCCTTCCCAGCTATGACTAATATGGAACATGCAATCCAACCTCACCCAGGCTCTCATGCTAATAAACTATGGAGCCGCACCATTCATGACGTGGATCCAGAGCCGCTCTTCGCCCCCAAAAGTCCTGCAAAGGCACTAAAATGCAGCAGTGTAATTCGTCCTACGCAACTGGTAAAATAAAATCTTTCTCTTACTTGATTGAGGCTTTTATAAATCTTACTTATAACAGTCTTGTAAGCATGGCAAATTATTTATTAGAGTATTAGACATGAGAGCTGTGGGGTTGTTTTTCTAAGTGTACAGAAAACCTTTTTCCCTACCTTTTGTCCTTTTTGTTAAAATGTGAAACTTAATTAAAATTGATCATTTCAGATGCGAGAGGAGGACAAGGACCCAGTGTATAGATACTTGGAGAGCATGATGACATGTGCACGTGTTCGAGAGTTCAACAGCAAGCCTCCTCCTGAAGTTACCTTAGAGCCAAAGATCCTTGACACTTCCACAGCAAACAGCATAACAAAAGTGCAGAGGGCGACCACTGAGGACCTGCCACGATTCTCCCACAGAACTGTGAAGCCTCTTAAGAATGCAGGTAAAGAAATGGACCAAGCGCAATGAACACATAATGTAATCTAAACTGTGCTGTAGAAGTTCACCAGCCACTGAAAGTTAGACTACAGTTTATTTTGTAGTTTTTGTGTTTTCTTCTTTGAAAATGTTTTGCCCTTTGTGTTGTCTGGATATACCTAATGACAATATGTGTTGCTACACATACCTATATTATCTCATTTCTCTCAGCAAAGATCTGTCAGGAATCCACAGCCAATGAAACAGGAGCAAGGAAGCAAATACAGATCCAGTCACTATGTCAGTGGGAGAAGGACCAGAAAATGGTCCTTGATGCTTTATGTCGACGCATGAATCAGAATAGGATGTCTCAGTGTTTCTGCATAGGACCATACCGCATCCGCCCAGTTGCAAAGATCTTCATGCAGAAGCCCAGTGGCTCCACTGTCACCTACAGGGTAGGTGTCTGAAGAGTAGTTCATCTGTGTAGCATTGTCCAGTATCTACTGTATGTTGTGGTATTTGAAAAGTTATAGCTGTTTCAGAAAATGCGTTATTACCACTATAAGGAAGGTGTCTGCAGTTTAACTTACTGGTCCATTGCCTTTATTTCTTAGCTATTTACATGACCAGTTACAAAGAACAGCTAATCCAAAGTAGACCAGCTGCTGAATATTTTAAGCTTTCAGTGATTGCTCTAAAGAATCTCCTGTTCTACTTGTTCTTCTAGGTACACATCAGTAAACCATCACAATCCAGTGATAATGAGGACGATGAGTTTGATGACAGTGATGAAGAAAAGATTGCCAATAAAAACTTTGATGGGAACATGGATACGCAGGATGAAGATGGCCACACTGAAGAGTTAGACATGCAGTTTGGAGTCACACCCTTCCTGAGTGGAGTTTTACCTGCTGGCAGACTGAGAGCCAGGACCAAACCTGTAGGCTGCCAAGCATATGGACTTATACAGGTCAGGCTCAAGAAGATGCCACTTACCTATTATGGTTTTACATGGGGTGGAAACACACCTAATAATACATGACTGAAGGCTTAACTTAACTAATAATCACGTAATAAGAACATATTTCTTCTTTTACAGGTAAATGGCAAATCCTACAACCAGGCCAGACTGTTGCTGGGCAACATGGGATCACTACATCCAGCTAACCGCCTTGCAGCTTATGTCACAGGCCGACTGCACGCTCTAGCTGACTCTCAGAAACCAGACCCTGCACAGAAAAACAACACTCCTGGTACTCTACACATAAAGGCTGCAGGCACAGTAGTTCCTCAAATTATCACTGCAAGGAGAACCACTGATCTGAAGACATCAGCACAACCACCAGGTAAGATTGTCTCTGTTCCTGGACCATAGCACAAGCATACGTAGTTTCAAACTGATTGCCTCCCAAAGGAGGGAAAAGTAATCAACTAGAGAACACATGCACGCACCTGTGGCTACAGCAGGATATTGAAATCATCCAAGGAAATAAAACTACCACCACCTAAATGTATTGCTTATAAATCTAGTTTCTGTCATCAGTCAGATGTCTTGGATAAAATTAAGACTGTCAGTTTTGGCGAGACTCCAGTCAGGTGTAAGGATGAGATAAATGTGATTCTCTTCAGGATTTGGCTTTAAAGATTGATCTTTTGATGTCTTAACATTGTAATAATCAAGCAAGATAATTATTTCTTTGTCTCACCACCCTGCTCTGCCTTGTTTTGAACTTCAGTTCAGCTGCAGCCTGATTCCTGGAGAAAAGGATCCTTCACTTTACCGCAGCATTCACAGTCCATCTTAAAGCCCGCCCAGTCATTCGTCTCGAGCCAAGTCAGCTCAGTCTGTCCCTTCCAGAACAGCTCCACGTCCTCGCCTGTCTCTCTCACCGTCTCCCCCTCCCTGAAAACCCCCAGCTTCCTTGGACAGAGTGGAACATATTCATTCAGGATCTGTCCTCCCACCAACCAGGGCACCAGAGACCAGAACCTCCCAGGAGTTGCCTTGCCTGGGGGCTTCACCCTCATTCAGCTCCCAAAGCCTCGAGCCGATGGAGCTGCACAACGATCAGAAACTGTAAACACTACAAAAATGGCTGGTGTCGATAAAGCCCCACCGCAAAGAGATGCTTTAATTAATTTTAGCCAATTAGCAGCTGATTTGGATACAAATTGTCTCAGTGTGGACCTACTAAGCACCAAATCAGTGAAGCCTGGCCCCTCACCTGAGCTGATATGTGAAGAGAAGATGCCTTCAGGATGAGAGTGATGAAGTCAGCAGCAGGCAGGTGGAATCAAACCTTGATATGGCTTCAGATGGCATGAGCTCCGACTCAGACTACTGTGGAGAGGGTGACGAAGATGTAAGTTTAAGGAATAAATGTTCTTTTTTCAATTAATATTTACATTACTTAGGCTTTTAAATATAAAATGTGAATTCTATCAACATATCTGACCCTGTGATTGTTGTAATTATTGTCATTGTTACAGCTCTAAAAACTGCATTTTGAATGTTGTTTTCTTCAGGAGGAGCCAGTTGACATCGAGACTGTAGAGGAAACAAGACAAGGAATGGCCATCGCAAAAATGAGGGAAGCTGCTATGAAAGCATCACAGGAGCCAGTGATACGGTAATACATGTGTAAATGTGTGTGCTTGTGAATGAAAGGATATATAAGGATGTATGTGGTATGAAAGTATTAAAGCTTGAATTTGGCTCTGAAATTCTGAATATGCTATATTCTTCTTTACCTTCAGAGATTCCAGTGATGATTTTGGATCAGCAAGGGAACTCAACATCCAGGTACAGAATTCTTGTACTCACAACGATCCAGTTTTTAAAAAACATAGCTAATATTGATCTCATATTTAATTACTTTTTCTCAGTAAACTTGGAACGGTTCGTTGGTTTTCTGCTATAATATAAGGGTTTAAAGTACTTTCTCTCCATACCAGGATCAGTTGGACAATGAACTTGATGAGTCTAAGAAAAAAAAGAGGCGAAAGAACCACATAGTGATAGAAAGGCAAAGACGATCTGAACAGCGGAACCTCTTCGACAAACTCCAGGTTCTCCTTCAGAGTGACCCCAAGGCCCCCAGGCTCCGTCTCCTCTCACTGGTCAGTCCCACATCATGCTCTGGCAGTTTTGTATTTTTTCAATTATGGTGGGGCCACACACTACTAGAAAACCTTTTCCTATTAGGAAAAACATGAAGGAAAAAACTATTTTATCTCTGCTGTATGGCCCTATGGGAGAAGGTAGGTATTTAATTGCATTTAACACTTAACAGTTTTAGCTGCACATGATTTACAGTCAAACGTGCAGAGCTTGCCAGCTTACTTTTAGTCTATAAATATAAATAACTCTTGGTTTATTGCTTTCAAATGTGGAAAATTGTCATTTTTAAATTTATTTAACAATGACACCTTTGTTTAACTTGCTAAAACTAATGTTAGTTGTCATGATTGGTAGTACAAACTGCTTTACCAATGTGCACATAAAGTTTGTGACTTAAAGATATACATTTTTTTTTAGCAGCCAGTTACCTTAGAACAAGAATGAGGGATAATTGTCACACAAAGCTGATGAATTCCATATCACTGTATGCATGTTTTAGATTTGTGCATGGCTGCCCACACAAACAGTCCTGTAAATTAACTGTTTGCCCACTTAAGTGTTTATACCTGATCAAGACAGACAAGATCATTCATAATAATTCATTCACAGCTCCAAGTCACCATCTTCACTCTTCACTTTTCTGGGTTTCTCCATGTTTTTAGGCTCTGACGGAAATCCAAGACCTAGTTGAGACCTCCAAATGTCTGGAGGAGGAGAAGAACAGGCTGATTCAGAAGGCAGGCTGACTATGTGAAGGAGCTTTCTGTTTTGTCTGGTATGTACAGTTTCTGCTGCTGCAGGTCAAGATGTTGAATTGAATAAATAAAATGCAGCTGCTCTTGTCTGGATGAAGAGGATAAGTGATGTGCATCCACGTGGTGTATTTAAATGTCTTCACTGCAACTTGTTTCATGTGAAATGTCACCTTTTTAGGAAAGTCGGAGATGCTGATTAAACACAAGCTGAAGGATATTTGCAAGAAGCAGAAAATGAAGGAGATGATGATTAAATGGAGACCTTTTTCCCATCTACTCCAGTCCAGAGCTGCTCTCCTGCAAACGTCGGAACCCGATGTCCACATTGCTCCATCTCAGACTAACCCAAACACAGTTGCAGCCCAAAACAATGTACACCAGATCATACCCCTGCTTCTTCAGCCTAACCTCCACTAGGGCCCAGTCTGGAGTAAACACACCCATACCCATGTCCCTGCCCACACCACCTTCTGTTCCTGAGGCAGTGTCCTCTCCAAACCAGGCAGAGGTGACCGCAGCCCCATCGCAGGTAGAGGATCAGCCAGGTGAACCGGTGGCCTCAGTCCAAGTCAGTCAACATCAGGAAAAGTCTGAGGACCAACAGGAAGCACCTGCAGACCAGGGCACCATGCCCAATTCCCAGGCTCAGGTCCCATCAGTTCCAGCTACACTTCAGGTCACTGCAGCCCAGGATGTAACCTCAACTACATCCTCATCACCCAATTCCCAGAATCCCTCTGTGTGCCCCCCACAGCCGTTTACTCTTCCTCTGATTCGCTCTAAGACGGCAGACTCATACTTCCCTCATCTCTGAAACCAAGTAAGTTGGTACATTACTTAAGTCATCCTGTCTATAGCCTGTTTGAAATTCTTTTATCTAGCTGTGTTATTATACCATACCATCAAATCAATTTATTTATTTTTCCCTCACAGTTGGTCAAGGCTTCTATACACTAATGGTTATGAAAGCTAAGAAGAAGGGAGAAGAAGGTGAGGTTAGCACCGCAGCTAATACACAGCCTTCTGACGTGGGCTCTAAGAAACAGGAGAAGAGCTGCTCCACATCTGACCACCCTTCAGACTCAGGAAGTAGCCGAATTATGGAAGAGGACAAAACTACATCTTCAACAGTCCCCCTGGCTGAGCTCACCTTCCTTAACAAATCAATCTATGTGCCTTCAGTGGCTGTACAAGCTATGGAGAACAGCCAGGAGGGGGGCAAAGCAGTAGGTTTGAACAAAACACTGCCAGCTGCCTGCTTGAGTTTTAACCATTCTCGTCAGATTCCTACTTCAGTCAAGGCAGAGCCCAGTCTTAACCCTCCTGTAGTCCGCCGTCCCAGGGGCAGGCCACGGAAGAACCCTGTTCTCCCTGTCAGTGAAAATAAAAAATGTAATGCGGTAGACAAGACGAGAGAAAGTGTCAGTGAAAGTGAAACGTCTATTCTAGTTGAAGAGAGACAGAGTGAAAAAAAATCTTTGAAAGCGATCAAGACACGAGCTGAGGACACCCCAGGAAGGGTCAGTGATGTAGCAGACAACCCTGTACCAGTGAAACGTCGCAGAGGAAGGCCTCCAAAGAAGAAGTCAGCACACCCGTGGAGACGGGGTGCACAGGAAGGAAGCAGCCCATCTAAATCCAACGAGGACAGCCCAGTCATACTTACTTTTCATTATAAAAGCCCTGATACTAAACCCAAGGCAAGCCCAGCAGCAGCCACCTCACCTGGAGAAGTAAACACATTGCGGCCGTTAACGCGAGGATCTTTGGGGAAGGACTTCCCCAGCGCCAAGAAACGTTCTTGGATAGACATAGAAAAGGAACTGGAACCAGAGCTTGAATCTGAATCTGAATAGTTCTCATTTCTTCCTGTCACTAGAAAAGCCAATGCACACAGTCATTTAACCTCAGTTAGTCTCACACTGAAACCTCACAAATCTCAGAGGCAGCTGCATCTGTCCTAGCATCATTTTCCCAGGAGAGAGAGAGAGGTGTTTCTCTCTCCTGCTCTGTTTATTAGTGTGAACACATTACATAGGTCATTGAAAGCCTCACCAAATGTGCCTGTGTGTAAATCCAAAGGACCAGAAACACAGTTTAACACTTGATGCTGCTCTTTTCTGTTTATGTTAGCACACTGAACTCAGTGAACTTCTTTGATACTATAGAGACAGGCTGTTTTCTGGTATAAAGAGTATAAGAGAAAGCATTAAGTGACCTGCTGAATGTATGAATGAAATTTATGGTAACTCCCACAATCATTTTTGAGGTACATTTCTTCTACAAATGTCACCTACATTCATGTTTCATGTTATTTCTTGTCAGATTAAGATTTATTAAAATTATGTTTTTGTTGAAGTCATCTACTACTAATCTGTCTTATGCAAATGAAAATAAAACTGTACAGATGCCACAAGTGTCATCTAATATGTTAAGCCTTACAGTGTAAGTTAAATATCTGTATCCTGAATAGGATCAGAGAATACACTGTGTCATTAACTCTGTAAAATGTAAACATTAACATATGTCTTCTCATTTTTACTAAGAGCTAGTTGGATGCATATTTCCTCCTTCAAATTCTTCTGTTTTTGTCACTAATTCAGTGAAAATCCTCTGTAGTAGCACTTTATGTTTTGTTTTTAGCGTCTGGTTTGTATAGTAATAGTGGTGATCTGTATTTTGGGGAGTTAGTTCAATAATATGCATAAGCCTGATGTGTCATAAGCAATCAAGATAAAAGCTATTAGCCATCTATTATATCTATAAAAAAAATCTGTAAATATTGTATTTCTTTTTTAATTGCAGTATATTTTTCTCATGGATGATTTTTGAAACACTGGTTGTTCTGTTACTAAGTTGAAAATGTGAAAAATTTTGTGGCCTTTAAAGTCAATAAACTACATGCAATTACAGCACACTTAAGTCTATCAAAAAAGGCGTTTTGTGTTTTTGAAATAGAATTTAGCTTTTTATATGTAAATGGTGATCAAGCACCATTCCTCAGGAAGAAACAACTCTGGTGCCATGAAGAGAATTTACATATTGTTGTTTTGACACAGTTGGTTTCTGTTTCTTTTAATTTACACTTCAGACGTATTTTACACTAATCTCATCCTCAGTAACTGTTGCCCAAACCAGTAATAATTAAAGCCTTTTGTGTGGACAGAACGCACTCAGTTACGCCCAATAGACCATATCAGTTCAATCCATTGTAGTTGGTTTATCTTGTGCCGACTGACAGCTGACTCCACTGTGATGAACTACTTTTTCAAGTTTAAGGTATTTCTTAACATGAGTGTGAATTACTGCCTGTCAGTAAGGTAGGAAAAGTTATGGGAAAAGTGAGAATTCAAAGCTCTGGGATGTATAAAAAAAGAGTACGCAATATACTGTTTACCTCTGTTGCACATTTGCTCAGACATGGAGTCTGGCATGAACTGTTTGAACTGAAAAAAAAAAAAAAAAAAAAAACTCCCACAATTTTGTTACATTTTTTAAGTTTTCAATTTCCAGTCACAGTACTGCACACTGCTACTTTGTGGCACAAAATTAAAATCACCGTAGAGTGGAATCAGCTGCACTTTGAGTCAACACTAAAAATTGGGTAGAAATTTTACTATAAGAGAATTTACGGCCGGGCTGGGTTCAGTAAAATTTGTTTTAGCCTGGTTTAGTAAACTGTCAGCTCAGTATGTGTTTAAGTGAACAGCTCGTATCATGGGGCGTGGTTTGTTTTTACAGGAAGGCTAGTCGAGGAGAGCACGTGGTCAGTTCAGTGGAAATAACATTTTAAATTTCAAATGCAACACTCATGTAAATAATGTTACGACCTGACTGTGATGATAATGAAGTAGTAACACACTATAATTGTTGGCTGCCTGTAAATTAATTTGGATTTAATGGCGGTGTCTGGCTTTATTGCATGCTAATTAGATAAAGTGCCCTGTCTACTGACAACTTTTGTTGTGTTTTAAAGTTTATGTACACATTATCAAAATACCTTTCCATCACTGCCACTACTTTGCATTTTATACTAAACAGTGGATATATTACCATTAGATATCACCTGATTGATTGTTTTTAGGATTCATGTCAGCAAGTAGAAGATAAATATTTGAAATTGAAAATATAACCCGGAAAAAAGAAGAGTAAATACAACTGTAAATGATTCACTGAAGCAAATATGTATATAAAAGATAAGTTAACTGTTATCGCTCAATCAGCAGAGGAACAAAGAGCTGTGGTGGCCCAACATCCGCCATTCAGTGCTGAGGCTGCCCACGGCCTCTCTGTTTAATCCTATTAAATCAATTAGGTGCAACAGCAACAAAAGCAATCATTGATGTAATCATGAGACCGGTGCAGGTCGAGATTAAGCTGGTGATGTCAAGCAGGCAAACAGCTGAGCAGCGGGTTTTCCTTCCTTGTCCCAGCAGAAACTGTAGCGCTGAGAGGAGGCGACATCAGAGCAGGAGTGGAGAGAAGCTGGAGGAGAAGTGCTCGATGTGAAGCGACAGGCGGCCACAGCAGAGAGAGAGAGAGAGAGAGAGAGAGAGAGAGAGAGAGAGAGAGAGAGAGACAAACAGTAAACCTACACAGAAGATTAGCGCCCACATGTCCCGGCAGCTGCAGCACTGTCCGACTCTGTAAAGCTCCACAGTTTGTCTCTGGTGGAGGTGTGGTGGTGGTAGTGGTTGTGGCTGGGTGGGATCGTTACGGGCTGCAGACAAAATGCCAGGCGATGGATTCACCATCAAAAGTCGCATCAGGAATTTACTGCGCTCTCCATCAACCAAGCACAAGAAGATCAGGAGAGAAAATCTCACCAGCAAGGTATGTGTCCATTTATCCCTCTGTACAAGTGCAACAAGTTTAGTTTCTGAGGGAAATAACTTGTCATGAGAAAAAAGAAGCAGCCTAGAGCAGTTTTATAACACTGCAGACTGCTCTTTTATTCATAGTGTCAAATCAACCATATATTACATACAGAGAATGCTGTGTTCAACAGTTTACCTGAACTGCAGGACAAGGTACTACTCTATACTACAGTTTCCCCAATAAAGCTAAAGTTACAACTAATGGCCTTATTATATAGATTAATAAATCTTTATGATATATAATTATAAGCTCCAACAACTTTATTAAGCATTAAGTTAAACAAACACAAAACTTAAAATAAACTAACGATTATAACTGCATTATTACCAAACAAGTATAAACAGAAATAAAAGGGATTTTTCACAACCTGGCAACCCAAAATTTGCTCTTAGTAATGGTTTATAACTGATTTATTATGATGAGTAAATGATTTATTACCCACTAATAAATCCGTCAGTTACACTGTGAACTGTGTTTCTGATTGCTTACCTGCCATCTGACTGTGCTTTGTCATATATGTGTTAGTAGGACGCTATAGACTCAGGTATGTTCATATGTTATTCCAGACCAGTCAATGACGCAGTCAGCTGATTTATAAATCCCAAGACAGACAGCATGACTTACCAAGCCAGCTGTCCCATCCCCTGTTTAGCTGTAAGGTTAAGCCTCATCTTTCACATCTTATTGTTCGTCAGTTATTTAACTAACATCCATCAACCACCCAAAAGAGCGGTGATGATGACATTTATTATATATTTTAGTTTTAAACTCCAATGTGGAATCAAGGAAATGCCCCCTGCTGCATGTAAGTTTTGTACTTATTTGTTTATCATGGAGAAAATAAGAAACCATTGAACAAATCCAAAGATTCTGTGCAGGTGTGCATAAACTAAGTGACAAATCATCACATTCCGGGGAGATAATCATTGTATCTTAAAAAGTGACAGGAAAAGTCAGTGTTTTGGAGATAGAACTACCTCGTGTCATGTTATTTGTATGTATTTAGAGAGGACACATCTCGTCTTCACATGTCGCAACCACAACAACGATCTATTTCTGTCTTTGATTCATTGATGAGGGCGCTTAGTTACATCACTGCTTGAGTTCTGTACTTATCTGTCCCTTTGTGTCTCTGCAGGTGACTTTGGAGAAGGTTCTGGGCATCACCGCTTCAGGAAACAGCGGACTGACCTGTGACCCCCGGTCTGGACTCGTGGCCTACCCTGCTGGGTAAGAAGAGAGAGAAAGAGAGAGAGAGAAAGAGACCGTTTGTGCATCATTATCTAAACATCTGACCTTTGACTTATCAGCACTCCAACTTCCTTATCATATCTACCCCACACAGACAGTTAGTGTGCATATTTCTGTGTGTCCGTTATCTCCGTGCTATCTCAGAGGAACTGAGGGGGAGAGCTCTGTGGGCTTTCTCATCAGAGAAACTCCAAAGCTTTTTATTATCCTATCCTGAGGGAGGCTTCCTTTGACTCTCTCAGTGATACAGTGATGTAAAGAGCACTGTGTAGGATTATTATTTCTGTGCAAACAGTGAGACTGGCTATGTTAACTCGCTCAGTGCAGGAAAAAAAACAGAGACGTGTGAGCTGCAGGTTGGAGGATTTACTGTAGATCTACAGTGGTGATGCTCGAGGGCCTCAGAGCTGCAGCACCACCGGGGTGAAGGCAGAGTTTAAAAACAAGCAGAGTTGGTCCCACGAGGCTGTAACAGAAACAGGGCACTGAGTCTCTTTTGTGTTGCTCTCAAATCTTCTCACAAAGCTGTATTAATACTAAGAAGGTCAATGGCTGAGAAAAAAGAGCATAATTAGAGTTGTTTACATTATTGCTGTCAAGGAGTGTTTGTGTTTGTGACTGTGTCTCTGAGAGAGCGAGGGCGAGAGAACAATGTCTGTATGTGCAGGGCATGGATGCTCGTGCACGTATGTGGGTGTGTGTATCTGGTTCTGATTGTGATTTTAACAAGCTCTAAACTCTCCAAATTACAAACAGTCTAGTAATCCACCTGCCATCTCAGTTTAAATCTGTACAAGCTGTGGTGCTAGGAATGCAGTTTCATGGCCCGGAGTCAGTTCAGGGACAGGCCCATCGCTGGTCTGCGTGCTGCTCTTGAACAGGATGTAAAGAGGAAGTTTTATTAACAGGAAATAATTTGGTTAGTTGAATATGGAAAAGAATAATTACATTTAAGGTTGATGAATCACTAAGGGTTGGCAAAATTGAATAAACACTTCATGAAGCAGGACAGAGCTTTCACTTTGGAGCATACAAATCACCAGCAAAAACACTGATACAAAGGTGGGTAGTGTTACATTTAGTGTGATTCATGAGAGTTTGTTTTCTCTTTGCCATATTTTGTCATGATTTTTCAGAATGCTCTCCTAAAAGATTAGCTTGACCTCTTAGGACCTGTACTTGGGATTAAAACACTGACACCACTCTCATGTTTGTCTGTAAATTTGAAGCTACCAATAGTAGCTGGTTAGGTTAACAGATGAGAGTGTTATCAGTCTTGTCATGTCATTCTTAGTAAGAAAGCATAATAATTGTGTTTCCTAAAATGTAACACTATTCCTGTCCGATATTAAACAGTTTTACTATTTGTATTAATGTGCCTGAAATGTGGTATGTTTGAAGCTAAGTTAGCTCATGCTACTCTGCTTTACAGTTCAGAAATGCCTCTAATTGGCTTTATTACCTACCATTTTAGTAGTGTTTTTAATATTGATTCACCTCAGCACACATTTAATGAATATATTAAAGAGGCCACATAATAAAGTTTAATTACAGATTAACAGAGATTAGTAAACTTTAGGCGTACTTATGTATATTAGCTCTTGTGAGAGTAATACTATATGGATTCTTGTGTTACATCACAGTTAAACGTCTATAAGGTCATTGTGTATAATCAGTAGCGCTGGTGCAATAAGCTATCCTATAAGTATGCACTGTGAAATCATAGCTCGGTCCTTCATTTGTTAACTGAAGTGAAAAATTGTGTTTTCCACTCAGTGTTTGCATTTCTTCCAAACACCTTGACTAAATAAATACAAAAACACTTGAACGTTTACAAATTGAAATTTTCCACCTTCACCAAGCTATTGCTTCAGCATGAGGGATATATACATACAGTTGCAAGACCTATTCAAATTCAGATATTTATGTGGATCATTACATTTTTCCTCTCTTTATGTAGGTGTGTGGTTGTCCTGCTGAACCCCAAAAAGAACAGACAGCACCACATTATCAACACTTCAAGGTGAGTTGGACACAAATACAGAGCAACATTAAACTGTCCAAACTCCCAGTCAACCAGAGCATGAGTCATACTGCGCTGTCTGTCTCTGTCTCTCTCACTTTCACAGAAAGACCATCACAGCTCTGTCCTTCTCCCCTGATGGCAAGTACTTGGTAACAGGAGAGGTGAGTCTTCTTACTTGTCAGCCAGCCTTATTCTGTGGCTCTGCTGTGATTTTGTTTGCCTCATTTTTCTCTGTATCTTGTCGCAGCACCATTCAAACTCTCAAGTAGATGATTAGTGCAGTTTTTAGCTAATTAGACCCGTCCAAGTTGCAGCCATCCACAGTATAAGCATAACTTCAAATAACCATGAAGGCCTTTTGCAAAATGACAATTAGTTAGTGGTGATTACGTAGTCTCCAGTCTTTACAGTTTATTATATCCTCACTGCTTTTCTCAAGTTTTGTCACTGAATAACGTGTCTTGTCAGTTAAGTGTCTTCACTCACTGTGTTGTAGTTACAGCATGTGCCTCAATACAACACGCTATCTTAATCCCCCCCACAGCCAATCAAAGCCGATTAAAGACTTCTCCGTGCAAGTGGATGGGCACGCGGTTGTTGCCATGACGGCAGAGACCAAAGTTCAAAAGACCAAACAACGAAGATAGGCTGTTCTGCTGCCATTTAAAAGAAACCAAAATGCCAAATCTTGTAGACTCACACCACATACCAAGTAATGGAAGAAAAAAATGATAGTGGAGCCCAGCTGATTTTATATGAAACTATTAGATGTACACATTTACTGGTCAATATTACACTGCAAATGTTGATTGATGTTTTATTTAACTACCAGATTATTATGGTTCTCTTTCTAACTGCTGTGTTTCAGTGATCAAAGCTATGAGCATCATAGCTCTGTTAGAGGATTTCCTGTAAGCCTTGAAAGAAGAGAGGAGTGTAAAATATTCCTGAGTGAACAAACTGATAAGAAACCAAACAGTGGCTAATTTACATAAAGGACAGACTGACAGCAGATATGTTTATCATCTTCTTTCTTCTTCTTTCTATCTGTCTCCCTTGGATGCTGCTCTGTCTTTAGTTAAAGGTCAGCCATTTTCAGTGCCCTTCAGGTTCCCCTTATTCTCACCTATTAACCCTGACCTTTAGAAGGTTGTTCTACCATATTAAAAGAAGAGACTACACAAATAGCCTGCTGACCTTTTGATCCCCGAGAGGAGAATAATGTGAGCAGGTCAGAGGGGATAATCTCTTAGAGAGCTGGATAGACTGCAGTTACAGGTGACTACTGTTTGTAGCCTGCTTCAGTGGATTTAAAGAATGGAGACAGAAAATGAGCCCTTTCTTTAATGATAATTAACTCACTTGTTCCTCCTCCACACAGAGCGGTCACCTGCCAGCGGTGAGACTGTGGGATGTGGCAGAGCAGAGACAGGTGGCAGAGCTCCAGAAGCATAAATATGGCATCTCATGCGTGGCCTTCTCCCCCAACAGCAAATACATTGTCAGTGTGGGAAACCAACATGACATGATGGTCAACGTCTGGGCATGGAAGGTACTTTGCACATAGGAGATTTAGCCCACAGCCAGCTCCTCTTACCGTGGCTGTAATGTTTTACATGTATTGCTGGTTTGTTCTATTGCAGAAAGACGTTGTTGTAGCAGCTAACAAGGTGTCCAGTAAGGTGACAGGCGTGTCTTTCTCTGAGGACAGCTCTTACTTTGTAACTGTGGGCAACAGACATGTCAAGTTCTGGTATCTGGATCACTGCAAGGCCAGCAAGGTACTGATAAAACACATCCCTGTAATTTTTTTTTACACTGAATTGGAGAAATGTGTCCCTTTGTGCTACATAATGCTGGTCTGGTTTTCTCTGTCCATAAAAGATAGTGTTATATGTTTGTGTCATATACTGTGGGTTGCAGCCTTCCCTTTGCTTTAGAGCTGCTTGAGAGTTGGAATCTAAAAAATCTTCTTTTCTGCCAAACATTTTTACGCAGTGTGGAAATGCTTCATTGCTTTGAAAATTATCCAAGCAAGAAAAACTATCACAGTAAATGCAGGAGGTTTTGTCACACTACTTCATTGCTATTTCGTTGTTCCAGAGCAGAGTGTCTTCACATCAGTGATCTTCACACAATAGTCCTCACCTTAGTGTGTAATCACTGCAACTCAGAACTGCTACCCTCTCATTTGACCTTTCTTTGTTAGTTAATTTCCACACCAAGAAGTTGTAATGTTAAAAATAGAAAAAAGAAAATTGGACACACAGAGAAATGACTGAGTTCTAAGTGTGAATATAACCAGTATTCTCCTTTAAACGCCACAGTGTGAGCTTTATCAGCTAACCCTCATCCCTCTGTGGTATTTAGGCCAGTGCTCCCGTCCCTCTGCTGGGCCGCTCGGGGCTGCTGGGAGAGCTGAGGAACAACTTTTTCTGTGATGTGGCCTGTGGGCGGGGAGCGAAATCTGACTCCACCTTCTGCATTACCTCCTCTGGCCTGCTCTGTGAGTTTAACAGCAAGAGGATGCTAGACAAGTGGGTGGACCTACGGGTGAGTGACAGGGGACGTATCCAACAGCAACAAAGGGGCCATTTGTACTGTACTGTTTTAAAGACTTCAATTTTTATCAAAGTGATTGAATGATAGTGATTGGGCTGTGTCACTCTATCTATTAGCTAAACATTATCTTAGCTGTTGATGTAATTTCTTTAATTGAGCTATTTGTAAGCTATCGCTACATAGCCAACGTTAGCATTGTCAGCTGTTTTTTTACCAGTCTAGAGGAAACGTTATGAGTTCAGCATCAAACTTCTTTCCTTTACTCACCAAATGCTGTCTCCAGCAGTGCAAAGCAACGTCAGTGTTTTGCTTTAAGTTCTATCACGTCTTCTACTGAAGTTAGCATGCTAATCAGCTTGCCCCCGCCTGGCTAGCCTGTCTTGTCAGTTTCCAATAGCAACTAACTGTAGCATCCACACTGCCCTGAGGAAGTAGCACTGCTTAGAGGGCATATTCTAACATCTTGTGTCATAAATGTAACAATGGCTGAAGCTCTTGGCAAGCCACCGTCCCCATCACCAGCTCCTGGCAAGAAACCACGTTTGGTGGCAGAGAAAACTTACAAACACCCCCTTTAAAGAACAGCATTGTTTTTAGTTTTTTTAGTGGTGTTGGTAATCTTTCTAACTTCAAAATAATCCTTTTGCTGCCAGCTATTCCTTTACGAATAACATTGGCAAAAGTGGTTTAAAAATCAACTATTATCAATTGCCAAAAACGCTACTGGTTATCATGACAAATGCATTGTGTTTTTTATTGATTCAGCAGGTGTGTACCTCATTAATTTCGCTCATCTAATTTGCCCTTACCTGTATTAAATCCACAGCATATTAATGTATCCGTTACTCTGAGTGCTGTACAGCCAGTAATGCTTATGGTCAGTGTCCAGCTGTGGTGTTTAATCAAGAGGTGAAGATGAAGGTGTATGGCTCCTGCTTCTGTCCTGTGCCTCCTGAGGATCAAAGAGAGATTAGCAACAAGGACACGTACAGGATGTGTTCCTCTGTAACATTTACTATTACTGACAGGCAGGACTCCTGTGGACTCACCTGGACTAAATTATGATATCTGTTATTTGCAGAGATAAAATTTGGCAAATTTTAAGGCTTAAAAATATGTGAAAAATTTCATGTGACATACACAAACAATTTCCTTGAAACTGCCACTTATTTTTCCATATACCACTGATTGTTAGGTCTCAGTTTATCCAATTTTTGTTTACCATTTCATTAGTTTGAACGAATTCTCTTGCCCCACTGGGGTAATCTGTAAATTACAGAGCTATGAAATGAGCTGATGTGCCTGTTGTTTTGTGTGCTGCATTGCAGACGAGTGTGGCCCAATCTCTGTCTCTGTCTGAGGATATGATTTTCTGTGGCTGCGCTGATGGAACGGTGCGAGCCTTCAGTCCAATTGACCTGCACTTTATCTGCACGCTACCTCGGCCGCACCCCCTCGGCGCTGATGTCTCGACCGCTACCAAGGCCAGGTGAGAAAGAGCTCAGGAGTAACACAGCCTGTCCTTGGCAGTGATCCATTCAAGGATCAAACGCTCTCTATTTATAGTGCTTCCTGTCTTAAGTGGCACCATTTCACAGTGTAAACTACTCCCAAATGAGTCTAGAGTCAAAATTTATCTATCGTTAAGAAAACATCTGTTGCTGTTACGCCTTGATCTTTAAACATGTATTCCAACCTCTCTCCCATCAGCCACCTATTTTCCACCAAGACAGATGTCCACTACCCAGCTGCCATTGCTGTTACCTATGACCCCATCAGTCACTGGCTCAGCTGTGTGTATAATGACCACAGTCTGTATGTGTGGGATGTGAGAGATGTCAGCAGGGTGGGCAAGGTGCACTCTGCCTTGTTCCATGCTGCCTGTGTCTGGGACCTGGAGGTAAACATGCAGGAGGAAGTGAATGACACAGCTCTTTAGGAACTGTGACATATGCAGTGTGTTTCAAAGTGTGTTTTGACTATTGATTAGGTTACTGATTCACTGGAATTGGGGGATTGATCAATACCACCCCTATGCTAAAACAGGGACATTCTGGGCAGTTCATTAGCCTAACTGATCATGGGACCAGTTTGGAACACACTAATGAATAATTTTGTTATATTCTGTTGTTTGTAATTACATTGAATGTATATTAATATTGTTCTCATGTGTGTCAGAATTTATATATTAACTTTAATAAAAGGCAGTCAAAAGCAATGCATAATTAATAGTAAAATTGTATTATTATAGTTCATGATAGTGCTCCATTGTGAATCTAAATGTATTTCACAGCATTGGAATTCTACCTATCCTCTCTCTTGTGTTTGCTCAGGTGTTCCCAGATGTTCCTGGGGAAATGGGTGCTGGTTTGTCATCGGGCACATTCTTTAGTTGTTCAGCTGATAACACCATCAGACAGTGGCGCATGGAGGACTGGTCTCAAACTCGTGTTAATTTTCAAAACATCCTCAGCAGTGTGAGTTGTGTGTGAGGCATCAGTGTCTGTATATCTTCATGTGTCACAAAGGAAAATGTTGACATTTTAGAAGTGTATACTCTCCATATGGTAAGTTTTTTCTATCCATCATTGTTTTACAGGATCTCTTGAATATAATCTACATAGATGGAAACACTGCTGCATTAGTGGATCCAGAGTACATGACAAACATGAATGCAGATAAATCAGGGGATGGGCAGACAACAGAAAGCAGGACAGGCATCCGGACCATCTGTGTCAGTCCAGACGGCAAACACCTGGCATCTGGAGATCGCAACGGGATGCTGAGGTAAGACATGAAGACTCAGATTGGAATTAGAAAATAGATAGCGGACTATCCAAAGAGTTTGATGCATAGGACTGCCTGATAATGACTGAAAGTTAACTTTCAAAAATATTTTAACTGCCTGTCACCTCAAAGCAAAAGCACCCTCCAAAAAATGTGTCATTTCCAGGGTCCATGACCTCAGCAGCATGGAGGAGATTCTGAAAGTGGTGGCCCATGATGCTGAGATACTCTGCCTCGAGTACAGTAACCCAGAAACAGGTCAGTGTGTGCATATGCGACTGTGCTATTGAACATGGAAATAGCTTGTTCATAGAGTGTTCGCACATTGGCTGTCCATATGATATGTGCTGAAATTGCCTTATTGCTGTCAGGTCTGAAGCTGCTGGCCACAGCTAGCAGGGACCGTCTGATCCATGTGTTGGATGCTGAGGATGACTACAGTCTGGTGCAGACACTCGATGAGCACTCCTCATCCATAACAGCCGTCCGCTTTGCTGGTGAGCCACTTGAGACACTGTCAACATCTGACAGCTAATCTTTTCTTAATCTCTGCTTTCATCTCCATTCAGTCCCACACAATGTCCCCCATTTATTCCGCTCGCAGCACTGTTTGTTTAAATAATAGATGACAACTATGCATGTGTAGTCAGGTGGAGTGCTATTTATTATAGGGAAAGCCTTCTTTGTTCTGTGCTTTTTTATTTTTTTGTGCTTTGTTCTCTCTTTCGCAAGGAACAGATTTGCATCAGTTGCTGCCTCCTATTTAGATTTTTGACACCATACTCTTTTGACAAATCTCCCATGTCACTGGACTTTTCCTTGGATTGTCAATTTGGAAAATACAAGGAATAGCGGTTTGATGAAGGATAGCAGGATTTCTGACCTTCCTACGGACACAATGCAAGGATTTAAAAATGAAAAACAAATTCAAAAAGTCACCCTGCAGTAACCGTCTTTGTTCCTCAGCCAATGACAACAAGGTGAGGATGATCAGCTGTGGGGCAGACAAGAGCATCTATTTTCGCACAGCACACAAGGTGAGACATGTCTGAGCAGGATTCAGTTCCTCAGATCCCTTTATCAAGCACGGTGCAAATATAGGTGGTTGTAGATTATCTAATATGCACATATATCTTTGCCAGTGATAAAAACATTCATGCACTAACTAAAAATAGCTTGTTATACACCTAAACTAGAACATACTATATACTATACTTGTAATATATACCCACATTCCCCAGTATTCCCAATATTAATATTTCCAATATTTTATAAAACCAATAAGCTTCTCCTGCAGCTATTTTGATATCACTGTAAAAGTCCTGGTTTGTCCCAATTTACTGCTTCATTTTTGGCTCCGCACACAGCAGGATTACCTGATTACATGACACACCAAATAAAACATTTCCTCAAAACATACTTTCTGGTCATAAAAGACACAGTAAGGAGCTAATGTCGGTTCAGCTTTCTTTGCTGCCTCCTTGCTTTTGACTCAAAGTCTTCATTAATTCCTCCCATCAGGGACTCACAGTGCAGCACAACAGACACAAATTCCATTTAGCTTCTGTTTGTGAAAACAAATCCACAGCATGGAACACACAAAAGGAGCATTTGGAGTACAAGTTGTATAACTAAAGCGATAAAGGCGGCATCATTTCTCTAGATTTGTTTCTGGGTTACTGGAGCAGTTTTCTGTTCGGTCAGACTTGCAGAAGTTACAACACTCTTGTTAAATTTAAGATGCGATTCAGGCCACGGCTGTGACTCAGAACATTACGTTTTGTAGAGCACGATAAGCATTGGCTTGTTAGTCCTGAGGAAACGTCTCCCTAGCATCCAGACATTTATGGAGTACTCATTTTAGAAACTTGTTATGACAGGTCTACACTCCCTGCAAAACACAGATGAGCATCTTCTGCTCTGTCCGTTATCATGCTCTGTGTTTTCAAGGATTCCTAATGAACCATAATAGTCCTCTTTTCTGACCATGTCTGTATGATTGAATGTGCAAACAAGAGAATTTCAATGGCCTAAAATTCAAAAACAAAATGACTTATTTTAACTGACACTGGGTCTTTGCTGAGCCAAACTTTAACTGAGGCAAATACCTTATATATGTTCTGTCTTTAGTGCCTTTTAAAGCATAACAACTATATGTATGTTAGATACACAATTAATATTTATTCAAAGTGATCTCTGCAGCTTTTAGATGTGTAAAGGTCATGTGTGCTATAGTAATCAATGCTGTTAGGCAAGCTTTTAGATGGGTTGCTTAGGAAGAAATTATAATTCTAATATAGAGAGAAAATTCTTATATGCCAAGTGTTCATTTAGCATCTGTCTATCTAATGCTACAGCAGCTCTCCTCCTCTGCACAGCCCTGACAGTGTTTCTTTTTGTTTTGCAGACTGACAGAGGGACAGAGTTCAGGCGTTCCCACCATATGGTGAGGAAGACCACACTGTATGACATGGGCGTAGACCCCACCTGCAAGTATGCAGCTGTTGGCTGCCAAGACCGCTGCATCAGGTGAGCGTGTGTGTGTGTGTATGCGTTTTTGAAGGAGAGGGAGGTTAGCGACTGGTAAACATTTTTTGATTTTGAGGTTTCTGCTTCCTTCTGACTGCAGGATTTTTAACATCAGCAGTGGCAAACAGAAGAAACTCTATAAAGGATCAGTGAGTGAAGATGGCAGTCTGCTCAGGGTAACATTTTTCTCCAACGTCCACACTCCAAAATCCTTTCTCTTGCTGCACACACAGTTCATAAAAAACAGGATGCTTTTGTATTTTGGTCTGGCAGGTACAGATCGATCCTTCGGGTCAATATGTGGCCACGAGCTGCTCCGATAAAAACATCAGCATCTTCGACTTCTACACTGGGGAGTGTGTTGCCACGATGTTTGGACACTCTGGTAACAGAACACACACCTACACCTCACATACACATCATGTAGCCAATCTGTGCAGTGAGTAAATGACACTTTTATAGCAGTGGGGAATATGATCTGTCATCTAACACTGCCAGGAATAATCATAGAACTAACCAGCCGTCTTTTTTTTGCAGAGATTGTCACTGGGATGAAGTTTACCAACGACTGCAAGTATTTGATTTCTGTGTCAGGTGACAGGTGAGAGACAGTATTGTGTGCATAACTGTATTAGAAAATCCAGCATTTTAATAATCACTATAATGTCATATCTCTGAAAAGAGAAACAAGTATTAGTCATATATTTAAAATTAGGGCTGTAATAACAGTGAGATATTTAAATATGAATAATTTAAAATCAAATTTTGAATAAAACCAGGATAGGAGCAGCGCCCAAACTGAAATCATCTTCATCCTCTGCTGCGAGAGGAAATGAGCAGGGAAATGTGTTTGCAGACAGTTTCCTCAATAGTCATGCTGAAATGAAATGCTGAATTTTTAATGCCTGAATGCTTTTATCTCCTAGCTGTATCTTTGTGTGGCGACTGGCTCCAGAGCTGACAATCAGCATGAGAGAGAGGCTCTGCCAGCTCCGACAAAACCCAAACATGCCGCCCTGCAAGACCCCCAGTCTCAGGTGATCTCTCACACACACACACACACACACACACACACACACACTACCCTCCTGACCTTTCATTGATTACATTCATTCCATAAATGTGGGGCTGATCATGAAGTAGCCACCTGGAGAAAACGTTCCCCCACTTCACACTTAATGACCGCCAGAGTGCTCATCACTTTGTCTCTGATTGTGTTACTCCAGGCGGGAGGTGCACAGTGCCCCCGCTCTGAGCGGTTTGTCCTCGGACAGCGACCGCGAGCACGAGGGAGAGGACGGAACGGAGAACGCCAGCCCCGACGACCCCGAGGACAACGCGACCAATACTTCCACTGACAGCAGCCACGGAGAGGACGACACCGGTACTGTCTGACTGTGAACTGAACGAGAATACAAAACACAGCGCTCACTCTAATCCAGATGTTTATCAAGGGAATTAGAAGGGCGTAGTACTGAGCAGAGGAATGTCCTCTAGCAACCATGTTTCTGAGCATCTGCCCTGCTGCAGTGTCCTTGACATTTAACCTCTCGGTGGAGTGCAGCAGACTTTGAAAAATCCAATAATCCAGGAATAAAAATGGTATCTGTAATGATTCTTCTTTTTATAACTTGATGATTATTGTGCTCTTTCATACAACAGGAGGCTCAGATGAAGGACAGTACTGGGAACTGACAAAGGCAAGTGGTTATACATAGTGTAAAAAAGAGTGATTGGTTTAAATGGAATGTTTTTCTCCATTCAAATTTCAACTTAATAATAAAATATTTGTTTCATAGCAGTAAGCTTGTGGGTGTATGTGTTTATTATTATTAGGTTATTGAAATAAAAATACAGACAACCTGACAATACATGTCTCCTCTTGATTCAGTTCCTAAATATTTGATGTTTTTTATTGACAGTACATAGTTAAGAATATAGACTGGACAGCTGAGGAACAGAACATTTGCTGATCATGTCTACTGTCTCTTTTAGTTTTATATCAGTACTTCAGAGGGGCTGTCGTGTCTTAAGGATCTCAGGTTTCACTCCACCACACATGGGATTAAATCCTCCATGATGTAAGGGGTGGGTGGGTGGGGGGTGGGGGGTGGGGGGGGGGGGGACCCTGCTGAGTCTCAAAAGTGATGTGAAACTCCTACTGAAACACACAGGAAGAGTCAGGGGACTAAAAAGTACATCACACAACCTCATCTGGATCCCCAGAACTGCTGTATGATATGTTGGCATGTTTACTATAGAAATCATTGTGTACTGTGTCAACATATATGTCTCCAACCCTCATTTACAGCATGGAGTCATCAGCCAGGTCACCCCCGACTCTGCTAAGCGTCCTCGGAGGCGCTGGTCTCATCGCATGGGCTCTATGGAGCTGATGGTTAAATCCATGCTGGACCTGAGGCAGCTGGAGACCTTTGCTCACAAGAAAAACCCCAGCTGCCTCCCTCATGACAGAGAGAGACAGAGCACGTCCAGCCTCCAGGAGCCCACGGTATGCATAGATGTACTGGATGTTTAAGGGAGAGAAAGAGGGAGCTGTTCATATGGATCCATGTGTGTGTAGTTGCACTGTCGCACTAAGTCACCTGTGCTCATTTTCAGCAGCAGCAGTTGGAGGAGAGAGCCAAGAGGCATCGGCCCTGGCCACACGCTGACTGGCTGTCCTCACACCCGTCCAAGGGCATCATGGGGAGTGATGGTGTGGTAGTGTACCCCGAGGAGCAGGAGGACGACGCGAGTCTACAGGGCAGGTAAATCCCTGCTTGCTGCACACGGTTTTGATCACAATGACCGTGAAAGAGAACAAAAGTGCCTTTCTATTCTTGGTTTAAGGTTTCCCTCTCTGCCCCGTTCCTCATTGTTTCCACCTCTCCGTGTTTTCATACGTCAGTGATTACATTGTGAAGGAGCAGCACTGCAGGATGCAAGGACGAGGGATCCGCAGTGAGAGCCAGGACAGTCGCAGCCCGGACAGTGCCTGCTCCCTGGGCTACGACAGCAGGGAGCCCAGCCCGGATTGTGTCCTGGATGGTGAGGGCAACAACAATAAGAGACAAAATAAAGGAGATGCAGTTAAAGTAGTTCCAATGTATTTAATTTAATAATTTACCATTGCTAGAATGAAAACACAATGGCGCAAAAAATGAAGATTGGTATTTAAAGCCACCTCTTCATGTGTACAATTTGAAAATTTCTGACTTGAGCATCTCCTAGTGGCAGAATCTGGAAGGACACTGTGGCTGACAGCAGTGCATGCTGCTCCCCCTTACCATTTTTCAACAAGCAAAAACTATTGCCTCAAAATAATGAAAGGAATTTTATACATTTCTAAATTTAAGATGATAAAATCATTAAGAATTTCACACATTTCACACACACATAGTGGCTTTCATTCATGGATTTTCTTGCTACAGCTAGCAGGCAGAGCAATAGCAGAGTGAGCGCGAATAAAAACACTAAGGAATTTTAAATAGGTATCAAAGTCACATTTGTATGCTGCATCTCTGTATTTTTATCTGTCTGCATTTCTGTTTGCATAGAAATGTCTTCTCAAAGTGTGTCAAGTGTGGGATTTAAAATGAAAGACTAAAATGTACATGAAAGCTGTGATATCTCTTCAGCATACAGTAAAGCTGATACCTGCCGAGAGGGATTTGAGCACACAGAGGCTAGGATTTTTTTCTGTTTCAGACCTGATAGAAATATGTCAGATAGTACTACCACATAAGCCTCAATGTTCTAACTGGTCATTTGTTAAGGATTATCTGGTATATACCTGTTCTATGCAGTAGATGTGCCAAGGTCAAGAGGGTCTGGAAAGGGTATTATTTTTCTCAGCTGTACATGTTCTTCCTTTTGCTTTCAGATTCTGCAGATGTGGAGTCCCTGAGCCAGGACACCTCTGATGAGGAGAATGAGGAGAGGGAGGAAGAGGAGCAAAAGGCAGAAGTGACAAGTATGGACGAGGCTCTGAGGACAGTGACTGATATTACTGATCACAGTCAAGAAGATTTCCTCAAGCAGAACTTTGAGACATTGGCAGAAGGCTGCAGCACAGGTAAAGCAGAGCAAAGACACACAGACACCACTGATTAGTCTGGTGGTTTCTCTTGTTCTTATAGTTTCTCTTTTTTTTCTCTCTCTTGTCACTGGGTGTGTTTCCTCTCTATATGCCACTGTCTCTGTTTTTGTTTTTGTTTCTAATGCCTGATGTCTGTCCACAGCTGAGCAGAGCAGAGTCCCAAGGCTCAGTATGTCATCACGCTTCTTGGCCAGAGGACATAATAACAGGTACTGTTGACCACTTCAGATCAGTGTGGACTCACAGCTACAATTACAAACCCATGTGGACTCACGCATACTGCTCTGCTAAACCATCTGTGTACCATTTTGATCCAGCCAAGCTGTCAGTTTAAAATGACATTGTTAAGTCTCTGGGTAATTTTGTGTAAGAGAACATTTATCATTTGATATTTGGCCTTTTTAGTTGTATTTATAGTGAATGATGATTTACCACATGGGTGACAGCGTATAGAATGGGTGGCTAGACATTTAACTGTAAACCATTGTTTAATCTAAGGAATAGTTTTTTCTGGATATATGCTCATTCATTTTCCTGCAGAGAGATAGCTCTCTTGTGCGGCACAGTAAATATGAATTTACAGGCCAGCAGCCAGTTTGCTTAACTTGGCTTAAAGACTCGAAACATGGATAAACAGCTAGTCTGGCTCTCTTCAAATGTAACAAAATCCACCTACTAGCATTAGCTTACTAATGAATGCTTCATCAGTTGCCTGGCAACTGCTCCTGGCCAAGAAATAATCCAATACACAAACCCCCATAAAACAGCCAACTATCATTTTTACACTTAAGCTTTTGTAAACAAACAAGATGTAATGTGTTAACTAGTGAGCTTTAGAGGTGCTGGTAGGTGGATTTTGTTACCTTTGGACAGAGCCAGGCTAGCTGTTTCCCCCTGTTTCCAGTATTGGTGCTAGCTAAGTAGCTGCTGCCTCCAACATATTTAGCATGCAGACATGAGACTGGTATTCTTTTCATCTAACTCTTGTCCTGTTTCCCAAACGGTCCCAACCATTCCTTAAATATCATTTTCAGTATAATAAAATGCCCACTCTCAGGTCCGTACAGTAAATGTGTGGCTGGCTAAGCTTAGCACAAAGACTGGTAACAGCTAGCATGGCTCTGTCCAGTAACTCACTTTAACATGATATGTTTTGTATGTTTAATATGTACAACAACTAACTTCTAAAAACAACATGCTGTGGCTCACAGAGGTTAATGAACTTGACTATTTCTTGGTTGAGCACAGTAGGTAGCCAGGGTAGCTGTTTCCAGTCTTTGTGCTAAATTAAGCTACCTAGCTGCTGGATTTAGCTTCATATTTAGCAAACAAACATGAGAGCGATGTCAATCTTCTTATCTTATCCTCTGCAAGAAAGCCACAAAGTGCATTTGCCAAACTGTCAAACTATTCCTCCAACATATTTTAGGGTTCACATTGTGTATTTTTCTCATCTACTCCTGTAACTCTTCCTTCTCTCTGTGTAGGGGGGTGCCTCTATTTGCCAAAGTGCATGGAAAAGAACAAGGCAGCCACTCTGCTAAGCCCCCAGTGTCAAAAGTACGGCCTTTGATGGAAGATAGCCAGAGCAGAAACACTGAAGACAAGACCCCTGTGTCCCCTGGCAGGAACCAAGGGCCAAAGTAAGAAGGAAAGACAGGCTTGGAGCTGCAAGGGCTTTATTTTTAGATAAGTGCTGGTTTGGCAGACTTGGATTAATGAATCATAAATGCAAAAGTTCAAAAAGCACAAAAGGTGCTGTGTTTATACAAATAAATAAAACATTGATAAGTCCACAGAGAACATTTGCAATAGACGTTTCTGGGGTCACACAAGGCTGATGTTTAGACATTTTTACTCTGTACCAATCAGCCCATTTTTCACAATCAAGCTGTTAAATACCAACTAGATAGGGGTTAATAAAAGCAGGGAGAAACTGAACGCTCATTTAAAGTTAATTATGCACATGCAAATTAACAAGACGCGAGTAAAATGACACAAATGAAGACATCAATCACCACAACTGCTATTTACTTTGGCTTGTTTTTACCTTTTTGTGACCATGGATAATTGGGTGTGAAGTGATCTTAAAGCTGATGTTGCATCTCAGTAGGGCAGATGCTCCAGAGAGGGCCTGTACTCCTACCCCGAGACCCCAAAAGAAGAAGACTTCAGGATCCCACCTGTGGAGGACGTCTAACCCTCCATCCAGAGCTCCGCTGTCTATGGAAAGAACCACATGTTTACAGAAATCACACTCTGCCCAGAACCTGGCCTCAGACTGTACGTTTCATCATCATTTAGTTTTATCACTACATATTTGCTACTGTTTCTGTAATAATGGGGTCAGGTATTTTTATGATCTACTGTGAAATATGCAAAAATACTTGAGTCTGACTCTGCAATAATTAATTTATATGATTTAATTCATGTCATTCAGTTAATGTGCTTTTGTTTTCTCAAAACAAGTCACATTAATCTCCATTTTTTCATCCTTTCTCCAGCTCCAAAGGAGATACGCAAGAGACCTGAGCAGCTTTTTCTGGATAATGACACTCCCAGGCCGCCCTTCCACTTATCTTCACCCTCCTCTGGCTCACCACAGTCTCCCCAGTCCCCCCTGCCTTGGGAGAGCCCCAGACTCAAGCCCCAGCACTCCTACATGAACCCCACGGCCAGCTCCATGGCCAAAAACAGCCGGTCTTCCTCTCTGGGAGAAGGTATCCAGATGGGAACTCCGCCTTGCTCCCCCTCCTTCCCTAAGGGCAGGGTGTCATCTGAGGCGCTGGAGGTCGAGCCCCCGCTGCTCACCTCATCTCCAGTCAGCGCTTTCCCTTCCTCTGTCTCATCATCATCATCATCCATCTTATCGTGTCCTTCATTGAACAGTCCCTCCCCTGCTCCTCTCCCCCATCCTACATCGACAGTTTCACTCGCTCCTCTTACCCAGAACACCCCACCCTCTCGCATCCCGCTTCCCAAGCAGCCTCTCAGCCCTCGACGCAGCCTCTGTCTGGAGGTAAAACCGAGCTCAGGTTCAAGGGCTTCTACGCCTACAACAGACTCTGGATGTGATGTTCCAGGAAACAAACAAGGTTAGACAGCCAGCCTTATACCATAGATGTGCCACATATGTACACACACAGTTATGGAACTAAATTCCTAATTACGTGTATTGCTTTGTGTTTATCTTGTTATTTTTAGCACTAGGTAGACACCTGTCTTTAAATTTGGATCTTTCCTCGTCAAGTCCGCTACCAGTGAAGCAGAGGAGAGGCTCAGTTACTGAGAGGTATTTTTAACATCATTTTGACTTAATGCTATCTACATGTTTTGGCAAGTTTTAATAGCTACAAGTAGCTAGAAAGATTTCTTAGCAACTGTTTTACTAATATCATCTCAGAGAATTAAAAAAAACTGCCATATTCATGAGAGTGTTGCAGAATTAAGCCCATTAAATTTCATAGATCTCGCTTTTGTTCTCATTCTACTCTTTTAATTCAATATGTCAGAATTAGCATAATACAGCAACTGACACACATTTCTGACATTTCTTCCCAGTGCCAAGGATCCAGGACAGGTGGCTGAAGCTAAAGAGTGCCCTCTGGTGCCCGAACAGACCCACACACCGAGTGCTGAACCCCAGCCAGGTCTGACTCTCCAGGACTTTATTATTAACCTGTCTGTCACAAACACCCCTCCTCTTCATCGCTGCATCTCTTCACACTGCTTATCCTCTGTCTTGCAGCCTGTCTGTCAGTCTGCTTGTGTGTCTCATTTCCCCCCGTCTGTCTTGTTACCCTCCTGCTGTCAGTACTGTGATTACAAGGGTGAGTCCACAGATGAAGGGAGATATCTCTTTAGGTTTATTTCAGTGTCATCTGTTCTTTGGTCTCTGTGTCTTCAAAAGTTGAAACACATTATATTTTGCTTTGAGATAATTGAGCCAGCACTGTCATGCTGCTCAAAACATAAATTACTATTGAACAAAACACCCAAGATGTGTTGCGACAGACTTGAAACTTGACATTTGAAATATCAAAATTTAAATAGCTGATTGCCATAAAATTTGTCAAGCACATTCATGCCTCCTAAAAGGAGAGACCCTTTCCATTTTGGACTCCCCATGTTTTGCTCACAGGATATTGTACCTCATAATCAAACCATTATGCTATGATATATAGAGCCTCAGTTAACCGGATGTTTTCCTCCCAGTGCTCACTCAGTAAATAAAGGTATCTAATAGAGTTGAAATGCTGAGATGGATCTTAAAATGACTTCTTCATCTTGTTCTTCATGCTTCCCCGCCTGCTGTTTTGTGAATGATAACTGCCTCGCAAAGGCAACAGATTTCATTTCAATTTGAAAACACACAAATGCCATTAAGTGGTACCCAGTCCACATTTGTACCTACAACTGTGTTTTGCTGGAGGATATAAACTGTGAAATCATTTTTCTCATTTTCACAGCTCACACTGCTGCTGCTCTCTGGCTCTGTGCAGCAGCCTCCTCATGTTTTTTTTCCTCTATAGTTTCTTTTCTGCTAGCAAGTTTTTTTCCCGTTTTTTTTTTCTTCTTTTAGTGCTCTTTAACCTTTTGCTCAACATTCACTGTGCACCTACTTCACTCGATAACAGTACGTGTGTTTGTGTGTATCAGCGCTGTACTGTATGTGTGTCTTTGTGCACGCTCTGATTTGCCACATGCTGTGCTACACTTGAAAGAGTCATTCTCTCACTCGCTCTCTGCAGATCACTCTATCACCTTGGAGACTTGTAGGCAGGCTGTTACTGAGCTTCACAACAGTCTGAGGAAAACCATCATGCTGTACACTTCGGTCAGTGTGTGTGTGTGTGTGTGTGTGTGTGGCTGTATGTCTGTGTGTGAAAACTAGAACAAGTAGAGATCGGGGGTTATGAGAGGAATAAAGGAGAAAGACAGGGAAAAGAGAGCAATGGGGGAATAGATAGAGATATTACATGTCTGTTATTGCTGTCACTCGCATCTTCCTCTTATTATTATAAGTTGCATGTATAGATAGATAATTGTGTTTATTCTTTTAAATCTTACATATTCTTATAATGCCCATTTGTCATTTTACTTCTGTGAAACCTGCTGCTAAGAATTCCA
The DNA here is from genome assembly GCF_001640805.2 of Lates calcarifer. Classification (NCBI taxonomy): domain Eukaryota; kingdom Metazoa; phylum Chordata; class Actinopteri; family Centropomidae; genus Lates; species Lates calcarifer. The sequence goes on from NC_066839.1 coordinate 15,795,337, forward strand.
TACTAATTAGCTCACATATTCATACATATTTTTACTTGACTGTAATCCATTCATCAATCAGATAATTATTTTCATAACCACTGTATTGCTGCATTTCTTTGTTGTATATGATAGAAACTAAATACTTTTCAGTCTTTGACCATTCATAGGTCAAAACAACCAATTTAAAGATGGAGCCTTTGCTTTTGTGATGGTTATGTTTAGGGCTGCAACCTGCCAAGCATTTTCATCATCAGTTTATCTGTTGATTATCTCCTTGGTTCATCAGAAAGTAATCAGCAATGACCATTATATGTTGGCAAAGTACAAGGTAACTAACTGTCTTCAAATGTCTTGTTTTGTCCAACCAACAATCTAAAACCCCAAAATATTCAAATTCCAGTCATATAAGACAGAGAAAAGCAGACAATCCTCACAACTGAGAAACAGGAATCAGAAAATATTTAGTTATGTTTCACTATTTATATTTTAGATCTAGAGAATAATTGACAGATTAATTGATGATAGAAAACAATCATTTGTTGCAACCCTACCTGAGTGTATTTACATGATGTTATTTCATGAAACCTGCTTCAGTGGAACACATGGAGTTTTATAGATCTGTAATGTGATGAACAGATGAAAAAGACAGACACATGAGTAAAGAGCCTGTCTGTCTGTCTGTCTCACTCGCTGCTTGGCAGACTGATTTATACGTTTATGGGTTCATTTAAACCAGGTTCTACAGTGCGGCCGACAGCCCAGTGAGGATCAACAGCAGGTGAAGAGAATCCTGTCCGAGGCCCTGTTCACGGTGAAGGCTGAGCTTGACTCTCTGCCTCACCCGACCTCGCAGTGTGAAGAGCCCCAAGTGAACCAGGGGGTCAAAGGTGAGGGAGAGAAGGCCCTCGCTCTCCTGGAGCAGTACGCTGAGCTGCTGCTGAAGTCTGTGGAGAGGAGACTAGATACCAAGACCTGAGGAGATAAACTGACATTTGCTATGCACATACACCAGCAGGAGCCAGGCACATGCAGGCTCGGTAGCACTGTGAATTGCACACTTGTTATTTGCACAGAGATCTTTTGGAACTTTATTAATTGAACTTTTTTTCTCCTGAGAGGAACTGAAGAAAATAGATGTTGAGTATTATGCACTGAAATAAGAATGACTTGAAAAGGTTGCCTTATTTTTCAAGATGCCATAGTTTGTCTTTGCCTGTTTTCTACATTTTTAAATTGTAATGATGGCAAAATGTTGTGAAGGGAGACACTAGAGGGACAATGATGATGAAGTCATATGGAGAGCAGACAACTGGTTACCAAATTCATCCTGTGGTATTAGGCACTATTAAAGTGTATACATTATAGTTATGTTTTTGGTAAAGGTTATGAAGTGTTGTGCCTCAGTAACATCCCAAATCCTTACCAGTAGTAGGGCTCCTAGAATTAAAATCAAATGTCTCCTAAGGGTGTCATTACAGCAAGTAACACTGGCATAAATATTCATACCAATCTTCAGTCTGATCAGTAGTCTAGACATGTTGCTCCAGATCAAACAGGACAGTGGCATCCGCAGGCCCACTGCTTGTGGGCCAAACATGGTTCTGTTTATGTATTAAAAAGAGAGGGCCATGATGGAGAGAGCACGTTAAGGTAGGTTAGAGGAAGTGAAGTTAAGGTGTGAGGATAGAACTGGTGATATTAAGGTATGAAGTTAGAGGTTAAGTGTAAGATGAAGGACCTGGAAAGATGTTTGCCACTGAGATTCGGGCTACCTCTGTCAGCCATGTGATTCATATTTTTCTGCCAATTCTGTCTCCCTTGTTGCAAAAGTAGCTGTGACTTTGGCTATTATTGCTTAATGTTTATCAGACAGTAATTATTTTTTGTTAGTTGATGTTCCTTATGTATATTTATGCAAGTTTTCATAGTGCTAGTTTTAATGTTTACTGGGATTTTAGATTTCTCTGAGAGAGATTTTTCTTCTGTTGCTGTTATACAGTTTCAAATTACTGCACTGTCTTTCAAGGTCTCTTACAGAAATAAACAGTGGAGACGTTGGTTTTGATTATTTATTTTATGACTGACAATTATATCTAAGAATCATTACAGTTAACAGAACCCCAGAGACCTGAGCCATAACAGACCCTCATTGTTTTCAGGCAGTTCTATATTAGTTGCAATTTAATAATGTAGGAAAGATTGTACACAATAAATAGCAGTAGCATCTGTGTAGGGAAATGCTTCATATATATTAAATGGTTAGCTATGCAGCTTATTGTGGCACATAACATAATGAGCTCAGCTCATGTGCTTATTAATATTACATTACATACTAACACACTTATTCAGTCTTTAAGCACCATGATATAGGGAAGTGCAGTGCCTCTACAATATAATGTATTAATGGGCTGTGTGTATGTATGTGTGTGGACTAATTTCTATATGTATTTCTTTTTATTCATCTCTGCTGCATTTACAACACACTGATACATACATATCTGTCCTTGATGTGTTGGTATATGTACTGTATGAATAACAGTGAGTTATGCAGCTATGGGAGTGTCTCCACATTGACGTAGGTGAGGACGACATCATGCAGGATGTTGATTCTGTCAATCTGGTTGAGCTCTCTGACGCGGTGTCGGAACTCAAACAGAGGGATGTTGTTCACTGCCACCCTGAAGGACTCATGAGTGCACAGGATCTTCATCTGGAATAGAGCAGAATACCAACAATGTAGCACTTCCACCAAGACTATGAATTATGAAACATGCAATGCTCAATGGATGAAAAATACATAGTTGCAGTCACAGCTTTATTTAAAGCAGTTCTTCTGTTGTGCCAAAGGATAACCAATGTGCAATTAGGATGATTTTTTTGTCGATGCAGAATCCAAAAAACTTTAACTTAAAGCTATGGTGCAGTAGCAGAGAGACACAGTGTGGTTGTTACAGTTGTCAGTAAACAGCGCTGGACACAGACAGAATTAGCTCAGTCACCTCTTGGTGATGCCTGTAAAGCGTAATTGTTATTGATGTTATTGAACAACACAAGACCCCCACTGACCTCCAGGAGCCTCCCTGCAGTACAGCAGTTCCCTTATCTAGGACTCGCTTGCACAAACGATTTTCCAACCCTTTCCATCTTTTCCAAACGTTAGCCTAATGTTAACCATGAGAAAGTGACCTGGAGTCAGTTAAAGGCACCATGTGTAGAATTTTGAAACATCAACATAACATAAAATTTTGCCACAAACAAATGAGACAATGGTTAAAATGATTAGTAGCTTCTGTTTATTGTTTGGAAAAGCATTGGTGGATTAGTATAGCAGCAGATGTCAACACCTGCAGGTTAACAAACATGGAAATCATTTATTGATGTTAGCATGCTACACATAGCATCCTAAAGCCCAGTTCCTTAATCCACTATGCAATACAATTCCTCACCTCAAATGGGCTCCCAAGAGCAAAGGGGAAGGGTCCCTTCAGGTCCCTCTCTTCCGGGCCCCAGCGCTCACCCACTTTGTGGTTACGGACCACCACCTGTTTGCCCCCCTCACTGAAGCGAGGGTTGATATGAAAGGCAATGTCATTGCCTCTCAGAAAGTTCACTGTGAACCTGTGGGAGACCAAAACTGGTTACACTGTATCATCTCTGATGTTTACAATTTGTCTTTCACTTAATGGTAAGGTTTTGGATTTAACTGAAATGTAACAATATGAGTTATGAGATTATGGAGAAAACTGGATAAATAGAAAATAGAATGGCATAGGAAGACACAGTAAGTACATATGAATAAGCTTACATTTTAGCATTAGGTTTCACATGGCCCAAGATGGTCATCATCATCTTGTCATACACCCCACGGGCCAGGTTCAAGTTGTATGGCACACTCTGAACACCAAAACAGTGAAGAACCATTAAACCACCTGACAATCAACTAACATTTTCAGTAGGTAAGTGGGATTCCTTGCAATTGACTTACTAGAGGTCCAGATGTTGGTGGAAGCCAGTGTGAAGGCATCAAAGATGGATTCTGTCCAGGCCATCCTGACTGTCCTGGGTTATAAGGCCAGCCAGGGTGGGCAGGCCACCCTGCTACATTTGGATGGATGCTGGTAGCAGGAGCAGGAGCAGGTGCTACGACTGGGACTGGAGTTGGAGTCGGGACTTGAGCAGGGACCTGAGCTTGAATTGGAGTTGGTGGCTGTTGAGGCTGGTACTGGGTGCCTGGCCAGCAAGGCTGGCAGGGCTGTCCTGGAGCTGGGACTATGGTTGTGGTTGGTGCAGGAGCTGGTGTTGTGGCTTGCACCGGAGCTGGGACTGAAATTGGTGCAGGGACAGAGACGGGAGCTGGCTGTGTCCCAGGCCAGCAGGGCGTGTTTGGCTGTCCAGTCCAGCACGGTGCAGGCTGGGTGGGCTGTCCTGGCCACGCAGGGAACCCAGCTCCAGGCGGCGGCAGAGTGGGCCAAAGGCTATTAGCCTGTGGGGCAGAGCCAGAGGGCGGGCAGCTGCCACAGAGAGCATCAGAATGCTGAGAGGGAGGAGGAGAGGAGGAGGAGGGAGAGATAGAGGGGTCAGGGGCAAGGATGGAGATACGGGGAAGAGAAAGAGTGGACAGGATGGAGGACACCAACTTGCAGTTGCAAACATGCCCATTTGACATAAGCAAAGATTTAAGAATTCATATTTAGGTGGTAAAATGAGGAGGAAACTTTTACAATGATTTGTGTCATTCTTACCAGTGTAGAGATCTGAGAATTTGATGAGGTACTTACATCCATGCTGCCTGTCAGAAAAAAAAAATGTATTCACTTAAAAAAAAAAAAAAAAAAAAAAAAAAAAGAAGTTATAGCACTACAAACATACTGAACTTCTAAAAGCTGTGGGGAAAAGAAATAGTTCTCCAGGTGACCACCAGAGGACTCTATAGCTTTTCAAGAAGTCAAAGTGTCAGCAAACAAATGCTGCACTGGATGATTGTGAGTCTCCATTATAGTTATACATTGTAAGCTAAGGTCTATTGGACACTGTGGGATGCATTAATTGAATGATGACAGCAGAAAGCCTCCTGAGTCACACAGTCAACATAGCAGCACATTGACCATGGGTTATTTGAGCACTCAGAGAAGAATGTGCACTAACAATGATTCTTTGGTGTCCTCTCCATACCACTCATATATATGGTTGTTCTTGTGACTGCAGATTCAATTACTGTTGCTAAGTTATTAGAGTAACTGCCTAGACTTACTATTTCATGCTGCTTAATGTTTAATGAGAAATACAACCCATTGTTTTAAATAAATAATGGGTTGTATTAGTATAGTATAAATTCATCATTTACTGTAGTTCATTACCAATATTAGCAATTAATGCACACCAATCAGACTGATAAGCTATATATATGAAGATAAATTATGTTCATCTGTATTATATGTAACATTATATCACCCATTTGTTTAGTGCATCTTTGCACTTTGTAAACTACAGCAGGACACTAACCCATGACAACGGAATACATTCTTTTCCTGGTACCACAGAAACTTTTAGCATTAAATGTGAAGAACCTTTTTAGTTCTGATGCAAAGAAATATAAACCATCTTGTATTAGCAGCCACAGATAGAATTAAAATGTGTAGTTACCTTTTCTTGTCTTTAGTCCTCAGGTGCAGGAGCAGGCTGCAGGCCGTGGTATAGTTTGGGTGAAATCAGTCAGCTTGCAGACAAACACAAAGCAACTCTCTTTTATAGCCCCAAACTCTCTCAGCACTTGGTCACTCCTCACTCCATCACTCCACTGTCAGAGACACACCCTCACGTTACAACATGCAAATGCAAATCTACATGAGATATGGTGAGTAATACGTCTCTATGTATTTTTCAATTGTTAAATGTGCAGCTGAATTTCTGTTTGTTTTGTTTTGTTCATGTTTTCTTTATTGCTTTTTCCTCAGGAGACTGCCTGTGTAGACTTCAGTTGTTAATGAAAGTTATGAGGGTCTTTAATGAAATAAAACTAAAGGGAAGGAAGCTTGAATAATCAAATCATTAAATACTAGACTGGATACAATATCTAAACACTGACATTTACAGGCCATATAAAATGCTGTGTAATCTCTGCCAGGTGACATAGCCATTTTTTTTTTATTATCTAAACTAGATCCACTGACAGCACAGTGACCTGTTTTTTGTGTTAGTGTGGTTCACTTCACTGTTAAGCAGTCATGGGACTGAACACTAATGCCATATCTGGCTAGGCTACACATGACTCAGGCATTGATAGCTGGAAAGTCAGACATTACTGCCTGGTTCATCCCCAGGTTAATTCCCTGCACCGGGCTCAGTCGTCAACATCATACTTCAGATTTCATACCTTTCTCTCAGTGATTGATGAATGAGTTCACAGTGGCAGAGCTGACCTCTTCTAACATGTTAAAATATTGATTCTGATATATCTGATAAACGGGAGAGATGTCAGGGTCAAACTGTCAATCTCCAGGGCGACGACTTTGTGACAAATAACACTCACATACGTGGAGTCACACAATTGCTCTGGTTGTCCTCACACTATTATTAGATTAGCCTATCATCTGAGCTGAAAAATGTCAGAAATTGCAGAAACGTCTTAGACTGCTAAGACTTAATCCTCAGAGAATTTAGCGCCTGACATTTATCCAGCTGGGTCTTTAATTTTAAACTCTATCTGGAGACAGAGAATGAGGAGCATCTTTTATATAGTATATAGTGAATAGAATTTACTGTAACTGCTGTGTTGATGCTCTGACATTTTCAGTCTATAGCAAGTCGTGTGACAAATATTCTGCTAAATTGACAAAGTGTGTGGTGAGGTCTGACACATCATCATTAGTTCTATAAAAACCTCCATAATGCTGCCCCACATTTCTGCCACCACCAGTCAATAACCACACTACACTAACGGGCTAATAGCACATTATACTGAGTTATACCTTTATATACAATACAAAGTCACATGTGCACATACACGTGTGCACTCATCAGTTCGTCATGAGTGTATCAGAGCACCGTGTAGCCCGATCTCAGAGACCCAGCTATGGCTCTCAGTATCACACATTGGACAGTTTGGGAAGTTGGAGCCTCTGGCTTTGTGTGTGCGCTTGTGTTTGTGTGGTAGTACTTGCATTTGTTGAATTGAGCATTTGGGATGATTAGATCCTAATGTCTAATCATCTCCTTCGAGCTGTTACAAGGCAAATTGTGTAGTTATATTAAGTATTCCCAGAATTAAATGATAAACAGACAAATGTTTGTTACTTGTCCATGCACAGCAGGGACTGATGTGTATTACAGCCAACACTGAAATGTGAGAAATGTTACAGGAGTAATTATATAGTTGTCAGTATACTGTGTAAATGATATATCTATTTGACATTTAGAGCAGCATGACATTTTGTTGAGCACAACTTAAAACTGCAATAATCAATATTTGTATACCTACAATGGACACTTGTAGAAACAAACCCACAGAGAATTATTGTAACTCTGCAGTTCACCTCCGCTCTAAAGAGAGTTTTTGTGTCTTTCAGCTCATTGTTTTGATTGTAAGATTCACTCTCACTGCTCTCATCTACATCTTTCCAGCAGTACCAAGCAGCGAAAAACCCTGATAAACCCACTGTGTGCTATACCTGCCTGCTGCTATACGGCAGAGGAGCAAAGTTAGGGACTGGCTAGTGAACAGAGTCAGATACTTCTCTCCTACCTGGGAGACCAAAACAGAGCTAAAACTAGTATAATAATAATAATAATAATAATAAAAGGCAACTGTTTGTTAACATGTTTTCATATCAACTTTATATGGTGATAATGTGTCACTGTTCTATATATATATATATATATATATATATATATATATATATATATATATATATATATATATATATATATATATACGACTATATACCAATAGAATAGAATATATATATATATATATATATATCTTTGCCCCCAGGTGGACAAAAAGGGTCCACTTTAAAAGGTGACCCTACAGTTAATGAGTGTTTCATAGAACTAATGCTAAATATTTCCTGGAGAAATTTGTATTCCTGTTTGCAGGGCACCAGATCAGCCACAACGACCTTGGATGTCATAATGAAACAGTGTCTGAAGGCCTATGTGGTTGAAGGCCATATACTCACTCACTACCTGCTGCTCTGTTGCAGTAATGTCATTTACTCCAGGTTGGAGGATCAAGGCCTCACCTCTGATGAGACAGGCATCTTCACTTGATCTTTGATTACTGTATTTACAAAATGACTCATTTATAGAGAGTTTGGAATGGAAAAACTGCCCACATTGTCGTTTTCACCAGCATAGTGACCAGGCTTTAGAAGACAGCAAAACGAAGTTTCCTGTGAGGATCGTGGGGAATTGTTTTGCTTGGCCTACATCTTGTCAGAACAGAAGTCTTGCCAAGAAACAATCCATAACATTTGGTTCACGGTTAGTCTCCTGTTTGGCCTGTCAGCCTGTCAAGAGCTAGAAGTGGCAACACTCCACCCTGCTATGCACTCAACCCAATCTGTTCCTATTCGATAATGTGGTAAAAAATTCTAATTAAAAAATCACGCACGTGGAGCAAATATTCGAATTTTAAAGCTTCATTTGAGTGGATGTTTACCATGTGGTCATGACATGTGTTGTACGATGGGAGAGGGAGTAATGATGTCACTTGCAGGAGATCTCCTTTTGTGGTTTCAACCAATGGGAGAGCTGAGGAAAAAGGAGACAACCATGAGGTGCACTGCTGTTAGGCAGAAGAGAGCATTCTGGCAGGAGCAGGGTTTTCCAAAGCAACGGCGGTGGCATTAGCCTCTGATAAGCTCTGGGCCTTGTTCCAACACTAGTAAGCTGCAACCTCCTTATCTCCCTTTCTTCCCATTTTCCCTCCTCTTTACCACTTTTCCCTTAATAAAGTCAAAATAGCTACATGATTGGAGTATAAAGCAACAGTTCACAGGGTAATGCTCACAATAGGTGATATTTATGTGTTTGCCTCTAGACAAAGGAGTGGTTTTCTTGGAGGTAGTGTTTTTCAATAACCTGTGGCTGTGTGGCAGCTCTTACTGAAGAAAAAAAAAAAAGAGCTAAAGATGATTTTGTGCTTTCATGGAATGAGTGAACAAGAGCGATAAAATCAAAGAGAGTGTGTAAGAGTGAGGTTGATGGTTTCAAAGAAAACAATATTGCTACAGTTGCCATGGGGACAGCAGCACGTTTTAGCAGGGGCCTGAGTGTGTTTATGTGTGTATTTCTGTGTGTGTGTGTGTGTGTGTGTGTGTGTGTGTGTGTGTGTGTTAAAATCATCATCACATCTGGACCACGATGAGATCAATTTAATATCAGGATTAATGAGATGCTTTGGCTTGTGTTTCAGACATAACCAGCAGCCACTAATACAACTTACTGTTGGATGCACCGTAGTGACCTGTGTGCTCCCACAATCCACCACTAGATGGGGATGAAAATTTTCACAAGGGGGGGGGGAGGAGTTGAAGTCATTCACCATGTATTCCTTGTTCCATGAAAGGCAATAGGATTTTCTGCAATCTGCCACTCCTTCAACAGTCAATGCTGTATTCCAAGTATGGCAATTCACAGCTTCAGTGTAAACTTTATCCTACCAGGAACTGCATTTTATTTGGCTTCTTATTTGGCATTGTTCTTGTCTTCCCCTTTTTATTTTAAGATGCACAAGATAGTAGCAGTGTTTATATTTTTTTGCTGCTGTTGCCAAGTGCTTGCTCATGAGGGAATGTTGGGTCTCTGTAAACAATATTACGATTGAGACCTGCTCTATATGAAACTGACCTTCTGCTATGATTAAGTACTATATAAAAAATGATTTGACTTATCTTTTCTGTTATTTCTATTTATCATTTTTACATATATTGTATATTTGATATTACTTTTACGTCACTGACTATTGATGGTTGGTGTTTATTGACGTCAGTGTATTCCTGTGACTTGTGTGTTAATACCCGCCTGCAAACCACATTTGCTTCGGGATAGTAATAAAGCTGAAGATGAAACTATCACTGTCCCCTTAGCTTTGAAGAAACTACATACTTTTACAGTCACCCTCTGAGAATGTGACTAATTGATACTCAAGAGATAAATCTAGGGTGAAGAGTCACTTCTGAGTTCTTGCTTAAAAAGCTACCACAACAATATAGTGTTTTTTATGCAATGCATGCTCACTTATCTTGGATCTCCCTTATCCCATCCTAAACTCTATCTAGACAGCATCTCTAACTCAAGTATTATGATTGAGAGTGATCCATTTACTAAACTACATTACTAGGCTCCCCCACCTTCCCCTCATGTGGCTATATGAGAAGGATAGATGTGGCTGTCCATAAAGCCCATAATAAGTGTGGCTCAGCCTGGAATAGCTGAAAGGGTGTTCCCACTGCTTACAGTCTGGGCTCACATTTCCCATGGGGATTTATGGGTGGTGGGGAGGCCACATGGGAGGGGAGCCAGAGGAGGTGAGGAGAGTATCATCACACAAATGACAAATCACTGGAGCAAGGAAGAGATCTCATGGTGAGGAAGAGTGTGTCTATTGTATATTGTGATGTGCGTGCCCACTTTTGCAAGCATCTATCTATGGTGGTTGAATATAGCAGAAATGCACTTCTGATTCATTCTGTGGGTGGGATGTGGTGATCTTTAAAGTCTTCACCTGTAAGATCAGCAGGAAATAGAGAGGGGAAGATGTTTCCTTGTGAGCAAGTCTACTGGTGAGATTTATCAGGCAGCTGAGCCTGAGGGAAGATGGTAAAAAGAAGGACATGTGGTAGCAGCTCCCTCATTGATCCCTGTGTTTAACAACAACACAATGAGCTAGACCTTGGCATAATGAAGGATACTCTCTGCCTTCTCTCTTACTCTCTCCCTCAGTTAAGCAGACAGTTCAGACATAAGGACTTTTCTGCCACAGCGGGAGAAATTGACTCGTGCCCTCGCACATTCACTTGCTGTAGTCTGGGGAAGAGCCCTGTGCTACAAATGGCAAGTCAGAAACAGAGATGGGAGATCAATGAGGGCTGTGACACTGTCAGAGCCTGCAGAGGATGTCCCACTGTGTCTATCCCCAATGCTCTGGGGCTACAGCCTGTGACTGGCTTCACTTGAAAAACACTTACATATATACTAAGATACTTATTAGAAGCAGAGATGTGACAGCTTGATACAGAAATGCATTTCAAAGGATGTCAGGCTCAGTTTTTGTCTGAAGCAACTGTTCAGTTAAATATGAAACCTTAACATGAAAAAAAAAAAAAAACTTTTTTGAGGAATGCTCCTGTTCCAAAATATATCAGCATCTGTAAGACCTCTGATTACCACAAATCAAATAGAGACTATTCCAGCATAAAAACACACACACATTGTGTAGAGAGTGCAGTGACAGGGGGCTCAGTTTTGCCCCCGGGGCCTGACAGGTCAATGCAGCCATGAATAAATATTTACATAATAACTGAAATAATGATGCAGTCATATAACTATCAGCCCTGTTGGAGTCTTAACTTTAAAATTTAAACAATAAAAACATATATATTGTTCCCTCATCGCTGTCCCTTCTGACTTCTATGTCAGTGGTTCCCAAACTTACATTTTCAAGAACTCACGTGACCTTTCATCAACACTTTTTAAGCTGGATGTTATATAACACTATTAATTACATTTATGTTTCAGATATTACTTTGACTAATCCAGAATCTCTTCACGTATCCCTTGGCAACAGCGCTTCCCTAGCGGACAGAACGGAAAGCCGCTCTCAGGTGGGAGCCCCCCTGTGCAAACGTCTTTAACGCAGGTGTAGGCGTGTATCTAACTGAGGCACAGTAACGCGGATGTGACTGGAAGCTGTCCCTGCTCTGCTGCACAGGTGCTCTACATTTCCAGAGCGCTCCCCGCCCTCTCCGCCGCCACGAACTGCGCTCATTCGCTCTCCTCAACAGCCCGGATGTAGCGCACAGGACCGCACAGTCCTCCACTCGGTGATAATAACATGGCGCTGGCAGGCACATAACGGTGCCCACCACAACAACAATATCCACGGTAACAGACCAAACTAAGCGACGGGACATGTGAGCTCCTCGACCCCAACACAAGCAGGTGAGTCCGGAGCGTTTTAGTTGACAGGCGTGCTTTGACTCCGCCGTTTTGGAAAGAAAAAAAAAAAATCAAATGTGGCTGCTACCTCTTCTCCTTCTTGCAGGGGGGGGAGCCGCTCTGAAGAGGCGAAATGCTTGTCTAGGGGTTTAGTTTGTGTCTCTGTCTCTCTGTCCGCGGGTTTAACGCCTCGCACTGAAACAGCAGTGTCATCCAGGACATGTTTGTGCCGCTGCTTACGATGCATCCGTGCAGAAATAAATCATCATTTTTGTAGCGCGTGTGTTGTCATGGCTGTCAGGCTCTACGCGCGTCGACCGCTGTCCTTGGTATTGAACTGGGTGGGCATAGCAGCATATGCATGTTGCAAACAGATTCTGAAGGCCTGTTTATGCCTGGTTTCCTTGGATTCTGTCATTGTCACTGAAACGAGGAAGGACTGTTGTCGATGGCTGGTGGTCGAGAGGAAAAAAATCAGTGTAATGCACCCACAGCCTTATAATCTAGCAGGGGCTCACAGTGTGTGTATGGTGCAAAGTGCTGGAGTTTATATCCTTCATGGACTTGAAGCTCTCATGTTGCCATATCTCTTTATTTTCTTTACTGTGACAGCATCCCTTTTATTGTAGCACCGCTCTGTATCCGCTCTACTGTATGACAGTGATGATGACAGTGCAAGACATTTATTTGCACTGCCTGTGTTTTTCTTCTTCTTCTTGCAGCCAGAAGAGAGTTGGAGTGTGCTCAGGCTAATGTAGGCCAGGTAAGGGCAGGAACAGATGGCCTGTTTTCAAGTTCAATGTGGCTTTCGGATTAGAATGTGGAGACGAAAATTAAAAGTGGTGGCTAGGCCCTCTGAGCTGGGGTTCCCCTCCTAAGCTCATAATCGTCAGCAACAGCAACACTCTATTAATAGGGGTAATAATAACATGGAGCGCAGAACCTCTAAAGCTGGCAGGAGGCCTGTGTTCTGTCCTAGAACATGGAACATAGACCGATAATGCTCGCTGGTGATAGACCTATGTGCTTATTCTGTGAAGAGGGGATGTCAGTATAAAGGAGGCCAACTATGAGCTCCAGTCCTCAGTTATCCTAATGCAAAAAACTAGGGCTAAAACAGTTGTCGATTAATGGATTCATTGATCTGCATAAAATGAATCAGCAACTATGTAGATAATTAAGTGTAAGTCATTGCAGCTTTTCTTTGTCTTATGTGATAGGGACTGAATATCTCTGGGTTTTGGACTGTTAGCTGGATAAAATCGGAGGATATCATCATTCATATCAAGCATTTTTTTTTTGGGGGGGGGGGGGGTATTTTATAGGCAAACAGTTCATTAATTACAGGCTGGATAATGATGTCTGAGGTTGTGTTTCATTTGGCATTTATTCACTGTTGAATCAATGAAAGCAGTTGCATTTTGGTCTTTATGCTGCCTGCAGAACATATGTGCATTTTATCTGCAGATTAATGATTATGAAAGTAATCATTAGTTTCAGCCCTATAAACAGCCAAAAATATCAATAACTGAGTATTTGGTATTTTCATAAAAACAGTAATGCTATGACCTTTTCCAAGCCTCTATAGTCATACTATAACTTAACTCAGTGAATGTGTGTCATAAACCATGGTGGCTAGACTGACCATTAAGATGTATTACCCTCTGCTAAATTGCTGCACTTTAGCCTCTGTTCTTCTCTCTTATAATAATGGTGCAGTGGTGGCTGCTATAGTAAAAGCAAAGCTCTTTGCTATCAATCACAAATTATTAAAGGGGCACTCCAGCAATATAGGATTATAGTAGGGTACTTGTGAGAGAGATTAAAAATGAATGGTAAATATTGATGCCATAAGATGTATGGGTCAAACTCCAAAAACAGTGGATGCTACAATTCCCCCTCTGCATCTCAATGGCAGCTTTCTTTAAACGCCACCTTCCTCGTCACACTCACATCTTCTAAACTCCACGTCTCAAGTGTTTTATTGCAGGCTTTTTATAGATTTGTCCACAAAGCCGAAGCTGAGATAACCTTGATGGTGTCATTATTTTCTCAAAGTTGACACAAAGTGACACATTATACAGCTGTTTTCACAGGATGATGAGTAGTCCTTGTGCCTAGTGCACCGATCCTCACGAGTCTGACTGGTGGAGTGTCCCTTTAAGTATCACTGTTGCCTGCTACATCTGCGTCCTCTTGTCCAGACCGCACGTCAAGGTGAGATTAAAGGTCCTCTTTATTTGTCCTTTAGACGTGAACAGATGTGTGTTTATTTTAAAATCGGAGGAAACTTAGAAGCTGAGTCAATGTGTTGGTCTGTGTGCGCTTGCTTGCACACTCCCTGGTTATCCACTCTGTAATGTATTCAGTGCCAGCACCAAGCACAACAGCTTTACATAATGATCAAAGCTTGAGGGATGCCAGAGCATGGTTTCAGCCTGCAGTAATAATAATAATAACCTTTGAAGTTATCACAATCCCACAACCTCATCCCCTTCATACTCTGCCCCTCTCTCTTTCTCTCACTGTCCCTCTCGTTCTGTTTCTCATTCTCTCTCTCTCCGTCTCTCTCTCTCTCTCTCTCACACACACTCACACACCTACACACACATTCACAGACCCACTCGAAGGTCCTCTTCCGTTTAATGTTTCTGGATATGGGGTGAACGCTTAAAAGAGGATAGCGATAATGAACACATGACTAACTATTTTAGTCCCTATGGCTATGCACTAGACTGCTCTTGGTGTCTATGAGGAGGCAGCGTCCGTTGCTCACACAAATTCACAATTACATAAGAGTCAGAGGGAGTCACACATTGAATAATTTGACCAGAAGAAGAAGAAGAAGAAGAAGAAGAAGAAGAAAATCTGGCTCTGCTTTGCTGTGCACGCCTTCTCTGTTGGTGCTGCTGCTTCCTCAACCTTCAAGCCTGACCTCATGTGTGACCAGCCAACATTTCTCTCTCTCTCTCTCTCTCTCTCTCTCTCTCGCTCTGTGGTCAAATAGTGTTTGAAATGCAAGGTTGGGAATGTGTTATCTGTAACTGAAGGTCTGATTCAGCCTTCTATTTATACGGGAGCCTCTCGGAAGACTCATTGGTCATTTTCACCAAGTGTCTGGCGGACTTGCGCTGGTCGATCTCGCTAATCAAGGAGAAGAGTTAAGGAGGTTTGAATAGAGGAGAGAGGAGAGATGAAGAGAGAAGTATGGAGGGGGAGGAAGATGGCAGAATAGATGAGACGTGAAAGGAAAGAAAGGATATGAGAGGAAGGGCAGACAAGAGGAAGAGCATTACAGGTGACTGTAAGGAGATGGGGATGAGCATTGAGAGATAAGCTGCAGCCTGGAGATGGTTGTGGTTTAACAGGAGGTGAGGATGAGAGGAAAATACAGATGGGTTAAGTATTGGGATAAAAAAGGGGTTAAATGGTGGAGTGAAGAATGGAGATGAGGGGGAAGGGAGAGAATAAGAGGATCAGAACGCCAGAAACTAGCAGAGAGAGAAGAGTCCATGGAGAGGGATGATCTTATTGGAGAGGAAATATAGGAGTGTCTGTCTATCTATCTGTGTAGGGAGTCTTGCTTTCTCTCAGTCTGCCGCTTCTGTTCATTTCAGCTGCAAACCGAGCAGTCTGCCTGAATGCCAGCCTCATCTTCATATGTCAGCACTTTTGTCCCAGGTTATTGCATTTTGCTGTTTTTGTCCTGGGATTAAAAAACGAAGAAGAAGAAGAGAAAAAAAGATTCCCTTGTGTTTTCTGCATGACTTGGCATGTCAGTAACAAAATGAGGTGTGTGTATGTGTGTGTTTGCATCTACGCATGTCTGCGTGAGAGATAGTCGGGAAGACAGAGGGAGAGATTGAGCGTATGAAAGAGACATTATGACAGAGGAGGAGAGATGAACACAAGCAATTTAGAGAAATATAGGAAGGAACAATGTGTGTGTGTGCATATAAGCTCGTGTCTATCTGGGCTGGAGAATGGATACATTCCATTATATGCTACCACAATTTATATATTACATATAATACAAATGGTTAAATGACAATTAAACTGTTCAAATCTAAGAAGATCGACACATAATCTTGAGTCATTTGACATTCAACAACCCAGTCAAAATTCTGTTTGTCATGGATCTAAAATGTTGTGCTGACCATATTTGAGCTGTGTCATGGCCGTGTCCTTTCCCAGGCTGAGAACACACACATAAACACACACAGCCACAAAGAAAGAGTTAACCTAGATACTTCCCCTGAATCAGAATTAGTAGAAGAGACACAGTCCACCATAGCTTACATCCTCTCCAGTTTTCTCAGTTTAACTTGTGTGTGTCTGCACTCAATGAGGCTGTTCTACTTCTTTCCCAATACCCCTCTTGTCCAAAGCTGGAAAGGCCTGACTGGCTCTGTGCTGTAAGAGTGTGTGTGTGTGTCTGTGTGTGTCGTTGGTCATGGGGGCTAAGGCATCAGAGGGCACTGATGAAGAGGTCCAGTGAAGCTTGAATACCCAGTGATGCCCTCAGGCTACTGAATGCTGCATCTGCCTCTGCTGCTGCCCAACACAGCGCTGGCCCTTAGAGCTCTGTCACCCACCCTCCAGGCTGAAGGAGTTACGCTATTTCTGTGAAAGTGTGTGTGTATGTGTGTGTGTGGTGAACGTGTGTGTTAACACGCCTCAGCTTCCCTGTATGTTGGCAAAAAGGAGGGAAATTCTCACTGCATGGTTCTTTATACAATAGGCCTAAATCTGTTGTAAACTTGTGCGACTACAAGCATTTCCTCTGTGTGTGTGTGTGTGTGTGTCTGTGGTCCGGTGCATGTACTAGTAAACTGCTGTAGTAACCAGTTGGAGCCTAAGTCCAGTTTAATCGCTATTAAAGCGATAGGTGTTTAGAATGGGCAGCCTTAGAAAGCCTATTGCTGTGTCTGCACCCTTCCCCCAAAGAGTTTGACAGTGAGTGTAGTAAAAGATACACCTGTTATCCAGTGTGTAATATGTATTAAAAATGAAGCCAAATTTAATATAGACTACACTGTCTCTGTTCATCTTTGTTTATATATATTTCTATTTATTAAAATATACAGTATATCTGTACATAGTAGAGCCCCAAAGTCCACACAGGCAGCCCTGTTGTTTAACTGTCCAATAAAACATGTATTTATTATGTGTTCAGCTTTACCTTCAGACAAACTGGCAGCAGCAAATATTATATTTCATCTCTGAGACCAAATTTTACCTTCCAAAAGGAATTATATTTCAAAACACTCTACTTTTGGTTGAAGCTCTGAGTGTAATCCTCACACAGACCTGGTTTTTACTGCAGCTTAAAAAACAAGTTTTACTGCAGTGTTACAAGTCCAAGGGAAAAAAAAAAACAACAAAAAAACAAAAGTTGCATAGCAAGCAGTCATAAACACAACTCATAACCTGCAGCAGCAGCAGCAGCAGTTGGTCCTATGCACAGCTAAATGCCGTTGGCAGTCTATTGCACTCTTTGTCTATGAGATCCCTCTCTATAATTACTTACTTCTTTTGTTACTCCTGGCAGTCTTTTCTACCTATCTTGATAGCTGCAGGCTTCCAGATGGGCCCCAGACTTTGACAATGCATGTAGATAGTACCGCTGCACTTCATCTCATATGAAGTAGGAAAAAATCCATTTTGCTTTTTTCTATGGCCTCATGCAGCAGCTCTGACAGTGATTTTGCAATGAATTGTGAGATAAGTGAGACTGCAGCTTGTAATGTATTTATTACTTTGGCTTTGTTAACAGGGTTATTGTTCTGTGGTGATCAGTTCAGTGTTTTTTATGATGTTTTAATGTGGTTGATGGATTGGACACAATGCACTGGTGAATGGACCATGGCTCACATTTTATAAATCAGTCTACAGAGCTCATAAATATTTTAATAGCTGCACATGTGCATATTTGCAACCAGGTCTCAGTACAAGAATACAACAATAAATTATGCTCATTTGTTTAAATGCACTCTACTCTTATCGACTGAAAAAGCTGTATTGTAAAGGCATGACAACCATCCAGGAGCGACTTGGACTTTTTATGCAAGTGTAGACACTCTCATCTGATTTCATCCTTCCCCAGTAACTGAGGAAGAAGAAAAGAAGGGGAAGAAGGGGAAGAAACAGAGTAAAACATCCTGAAGGGACCCTTGAAGTCGCTTAACGCTCTCCATCATATTGCCAGCCAGTATAGTTTTCGTAACAGTTGTCAGCAAGCACTCGCTGTTTTGTTCTGTGATTTGAGATCAGTCAGGTGGAATATCATCAAAGCAGACTTGAATAAGGACATTCATTATGGCTCAGCTTGATTCATTACCAACCCCCAGCTCCCACACCCCCATGGGGAGACTTCAAAGGAAACTGAGAGGTTGAAGATGCAGGCTGCTGTCGTGCTGAAGCTTACATTATAGCCTCCTCTTCACCAACCACACTGTTTCCTCCATGTGAGAGGCAAATACCAGACAATGTGCAACAGTGACCCAGACCTGACCGCTGTGTATTTGAGCCAACCCAATCCAACCTTTGAACTCATTCTCACTCAAACATACAGTAGTTTCATTTCAGTATAATTGATCATTCACTGTGCCCCAACCCAATAGTTACTATTGCTATGCCTATCAAGCTTTACATGTTTGTTTACCACATATGCTATTGAATGATAATAGTAGCAGGTTTATCACTCAGTATATTCTTAGTAATTTTTGAAGGAGATGGATCTTATAATTTCAGACAGAGGTAGAAGAAAGCAGCGTTTTCATTTCTGTCTAGCTTTATTTAGCCAGGTAGCTAGCTAATTAAGCTAATTTTGACTCCATTAGTAGGTTGAACATGCTACCTGTGGCTGACTTCAGTTTAAAATAATAATCATGAAAAAGAGGTCTGAAATATAAACATGATGGCTATGACATGCTTGAAGACTGAAGCTAAAGCCAGTTGATGATCCATGTAGAAAACATGGAAAGACACGTGAGCATGGTTCTCATATTGATGCATAGGGATAGTCAGTCCTAGTATTATAAATATAAGAGGAGTAAGCAATGTTTGGTAGATGGCAAGTTGTCTCAAATAACAAGTTTGACTTTGATTGCTGCAGTGTAAACCTCTCCAAATACAGTGGATGTGCTAATTGTGAATGTGGCTTTTTTAGTGTATCCTGTAACCCCACAAGCTATTGTATAGTTAATGACATGCCTCTTGGTACTACTACAGTGCCATACACACCACTTCAACATGTGGAGAAATCCAAAGCTTGACACACCTGCTTTGCCCAGTTAGTGTTGGTAAACCGTGATTGGAAAATCGCTGTCCTGAAGGACGAAAGCTCGCAAATGTTAGGACCTTATTTGAATATACATCACACTATAATTAGTCAAAGCTGTTGAGCTAAAACTGGACAACTGGTGTTCTTCCATTGACCAGCAAGTGTTTGGAATTCCATTTGTTCAGACCAAATGAGTGAAATCCATTCAATCAGCCTTACAGAAGATAAATAGCATCCTGTTGTTAAGCTAATTATACAGAATAGATGACTGTCTGATTGGACGCAGTCAGTTGACAATGATTTATATGAGCCAAGACAGTCTAATCTATCCTAACGTTTGGTTTGTGGCTCTATAAAAATTGACTCCATTAAGTTCCCAGAGTTAGTTTTGCAATCAGGATTCCTGCCATGCTTTCAGTCAACACAGTGGATGTGTTCACATATCAGTAAATGCAAACAGACACATTTTACTGGACAACTGTGTCGAAACAGTATTAATACAGTTGTACTGGGTGGAGGATGGTGTGGCTTATGGGGATCTCCTGCAGCACTCCACTCCTCCTCTCACCATCTCTCCTTCCTCCCTCCTCTTTCGACTGTGAGGAATTTTGTTTCTCATCCCACGTCAAGTCAAAACCAGCGATATGTCCTAAATTTAGCCACTGCTTGGAAACTTGACCATCACATAGATTAGTGTCTATGATGTGATGTCTTAACATGGCCTTCAGCTGGAGGCTCAACACCACTTCGGGCATAAAAAAAAAAAAGAGAAGTCCCTCATTATCCCCTCATGTCATCTTCTGTGTGTGTGTTTGTCATTGTGTATATTTCATTTTTTGTTAGTGAGTCAGTGCATGAGAGCACACACAGACATGTGAGAGCACATATGTACCCAGACTCATACATACTGTATGTGTGCATGACTGAATGCATATGCACTCACCATGAATACTCACTTAACCTTAAGCACACACACACACACACACAAATACACACATTAAGGCACGCGGCTAATGACGTAGCGTAAGACCGAGCACACAGATGCGCTGGCTGAATAGATTAAAGCATTCATCCAATGACACAGCTGTGCTCTCTTTGATGCCTGGGCATGAAACTGCAGGAAATTACAACAAAAGAGGGATGCAGAGACTTAGCTGATATATATATATTAAAAAAAGAGATCCACTCTGACGTGTGTGGCATGTTAACGCGGTGTAACTTGTTAGAGCAGCAGCTGCAGGCTAATGCTCGTCTAGTGTGCCCATTAGATTGATTGATATACTTCCCCATTTGTAGAGTACTTGTGATGCTGTAAGACCGATATAAAATATTTAACTGTTTGTTATTATGTAATTACTGGTCTACTCACTTCACAATTTACAGCTACATTATGCACCTGTAAAATCATTGTTTGCAGTCAAGTAGCATTTCACAGAAAGATTTTGCAGACGAACTGATGTTGACGAAGCAGCAGTTCACATTCTCATGCTTTTAGACTGACTTGCTAATTCCTAGTTGGGTTAAATGTAGCTATCTATAAGTGTAAGGAGAAGCTAAATGTGCAGGATATAGGCTTGTTAGTTGTATGTACTCCATGGGGCTTTGCTGTGTGCCTGTTTGCTGGGCTGTTTTTCTATTTTTTTCTTATTCTCCTTTTTTTTTTTTTTTTTTTCGGAGGTGCTCCAGCAAATCTTGCAGAGTTCTGGTTGTGCAGCATTCACAGCGCTGCCAGCGTAGCTCTAATTAAGCACAAGGCACGAGTTCCTTTTAAACCCCCTTGTGTGTTTAAGGGAAAAAAAAGACAACTCCCTAAGTCCGCCGTGAGATGCAGGAAGAAGAGGAGGAGGAGGAGGAGGAGGAGGAGGAAGCCGCATGCTGCTGAAATATAAATGGGATGCACTTCTTTATTTGTTGTGAGTTTTACTGCAACAGAGCAAACAAAATGGTGGATCCCTCTGATGGCAACAGTTACGCTCATATTTCTAATTGGTTAGCAAAGTATCTCTAAAGTGATTATCATTGAATTTATGTGGGTAGATAAGGCAATTATGCTGTCACTAATGCATTCACATTTCTCATGTAGCAACATATACAGTAGTCAGTTGCTTCCATTCACATTATCTGGTTAAAAATAGCATGACCTCCTTCACCTAAAATGCCAGCAGTAGAAACTAGGTCCTTCACCTCTTTCAGCCCTGTAAGCAGCTGTCTCGTCTCTTTTGTAATGCTCCAGGAAAAAGGCAGTTCTCCTTATTGTGCAGTTATGCAGCATGCTACAATGCATTATGAATTATTTGGCTTTGTTTTTTCCCCCTGTCACTCTATTATCCTCCCAGCTAAGCCTCTTCATTTCCTCCGCCTCGGAGGGCTGTGCCACTGTGCATTTCCCTCCCTGTAATTTATCCATCTGCAGAAATTGACCATGCACGAGTGTGAGTTTGTGTGTGTGTGTGTGTGTGTGTGTTCGCGCACACTGAGTAACAGGAAACGTTGTGTTTAAGGGTGATGATTGCTCTGGCCCTCGTGGTTTACAAGCAGACAAGGTAATGATGGCTGCTGCTACTTTCTCAGCTAGCTCCAGTCAATCCCTCTGAAGTGAGTTAGTGTGTATGTGTGTGTGTGTGCGTGAGCAGTAGGAAATGGATCTAAGAGCTGTCACAGTTTACAAATAGTAGCTCTGGATATTGGTGGATATCTTCATGTGCAAAATTGTTTCTTTTTAAAACATCTTACCTTTTTTTTTGACAAAACAATCTCACCAGGCCCATTTTGTTGCTGTTCTGGAGCTTTCAACACATTTGCAGTTTACAGTGATAAAGATGGTATCTTTTTCAAATTCATTGTAATTTTATGTGACAATGGGTCCTTGATTTCAGACAGTGACACACAAAAGCAGACCTCTGATTTCTAGCAGGTGAAAAGCTAATTTTATCAGCTTGAAAACGCTGTCTCCAGCTGACTTTTTAATGTTTCTGGGGACCTGTGCTAATGCAACATGTTGCCCCCATCTGCTACTGTAGTTGTTAGTAATGTCCCCCTTGGTTCTGGAGGTAGCTCTCAGTAGGTGTCTTTTTTGATAGACTGTCCTTGAAAGAAAACAGACGTGATCATGATGGCTGCTGAATCTCATCTTGCTCATGCCAATCATAGTCTTTGTCAGTACAGCTGTGTGAAGTGTATGCAGATGTGCTACAGTGTATTTATAGCCTATGGGTTGAGCATATTCATTTTTTATCTAAAAGCCTGTTTATCTGAAATTTGTATTTTACTGGTTGTAGTTAGATGTTAGAGAGAACTTTATCATCATATTATACTTAGAACACTATGAATGATTTGAAGTGATAAGCTGGGAGAGAGTGAGACAATGAGAGCAATGAGAAAGAGCAATAAAAAGGAGATGAGGTAAATATAGGTTTAACTGGTGATGCCTGAGACTAAGAACACACCCAACCTCACTCTGATTATAATGAACTCTGACAGTATTATCTGCTCTTACTTCTTCTTCCTGGATTCAGTGAGTAAGGCAAAAGAAAAATAGAGCCAGAGCAACCAGGGAAATACAGAAAAGGCTTTTACTCCTTTTACACTTCAGTACCATCAGGACAAGACACTTTTTCTCCACCTTTTGTGAAAAAATTGAGCATTAGAGCATTTGAAATGTCTTTTTCTGGCCGATATCACTTTGCATGTATCTTGTGTTAGAACCAAGTTGTGACATAAATTGACTTTTCCATTGGCTATTCATTTTTTACTTACTTTCTTCTATAATTTAAAACTTTGTGACCATTATTAAATAAAAAGGTCTCTACTTGCAAACAAGAATTTTGTTTACAAGATTTGAATTAATTATTTTTTCGGCCACTGATAATCATCTCGTGACCCTTTTGACAGTTCCTGACCTCCAGATTGGGAACCTCTGTCACAGACACTCAGTGGAATCTGGTCACAGAGCTGCTGGTGGGTGCTCCTGGCAGGAATCAGTGGCTATGTGGGTTGCGCATATCCGTGACTTTTCCACGGATCTTAGGCCCGAGCACTTGCACACACACACACACACACATATTCATGCACGCACACTGTCATATCAACACACAGTGGCCCTAATCCTGGGAACGTTATCAGTGAGCATCAGTGTGTGAAGTCATGTGGACTGGTATGAGTCTGCGGATGAGCCTCAAACGCCGTGCAGCTGAGATCCGCTGATGAGAGCATCTCCACTGGATGCATGTCATCCCTTCACACCCCGACCCACCACTGCCTAGCAGCCCACATTAGCTCAGAGGCTGTTTCGTGGAGAGAGAAGAGAAGATATATTTAGCATTTCATGTAGTCAAGAGACTCTGTAGTCAGGAGACCAGTCAAAAGTCATATGTAGTCAAAATTCTCAGCTTTTACAGCACTACCCTGCTACTGTACTAATCCGATGTTTCTGAGAACAAAAATCACATCTGCCATTTGTTTTATCTTCCAGAAAACAAAGAGACACTTTGTTTAGTGCTCTAGAGACTCTGCATAGTGAACAGATTTTGTTAATCCTCAAATGTTTGTTTCAGCTACTATTGAACTTCATTTGATTGAAGTAAACCAGAAAATAGGCCTGTGTGTGTCTGTATTGATTCATCATTTTCCCCTCTATGGAGGGGTCGAGGATTTGTTCCACACTGGTATTCAGCTGCATCAGCTTACATGCTCAACATGGGACACAATAGATCAATCTGAACACATTGTCTTTGTCATGTCAGTCTGTATTTGTTTGGTTTTCTGGAACATGACTCACTCTGTGTGGCCTGCAAACTCTGTTGTTGTGTACAGTCACCCTGTACATGCAGGGCTGTTGGATAGCTTGCAGTGGTGATGTTTTTGACCATTGACCTCTCTGTCGATTATCACATATACATACATTTCACTACATTTTATTATTCTATAATTCATAACACAATAATGTGTCAACCTCTTCCAGTTCATCAAAGTGCCTACACAAACTGAAACTGCATCAACACAGAATTCATGAGACAAAGAGCTGAAGCTCCTTTAGAGAAAGGCAAGGCTGCTGAAATGAAAGGGAATATTTCAAAGACAAAAGTAAAGTGAACATCAGCATTACCTTTCTGAGATGAAAGGGGGCTGAGGAGTGATGCAGATGTGTCTTGTTGAGTGCTGCTGAATCAGGTGCTTGTTGTTGGACTGGCTGAGTATTGTACCGGTGGTTAATTGCAGCTTTTATTGAGCAACTACTGTATATTGTTTTTGTGCCAGTGCCTAAATTGAATTGTCACTTGTATTGTCAATAGAGCTGATTGTTTTTTTTTTATCAGTCAATATCATTGTTTTTCTTTGGCTTTTTCTGTGTTTGCTTGTGCTCTATCCAGTGTAATATGTTATGAAGTAATGTATGTTTGATATGCAGTGTCTACTGTATGTCTCTCTAGACATGGTTTTATATTGCCTGCCAGCACTGGAGAAGTGTGTTGCAGAGCCCAGTATCATGCTGATATGGTTATGTTGGACAGCACGTAGAGCCTGTGGGGAACAT
Source organism: Lates calcarifer (assembly GCF_001640805.2). NCBI lineage: Eukaryota > Metazoa > Chordata > Actinopteri > Centropomidae > Lates > Lates calcarifer. The sequence continues at coordinate 15,820,296 of NC_066839.1, forward strand.
TGTTTTTAACAAACTAAAACCAATAAGCATCGACTTTCTGGCCATAAATGGCAGTGGACCTTATTTTCACATAATTCCAGGGGATCGTTTCCTCCCTTGTGAAAGTCACTGAGATGTAGGTCAACATTTTTAGGGTGCTGAGCAATACTCGCTGCTTTAAAATGGCTACTGTGGCGTAAAATGTGTGAGAGAGCATGTGGGTAACTTGTGTGACTAACTATCTATTAACCCTCAGTCAGGCCAGATGTAAACATCAGACCTGTAATAGCTACTCCAGACTCATTGAATTCTTGTCACTGAAAACCATCTTACCATTTGGTGCCCTCCTCACAGTACTCCTGCCTTGCTCTGTATTAATTCACCTCTTTTAGCATTATTTGTAATACAACTTTTCCTCCTTGCTTTGTTTCTGGGGAGCATTTAATAGAGTTGCACCTATAGCTATCTCCACCAGTCAGACAACAAACATGCAGCATGTCATTTCAGATGGAAATTTTTGAAAAAGTGACTTTAATATCTTTAAAAAACACTCACACCGTTTTTTGTCAACCTTTTCTCTGATGAGCTTCTCACTTCTTAGGATTGAAGAAGTTTAATGTTTGAATCTGACCAACACGCAGTACTTTGAAAAAAGCACAGAAAGCAGGAAGTGGCCAATGGGAGGCTTATCCCAATGGTCTTCTTTTTCTGTGACTACCATAGACACATTACATGTGGGTAACACCTGCATTTGTGCTCTTCCCTCATTTGTAGTTGCTTCTTCTCTTTTTCTTTGTAGGGAAATCTAATTTTTTCCCATCTTTCCTGCTGTGACTTGAACAGGACTATCTCCTCGCTATCATACAGTATGTGCTTGATTGTATCCAGGTTCTCCCATACATTACTGAGCTCTTAGTAGGATAGAAACAGCTTCCTCTGTTCAGGCCTAGCAAGACAGCAGTAATGTAGGTCAACAGGTACAAGCTTCCATTTACCATCTGCAGCTAAAGACAAGTGGGCTGGAAGAGGAGGGAATGGGATGTAAATGCCATAGAGAGTGAATGGATTGTAGGGGGAGGAGATAAAGAGGAAATGATGGCAAATGATTGGTCCACAGACTGTAGTGGTGGTCTGATCAATGTTTTATAAGTATCACTACTCTGTTTGTAGGTTAGACTTATCTTTCCTCTCCCATGTGTGGGCTAATGGTGAAGCTGTGAGTCATACTGGACTGTGTTGTTGAGATAACTCCCTGCATTGTGAGTGTGTGTTGTTTTTTTCCCCCCCCCAGTACAATTAACCAGCAATACAATTAAGCAACATTCCTTTTAATTTAGAGAGCATGAAACCATTTAATTTATGAAATTTGAGGCTGAACAGCAATCTTGTCAGATTTGTTTTTGTTGCTATGGTTGCAACTGTACTGTTATGTAGAGCAGATACAGATATAATTACAGATGCATTCCTGCTGGAATATTTTTTTTATTGTTTTAGCATAAGGTTGCAGATGGCTTAAACTTATTTGTAAATGATTTTATAGTAACGTTTCACATCAATAATATTTTGGTAAGTGAGTCAGATACTGCACATGGAGTCGGCCATTGTTGTAAAATCAAGATCAAGATGTTCTGATTCACCCGCTTGCTCACTGAACATTATCTCCTCATTATTCTTCCTCTGTACCCATGTTCTTTATCTTTTCCTTTCTGTTCACAAGTGCGTGGTCACATGACCTTTTGCACTTTAAAAACGAGGTCACACTGGTCCCTCTCCCGCTGCATGTTTGTGGCTTTCTGAGGATTAATACTAGAAGTGGCTCAGAGCTGTGGTGTAAACTGGATAGTCCTCTGCTGTTATGGTGAAAATCCCAGGCTGCATCATCTGTCAAAGCTGACGTTTTGCTCTGTGTCCTTGGCTGAAATGTGAGGGATTGATATGCTGTCAGAGTCATGTTATCCAGCTCATAAACAGCAGGTCTTGCCACAGTTTTTACAGAGGCATGACCGCTGATATACCAGTAGAGCAGGTCTAGACCATACACTTTAAAATAGGTATTTACAGAGAGAGACCCAACAGTTCCCACCATGAACAAGCACTAGGCGACAGTGGCAAGGAAAAACTTCCTTTTAAGAGGCAGAAAGCTCGAGCAGAATCAGACAATCATATGTCTCAGTTAGACTGAAATGCTGTCTGATGGCTGTTTGACGAAGGGCTGTCATGCTTATCAGTTGACCATTCACTAAACCCCTCCTCTAAACAGCAATTTTCCAATCACAGCTTAGCAACCATAACAATGCATGGCAGGTTAAGCTTTTGGATTCCCCTATGCTGAAGTAGTGTGTAAGGAAGAGTAAGAGGCCAATCATAACCATTTATCTAAAATGGGTTGGGTCTCATACAGTGACCCAATAGGAGTGGCTCTGAAGCAATTTCATTAACAACCAAGATGGCTGCCGCTGATGTGGGGAGATCTGTTGAATCTGCTTTCGAGACAGTATTAAACACTTACATACAGGACACATGGTGGGTAGGCACGCACACTGTGCCCCAGCAGTTTTCAGGCTGGAGAACATACACACATAACAATACACACATAAGCACGGCCCACGTCTCTCTGCCCAGCCATTGGCTGGCTCCACAACTCCTTAACCTACATCTTTTACATCTCAGCCTTAACCATTTTCCCATAACACCAGGAGGGAAGGCCTCTTGCCGAGCTATCAATAATGAACGATTAAGTTGAGGGTTTAACATCCTTGTGTAGATAATGGGGTGGAAAGGAGGAGGCTTTCAAAGAACAGAGTGCTTTTAGCCTAGAAAAACCACCAGCAGGAAGTACACCGTTTTTAATGGTCAGAGGCTGTAGGGTTTCTTTTCAAGCATCATTTGTTACAGATGGTTAATGATTTATTTCAAATTGTAATCATTAATGCTGAATGTACAGCATTCATTTCAGTTAACATGTAATTAATAATTCAGTAATTCAAAATATTTTTTAACTAATAGGATTATATGTAAAGTGAGTGCAAATGATGATTATCAATTACAAATAATACATGATGATATCATTCGAATGATATAAATTTAAGTGGCATTAATTGATTGTTTTTGCCACTTTGGGGCAGTAGAAGAAGCTGTTAACTCAGCTCTAACATATTGTCACCCAAAGGAGGTTGTGACAAACTTGTTAGCAAACAGTTGCCTGCTTACACAGCCAGCAGACATTTAGCAACATTAACACTGATTTTTTTTTAAATGTGCTGGAGGTCACCTGATGATCATAAGTCAAATATTCACTCTCCTTCTGGCTTTGTTTGGGTTTAGAGCTCTGTAGATAATGAACAGTGGGTTTATCAGTTTTTTTGCTAAAAACCGCTGCCTGCTTTGGCTGACAGTGAAGCTACGAGAGCTGCAAGAGTGAACCAGTCTGTAAAGTTATGGGCTGTAAAACTGAAACCGTGAGCTGAAAGATGATAAAACACTCAATAGAGCTGAGGTGTACTGCAGAGTTGATGATAACTGCTCTCAAACCTCTGTACCAGTGAGTGAGATTTGGTAAATACTTGATTAAAAGACATCAAGGTAATCGTTGTTTCAACGTTATTTTAATCACATGATTTCAGTGTATCATTAGGGCCTGCTACACATTTAAGTGCTCTTGAAACAACAACTGTGTGTAACCTTAACATCTAACCTTTGCCTTTCAACCAAATTCAGTTTTACCCCAGACATCTTGACCTTCAAATCAATAAATCCTAAATACCTGTAGTGACCTGAAGGTCTGGGTTTAATTTGTCAGACAGCTGGGGACAGTGAGTTAAGCAGAGACCTTAATCCCAGCAGTTCCAATGAAATGACCAAGAGATTAAGATTTACAAGTCATTCTGAAGGTGTGAGTGCTGCAGTAGGTTTGTAGGATCTTCTTTCCCTAGAGGACCTTCAACCATACACTTACTGTTGAACTGTTTATTATATCAAACTGTAGTTTATAGTTTTAAACACCATTTTAATATCTGATAACAATGTGCATCGGAGCAAATAAGCAATAGCAATAAAACCTAATAGAGGGTGTTAGATACTTTGGCACTGTGAGCGAGTATGTACAGTGCAGGCAGGTATCACCATTAACACATATTGATAGAATCAAGCTCTTAGTGAAAAGATTATAAAGTTGCATTGTTTCACCAGATACCATAATCACAGTCTATAATCACATATTTTCTATCATTAATTCATGTGCAGCATCTGAAGTGTCTGGACATTATAGAGATATATAGGCTGTGGCTCATTGGGCCTCAATAGCTGACCATCATCCCAAATCCACATAGACACGCACTCACATATACAGCACACACACGCACACTCATCCAGATGCTAACATAAACAAATAGTCACAGAGTTCCCTGCAGCATTGCCAGTCATTCTCTTTATGTATGACTGCGTCTCATTGAAATGGCGTCTATGAAAAGACTGCTCTCAGTTTTGAAAAAAGAAACATTTGTCTCTTCAGTCTGGATGTGGATGCTGTCTGCATACAGATGTTAGCCCTGGGGCACTGAAACTAATGCCATATGGCAGAGTCTTCTTTTCACGTGCTTGATAGTGTTGATAGCAGGACTGAGAAATGGTTATTCCTTCATTCTTTATCAGTGTATAGGTTCGCGTGTTGCAGATAAGGAACATGTCCTTATCTACTTTTGCTTGTTGGCTGAGGTGTACAGTATAGTGGACTTTCTATGTGCTATTTTCTATATTGTATGTGAACATCTAACAACCACTACAAACAGCAAGACTCAAAACAGGTGTCAGAGCAAGCAATACTCCTGTACATACTGTGTACAAATAATTACACTGACAAGTCCCACCTTTCGTGTTATGTTTATATTGTATTGTTTGGTTATATTGTTTTATATTGTTTTTCTATTTATTTGATTCACTGTGGAGTCTATTGTTTCTGTTGTGGTGTTGTGTTATTATTCCCCATCAAATTCTTTCTGAATGAATGTGTTGGAAAGCTGCATTTTTCGAAGTCTGGGCTCGAACCAGGAAGTGGGTTGCAGGGAAACAATGCATCACTAGAGAATTGAAAAACTTTGTCTTTCACAAACAGATGCCTTTATTTGTGTTATGTTTCATTGTTGACTATAGAAAATACTGTTGGCAATAGGTAAATTACCATTTGTTTTGAAGTAATAAAAACCTCAAAAAGTCAATACTCCCCAGGTCTTGTGGAGTTTATTTAAAAGTCAGGCAGAACTGGATCTTCAGGGTCTGTTTCAGTCAGGAGTTACTGAAACCAGATGTATTTATTTTTCCACTGGATATGGCTACTGAAGAAAAGATTTAAGTTTTAGTCACAATTGGTGTTTACTCTCTAAACCAGCTCTTTAAACTAAGGTAGGGAGGGGAGGGTTAAGGATACCATTATATCTGATGTCCAATGCAAATAAACATCCACTTAGAAGTCATAGAAAAACAATTCTCACGAAAACTCCAGAACTTGTCTTAAAACCATCACATTTTTAAGTCTTCCTCAGTTTCAAAGTAATCCAGTGATAGTTGTCTGTGCATTCATGGGCAGCCTGCAAACAGGAATTTCTAATAGCTAATTTGGCATTCCTTTAACGACTTTAGTGATTTTCCAAAATGCAAATAAATATGGGTTAAAAAACCCCAAAACAAATATAAGGCCTGGTTGTATCAATTTTGTATAAGGGGGTCCCCACAGCTGCAGACTGCTTTCAACTGATCCATTCTTTCTGTTGTTTTGAGTGCGTTAAACTGCGCAGTTCAACTTCCAGTAAAGAACAAAATGGAAATAAATCATTTGAACGATAACTGAGACTGAACCAGGGTTCAAGACCTGATGTTTACATAGCGCTGCTCCTTCACTTTGAAAGGAGACAGGGAAGCTTGTGATGGTATTTCAGGCACTACTAACTGGAAGCAGACCCAGAACATGCTGGAGGGATAACATTTCCCATCTAGCTTGTGGAAAGCCTCAGGAGTAGCTGAAGGGCGTGGCTAGGGAAAAGGTTGTCTGGGCTAATCTAGTAAGGGTCCAGCAGAAGACCTAGACCAGAATAAGTGGCATAAAATGGATGGTCACATAAACACTGAATATTCCAGTGAGATTTTGTCTTAGATCCACACAAAACTCACTGAATGGAAGTGACACTATCAAAGACTTAGTTTTAGGTCGCCCTTTGCTTTAATGCCAAGACACACAGCTGCACAAATACACATGGTCACACATGCGCGCACACTCTTTTTCAGACAGTGACACACACTCCTCTGTCCTCAGGACTGCAGAGATCTCATTTAGATAACTCTCCTGATCTCTCAGTACCTCCCCATCCTCTCTCTGCTATATTCATCCATTAAGTTACCACATGAGGAGACAACAACAACTTTAGCTGATCCTTTCCCTCGATAGTGAAAGATCAGTGAGAGACTTCAAGGCCCCGTCTGAATCGGATATCTCCCCTTCAGAAATTCTCTGACTGTCTTTTGCAGTGATTTTGATGTTGCTAAACATTACACCACCAGAGAATAACAACAGCCTGTACTTTGCACTAACATACTTTGCAGGAATTATCATTTATCTCCCTAACAAGCATTCGTCTTGTGACAGCTATGATGTAGCTGCCCATTAGCCACGTGGAGGGTGCTGTATTGATGTCTTTAAAGTGTGGGGTTCTTAGCATAGCCAAATCAGCCTCAGCCGCCATAATTCTAGTTGTCGCTCTCTCTTTTTAGTCTGCACCTCCCCACCTCTAGAGCATTTACATTACTCCTCTGCATGTGTGTTTGTGTTTGGCAGAGAGAGAGAGAGCGAGAGAGAGAGAAGATAAGACCCTTGAAGGTGGCATGTGTATTTATATCCAGTAGCACTTGTAGAGGGGTGTGTCTGCTGCACAAGCCTTTTAACCATCAAACACACTCTCCCCTCCCATAATGGAAAAGTAGTTGGCTGATATCAAAAGTCCATAAGTTGTGGTATATCTAAAGCAGACAACCTATAGATATTGATTTAAATTTGACACACTTTTCATAATTTTGTTCTTGTAGCAAAGTCTTGCTCAATATACACCCTATACAGTTTTTTGTGTGAATCATATCACATGCAATGTGTACATGGTTTGTATTATCAATGCCCTTTACCTGTCTGGAAACATGAACATATCAAACTGCTCACTGCCAACACAATAATGCTCTTGAGTATATCTGCAAAATGTTGTCTACCAGTGTACTCCTTACAACGTCTGCTACTGGCAGTGATTCATGTTTTCATTATTATATTTAGGCAACCAGTCTTAACCAAGTGCTTTAGTGGCCGAAACATGTGGGTGACGGGATGTGAACCTCAGCCTCTGATGTCAAAGCTCTGCTTTGTACACCCAACCATCGACCCTGATCTCCTCTCTGTGACTTCAGTGTGTAAATATGTCACACTTCATGGATTGGAACATGCGTTTTCAACGAATACAATCCAGGCAGCAATTATGAGGTGCAATGAAGAAGCTCAGGCTGCACCTACAACAAATAAAAGAGATCCTTGCAGACTTTCACCGTGGCTACTCCTGCTCAATGGTCTAATTGCAAATGAACGTGTTTAACACAGGTCCTGATATTGATCAGTGACTCATAAAAGTTATTGCTGACACTTACATTACCATGACCATGCAGGCCCTATATATATATGTGTGTGTGTGTGTGTGTGTGTGTGTGTATTCCATTGTGCTTGACAGTCAGATTTAATTCAGAAAAGCAGGTAATTTCACAGATAAGTCAGCTGTTTGCTTTTGTCAGTAGTTATCTAACCACCTTTTTTGAACAGGCCACACACTGTTCAGAGTTGTCACTGATTGGATAGAAACAATGCGCGAAGTCTGACTTCTTGTAGACAATGTCACTGACATCACTGGCAGACAACACTGTAAAAAGTGTTGATTTCTTTACTCTTAAAATAATTTACCATATTGTAATTTGGCCCAGAGCCATGCAGAAGGACACTGTGTAATTCCCATACCATGCCCATGCCTACCTTTACCTGCAAGCTCTCTCTTTGTGAGGGGACATTACTGTACAATGTGATTCTGACAGCCACGCACTCCTTGTGTGAGTGTGTGTTTGCCCTCAGCACGGGGCCTGTCTGTGGCTGCCACCGCTAAATGTCCCCTTAGCATCGGCAAATGGCCAGACTCTGTCACAGCCGCTGACTGGACCAGCTGTTTCTTTCTCTTTCTTCCATCTTATCTCTTCCGTCACACTATCTGTCTTCCTCTGTGTGAGTTGCCTTGTGAAAGAGGGCGCCTGGTGGTGCAGCTCCTGACACTGAAGTTGATATCCACACATGCTGGCATCAGTGGAAGACATTTTTCTGTGCATGTGTTTGACAGGGAAAGCAGGACACAAACACCGTACAGTGGATTGTGAGAACACAGAGGACACTTACTCTCTCTTGTTTTTGTGGTTCTGTTGACAGACCGACAAGTGGGAGGAGGACAGTGAAGGTCAGAGGGTGCTCAGTTTGGGACGCGGCCGGTCAGACCCAGTTAGACAAACAATGAAAGTGAAATGGGATGGGTCTGGGCTTAAACTGTCTGGCCGTGACTTGGCCCGAGCTGCTGGCGTAGGCACTTTTTCGTGCCCTGTGCATCTCACATTGGGAGTTATCAGAGCGTGCAGGCAGGGAGAGTCATAGCAGCAGCAGGCTAGCAGTAGTAGTAGCAGCTCGCTGGGGGCTGCAGGGGGTCCTGGATCTGACCTGATTTGTCAATTCGATGACTTCACTGAAGTGTCGCTCCTCTAGGGAATTTTTGGCTCATAATTCAGCAATCATGGTTCAAGCGGGGGATTCGCTGTTTGATGTTTTGTTGAAAGAACATTGAGGTGCATAATGGATATATGGGGAGTGCAATTTGACATCAAAGCACATCTGAGTAGGCTCTGATTGTCCTGGACTGTCTCTTCATGGCTTATCCGGAGCACTTTGATTGGTTGAAAGAGACCATCAGTTTGTTTCCAGGTAAGAGCAGTGGTTTAATGAGTTTGCGTGTGGGTCGATATAAAAATTTAAAGAAATAGTGTGCAGATGATAAAAAGCTTCATCTTCAGCTGAAGTTGTTTACTGCTCTACAAATACATCTACATGGTAATGGAAGGGGAAATGCATGTCTGTGTTAACAGTTTCTGAGCCAATTAAATCATCTGTAGGAGCAAGGTCTGGAGAGAACAAGTGAATGCAAATGGTACAGAAGTGAACAGCAGACAGCAGGGCAGGGCAGGACAAAAGAGACGAGGGATAACAGTACGAAGACACTAATGATGAGGACGCAGAAACAAATTTGCTCTCACTTTGTGCAGTTTCTGTCATTTAAACCCAGTAAAGCTGTACTGGGAAAATGATAATACCTTGAGCAAAAATGTACCATCAGGTTTTGTTCTTCAGCACTGAAACATTTGACCTTTTAATTAAATTAGGAATTCCTCCTCTTCCCTGTAGTGCCAAGTGAAGACGAGAACATTACCCCTCCTTCGACTTGTTTATCAGGAGGAATTTGTGTCCTTTTCATGTTGCATTTTAAATTATGTATGAAATGTATTTGCATATTTGTGCATGAGTGAATGCTTTGCATCTCAATACCAAATTATGCTTCTAAATTACAATCTAAAGGATACAAAATTAATGTGGTGTTTTGAAAACACATGAATACACCATGCTGCCGCAGAACGCTAACATTCGCTCAGCATCCAAAAATAGACACAGTATACATACAACACAAACACCAACACACACACATGCACAGATTCCCTGTTTTGCTGTAGCATGGGTGCAGGTTTCAGTGAAAGTGTGTGTCTGTTGAGGTGTTGTTGTACAAAAGGGGAAATGCCTGTGGAGGCTCAGATGGTGACAGATGGTTTGGAGACAAATCAGCCTGGGAGTCAGGATCTCTGCCCTGGGACTAGTCGCCCCTTTAAGTATATTTGTGTGTTTGTGTTGATATACATGCATATGTGTGTATATGTACAGGTTAGCCTCCAATATGCACACATATATTTGCATATATCCCTGCATGGCTTAGCATCTTTCTGTTTTGCGTGTACAGGATGTTTATGTATATGCACATTAGGTAATGCCTCTCACAACACCACACTGAATATGACAGGAACATCAAAATATATTGCTCTCACATGTTCAAAGGGCACATATTCATGTGACAGAACAATCTACATTTTTAGTTACTCAAGCTCCACTCAGTTCAAGAGCCCTTAGAGCTGTGGTTTATGAGGGAATACATACAGTACACTCACAGACTCACACACACAGTCATAGCTCACCCCAGTCTTACACATGTACTGTAGAATAATGGAGTTTCATAATCTCTGCCATATATTACCAGGTGCAATTTCTCATCAGAGTGACATTGTTACTCTTTGGCAGAATAACCTTGCAGGCATTAGTCTGAAACTTCACAAAGTGCTTTACAATCTGCCCATAAATTACAGCTCAAGAGGTGCTTATGTGGCAGCCAAGAGAAGTTGTGCAGTAAGTAGTTCCTCTGGCCTCTGCATGAAGGCAATTCCCAGAGGCCTCTACACTTAAAGTACATCTCAGTCTAAACCTGTTTTCGACTGTTGTTAGAGGGCAGCTGCTAAAAGCTCTGCAGGAGTAAGTTTGGACTCTGTGAGTGCATAAACATGCAGCTCCATCTGCTGTTTTAACATGCATTCAGTGCTGTGTTTATGTGTGAGCGCATGTGTTGTTGTGTCTCTTAGCAGTTGAGCTTGGCCTAGACGACTTAAGCCCTACTAGCCTTTAATAATCTCATTCCCAAGATGTACCTATCTAGGTCAGGGGCTTCCATCTTCTCTATGGCTGCTTACAGACTGCAGAGTGGGAAACATTGGGTTCCAAAAATATTTTGTCCATTGTGAAATTAATAGTAATAAAAGACATAGCACTTACATCAAGCTTAACCCATTTGACTGTTCAGTCAACCCTGCCTCACTCTTCAACCCTGCTTCAAGCTTTTCACAAGAGCAGGCTTCTCATTTTTAGCAGACAACTGTGGATTTTGTTGGCTGAAATGATGACTATTACTAAAGCTAGTTAGCTAGTGTCTGTGATTTGATTGACAACTCTGTGCCTAAAATGTGTAGTTAAAATGTCACTCTGATATAGCCCTTGGATTGTTTGGATGCATATTATAGAAGATGATACTCTACATGCTTTAATGCATACTTATGGGATGAGTTTGGCTAAAGAAACACAGACAAGAAATGAGAGTTGTTGGTATGTAAATGTCTAAATAAAGAGCAGGACAGAGCTCTTAATGTTACTCTAATCTCTGACTTGGCTCCTACAGAACAGATGTTCCAGTCCTGAGCAGGTATTTTTCTGTGACCTCACAAAATAATGTAGTAGCCTAGTGACATGCCCCAAATGCCTTTGGTAGCAGCACTAACATTGTTACTGTAGGTATAGTAAGCTAGTTACCTGGACATGCTGATGATTGCAGCTGAAATGACACTAGACAAACATATGAATCAGTTTCTTACACTTTTCTCTTGTGTTGTAAATGCCAGCCTGGTTTGGGTGCACCTACAGTACAAACTCCCCCAAACTTACTTAAGCTTACTCATGCTCATAGACAGTTTTTAGACCCAGTCTGATGATCACTTCCACTACACTTGAGATCTGGTTCATAGTTGGATCCAACATTATGGGATGTGTTTTTGTTTTTGTTTGTATATTGCTCTAAGGTAACAAGGGCTTCAGCTACTGCATGTGTCAGTTGATGAGTCAGTGCAAGGCTGCGATCAAGCCCTATTTAGTCACTGTGTGTTTCACTGCAGTGACTGCTGAATGCAACTTTATAGTTGATATTTACAGAATATTTAAGCATTGCCTTCTGTCAGACTCTTCCTCTCAGAGGAGCTATTGTTCAGCCTTTTCCTTGATGTTGTCTTGGAGTTATTATGAGAATTTCATTTCTAATCAGCATAACATCCACATGTTAGTGTTTCATTTTGGAGAAGCCATTTTATTTACATGCTCTAAAAATAGTAGCAAGGTCAGTAACCTTGGGTCAATTTGTGAAGGTTTAAGTGGACAACTGCCAAAATTGGAAAGGGTTGCTGATGTGTCCACATTGCATAAGAGATTTGTTGCTCAGCATAAAATGGAAATAATGAGGGCCATGGACTGTAAGGCATTTGTTTTTGCTGGTTTTCTAAGGGGATACCTGTGGAGAGTATTTAAGTCACGTGATTTTATGAATCAGACAATGTGATGGGCCTGGGAGGAAGACAAAGATTAATCACATGTCTCTTCCAACCTTTTTCACGGTTGATGTAATACATAATTGAATCATTGCAGTGTAAACATAGAGGGCAGAGTTGTGTAAACATGCCTTTGGGAAGAGGTTTCTATCTATGACTTAACACCTTTTTAAACCAGTATTGAGCTTTCTAAAGGCAGCTGCGTTCCGCATAATAATCTGTTGTGCTATGATTGTGCTGCACTGTATGCATCACAAAAGCCTTAAGCCTTCTCAGCTTGCTTCCATCCTCTCTCTGCCGCTCTTAACATTTTTGGCTCTTTCTTCTTGTTTCCTCTATCTGTTCCTTTCTAGATCTCCCCTTAATCTCCCCACCATGCTCCCTTACTGCTCTCATCGTTGTTCCCCCCATCCCCCCCCCCCCGCCTTCCTCCCATCAATCTATCTCTTCATCTTTCCTGTTTGAGGTCACTAATTTGGTCTGTCTGGCTCTCCTGCCGGGCAGCAAAGGAAATGATTGAGAATGATTTCCATAATTACATTTTTTGCCTTCTCTGTTTAAAGTTACATTTAGAAATAAAGTCTTCAGTGACTTCTGTCTTTACATCTACTCAGGAGATACTGCCAAGTCAAAAGAGTTAGTCATTTTCACAACTAAGACTGATTTAGCGCACTGCTATGCAGACTTAATTAATACTTTTTAGCAACTAACCGGAATGTTTGTCTGATCTTATTCAGCAGCTGACTCTCCACTTGAAGTGGTGTACAGTCCTAAAAGCACAGGAGCCAAAGTGTAAGGAATGGATTAAACAGTATGCTCAACTGCTATTCTGTAAGCTGCATACAGTAGCAGGCTAACTATCTTGATACCCACAGTAGTTACTTAGAATTATTTTTAAAGGCAGAGATTAGCTAACTAGATTATTTCTGAGGTTACACTTTGTTAGAGAACTACCTGTTAAGGACTGGATCATCTACTCTGTGTGAGTCAAGGTGCAAAGTTGATAAAGCTGATAAAATTTGCTAGCAACAACAACAGTTTTCATTCTGACAGAAAGCTTGACAGCAACAGTAGATAAGGAGAACGGGGTGTAGTCAACCATCAGTTACACAGAGAACTGTTGGACATGACAGCTGCTGCAAATTATACATACTTTCATATTAACTTGAGACCTCAAGTGGTTTTGCTGAGACCCTCCAATGTGTTTGCTTAAGTGGAGGTTTCTTGCTTGTTTTGTGCATAACACATATGTATAATGCATGTGTCTAAATGCAGGAATGAGTGGCCTGTATGGACTGGCACAGCAAACATTATCTGTGCAAAAGCTATAACAGAGGGGGGAGAGAGAAAATAGGAAAGGGGGCGAAGAAGGATGACTTTGTTTTTCTCTGAGGACAATGCCTCCTAGAAAGGAGTGACACAATAGATTCCATTCACAGCGACACCAACAACAGCATGACATTTTGTTCCTATGACTGGACATCATGCATCCACCCAAACCACTAATACCATGATGGGATTTCCACACAGTTCCTCTTGGTGTTGTAGTACAAGCAGGCAGGAGCAGTGCAGCAGCCATTCACAATGTGTCTCTGAGAGTAGGTGCATACTGTAAACCACCATCAAACCTTACATAAAGTACCCACAATCCTAACTTGGCATACTTTCTTCTTTTTCTTTTTGCTTCAGTGCACCAGCTAGTTTTTTTCCCTGATGTTTATATTATATAACCAAAGTGGACACTTGGTTTTTCTTGCATGTTTGGACTTTTTTTGCTTGTTCTTTCCTTGTTTGTATCCTGCAGCATTATAAGACTGAGTTTAGCATGCTACAGAGCGGCAAAGAACATAACAGCACAGCACGATATAAAACATCACCATCATCATTCAGTATAAAACTGACACTTACAGCCAGTCTGATCAGTCTGACTGATCTGGGATGCTTTAACCGTGCAGCTTGCAGGCATGGTGAGCAAGGCCTAATTAATTGCTGTGCTGACTTTATAATAACCAGAATGATTATTAGCTCAGTTTTATTATTGCCTGACTTTATATTTACTGTTTCATGAGAGTGCCAATACCTTTGTAGATTCCTTACCATGTGGTATACCACAGTGTGCTATCTGCAAGGCTCAATATTGCATTGAAAGGCAAGTTAGAGATGGTTGGTTAGATATTTAAAGATCCTGAGGCATAGTTTTTGCTGCACACTAACTCTCTACACTCTCTACATTTTTCTCACTTTTATGAGATAAACAAGTTTTATAGAGCTTTTTAAGGTTTGCTCATAAAGTTGAGCAGGAGGCAACAAACTTTTTTAATGGCATATTTACCAACTTCATCAGCTGCATTCACTATAAAAAACTGTTTCACCTGGATTCACATGATTATTAATAACTGAACGGCATCTTTAAAGACCCTTGAACAGTACATACTATTTACATGTCAAAGCTTTGATCCATATTTGCTTGTGCCTTGTTGTGTGCAACAAATGAAATATAATGCATGTCTGATATTGTATGAAAAGTGCTCAGTTGATAATGCTGTGATTCAAACTAGGTTAATAACACACTTGTCTGCATCCACTCAGCCTGATGTGGTGTCACACCTCCCGTGTACAGTTAAATATAACATACCACACATATATAATATACATGGAAGGTCATGGTGCTAAACAGGCTGGGAAGCACAGATTGAGAAAAAAAAAAAGCCAAAACAAGGGGAATAACTTGCACTGCCCTTCAAAACAAGTGTAGCAGTGCAGTAATGAGTGCCATCTCTCTATGTAAGTGTTAGTCTACAGCTCTCTTCTCTGGTTTGCCAGGTTTGCCAGGGTTTTCCAGCATGTTTGGGAAAAAGAAGAAACGGCTGGAGATCTCAGCTCCGTCTAACTTTGAGCACCGGGTCCACACGGGCTTCGACCCGCGGGAGCAGAAGTTCACCGGGCTGCCGCAGCAATGGCAGAGCCTCCTGGCGGACACTGCCAACCGCCCCAAGCCCATGGTGGACCCCTCCTACATCACCCCCATCCAGCTGGCACCAATGAAGGTAGAGTGTGAATGGACAGAGGGCATCAGGCCTGAGCACTGGGGACAAATCAGTAACGTTTTCTGCTGTATTGCTTGCCCCATTTTTGTTTCTGCATTTTTGTAACTCTTTTGTTCTTCATTCTTCTGTTTCTCCCCCACTCTCAGCCACATCTATCCGCTCTCTGTGTATTTGTATGAATTTATATTTGAACAATCCTCATGTCTTTACTCCACTGTGCCAAACCTATTCCTTTTACTTGTCTTTGCATTCTCACTTTGTCTTCACTTCTTCACTTCACTGTCTCTGTCTCTCACCACTCCATCCTCTACTTGTTACACTCTGTTGTCTTTCCTCAAAGGCAAAATAGATAATTCTCCAGTGCCATCTGGCCACTTCACACTATTCATATTTCCATTTCATATATGAGATTATAGTTATATCATTGTGAATGATATTGCTTTAAACCTGCATTAAGCAGTTTTTTGATATTAAAGAAAGATTTAATGACTCCCTCATAGTCCCAGACTTAGCATGTTTTTACCATTTAAGAATAACAGTCTTCCTTTTACAAATAAAGAGTTGAATTTGCAATAAAATTGCCCTTTCTCAATTCAGTACACTCAGGGGTTCATGACTCTAACTACTGTTACATTAGTTTAGCATTTTATATTTCAGTGGTTTCATAACAAAAGTAAAGTAGTACCACCCACGATGTCTCACTAGGAGACGTCTTTATTGTTTCCTGCATGTGGCCCTGTTCCATTCACTCTGTGCCAAGCCACCTAGTGTTGATGTCTTTAATGTAACTGACTCAAGACAGTCTTTGGACTGTTGTCCACTGTTCAGCAAAGGTCACAGCGTCTCACTTTAACAGCCAACTCAGCTCTCTGTTGCTCAAGACCTGAGGTTAACAAAAAGGTCACAAAGTAGAAATTTAAGCAGGTGAAGAGTGAGGTATTTGTGTCAGAGGCATACATTTACTGTAACATGCCTGGTCAGCCTGTAATGCATGTTGTGTCCTATCCTATTGACCATCAAAGAAAGACAACAGACCCAAAAAACTATGAAAAATGTAGAGTTAAGAACAAAACATAGGCCAGATATGCTAACATATTTATCACAAGAACTCCATGAACCCATAGATGTTCTGCCCCTGCTGGTCAAAAATTGCTTAATGGAGCTTTAAAGACAGTACCTTATTAAACTTTCCCATTAAATAATGCCATATTCATCAGAAACCCTAATGCAAACTGGTGTTCCTTTTCATTTTCCTGTGTAATTTCTCCTCCTTATGTCCCCTGTGACTGTGATTGTGTGTCTCCTCTTGTCTCTGAACCTTCTGAGTGTCTCCTCTGATGTGTTGTTGTTCATTGGTTCTTCTTAACATATCTCACTGACGTATATGATCAACTGAAAAAGGGCTATAGGTAATAATAGTCATTTCTAAACTGGAAGATTAATATTTCTGTGCACCTTTCTCTGGGTTGTTGCAGAACATATGATTATTTTGTATTGTTATGGCCTTTTCTTGCATACTGGAGATTGTGTTAGGCCTCATGGGTCTTCACAGGGTCACTGCTTAGACTGTGGCATATTTTTTTTGTCTCCTCCATTGTACTGTCTGTGGTCCCATCTTACTGCTTGCGTGACCCATATTCAAATCTTTCAGTGGACCAGTGCCCTTCAGCTTTGAATCTAGTCCCCTTTGTCTTGTGTGTGTTACAACACCTGCGTACCCCATCTCTGTTGACCTTGATAATATGTGAAGAACACTCGCCCCATAAATGTGTTTTTCCATCTCATATTGAAAATTGATATATAACACTGCAGCACTTGGGTGCATTTAAATACATCTTAAACAATGACACAAAATGCACTATTGTGAGCATTAATCACCAGGCTAACATATATATTCGTCCTTGAGGAACCACTTACAGGTCTTGCTGACAGGAAAATACGTGCTCAGACATCCGCAAAAGTCCTGTAACAGAGAACAGCAATATGCCACAGGAGATATCTCTGAAGAGGGGGAAACAAGAAAATAATTCTCTTGCTCTCTTCACAGATATCTCCCAAGAAAGTCCGGTCATCCGAAACGCCGTTGCCCAAAGTATGACTTCCTCTTCCCTTCTGTTTTTAACCCCCTTCTTTATTTTTTTTTCCCCGTTGGTCGCTTTCACACAACTCACAACTCCGCTGTTTTGCTTCCACATCTTTCCTCCACTGCCTGCTGCCATGCATTCAGGTGGAGGTGGTGTGTCAGCAGGAACAGGGAGAAAGACTTGAGAATGACTCCACACATGACATAACTACATTGCTCTGCCAAGTCTTTTCTTAGACTTCATCTCCACTCTCCTTTTGTTTCATTCGCATGAGCCTCCCCAGAAAAGATCAGATTTAAACTGTAGCAGCATGTTCCCTTGTTTCTCCCTTTTGCTATGGAGCGCCATTGATAATGATGATGATGATAATGATGATGGTGATGATGATGGGTGCTGAGATGTGAAATGCATGTTGCCATGACAACTGATTCTGCTCTGCTATAGGCCACCAGAAAATAGGTCACAAAGGGTTTGCACGTGTTTGAAGAACCCTTTCTACTATCCACCTCTTGAGCCAAACCGGCCTACAGCCTGGCCGAGACGAACTACCTCCTCCTCCTCTCTTCTCCTCTCCTCTCCCTTCTACTCCTCTGCTCTGCTCTCCTCTCTATTGTCATCTAACCTAATAAAAGGCTATAAGTCAAGGGAATGAATCAAACATGAATGAGTCGAAAGGATGTGATATATTCTGGATGGATGGGAAGCAAGTGTTTTGCAAATGTTTTATAGAGCAGGTTTGAAATTTACAACCCTTAAATCTGTTCGTGGATGTGTGTTTACTGATGCCTAAACTACAGAAAAAGCACAAAACAAGTATCTCAAGTGTGCACAGGCATAGTTTCAAGTGTGAAACAAGCTTTGAGAGTGAAATTCAGATTTTTTGCATGTTCATCTTCTCAGTTTTCTCCAGCTGTTATGGCGATGAGTACTTGAGAGAGTTAGATGGTGCTTGCCAACAGTTTTTAATTAAAAGGCTCAAACAGGACATGCCTATATCTGTCGTATCTTTTTATAGCTCAATATTTAAAGAACTAATAATCGTGGAGGTGGACAGTAAAATATTTGTCATGCTTCTCAGTCACCAAAGTCATTGCATTGCCAAATTTCAGGAGTCAGTTCGTAATAGACAAGGATATTTCAAAAGGATATTTTTAAAACTTAGAGATACTCCGTAAAAATTTACAACTGTAGTTACTACTGGGATGGGGATGGTGCGTTTGTAAAATAAGTAACCAGCACATGCAATGTCGAAATCACCCAGTCATCCCTAGAGGAAAAAATCCCATCTGAATGAGGCTCTAGTCAGAGTGTTTTTAGAGAAATAAAAAAGCTGAGAAACCACTGTGGGAAGTAGTTTGATGTTACTTAGAAGTTGGGGTCACCTCACTCCTACATCAAATCCAAACGATCCTGCTCTGCTCTCATTGTCAGCATGAGAAAGACTAAAAACGAACAAAATTTGCGTGTAAGTCGTGTGTGAGTGTGCTAGTTTGAAAAAGCAAATGAAGGAAGCCCTGTGGTTTGTTCAAATGTTGTGACAGTGGTTACACAACTCAGGTCTTGCTTTCTGTCAAAACCTGTTCTGCACTTACAAACCTGTCTTTGCACACTAAACGAAAAATTACTTTCATATAACCACTCAGATTTTTTTGGTATTTAGTTGCTCCTTTGTGCTTTTTAATGGCATTTTGTCAATCAAATGAGAGAATATGTGAATGCATATGCCTGTGTATGTGTGTGTGTATGTGTGTGTGTGTGTGTGTGTGTGTGGCGTGTGCTTGCATGACCCTGACTACCAAGGTGGGCTGGGTTATTTATAGTGTCTCACCCATGGCCTGATATCCTTCTCCCCTGGTTGCCCTGACACTTGATTGACGCAAGGCTTCCTCTGCTTGGCAGACTCCCCCAGCTCTGTGTACTAAGTGTGTGTGTGTGTGTGTGTGTTTCGCGTACATGTGTGTTTATGCACACACCAGGTGAGCATGGATGAAGTGGTTTCCAGTCTGTCAGACCTCCAAACAGTACAGAGGGACAGAGTACAGTAAAAGGTCAACATGGTGTGTGTGCGTTTGCCTGTCTTTTGTGTGCGTGTGTACACTTTGAGCAGTTAGAGAGGTCGGCATGGTCATCATGCTGAAATAACTACTACCTTTACCCTCTGGCTTGTGCGCTCATTGTTTATTCACAAGGCTTGTAGCCTTGTTGTCAGACTGCTCATCTCAGCTGAGCACTAGTATTGCTTTAAGCTTTGGCTCTCATCTCTATTCTCCCCCCTCCCCCTTCATCAGCCCTCAGCACGCATGCTAATCCAAAAGTTTAAGGTAACACCATGCCCTAACAGCATTTCCATGTTTTAAACATTGTGCTCTTAAAGCTCCTGCATTCTGACAATTTTGAGTGTGTGTGTTTTGGCGCATGAGTAACTGCAATAATACTATGTCTGCGCAAAACATCTTCATTTTTATGTCTCATTTCTCAGTGTGATGTTGACGTACATGGTTCAGATGTGTACTTGTGTGTGGGTGGGTGTGGGTGAGTGGGCGTGCGTGTGACGCAGGGTTACGTGTGTTAATGTGTTGCATTGATTAGCACTAGCAGGGGCATCACCGCGGCTATTATTAATGGCAGTTTCATGTTGCACCTTGACTTTGACACCCTCAAATTGCCGACTCCTGTGGAGCTGAGGAGGTAATTTACCATGATGGTGTGAGTGTGTGTGTGTGTGTGTGTTTGTAGATACATATGTGTATGCGCAGTATGTGTTGGCATGCATGTGTTTGTCTGTGTGAGTGCTCGGGCCTGTTAGTGCTATCTCCTTGTTCCTATTTGCTCATGTTTCCTCAGCCATGGGCCAATATTAGATGTCTGGATTCTTGTAAATGAGAAACTGAATAACCTGTGTAGAAAAGGTGAAACATGTAAATGCAAAGAGGTTTAGTGTGAGCAGATTCTTCTTGCACTACTTATGTTTCTTGAATTTCCTGCCTCAATTTTGCTACCTTTTTTTTTTTTTTTTTTGCTTTTCCTCTGCTTGTGTCATTTGCATTACTTTGCATTTGGGCTTTTAGAAGGTGCAGAGACACTTACAATGTGTCCAACAAAAGAGCAAGATTTATTTCCTACATAACCAACACTGCAATCAATTAGCAGTGTTTAGAGAATGGGTCAAAGCCATAATAACCTGACAGTATAACTGTGACAAAATAATGTAGCAGGAGGATGTGCCTGGAGTGAATTAACAACACAGCTGTTATAATGGGATTCTATTAAATAGCAGCAGTAAAGTTTATATCCTTTACACAAGGTCAGGACAATGGTAGACAATGCCAGATTTTGCCAACTCAGACAAAGAGACAGCAATATACCAAGTAAAGATGCATATAGTACATGTTGGTGTCAGTGTGTTGCAAAGAGCTAAATGAGAAATGTTATTTAATTTCCACCTTTCCTCCAATGAATGTTTTTATTTGAAACCAATTTAAATAATATATTTATCAAACCTTCCTCCAGGCTTGGACATCAGCATCGGTAAGCCAGTTAGAAAAAAAAAAAAAGAAAAGCTTATTCCTCTTAGTGCTATACTAGCTGTAGAAAAGGAATAATAAGTGAATAACATATACGCGCATCATGATCTAAGGTGAATATTTCTCCTTAATGCTCTCCCCCTTCTTTAAACAACATGTTCCCCACATGAATGAAGCCCAGATACACCCTTGTATCTCCTGATATCAGAATTCCTCTTACTACTCTCACTGCCTTTGACAGCAAATACTACAGAGCACTAACTGACTTATTTTCTAAAAATAAAACCTAAGGTAGTTCATTTTCAGCTTGAATTATCAGTGTATGACTTCACAATGATATCAGCTTCAGTCTCACCGTGTGGGTGGGAAGTTAATGTGAGAATAGTTTAGTGGCGCGAGTAGATCCACAGGTTTTCCACAAATTAATCAGATAAGAGCAGTGATGAATGGAGTCATTTAAAGGCACACAGGCGGTTTGGAACGAGTGAGTGAGCTTCATTTCTGCTGTAAGTGTGGTTATTAATACAGGTGAATAAAAGCTGTCTGTCCATATGTAACATTTTAAACTGTTTCTTACTTAAGTGAAGGTCAGAGAAGATGGCATCATGAAGGGTCATGTTGGTACTAATGAACAAACTGGTATTTAAGAGATGGTGTTGTTTAGTCTGTCTGCTGCTGAGGCTGCAGGAAGGGAACCATGTGGCAAGTGAGAGTACGACATGTTGGGTGTGAACATCACTGGTTTCCATTAGAACTAACGTTTACGCATGTGCTTTGATCCTGTGCTGAGGGAGACCCATGCATATGAATCAGATATTTGCATAATGATGTTATTCGTGATAAAGACTTAGAGGTTAAATCCAACTTTGGATAGACTCATTTTCAGATATAGTTGTCCTTGATGAGCAGTGTATTCCAGGAGTTATTATGCAACGAGGACACACTATACATTTTGATGTGCCTTAGCTCTTTGAGCACCGTCTTCTCTTCCTCTTCTCCTGTTTGTGATTTCTAACATTTCCCAAAATGGCTGCTGACAGCCTCCAGAGTCCAAGCCTAAACTTCTTGCATTGAGCTGTGGGTTTCATGTGCTGTAGGTAGTGTAGGTGGAGAGAGCTCTGGTGATATTTTAGGTAGCTGAACATCTCTCTGCTGTCAAACCCATTATAGCTGCACTGAAAATATCTCAACCTTACATCACATTGGAGAAAGAAATAATGCAAATAATGCAACAAGAATGCACCCAAAACTGTAAGCTAGAGGATGTTAGTGTTTTGCTTAATTTGGTCACGTCTTAACTTAAATTCATCAGTGAAAGTCATATTTCAGCATCTTAAATGACACTGAATTGGACATGTTGGACATGGTCAGACATAGTTGACACAAAGGAATTGACTGGCACAGTAACAATAACAGCACGTGACAATGGGCATGACAGGCAGGGTGATAACTGGCACAGCACTACTGTAAATGTTAGTGGGTCAGTCCCCACAACCCCCCACCAGCAGGTGACAGAGGAGGAAACTCGATCATCGGGGCTCTCATATGGGTGGTCGCTGTGGGTGTAGAACACCAGACTTGCAGTCGATCCAGCCTGGATACAGCTGCAGCCGGGCAGGGCTGCTCAACTATGGCGGGGGGGCGTGCAGCGGCAGAGATCGGGGCCGGAGCGAACAGGGGGACCGAGGGGCTGAGAGAGCCGGGGAAGCTGAGGCAGCTGAGGCCGGAGCAGAGGCAGGTGGTGAGAGCGGTGAAGACTGAGGGGGCGGTGGTGTTAAAACCCCAGGCACAGACGATTCATAAACAGTTACAGGTGGGGTGTTCGACTGTTTCTGTTTCTTGTCAGCCAAGACTGCATGCTGGTATGCTGGCTATGCAGATTTGTCTGTGCAACAGGTCTCAGCTCTCACTGCCAGCAGTTCCCAGCACTAAATGAAAACATATTAGACCAAACACTGATGGTGCAGGTAAGATTGTAACTGCTCCATTCAGCATTTATTCTCTTGTTTTGTGCTGACACTACTGAGTTCAGGTGTTAAAAGGGTCACATATTTGACTGTTTTTAAAACCTGTGTCTATTTTTGTTACATTTTTAACACTTAACTGTGACATTCCATGAATTATAACTGCACAGGGAGCAGGCTGTATTCTCATGTTTCTTCAGAGAGGGCAGGTTTGTGCTCTAAGCACTGCGTGGCAGAGTTATTTTTGTAGCTTTGCTGGGTTTGCTGTATGTATACATATGGAAATGGAGCTTAGGGAGATAGTGTTTCTGATTTAACAGGGTCACCCAGTCCTTGCTTCAGGGGCAGAAATGCAAACTTGTGTCTTTATTGAAAAGGGAAGTGGGCTTCTATGGTTCTGACATGTGCATGCAGAGAGTTGCAAATTTGAGAAGGCGTTTTATTGCAGTGTGTATTAATGATATTGGGTGATCTCCAAGGCAGTGGACTGTCCAGACTGAGAGTGAATGAGGTCTAGACAAGTGTTTAAATGTGGAGCAGGTCCAAAATTTCTAACATGTCCCTTCATTAAAAATTGTCTTTTCTTTTTTTTTTGGATGAAAGCTTCATAAGACATATAAGACAGTTATCTGATAATGTTTTTGCAACAAGTGCCTCCTTCATCAGATATAGCTGCACACACACACAAACAGACACACACAGTATTTCTTTCCTCAAAATCTGCCAGAATGCATTTGTGCTTTAGCTTGTCATGCACAATGACTGTGGCATTCATTCAACTTCTTAATGGACAGCAAAGAAAGTTGGACGCTGTGATCAATATGTGTTTAATTTCACGTTTAATTTGAATTCAACTCAGTATGTATTCCATTCCATCTTACATTGATCTAGAATGAAATTGGTCAAAGCAGAAATAGACTTGAAGGAAAATAACTCCTGATTGATGTGTGTCTGTGCAGGCACGCACACACACACACACAAACAGATAGAGAGAGCATCTGTCTTTCTTGGCACTGAGCTGAAGTGGATGGCATTGATTTAGACCCCTCTCATTCCTTCCTCCACTCTGCTCCTCCTCCTCTGCTTTCTCACTTTGTCTTCTCTCGCAGGCTGCCATTCACAGTCACACTCTGCAAATCACCTCTCACGGAGGCTTCAGAGCCACAGTCGGCGGGGGAATTTTGGCTTTCAGATACGCGTGCCGTACTTTGCCAGGGCAGCTCAAAATGTCCTGGCTAACAACCATCCTTCAGTGTCTGAATGTGGGTTTTTTGGAAGGACATTTAAGCTGTGAATTTTAAATAGGAAAGGATTGTTGCAGGAAAAAAATATATGAGATAATTGGTGTGTCATACTTTAAAAGCTGCAAGTTTGTAAGGAATTGGCAGTGCTTTCCAATTTCTTGATGAGAAACTGTGGGGTGACTCTTCAAAACCTCAATCTTCTTGAACACATTAATACTCTGTGGAGTGAGTATAAATGTGCTTTTATAACTTTAATGTGAAGCTTTGCATCCTTCTGAAGTGAAGCACAGCATTTGAAAAGCAGTGTCATCAACTAGGGTCCCTGAATATGAAATGGCTCTGTAATGCATTCTTTGTTTCTCAGTCAGCACATGGTACCTCACACTTGGTGTGAAGTAATTTACTGAGTGGACTTGTAGTATCCTCGTGTGGCCAGAATGACAAATTACAACTCACAGCTCAACTCATTCACTTCCTTTTTCATTGTGGGAGAATACTGGATGCAAATCACTCTTTGATCCATCTATCATCATTTCGGGGACAGATTAGAGTGAGCATCATTTCTATTATTTCATAAGCCTCATCTGTGCCATTATTTGATCTGTTTTGATGGGCTGTACCAGATCACAAAACTCATAACAAAATTATTTCATTCACTCATAAATGTCCAAAGATAATATTGTCCTCACAAACAAGACAGTTTAATCAAACAGATCACAGTTAAGTTCATAAACTTACATTTTTAAAATCTCATTAGTTTGGTTTATACTCTACGTGGCTTTGACTTGATGTTTTGATTTCAAAATGAGTGTTGGATCTTTACTGTTTTCATTACTTTTTTCACATTCAATATCAATCTCAAAAGTCTATCAGCAGTCTATGGCTATGCTTAGAGCTCTGTAAGACTGTACTTCTTTTCTTTCCTTCCAAATGTGGTTTTCTTGCCCGGAGCAGGTGCTTGTGGTGATAATGGCCACTTGCCAAGAGTTCCAGCCATTGTTGCACTTACTATTCCATTTTCAGCATGATTGAGGTTAGAATATGCTCTCTGGTCAGTGCGACTTCTGAGTCCTCTCATGCTGAACTCAGGGCAGACTGGGTGCTATAGTGACTCACTATCACCTCCTTGAAGTACAAAGTTGTATCACAAGAAAACAAGATAACTTCAAGGTACCTTTCAAAACTGTTATTTCTTCACAGTGTTAATAATTTTAGTTACTTACTTATAGCACCTTATTCAACTGTTACTTTGAGCTAAATGTTAATGTCAGCTAGCTAACATGCTCACAGTAGCAAAGCTACACAGGTGTAATGTTTACCATGTTCACTGTTTCAGCATGCCAGTGTTTTCTAATTGGCACAAAGTACAGTGAACTCATTCATGTTCAAAATGTGCCTTCAGTCTATCGTTTGATAGTGACCTTGACAATTGCAGTTGGAAGATATAAGGTGAAAGCGTTTGTGTTTGTGTGTGAGGGGTAAAAGTGGAATAATAATGAGAAGCAAAGACAACAGGAGAGCAGCCTAATGAGTGGAAAATGGAGTATAAAGTGAGTGTTGGATGAGGATGGTAGGGGCAGCGATGTGTTGTAGGGGCCTATAACTGGTGGACAGGGCTCCGATTAATGAGTGCTGGTGTGTAATTAATCTCTAGTGGGCAGCTGTCTGTTTATCTGTCTCAGAGTTGACAAGAAGATAACTGAGGGACATCTAATTGATCCCCTCCTCTTCTTCTTGCTCTCTGTCGCCTCTCCTTTCTCCTCCTTTAGATCAGAAAGTTTCCCAGACAGTGACAGACTCATTTGGAAACTCCTTGGAAAGGAGAGACCTCGCCAGAAACCATTTAGATCACATAATTGATCACACTGGAAAAGACAGAGTACTGAAGTTTGTTTGTTCTACTTACTGTCTTATTATTATATTTTCTAGAAATTTCTGCAGCTATGTTTCTGAATCAGCCTAAATGTGCCAGTGCTTAGAGCGGTGGAAAAAAAAAAAAGATGGGTGTCCAGGCTTTACTGCACTAATATGCTTAAGGTCAGGGGATTTGGTCTGACTTTATGTTTGTATTTCATTATGCCTCCACCACTAATCCATTTTGCTGGAAATCATCCCTGATTCCATGCAATTCACCCTGTGTGATTCATGGATCCCAGAGCTTGTTGTTGAGGCTTTACCCAGTTGAGGTCAAAGGTGACTGGGTCACACTGGTCTGAGCTGCCAGGAGCTGTGGGGGTCGGAGGCATCATGTCACTGGAGGAAGACATAGCCTCAAATACTCACCCGCTTGTGTAAGGGGCTCCACAATCTGCCTACAGCAGCAAGATACACATAAATGCACATATATGTGATACAAGTGCTATACAAACTGATACACACAAAAATTGCATAAAAATGCACAGAAATTAAGCCCATTGAACACCACCAGTCATTTCCTCAAGTTCTGTTTAGGCAAAAGTATACACAAATTTGACCAAAAAAGGGAATCCCTAACCTGCAGAAATTGAGATATAGAAATTGGGATCTAAGCAGTTATTGAAGTCGTTCCCAAGCTTTCTTTTTGGACTTGCGACCTCTCACAGTAACATAATGTCTGCATGTGACCCCTCCTGTCTATAAGCTCTGTAAGCAGTTCACTCGTAGACTGATGTTCCAGTACATATGAAGATGCTCTGAGTAAAATTTTGGCCTTAAACGTGTCAAAATGATGTATAAGAATGACTAGCAGAGGCGGCAGTGACAGTATATTCTACTTTGTTCTATTTTGGAAATGTATGATGACAAGTTAATAGACACAAGAAAAACAGAAGGTCTATTCCAATATACAGAGCCTGACATAACGGATTCAGTGATGACTATAATCAAATGTTTGAGCCTTTGTGTGATTCAGTTCAGTTGTGTGATATCAATTGTAAAATATGCAATAATTATTACATTATCTGTTATAAGTTAAAATATGAAATAAAAGAATTCTGGTGAAAGACAATGACACATGCCATTTTGGGTAGGTGTACAGTAATTGTAGTCCTTATTTTATAACACATAGGAGTCAGTACACCTAGACTATGCTAGAAGTTATGTTTAGCTTCTTTATATAAAGATTCTCAATCAAAGGCAAAGACTTCTAAACTTCACTTTCTCTTTCCTCTTTTATGAACATGCATGCATACAATATACAGATACACCTGGACACTGTAACAGGCTGTAGCAGAATGATTGTCAAGTCAGCTTTGTGTGTACAGCCCCTCCTCAGCATGTTCAGATGATGGTTATTAGCTTCTGTAACTAACAAGCAGCAGGATGGCCTGAGGAAACAGGTCAGCTCACAGCCTATTAATCATGGAAATGCTCCAAAATCCGCTCCTTGACTAATCCTGTTCATATTTGCTAAGACCTCATCTGTAGTTCAGCTAATAACATGTCAAGAACTCAGTGAAACTGTTCAGTGAAATCCTCTGCTAAGTAATACAGGTGGGTCAACCTGTCAGCCCGCGTACTGATCTGAGGTCATATTCGGCTGCGTTTTGAGGTCAGGATTAGTCGTTCTAATTAATAACTGAGATCTGAGATATGTGCCTCAGGCAATCTTATTACCAGAAGCCTCACTGTACTTTGTCCCTTTATCAGTGAAATTAACATCCACATCATTTTATTGCATGGTTATTTAATTCACAATAAATGTTCTAGGCTCAGATTTGAAATACTGAGTCAGACCAGCAGAGGGCAGCAGAGGACAAGCCACTTCCTGCTTCTCGCAGGCTAATACACAACAATGATGAAACGCTGCTGCCATGGGAAAACTGCTCTGGCTCATTTTCAGATGTTTCACATCACAAAAACTTTTTACTGTCTCTGAGGAGATACATGAAAATATATTTACATGGTGAATAAGATTTGAGATCTTTAGAACATTCCCAGACTGTTCTTAACAACTTCTCTGATTGACATGTAAATGAAAAATCATGAGACACTTCCTGAAATGAACCATGTTTTTTTAGTACTATAATATGAGGCCCTTTTACTCAGTGCACAGGGAAAACATGTAATATTTGTTTTTAGGCAATCACACAGTTCAACATAATATGGATTGTATGGAAGTATAATGTTCAGCAGACATTTATTTACTGGGGGTCAGTGGAGCTGTTTTTTCAAGGATTTTTCTCTGGAAATCAGAAACTCCTTCCTGTACTCACTATTGTATTATATAGCTCTTTCCAGGAACCGTCAAAGGAAAATTCATTCTCTTTGAAAATGAAATTGAACACAAAATGTTTTATTTTTAAAATTTTATTTATTTTAATGTCCCACAACCAAATTGTGGGAATTGGAATTAAGCGTTAGAATCACCACTGAGGCATCTCTGTGTGTGTATCTCAGTAGAAATATTCTTGAAAAGAATTGCATATTTCTGCTGTAAGTGTCGGCACTGAAGTCAAAGAGTGAAAAGTGAATAGCCTAATGACCTGTGAAACTTAACCATTATGAATTATTGCACTGGTGATCAGTTTGGAAAAGGGCAAATTATTTGAGCAGCCTGTCATGCCTGTAGCGCCCAGTCAACTGCAGCAGACATTAAGGGACAGAGTGGAAGAGTCAGTCAGCACAGGTACCCCTGTGCTCAGAGAGGCCAGGTTCCTATTCTGTGGCGATGCAAAATCATCCACAGAATCCAGGGAAAAAAGAATTTAGTTTCTTGTTCATGAAAACTGTTATTGTAGCACCACCATGAGGCCAGCTGACATAAATTTTGTTGCCTGAGTAGTGCGTAACTCTCTGAACATACTTTCCAGGTTTAATGTCATGTTTAATGAGATCCACACACTTTTAAATACTACTACTATTACTATTAATGCTAATAATAATATATTAGAATTCCACAGTGCTTGGACCCCTAAATAGCATTTTAGCTTTAGCAGCATGCTGCTTTTACCACTTCCATCCAGCAGAGAGAGCTAGAGGATAAGGACTTCCTAATCTCTGTACTTACCTGAATCATGAGATTATCTATTTACATCCATGTTATGTTCACTGTGAACTCATACATTGTTGATAAAGGTAAGAGCCTTTGTCTTATACAGTATCACCTAGATCAAAAAGGAGCCTGATCCAAAGCAGTGATAATACACTGAGCCATTTTTATCACTCTGTGAATGATGGATGCCTCATTTCATACAAATAACGTCTTTACTCTTTGTTGATGCATCAGCTGTGGCTAGTTGCTTTATTTGATCATTCATTAGTCAGTACTGTAGGTCATGTTTGGCTCTTATCGAGACACTCAAAGGAAAGTCGTGAGTAGTGTCTTTGTCTGCTGTCTCAAGGGCTCTCTGATATTATCTCACTCAGACGGCAGTGAATAAGCTTCTGTTCACAAATTGGTCACTGATGTAGAAGGATATTGTACTTCAGGAGCAGCAGCAGCAGTAGTAGTAGAGATGTATGTGTGTGCTGACCAGGTTTGTGTGTGTGTGTGTGTGTGTGTGTGCGTGTGTATAAATACCCACGCGTGCTTGCTCTCTGCAGTGTGAGTCGTGACAGAAATTCACAGAGTAGAGATGGTGCCTGGGATTTAATATGGAAAGAGGGAGAATGTTGAGATGTGGAGGAGGAGATGGATGAAAAGAAATATTCCTGTTGTATTAATGCATGTTTGGTCATGTTCTACTGTACAGCACGGCATGTCAGAAAACATGTGACGTGATTTCTATGTGTTTGAGTTTGGACAGGACTGGGGTTTGAGAGTGGGCGTGTTGAGTAGGCGATGTTCTGCAGTATGTGTGTGTGTGTGTATGTGAGAGAGAGAGAGAGGCAGAGAGAGCGAGTGGGGGTGTGGTAGGTGATGAGCTTTCATGTGTGACTAAAGACACACAAAGGGGAGGAGTTACACATCTGCCTCTGTTGTGCATGTGTGTGTGAGTGGCAATGTATATATATATGGGTATGAGTTTGATTGTGTGTGTGTCTGCCTGTATTTCATGCAGGTGCAGGATAGCAAATTAAGCGAAGGTAAAAGTATTCATACACTGGAATATAGCTTCTGAACTAAGCCATGCAACACAACTAGTATTATATCAGTTGTTCAAGTTATTGCACTTACACATAATAAGACAGTTAGCGCCACCTTGGGCTGTGGGGATTTGGGATTGGCATGTCTGACATTTTATATTTGCTACATTTTAAGAGTTGCCAACTTTCTCAGACTAAATTCACCTGTGAATTCTTCTGATTGTAATGTGCTTCAAAATGCTTCAGCTTTAAAATTTGCGGAAGTTGCTTTTGAATGCAGATTGCTGCAGACAGCAGAAACCAAAATCAAAAGAAACTGCAGTGCATAGGATCCAGGCAGCAGAGGAGCAGAGCTCCTCCTCCTCCTCCTTCCTCTGGCCCCTCAGTTGTCCCGGGACCCTGCTGGCCAGCGAAGCGCAGCCTCCAAACCAGGGTTCTAGCTAAGAGTCACAGGAAGGGCAAGCTCATTAATTATCTCTCCCTCTCTTTCTCCCTCCATCCTCCCATCACACCCTCCCTTCATTACCAGCAAGGTTAATCCCCCCTTATCTCCCAACGAGCCTCATTTTTCATGGCTCCCTTCTCTACGACACTCCCTCCCTCACCCCTTCACCACCCATTCCTTTCTGCTTTCTTCAGCAGCTTCTCAGTTTTTTCTTCTCTTTTCTATCGCTAGTTTTATATCATTCCATCTAGTTTGTTTTTTGGTCATTTCTCCAACACATACTTCCTATTTCTTCTGCTCTTCTCCCATCTGTCATCTTCCCATTTTCTTTCCTTTCCTTTCCTTTCCGCTCCTCTCCACTCTCCTTTCTCCTCTCCCCTCCTTTCCTTTCCTTTTTCTCCCGTGCTTACCTTGAACTGGCCGTGGTGAGTGGAGAGAGTAGATCTATTACAGCTTATCACTAAAGGACAGGCCAACGCCGCACGCCGGTGAAATATGGCTGCTGTCACAGCCACCGCTGAACACGACCCGTGCACAAGGCTCCCAGAGCTTTAAGGAGTGTGGGGGTGGGGGTGAGGAGAATGGGGGAAGGGGGGCACGGAAGCCAGTATCAGCCCCCTAATTCAAATTAATGGAAAGATTTTCAGGCTTGATGCCGACCGTTTGACAGTGATTTGGCACACAATTAACCTTGTCTCCCACTCCCCTCTGCAACCCCCACCCCCACCCCCATCC
Organism: Lates calcarifer; assembly: GCF_001640805.2. NCBI lineage: Eukaryota > Metazoa > Chordata > Actinopteri > Centropomidae > Lates > Lates calcarifer. The sequence continues at coordinate 15,851,612 of NC_066839.1, forward strand.
CCGCGTCACCTCCTTGGTTTCATTCGCTGCCTTGTTCGCTCTGACTTCTCTCTCCATCCGCTGTGCCCGTCATGCTCCTCGACACAGTGTTATTGATTATGGACCAAATGGAGATGATGATGTTTTATTAGATAACTGACACTCCCTACTGTTGTATGCCAATTGAATTAGCTCTGAATCACCAACATCCATGCAGCGGAACATGATGTGACTCGGCCTCATTTTGGGATTCACACAAAGCGCGCCATTCGCAGCCAACTCACAGCACAGTTTAGAGGAAGTGTGAGAATAACTCTCATCACAATAACAGCAGCATTAACTATCTGTAGCAGTTTTATTTGCATCAGTTAACAACATTAATACGACATGAGCATTATTTTTTAAAGAAAATGGAGCTTAACAGCAGGAGCAGAGCCATGTGACTTTTTTCATAAGTATATGAGTTGTGATTTTTATATGTCAGCCCAGGCCTGTTCTATGTACTGCAACATCTGTCCAGAGCATAATAGATTTCCACTCACCAACCTGTTTAAAAGACCATCCGTCCTGCAGCCTCAGCCTCTCAGCTAGACTTTACTCACTGCTTTTATAGGCCATTTCACCTTGGGTTCCAGTTCATGGCACCAAACAGCCCATGGCTCTCAAACAGAGGAGAGCAACTGGAGTGTTAAAGAGGGAGAGGGGAGGTATACCAAGTAACAGTTTAGAAGAGAGAGACAATGTGTGGAAGAACTAGCTTTAGTGACAACAGAAGCTTCTGAAGAGCAAAAAAGAAAGAGAGAAAATTAGCAGGTACAAGCAACAACTAAAAATGATCATTTAGTTAGGATACAAGGAAAAGGGCAGTTACCATGGTTACCTGCACAATTCATTCAAACAGCTGTCATTAGCCTTTGTTTCAATAATGACACTGAGCAAGAAATTGAATGTTACATTGTATCGAAACAGGGAGATATGTGGTGGTCTGTTTGCTAGTTTTTAATACTTTTTGTTACTTCGCAGTTAAAATCATCAATGTGAAACAATGAGGCAGCAAGGGAGATTTAGTTCAACTAAAGTACCTCTACCATAAAATGTATCTTGTAGCAAAACACAGACCTTCCTGTGGCTGGAAATGAAAAGAGACAGCTTATATTGGAATCAATCATGTATAAAGAAGTGATAATACTGTTTTTATTAACTGTGGTAGCCTGGTTGAGCCACAATCTTGTAGATGACAGCAAGGCAGTTTGCAGGTAGCTAAGTGAAGGAGTCCAGATGTATCCCTCTGTCAGCACAATGTTTGCTCCGTGTTGATGATTATCCCAGCTTTTCTGAGAGTCTGCCTCAGCACATGTGACATCAACAAACTACAGCAGAGACAAGTATGACAGGTATGTGATGGACAGCGAGGTGTGCGCACTGTCAGAGGGTGTCTAAGAACTTGCTGATGTGACATTGTCAGGTCTTAGAGTGCGGTTCAGCAAACGACTTCAGATGTGAAAGAAGGAAAAGGCTAACAAGTATTTACAGTATAGAGGTGAACAATACAATGGGTTTGTCATTATATGCCTTCACAAAAGGCTAGTAAAGGCTCCCACAGTGGGAATCAAAGAGCTGTCCCAATGGATCAGGCCTTCTGGGTAACAATTACCTAATTTAGCAACTTGAATTGAGTTTAGCTTTAATTTACTCCACTGTTATATCTTTAACAAACTCATTCATTTGATGATATTTGAGGGAATATAACTGAGAATTTGTGGGGAATAGGATATTTGCTGGGCTTGAAACCCACATGAATTTGCGTTGACAGGTGGGCGGTAATTTTTGTGGATAGGGAGCTGAAAACTGACTGAAACCATAAAGGCTCAAATGCACTAAATGCCTAAAGTATGAGGGGTACTTTCATGAAATGCACCAGGGATATTAATCCAGGTAAAGCAAGGAGAGGAAGAGAAATTACGAATGTAGAAGCACACAAGGATTTGTAAGAGAACTCAGATTGTGGATTGTGCAAAATATAACAGCTGACAAGACGCTGACTGGAAGGATTTAATACTTGAGGTACTTGGAGGCTGTAGTGCAAGGAAAACACCACAGTCAGAGATACAAAAATAAAATTTTGAGGTTTTGTTGGATCATGACAAAAAGCTCTCAGATCGATTATGTAAGAGTTTGAAATTCAGATAATCCTCACAGCTCGGCCTCCCCTCAGCGCTCAGCAGTCACGCAACATGTTTCCATTGTTCTAATGGGGTCTTTCCTGTAATGTCCAATAGGTAGAGTAGATAAAAGCTGTGTCTGGCTTTCACCATCAATCTCCTGATTTTTACTGTATGGTGGTGGTGGTGAGCCTCGCAGTCCATAAAAAAAAAAAAAAAAAAAACAGCATAGAGAGTGTAGGTGAATGAGTACTGCTGTAGCACCAGTTCCCAATGACTCACGACACGGCCGTGTAAAAGGCTTAACACAAGGTAGGAGGGGATAAGCAGCACCCCTGATGTTTAAGCTGCCTTTGCTTTGAAGCAGATGTGAGTATGTGCGTTCAGTCTGTCTCTACTCCTCACTCTTCCTTCATTTGTGTGTGCGAGCGCATGCTGGTGTACTCATGCACCTCACGAGCTCTAAACCAAACGTCACGACTATTAATGTACTCTGATCAGCCCACTGAAAATGAAGCTAATCTGTTGCGAGGGAAATGGAGCAGGAATTAGCTCCTTCAATCCACCATCGGTTTCCTTTTAGCATCTAAGGTATCCCGCCATTTATCTCCATGCATTTTCTAGTTGCATCCTAACTCACAACAACTAGTGGTTGTGTAGACTGATGCCTGCCGATCTTCCAGATGACAAACGCCGGCGTTCATTGATTGCAAGTGATGATTAATTTCATACTTGTCACAAAGCCCTGATACACATGAATTGAAATTCCAGCCTGAAAATCGATGTGTTTTTAGTTAACTGAAGTTGATTAATTAGGAATTTCAATTCATCTCATTCAGTTTTCAGCCAGGAATGATTAAACTGAAATTGAATGTACTGCAACCCAAAGTATCAGGGCTATCTCCATCAAACTTTCAAACAGCAGGCTCTCTTGCATGTTAAGTGTAAATGTCTTTGTTCTTCTCATAGACCATTGTCCGAGGGAACCGGCCACCCAAAGATGCATCCATCAACGGCCTGCTGGAGGAGTTTGATAACATCTCAGTAACACGCTCCAACTCCCTGCGTAAAGAGAGCCCACCAGGTCCCCATCAGGCTGGAAGCAGCTCCAAACCCTTGGGCATTGGTCATCCCAGCGCCCCAGAGGAGAATGGATTCAACCACTACTACTCCCGCTACTCCTGTGATCTAGACACCTCCAGCAGGGACTTCTCTCTGGATGCTGGCAAGCCAGGGTTCTCCATAGATGGGGACTGGGCTGTGGGCAGGCACTATCGGTTCACCAAGCAGAATGGCCACTCGCACCCCATACGCAGCCCCTTCTACCCAGATGCCATGCCCCAAAAATCTGACTACGGCAAACTGCCACCGGACTACCACACCTACCTGGAGAGCAAAGGCCGCTCTGCTGATGAAGTGGCCTCCACCGTGGGGAGTGGGGTGGGTTCCAGTGGCTACTATCGGGCGTCTGTGGGTGGCTCGTCCAGCCAAGACTACCGGGACACTTCAGTAGGCACACCGTCTCGTGCCTCGCTACACAGTGAACAGATCAACTATCCGGACAGTGAGTGGAGCTATGGTGGCCTGCGGGACGAATATGAAAAGCGACCCAAGAGTTCTTATCGTGACGCAGACCAGCCCCACGCCGGCTATCAGGCAGCGATCTCGATCAGGCTCTGGGCTGCAGGAGCCAAATGTCCCCTATGCAGCCAGCGGGGCTTTCAAGAACCCTCCACAGGCCCATCCATACAGCTCCTACACCTACCCTCGCCTCTCGGAGAGTCTCGCTAACTCACAGACCATAGCTAAGGTAACTTCAACAAAACACACAAATTATGCACTCTACTAATAATTTTTAATAAAAAGCCTATTCATCTATGAAAATAATTGTGACAGGGACTTTGGCAGTGTTTACTCTAAACTGTAGAGCATATCATATAATCTACCAAATTATAGTGGCTGTCCATGAAACGTGTTTCAACAAGGCACTCCACATAACCCTGACAGGCCTGTAGGAAACATTTCAGAGAAAATTACACAGATGTATCCCCACATTTAGTCCCACCTCCCATCCACCTGCAGTCTCTTTCAAATATTCAGTCCTTTTCCTTCTTCTTTCTCTGTCTCCCTGCGTTTCTAGTTCTCTCACATTCTCTCTTTATACATTTTTTTATGGCCCTCCTGCCAGATAGACAGTGTCAGCTGCTAATCTACTCTTCCCCAGAGGAGGCAGGCGCTGCCACATACAGAATTACCCCTCCTTCAGTAACCACTGCCTCTGCACACAGATCAATTAATGCTCGTACTACTGACCATCGACCAGAAGGCTCTGAATTACAGAGTGGACACTGAGAGGCACAAAGGAATGTGGGGGATAAAGAGAGAGGAGGCAGTGACATGGCAGGAAGAAATTAGATCAGAGAAGAACTGATAAAAAATGTGTGATAACCTGCAATGTGTGGTTTTGCTGTAATCATATACCTCAACTTATGTTAAAAAAAAAAAGCAGACAGGCTTGCAGAATAATAAGAACATAATTCATTTTATGTAGTGAACATCCTTTCAACATAAATTGCAATCCCAGTTAAAAATTCATTATATAATCACTAGTATGATTATAATTATACTATAAATTATACTATAATTTACAATTACATTTGCAATGTATGATATTAGCTTCGTGGGCCAATAAGAACTAAGATTGCTGCTGTCACTCAGTGGCAATTAAATATCTAATTGAGAAGCTTTGTGTCAAGTTAAACTGTAAGAGAGATTAGATTTACACAGCAGTGTCTTATCTGCAAAGAAGTGGTGTGTTATGCCTGCAAATGATGCCCAAAAGGTTCTTCTGTGTGTTCTGTAGCTAGCCAAACTAGATGCAGATATGAATCTTAAACAGTTCCATACATGAATGTATTATGGGTGCTCCTAACCAAAGGTGTCACCGAAGCATGAACAAATAAGCAGCTTTCACAGATTAGCACCTCAAGGTGATGAAAGTGATGTGCAAATTTTGTGGTAAAATCGCATTTAGCAGCTAGCCAAAAGAACAAGAAATAGACAGTAAATATAGAACTAAAAATTTTATGATTAGTAAAATTGCCCCGCACCATGACCTGACCTGTTTCATAGCTCATAGCTTCCCATGGAGTAAGAAACACATTCACTGTTATTACTTTAGACTGAGACACCCAAGAGATTCTTCCATGCAGAGACTCCAAGCAAAACAAGAGCAAACAAATCCTCCATGCATTAGTGGCTGTATAATGTAACCATATGTTTCCACTTAAGTTAATCGTGGTGATTCTATATTTAGATTAGGTTACTATATTAACAGGAGGCTAAAGATGCTGCCAGTCAATGCAACAGCAGGGGTAAGTCATATAGTGTTCATTCTATAAGGTGCCCTTATCATTTCTTTGCACTGCATATTCTTTATATCATTCTCCAAAGCTTTCAGTGCCCCATTAGGTCCATTATACAGGAGTGTGTACTGCTATCACGGCTCTCCAATATCCTTCCTTCACACACAGCGAGTCCAGCAGCTGAGAGGAAAACTGGGTTTGCTGATGTAGATCCCAGGGTGCCTTGATGAAAAACCATTTAACCTGCATGCTTCAGTAAATAGCCACTCATAGAAAAAAACAACTCTGGAGAATGCAAGAGTAGCAGGATTGAAAGTGATTCAGGAGAAGGTCATTTTTCTTACATATTGTTTATTATTACCCTTTTCTGAGTTGTTGTGCTTGAAGAAGCACATTTGCTTCCCTGGAAATATGCAGTTTGTTGAGGCAGTGTAAAGATTCAGGACTTAACAGGATATGGTCTCATCCACAGCTTGTATATTGATCCAAAAAGCTAAAAATGCTAAAAACGCTAACAAAAAAAAAAAAAGGTATATTTTTATATTTTTTAATATTTGATTTGATGTTCTGTGCTGTTTATCCTGACCTTAAATCAAATGAAATATAAGGTATAATGAAGTGATAGCTGTGGAATCAATGCACCCTTGTGGTGTTTGGAGATTTCTCAGCAGTGGTAAGAAGAAAAAAAAAAAAAAACAAGGAGTCATCTGGCAGCTTAAGAATCACTATTCTTCTCGGCTCATGGACCTTGTAACAAACCCACCCCTCTCTATCCTCTCTCATTCTCTGTCTTTTCTTCCTTTTCCCTCATTCAGCCCACTCACACCACTGAAGTAAATCCTTCTTTTTCCCCCGCTGTTGTTGGGAGCCGGTGGGGATGTAACAGTAGACAGCACAGAGACTTGGCCACACGCAGACGCGCACACACACTCACAGAGATACAAACGTACACACTCCCTCTCTTCTTCCTTCCTCTCTCTTCCCCCCCCTCTCTCTCTCTCTCTCTGTTTTGTGGCGAGTGCGAGCTCAGTGCTGCAGCTCTCGGTGACAAATTGATGTTGCGGCACTTTCCCTTTCTGCAGCCTTAGCATAAAACTGGCCGAACGATGTTCCACCACGGAATTCAATTTCACAGTTGAGTTAGGTTGTTGATTACCCTGCCAAACTCAGATTAATGCACGTTTAACCAACATGGATCAGGAGACCCCTGGCTGACAGCCAGCCAGCGGTGCCGGCCAATGATGGTTGGTGAGGGGGGGAGGTGGAGTAGGGGGGACTGGGCTGTCCCAGCAGCAGCCCCCCCCTCCATCCCACACACACACCTGCCTTGAGTGATTGATTAAAAGAGTTCATACCATGTAATTATACACCATCCCAACACATCGGGGCTCCTCCTCCTGCCCTGTCTATGCATGTGTGTGTTTGAGCGTGTGTCTCTTTGTGTAAGTGTAAAAGAAAAAGATTTATAGGCACAGGGAGAGAAACAAATAATAGGAAAGAGAAGGAGAGGGAGTTTTCTATTATTCTCTCAGTCTCTTGAGAATTTATGATTGAAAAATAACATGCTGGTTTAAGAGCATTTTTGAAAGGTGTGGCAAAGGTAATTTAATTTAATCTCTGCGTGGATGGAGTCAGTTCGATCCACTACTGTCAGTACATTAGTTTCTGTATAGTCCATCCTGGACTATTAATATTTTGCCATTGCATCTTTAATTTATCACTTTGGCAGATGAATTTAAATACAATAAAATAACAAAAAAAAACAATTTTGTATATGCACACTGTAGCCCTTTCATTCCTGACTACAGTTAATGTGACTGACACTTTATAAAGAAGCTGAACATCCGGAATGGATTTAATCACTTTAGCCAAGTCATTTCTATTTTTTATATCACTTTTCTTTGGCCATCCATTATCCTGTGCATTAGGAATGCCAATGAAGAATGGAAAAAAAACATTTTCTAGCTTTTTCCTGGTTTTAATTAGCCATGGCCATTTTACCCAGCAGGACAGCTTCCACCTTTATAAACTGACAAAGTATGATGCTCACTACAAAGTCACTGAGTTATGAAATCACTACTGGTGTGTGGTTTGAGATTCTCCTCAATGTTTATGTCTGTGTGTGTGCACACATTTGTGTGTGTGCACCAGGCCTGTTATGAGTCAGATCATTTAAGCTGAGTCATACAACTGAGCTTTTAATAGGTCTCTCTAAGTTAAGCTCTACTCTGTGTGTGTGTGTGTGTGTGTGTGTGTGTACCAGTATTCCTACGTGTGCTCCAACACTTTAAAGGAGACTCACTTGTTTCTGGGATCTTGAGGAAGAGGTGTGTCCCAGATCTGGATTCTCCCTGGGATCCTGGTTGATGAATGGAGAAGTTGAGGAGCATTGTGGGGTCCTAATGATAAAGTATGGCCCTTGTCCTGTGGACTAAATGAACTCCATTAAGTCTGTCAAGGGCTAATGCACCTGCAGATGTACCTGGGAGTAGAGTGGGCATTTTACTGTGGACAGTGTGTTTGGTCATGTATGGACACTGATGCATTAAACATAGTAACTACACACTAGAATACTACAGTGTACAGTACACAAGTCTCAGGGCCCTGTCAATTAATCATTGATCATCAATTGTGATGTCTCCTCCAGGGTGACTATGAGCGTTCATCACGTGATGGAAGTCCCCAGGTTATGGGTGGTGACACCTACCCCCGAGGGCCTCTTAAGCTACCTCAGAGCCACACCAAGCCGCCTGGCTATCCCCCAGCACACCTGCCCTACCCCCCTGTCTTTCACCATTACAAACCCTCACCTTACCATCATCCCCCCTCCCAGCCAAGCCCCCCGTACACCCCTCAGGTACAGTATGTTCATTGATTTTCAGATATAAAAATGATGACAACCAGTATAGAGATGCTTCAGTCAGGGCTGATGATTGTCTTCTGTTTATGTAGATTTTTTCCAGAAATGTCACAAAAAACATTAAAAGTTTTTTTGTCCATTCGAAAACCATGCATATCCTGTCAAACTTGACAAAGGATTAAGTATTCCTTAACAGGCTGGAAGCTTTAATGTCTCTAAAAGTAATATAAAACATATAAAAACCTTTTTAATTTTCTAAAAAATGCATTAGCAATTAAGCTGAGCACAGGCCTGAAAAGATGTGTTTACTGCATGAATTTGGTAAGCCATACAAGATTAAGACAAGTCCAAACTAATTCCAGTTTTTGAACAAATCTAATATTCCCAAAGACAATAAATGTAGGACAGTTTTATTGCTACTCTAATTTTTTTTTTCTTCTCACTTTGTGCATGTATGTATGTTTTCACTCAGGGGGCCTACTCACAGCCTTCATCACCCTACATCCCACCAGGGGCCTATCCCCCTCCTTCCTGGGGGTCGAGCTCGGACACTCAACCCTCCAGAGTTTCCCATGAGCAGTTCAGAGCTGCGCTTCAACTGGTGGTCAACCCAGGTAAGAAATAAACAATGGAAATGAAAGTGACTCATGTGTCCTTTTAATTGAGCTATGGTTGTGTTTTTCCCACAGGCGACCCTCGGGAATACCTGGACAGCTTTATCAAGATAGGCGAGGGCTCCACAGGTATCGTGTGCATCGCCAGTGAGAAACACAGCGGCAAGCAGGTGGCTGTGAAGAAGATGGACCTCAGGAAACAGCAGAGGAGAGAGCTGCTCTTTAATGAGGTGTGAAAAACTGACAGAGTAACTGCAGTACACTTATCTCAAGAATAGTCACACCTAAAGCTGCACATTTTAACACAGAGTAACATCACTGGGGATTCTTACTACACACAATAACAGTTGGATGTGATTCTATTGCTATTACTGTGATTAAGTTTGACCCACAGAAATTAAGAGCATGATGCTCACTACTCACATGTGAGATCAGAGCTAACATTTATCACTGAGTATTGACAGCTTAAACAAGGAGCAGCAGAGATGAAACTGGTTTAAATAGCATCATTAAAGATGTCTCATTTTGTGCCAAATAGATAAAAATAAATCTCCCCATCCCACAGCATTACATTAGCTTGCTTATTAACAACAAACGCAAGTTCAGTTTTCCTCTATTTCCCTGACATATATTCATGGTAATCAAACCACTAACACATTTTTGCATCTGTAATTGCATTTATTTACTAAAAATTAAGTAGTGTTCACACTGAAAACCCTAGGCACCAAATTTATTCATAGCTGCTTCTATTTACGGTATGCTAACTATTGAAAAATGAGCTCCATATCATTTGCACTTGCACTGGAATAAATCATATTTGCAGAGAAACTTCATGATTGTTTGTTGTGCATAAAAATGTGAATTGAGGAAAACCTGGGATTTCCTCCTTTATGTAGCAGTATTGCATGTGTGCGCGCGCGCATGTTTGTGTGTGTGTATACGAGAGAGAGACAAAGAGAAGAAGCTAACATGCATCCATGCATATACACACGTGTACAGTGAACACAGATCTGAAGCTGTGGGTGTTCAGCTGGGAGCTAATTTGCTTCATGTAATCCTATTAATTGCTGAATGTAATCCTTTTATAGTTATGCCTCCAGAATATGTTCACATTAAACAAAGGAAAGTTAAATTAATATATTATTGAAATTACATGAATAAATTTAATAAAGTAATGAAGTAGTAGATCATCTTTGTATCTTTGTAACATATTTCATGTGCATTCATTCCAATGCAATAATTGTATTGCATATACGTGTGTGTGTGTGTGTGTGTACATTTTCATATCAGAATATATAATTCACAGGCCAAGGTTTGTGATAGCTCTGTATCATGTGACATTCCAATAAAAACACATCATGTTAACAGAAACTGAATGGTACATATATTTTAAAAGCCATTTCTATCTCTCTCTCTCTCTCTCTCTCTCTCTCTCTCTCTTCTCTCTCTCTTCCTCTCCCTGTTTTTTAGGTGGTGATTATGAGAGACTACCATCATGAGAACGTTGTGGACATGTACAACAGTTACCTGGTGGGAGACGAGCTGTGGGTCGTCATGGAGTTCCTGGAGGGTGGGGCACTCACTGACATTGTGACTCACACCAGGTAACCTTACAGAAGTACAGTATAAGATACTGTGGTGTAAAATACCAAAAATGATGTGGAAATAGTCAAAGAGTAACAGTAACCATAACAGTAAGAGAGTTACAGGGAGTTATAAGGACTAGACATGTAAGCAGATACACCTCAGTCCAAGCACTCCAACACAATTGGCCGATTGAACCAATTGAAATGCATTTTTAATTAAATTAAATTAAATTTAAATTTAATTTAATTTAATTTAATTTAATTTAATTTAATTTAATTTAATTTAATTTAATTTAATTGTCAAACACTGAAATATAACTGGGATTCAGGACCTTCACTTTAAATGTAATGAGTAAGCTCTTAAAATGATTTCTTGATTAAGTGGTATTAGAGTAGGAGTACCTATTAAAGACATTTTGGGAAACACACTTCTTCTCTTACTTACCACTCTCATATGCGTCTATTAAGTATGAAGCTACGGCCAGGGGATGATCAGTTCAACATAAAGGTTGGAAACAGAGCCGACCAGCTCTGACCAAAGGTAATCTGCCTAAAGGCATCTTAGGCGTGATAACAGCTAGTCCAAAAAGTTAGGCCTCAGCCTTGTGCTTGTTGTCGTATGAATCAGTTGTGACACAATGACTGAATACATGTGATGTTCAGGTAATTAGTATGTGTTAAAAATCATATGGTGATTTGTTTTGTTCGACACATCAGAAACTTGACAGAGATGGATGATTTCACAAGATGACCGGGAGGAACGAGCAGATGGGCTGTAATCCAGTCCTGGCTTTGATAGTTTTAGGGATTATTGTTCTCCAACTTTTTCTAATTGCTTCTCTGTTGTTGAGTCGTGTTTCGATGCTGCCGCCTCATTGTTTTAAGCTTACTTTGTGCTTGGTGTTTAATTACAGTCATTTGCGTGGAGTGTCAGCATTAGCGCTGCGCGGTGTCGGATGCTAATAACACGCTTTGGTGAGGCTGAGCACCGCTGCTGCCGTGAAGTATTTTGAACAGTCTCCCACACAGATGTATGCCTGTTTGTGTGTTGAATGAGTGTTTGTGTGTGTGTGTGTGTGTGTGTGTGTGTGTGAGAGAGAGAGAGAGTTTCAGTATGCACATGAGTGCATTTAGAGGTACTAATGGAAATCTCAGTAAACAGGATATTATTGGGCACATGTTTGTCTTTAACTCACTCGTTTTTTCTCTTTTTCATCATCTATCACTCACAGTCACTCCACATGGATTTGTTGAATATTGAAATAAATGTGAATGTTTGGAACAAAATCTTCTCAATATTTAAACTGATATTCTAACAAATATCACCAATCAGAACAAAAAGACAAAGAAAGATTAGAAAATGCATGTTTATTAAATGGAACTTAATAGCTAGATGTCATTAAATCACCTTATTAGATTTCGATTGGTTAGTAGCCACACGAAATAACCACTTTATTTAATTATTGGGCATTATATATATCCAGAGTCATAATCTAAAGAATACAGCAGTGTTTTTTTCCCGGTAATTTCAGCCATATTTGTCCAGGTGAAAGCTTTGTGCTATTTCTGTTAAGCCTTTTGTTGTGGAAAGAACTGCTGCCTGCCTCGCGTTGTGCAAGCTTCATCAGCTCGCTGGGGTTGTTGGCAGCAAATACACACACACCGAGATTCATGAGCACACGCTCATCTAGTGTGCGCACACACACACACACACACACACACACATACAAGAGAGTCAGCAGTGGCAGAATGGCCGTCCCTGCTCCTGAACTATTTCAATCACGTTCAAATTTCAATTATACTTTTTGAGTTGGTTAATGAGCTGCACTTCACAGGGATTTTATCCAATGTAAGTGCAAAAGCATATGTATTAGTGCTTGCTGGTGTGAGTGTGTGTGCCTGCATGTTTGTGTGCATGTAGGTGTGTGTGTAATTCTCTCCTTGACAACCTTTACAGGCTCATTAAAATTGTTTTTTACTTTGTGTTTGAAACAATTTTCTATTTCAGCGAGCCTGCTTCCCCTTTGATTGTCCGCATTCAATTGTGTGTGTGTGTGTATGTGAGAGAGAGAGAGAGAGAGGAGAGAGAGAGAGAAACAGGGGAGGGGGATTATCTAAGAGGTGAGTTGTTTTTGTATACATGTCTCCATCCCATTCACTTTGAGTTAGCCAGTTGTTTTTCCATTAGCAGAAGGCTCATTTATCTCTTGTGATTGTAAATGCATACATGTGTGACAATAAAATCTGCTGCAGCCTGCAGTGTGAATTGTGTGTATGTATGTATGTGTATGTATGTATGTGTGCATGTGTGTGTGTGTGTGTGTGTGTGTGTGTGTGTGTGTGTGTGTGTGTGTGGCCTGGGGGTTGTTTCACATAATGCAAGTTTCTAAGAGACGACTCCAACAGCGGGATCTTTTAAACTTAGGGAAAAGATAAAAAGAGAGACTAGACAAGTTTAAGAGTTAGAGAGAGCAAACATGACCGTAGCTGTGTTTGTATTGTATGTATATGTGTGTTTCCTTCCTTCCTGTTCTTGCAAATGAGCGTGTCTCTATTTCTGCACATGTACTGTATGTGATGGCGGCTGTGAATGCACACACACTCATAAACACACAGCATGGCCTGGCCAGCTGGGTCTAGATGTTAATGTTCAGTGGAGCTGTGAGTTTCTGTGTGAGCTCAGTCAGACTCACTGCATTGCCCCATCTCTCCATATGGGACCCTCCCGCCTGCTCCGCACACCGCAGCTACAGCCGCTGCAGGCTACAGGGGGATATTTTCAAACCAGATCTCTGCTCTATATCAGTTGTGTTGGATTCTAACATCTTTAGGATGAAATTGTCATTTCTTCCTCAAAAAAACTGTGTTATTATATGGAAACATACTTTGCCATATTATTAGCTATTCCATTCTCTTTCTCCACAATACACCACAAAGAAATTATGTACAGAAAAATACAGACAACACATGGATTAAAATGCTAAACTACTGACCACTAAACTGTGTAAATTAATACTATGAAGAAAAAAAAAGTAAATTAAGATATTAATACATACATACAGTAAATAGTTGAGAAATTAAATGTGATTTGATAAATACAACAAATGAAAATAAGTAAAACCTCATAATGTTTTCCACCAGGATGGTTTTTAGGTGAATGACAAGACAAATTTCAACATGTCAAATATGGTCCTACAGTACATGTTCTTCTACTTTCATAGTTATTGCTGACACATTTTGTGTGTGTGTGTGTGTGTGTGTGTGTGTCTTCTCACAGGATGAACGAGGAGCAGATCGCTACAGTGTGTTTGTCGGTGCTGAGGGCTCTGTCCTACCTGCACACACAGGGCGTCATCCACCGCGACATTAAGAGCGACTCTATTCTCCTGACCAGCGATGGCAGGGTAAGCGCATATAATAAATGTGTCTGTGTGCAACTGTGTCATGTGTTTCTTTTTGCGTGTGTGTGTGTGTGTTAAGATACATCATCCATTCCCACTCCTTCCTTTGGGATGCTATTAAACCAGGAGATCCCCATTTAAACAGGGATCTTACTAATACCCTGGGTATTACTAACCAGTGCTCCTACCCCTGTTCCTGTCACTGATGATTTCAACTCATACACTCACTGACCTTCTCAATGGGTGCTACTTGTCAACAGCCAGTGCCAGAAACTCATCACCATCAATTACCACTCGTGCCCCAGTAATTAAATCCTGCCTAATGCCTCTGAACGCACTGATAAGACATGATTAATTAAAGGATAATTAGCCACTAATACAGGAGATTAGTGTCTTCTATAAAAGCTCTTTATCACAATGGGTCAGTGCACTTCTTGACACCAAACACAGAGGTTCTGAACTAATACACTCTCTGCTGTATGCTGAGACACCTGCATGATAGAAAGTGGAAGCTGAAGGCAGCACGGTGTTTGTGTGTGTTTGCAGATCAAGCTATCAGACTTCGGCTTTTGTGCTCAAGTTTCCAAAGAAGTGCCCAAGAGGAAGTCTCTCGTGGGCACGCCATACTGGATGGCGCCAGAGGTCATCTCAAGACTACCTTATGGGACTGAGGTGAGGACTTCACACACACAAACACACAGCTCTGCATCGAGGGATAGAAGCTAAAGAAAGACACAAAAGGCAACATAGTATACCAAATAATGTACATGATAATTTACTGCACTGACGAGAATGAATATTCTGGTGTGTGTCCAGGTGGATATCTGGTCTTTAGGCATCATGGTGATTGAGATGGTGGATGGAGAGCCCCCTTACTTTAATGAGCCCCCTCTGCAGGCCATGAGGAGGATACGAGACAACCTGCCTCCACGGCTAAAAGAGTCACACAAGGTAGAACTACGTGAAAAATTATATGCAGCCCAAGTTCCTTTATCTTTCAAGATCTTTCTTGCGTATATTTGTGCTAGCAGTAGACTTCCCTTTGCAATCCATAATAAAGATCAAATACAGGACCAGAGTTAAAGTACTTCTTTATAACCTCCAGGTGTCCTCTGTGCTGCGATCCTTCCTGGACCTGATGCTGGTGAGGGAGCCTTCTCAGAGAGCCACAGCCCAGGAACTCCTCCAGCACCCCTTCCTCAAGCTGTCAGGACTCCCTTCCTGCATCGTCCCCCTCATGAGACACTATCGCCACCGCTGACCTGCTGGCCCAAACCTGCCCTCTTCTACACTAAAACAAAAAACCCACATACATATTGTACACACACTACCAGGGTGATACTGCCCTCACCCAGCCAAAACACTCCACTGCTCAACACACTCACACCTGTAACCGTGACGTAGATTAGCTAGAGGAATATAAGAAATACATTAAAAAACACACACACAACACAGAAAAGAAGAAAAAAAAATCGTCTAATATTTTGAAACTACGAACTGGAGTAGAAGAGCGCACTGTGCCAGAGGAACTCACTAGACGTCCAGTAGAAACGTGTGGGCTGGCTCGCCCTGCTGCAGTCTTCTCTCTTCCTTAGACTGTGAGTCTTCAGCTCCATGTAGAGTTGTAGTAGCCATCAGCAACAGTGTCAGAGGGTTGCAACGAGTTTAAGGGACCCTGAGGACCGGCGCTCTGCTCCAGACCAGACCAGAGCAGCAGAGGGCAGAACAATCAGCTGTGTGCAGAAAGAGGGAGTTTTTTTTTTTCCTTTTTTTTTTTTTTTTTTTTTTTTTTTGACTGGTACTGACTGCATCATCAGTCCATGTGAAGGACAGGCTGCTGCTCAGCTGGTCAAACGGAGACAAGCTCTCTTGTATCTCTCTTCTCACGCACTAACAGTGAAAATGTATTTTAGAGAAACTTGTAAGTTTTTCTGTACAGTTTTGATAATTTGCAGTATTTTATCGTGTCGTAACCATTGTGATATGAGCAGTATTAAACAGAGTTTCTGCAGAGATCTTTCCTACTGTTTATAATCCAGTTTTTGCTTAAAGATATAAGAGATATCCCAAATAAACCCACCTAAACCTAACTGTTACTAAAAATACTAAATATATTTATTATCTTACATTTGTAGACAGAACTTCCATTAAATGTTGGAAAAAGGGTAATGTCAGAATTTTGTATGACGTTTTAAAGTATTTATTTATTTATTGGAATTGAAGGTTTATTTTTTGGTAGTGTGGCCTTTTTTTGTTTATTTTGTTTATTTATTTTTTTGTTGGGTTTTGATTTACATTTCTAAAAGCGCATCGGCAGACAGTGATATCAGTTGTTATATCATCCAAGCAATACCCCAAACCTATTTATGAAACCATGAATCCCTGTATTTATGATACTGTAATTACACCATGCATTTAAATGTAGCACAGATTGAGTGGTTTTGGCAAAAAAAAAAAAAAAAAAAGATTTACTCCACGCAGACCTGTTTTCTTTTATATTAGGAGTCTCATCCTGTTTCTCTAAATGCTAAGAGGCGCCCATCCAAGACGCCCGCCTACCGCACAGATTCTAGGATGCTGATAAAAGGTCTCGTTTTTCTACTCACATCCTCACTGTCATCATCTCACTCCTTATCCCACCTCAGTCAGAGACACACTCGCTATCACTGGAAACTGTGCTGCCATTCTCATCTCTGGTTGGACCGGGAGAACAGTGTAATCCTCCTCCCTGCATCGTTTTTACCCATCATTCACTGTGATATGTAAATATGACTGTATGTGAGTCTGTGTGTGTGTGTGTTTGCGTTGCGAGTGTGTGTCCGTGTATGTCAAAGAGCAAAAGAGGTAGAGCGTGTTTATCTCTGTACAACATCTGAAAGCGTGTGCGCGTGTGTTTGTGTGTGTGCTGCAGGCTAATCCTTGACTATGTGTCAAGACTTGAATGAGTAACACTTATCTGTGGTGTTGGCTTGTACAGTGATATTGCATGTTTGTTATCAGTGAAGCTGGTTTCAATTAAAAAACGCCCATAAAAACATTGAGATGTGTTGCATGGATTTTTCCTTCATTACCCTCTACAGTCTTCTCTTCCTCTTCTCTCTCAGTGTCTCATATCAAGCAAAGGTTTTTTTTTTTTTACACAGCACCCTGTCAGATTATGCAAAGGGACTTCCTTTCAGCCATCAACAGTTTATTTTCTCTTTGTTGTTTTGGTCTTCCATATTCTCTAAATTCAACAATTCTCATTTTCAACTATTTCACCCTAACTTCACCTCTGAACAGAGAAGCAGAAAGACACGTCCATGGATTGGTGTTGCCATAATATATGAGGTTATTTCTCTTTCTTTCCTCTAAGCCACTTCCCTCTGAAACACTATAATGGGATATTGATCTAGCTCGGACAGAGAATGGAGCTTCTCTCTCAGAGAGAGATACCTCTGCCAACGGCCCAGTAAATAAAAGCTGGGGCCAGTCGAACTGCAGGGTGTCAGTGAGGATCAAACTGACGACTATAGAGTCATTGAGTTACTGTTAGAGTGAATAATATAATACATCCACATATTCATAGAACACCACATTTAACTGCTCCACTCACAAAGACTCAACGTCATGTTAAAAGGTGTAGGTAAATCAAAAATCTAACTATATGAAGGTTGGTGGTCTTGCTTTCAGCTCTGAGAAATGGTATAAATAGCTTCATTTTTCCCATGTTTTTTCAAACTTTATTATTATTTTAGACATTTTTCACACAGACTATTTGACACTTTACAGCAGGAAAAGCACATAATTAATATCATTAATTAATTAGCAAATTTAGGTCTGTATTTCAGTCTACATTCTTCAGTGACAAATTACTGTTAGGCTTTTTATGGCCAATTGTGGCATTCTTGAGCCAGTAAATATTTAACTATTACTGCTTTTGGGCAAAACGATTCAGTTCAATTAAAATAAAATGAAATAGTTTAGTATTTCTTCACTAATTTTATAGGCTATTTCTGGCAGTGTGGACAACTGTATAAAACACCATTTAGACCAATAAAGTATAATTAAACAGTTAAATGGATAAATAATATTATATAATAATAAGAGTGTTTTGGGGGTCGAGTAAAAAATTTCTTAGGTCAGTGGCACTGAAGGATTTTGGAGGTTTTAATAAAATCCTGGTTAAGGCCCTGGCTGCATTCACTTCAGATATAAGGTCAAGGGTCCTAGTGCAATGCATGCCGGTCCTCTGACACGGCTTTCCGGAAACAGAGTTATCATTAGTAACATTTGCTACACCTGTGCGTTTCCTGTCATGACAAGTCAGTAAGTCTGCTGTGAAAAATGTGGCGGACGCAGGATTTTAATCTTAACTATCGACGAAGAGCTTTATGACAGACGGTGAAATGTCCAAATATGTTTTTTTTTAAATAACCCTTCGATGTGTGATTGACAGGTCATCAGCGGAATTAGCCTGTCAGATTTGAGGAAATTGCTACTTAGTTGCAAACCTCTGCGTAATGTCAGCTGTGTCGAAGAACTGTTCGCCATAAAAATTTCCGAGGAACTTACTTCCAAATGAAGGATATATTTGTATCCAGCGCATATTTCGGCTACAACCGGAAACGAAACAAGCTGGACTACCTCCGGTGGGATTCTGAAGCTCAGCAACGGGTGAGTTTTTCTACATTAATTTTGAGCTGGCAGTGCCACTTTATTTGCTACTTTCGTTATTGTTGCCTTGGGTGAATGTGTAGGCAAACTTGCTGGCAGCTTGAGCAGCATGCTGAAGACCTTCCTCTTACTCTCTTTTCTAGTAGGAGAATACCCAACTTTCTGTCGCCAGTCGTTGTTCGATGATTTGGTGTGATTTAACATGAGCTGCGTCATTTCTCAGGCTCTGTTGTATTCGGGTTGAGGATGCTAGTTAAAGTTGCTGAAGCACGGTTTCTGGCTGTGAGTTTGCTCTGCTGCTCTATCGTTCAAGTATTGCCATGGCAACCCCAGCCACATGAGTTGGCTGATGTGTGGGGATTTGAGGTCATCTGCATTATTTTGTGGTCTGTAAATGTCTTTTTAATTAAATGGAAACGCAAGATAAAATTAGGCGATTTCTAATTGTTGTGGCTTTTGTGTAACTTGCATACTTTGTACAATTAACAAATGCGCAGTTTTAGATTTGTTAAGACAGCTAGACCTTTAGCAACATAGTTTTTACAGCTGTAACAGTAACCATCTGTTATCCTGCTTATTTTCTGGCCATGATGTTACTGATTTTAAGACATGATAGTGGACAAATGTGGGAGACAATCACTTGGATGATGATGGAGGATTGTGACATCCTCCATATTTCTGCAGAAGCTACCTCTATCACTCACATTAACACTACAACATCCTGTAAGTCACTGTTAGGATGAGTTGTAAGGTTAGCTGGGGGGAAATGCTGAAATACTGGTAAAAGTATAATTTCTTCAATACTTTTGATGAATAATTTAATAAATTTGTTTTCTTTACAAAATAATTAGACCTATAAATTATTGTGTGAGCTAATTGACTGATACTACATAACATTTTGCAGTTCTAAAATATTATCCCAATCTTATCAAATCTTATTTCTCAGCTCAAAATCTCTTCAATCTTGCAAATCAAACTCAGTCATTGAACTCACAACAAGAACAATGATATGGCTGCAGCTATTTTTTGTTATGTGTTTTATTTAGTGTTATTTCTCAAATAATCAACTGCATAAAACTTAACCAACCTAACCAAGAAATAGCTAATTCTAAAATTGGATAAACTCAAACCAGAGATTGATTGTTCAGCACTTTAACTTGAAAATTGACTAAAATGGTTAATTGATCATAAAAATAGTTGCTAGCTGATTAATTTTCTATCAACTAATTGATTAGTTGACTTATTGTGTCAGCTCTACAGTTTTGAAGATACCACCAGAGCTTATCCCTGACTGTTCACCCTGACAGTGTTACAACCACTCCTGGCCTCTCATAATGTTGTGGTTGTTACAGATGTTGTAGGATTAATCTGTGCTTGGTCGGATTTTTGAAATGGCAGTTAGAGGTGGAGATCTGGAAAAGTTAGAATGGGTACCTCTGGTCTGGAGTTGACCTTTCATAAAGATCATTTCCAACAGTGAAGTGCCCCGGCTGAGTGAAAAACCAGATTAAGGGGCTGTGACTTTGATGTGTTGTGACTGGGATGATGTATGATGTCCACACTGCTGAAACAAATAGGTGTAGCTGACACAAATGCTCTGTTTATTTTCAATTAGATTTGTTCGTATTGCCGTTTCCTTCAAAGGCCCAGATTCAGACAACAAAATCAATACCTCATCCCTGTAGCTTCTCCTCTGACAGGTGTATCAGTCACCTTTTTCACTGTTTTTCATTTGAACTCTATAGTTAATTTGTTTCAAGCCAATATAGGAAAGAAACTGACATTTATTAGGTCGAAAGATTGAAGAGAATGTACTGTAGTAATTTGATAGATGATAGAAATAACTTGACAGAGGTATAGAGACGATTCCAGCAATTTATTTCAATGAACAGAAGAATACTGCACAAGATTGCATCGGCAGAGGTTTATGCATAGACTTTGTTTCTGAAAATATTATACACACATATTTTTTTAATTCAATAACCTCTGTACTTTCATAAACACACATATGGCATTCTGATAAATTCTTCACTATTTAGTACAGAATTTTTGTCAGATGTTTATGTATTTCTTTTTTTTTTCTTTGATATGTTCCATACATCAGTGTGGAGAAGAGATTTGTTGAAATCAAAGCAAAAACATTGCAACTCTTAATGACTCTGAATGCCACTGCACTGCACACACTACAAGACTTGTCCACTGTCAACACTATGGCAGCATTCAAAAATGAAATCCAAGGGGATTCTTGAACAAAAATATATTAAGGTCAGCAAATACAGAACCAACAATAGGTATCGAAATTATATAGCAGCAGTTTCAGAGAGAGAGAGAGAAAGAGAGGGTGAGGAGAGGATGACAGACTGTTGGCAAATGACAGCAGAAGCTCAGGCAATATCTGAAATTTCTCTCAAAGACAAGTTGGATAAAAATGGCTTAAGTGATAAAATAGGTCCCAGTGATATCATGAAAATAACAGGTAACCTGTAACTGTAACGTCAGAGTGGAAATGAATGTTTTATTTTCATTAAAATTCTTATCACTGTAATGCAGAATATGAATTCATGGCATTAAGATTCTGGTGGGTCGACCCTCCAACTACATCCATGCAAGGCCCCAAGCTGTCCCATTAACTTGTGTTTTAGTCGTGTGAAAGCTCCATTGGGCCTGCAGTACAGGCTACACACATTTCTCTGTCAGGGAATCAGTCCAGGGCAGGGCACTTTTCCTCCGTGGTGTTGGGCCTGGGACATTGAGGAGACAAGTCTTTTATCAGGTTAGCTTTGGAGAGAGCTGAGGGAGCTGTCGCCGTTGTGCTGCTGACTACATGTTCTTGTACATGGAGCGATCTCTGGGGAGCTGGGGCTGGTTGGCTGTCAGCTTCAGGTGGAAGTGGTAGACTGTGACTGTGATGACGATTATGAGGCCCAAAATGAGGCCCAGGATGAGGGGGAGGGTCTCCTCCAGGCGCTCCCGCTGGTCGGTGATACACTTGTAGGCTGCAGAGAGTGGAATAATGACCACAGTCAGCAAGATGAGGAAACTGAACATAACTGGCAGAATGCAGTGTACTAGCTTTTAGGGATGAGTGATAATTCAGTATGCTTTTGTAATGCCTTTAAGTGTATTTGCATTGTGATGATATAATATCATCATTTTACAAAACTCTATTTAACTGCCAGTCAATGCACTGTTCAAAAGTGACTTAATTATTTGTTATACTTTTTTTTAGATTTGTATTCCCCCCCAAAGTTAATATATAACATAATTGCTATAATGTATCATCCACAAGTCCACAGAGATGATAGATATAATGTAGATATAATATTTCAGGAATTAGTGTTTCTATAGATTCTCTTTTTCTACCATTTAAACATGCTTTGGGCAAATCCAAAGAATGCTATGGTATTAATCAGTATTAGAAAAGTATTATTACTATTGTGATATAATTTTCAGACATCACTCTGCTCTACTGTCATTGTTATCTTCAGTAGAATTCAGTAATGAACCACATGCTCATCATTTGGCCTCCTACAGACTAGTCACGCATCAGTATAGAATGTTAGAGGCATGTGTGCGTGCATGCAGTGTGTTGCATGTCTGTGTGCAATCTGTGAGTGGATAATGGAGTTACTGTCCATGTGTGTCTGTTCCTGAGGTTTCTATTTGCGAAATGACAAACTTCAGACAGATGTTTCCTCTCTCTCCTCTCCCTCTTTTCATCTTTTGTGCTCGCATGCATGTATGTTAATATGCACACACATTTTCATATGTGTGTGTGTGTGTGTGTGTGTGTGTGTGTGTGTGTGTGTGTGTGTGTGTAAGGAGTACACCAAAACAACAACTGTCTGTACTAGCTGTACAGTATATGTATGTGGCTCCAAGTTGAAGGTGTTTCTCATTGTGGACAGCAGCAGTAATGCACACTAGGAGGAAGGCAGTGAAGCATAGCACAGCCTAGTTTACAGCAGCTCAGAGCAAATGATTCTTCCAAGGTGATTGGCTACAGAGGACAGCCAGGTTCATTGAGTATGTCTATAAAAGCTGCATTGAGGGCAAGGATATGACTGCACTCATAAAGTCCTAATGACCCCCAACCCTCTCCTCCTCTTTCTCTCTCTCTTTGCGTCCCTTTTGTCTCTCTTGCATCCCCACCCCCTCTTTTCTCTCTCGTTACCCTCTCTGCAGCTCAAAGTAGTACTCATACTGCAGCAATACCCCCCCAGAGCTGTGACTGTGTGTGTGTGTGTGTGTGTGTGCGTGCCTCCGTGAGATGTCAGGCTGTAACACCCTCACCCCAGGATTTCTCATCATCACCATCTTTGTTTTTCATGATGTGTGACTAGAAAACATTGGCAGTGTGTGGCAGAGGTTGACTTGCTCTCTCAATAAGGTACCATGGGTATGTTGTTCTTACGTTCACTGAACATGAAGTCAGAGGCGATGTCGAAGGGCTGGATCTGGATGTCGTACATGGAGACAGTGATGCCTTTCTGGTGGTCACTAGAGATGAGGGTGAGGGTCTGCTGTGCTGTGCACACATAGGAGCGCCCGGCGGGGGTCACCAGGGCCGACAGGCGGTGGGTGCTGGCTGTGTGTTTCCAGCTGGAAAGAAAAATGAAATTAGTGAATATGAAATAAGCAGGAAGATGTGACTAAGCTCAAAGTGTGTGTGTGTGTGTGTGTGTGTGTGTGTGTGTGATCCATTCATTTTACGGAGGCTTATGTGAAAATGAGATTCTATTTAATAGTTTTTGATGATTTGATTGATATTTTAGGATAATTTAGGAGGATCCAGTGCAACCAAAAGCAGTATAAACAATAAAACAGGTGAAAAAATCCTTCAGAATAAAATAGAATAAGATTAAATTAAGTAAGATAATTAAATAAAAACATATAAAAGACACCTAAAATGTTGCAAATTGACAAAAAAATGATGAAAACGTATTATTCATTCACCCGTCTTTTTCATATTACGAATGGCATACTACTACTACTGCTACAACTGATGATGATGATGATGAATGATAATAATAATAATAATAATAATAATAATAATAATAATAATTGTATTGTCAGCTGAAAGGCGCAGGATAAAAATCTGAAACCAATAATAATTTTGCTTAAAACTCAAAACTGAATAGTCTACGTGGGCGAAAATCGTGAATCCCTGCATGAGTCAACCCTCTAATTCCAGCTGAATGCTAATGTGAGATGAATGAGAGCTAGTTGCGATCAAAGCAGGCGGGATGGAAATGTGCTGAGTTGCTACTGTACACAGGCTCGACGGGAGACTC
Source organism: Lates calcarifer (assembly GCF_001640805.2). Classification (NCBI taxonomy): domain Eukaryota; kingdom Metazoa; phylum Chordata; class Actinopteri; family Centropomidae; genus Lates; species Lates calcarifer. Next base: position 15,875,529 of record NC_066839.1, read on the forward strand.
ACGGTTGTATGCGTTGATGAAATGCGATGTCTCCGAGGTGTCGTAGACGAACTGGACCTTGCTAATCTTCCACACCTCAATGCCCTTGTCACGGAACTCCTGCAAACACGCACGCACGCACACACATACAGAAGCGTCAAACCGGGCTTTTCCAGTGCATGGAGAGGCAGGCCACACGGCAGCCTGATAAGTCAAGCTAGACGTCCATTCACTGCTGAAACTTTTTTAAAAAATGCATAACATTCTTCTGATGAATGTAGTCATTCATTTCTACTAAAATATATACACATTATCTAGAAAAAATATAGATTAATCCGATAGTACGGTAGGTAATACCGTTTAATTCAAGGAAAAAGCCAGACTTTAACGAAAATTTGAAACATCAGACAGTACTTTGTCATTTCAAATTCCTCAATAAAAATCAAAGTGGCAGTACATTTGTGAAAAAGTACATTTTTGTGTTAAATGGCGATGTGTTGGCGTCTTGATATTTCCAGAGGATGGTTCCTTTTTTAAAGTTGCATATGATGATACAGTATAGACAGTATATCGGTTTCCTCTTCTCGCCCACCTTGGAGAAGTAGATGCGGAGAGTGTAGGCGTTGTTCTTCCAGGTTATGTGGATCTCTGACTCCGTGGTCCCACATTTCCCCTCGATTTCTGCACCACGGGGCAGAGTGAATGACGCCTGCTCGGTGATTAGCTGCAGAAAGATACAAGAAGCAGGTGGAGAAAGTCGACAGACAGAGACAGATTATGGACTGAAATGTCGCTGCAAGGAGTTTGTAGCATTTGACTCCCACTTTTACGCACCAAGTCATAGGACAATCAAATATCCAGAAGACATACCGGATTATTTGAGTAACTGGTTATTACAAACGGAGCGCATTACAATAGTTTTAATGACTGGTGTAAAAGTTTGATATTAAAAAATATTTCCCTTCTCTTGATGATGGGATTTAATGCGTCGACAGCATTTTACGCACGTCTGCACACAACAAAAACGGTTTCCAAAATCCAATTCTAATGTAAATAAAATACATTTCCTTTATTAACATGAGCAAAAACCGGCAATTAAAATAAATGTCAAAATATTTTGCATGCAACACGCGTTTTTCAGCGCTGAAACCACCGTTACGCACAACGGATAAACCTTTAGTGTCCGCAACACAAGGCAACATTTTCCGCAGCTTATATACTTGAATCAACCTCTGCCTTTCATTTTATAAAGCATCCACGTGTATTAAAATGCACGGGGGGATTCCTTACGTCTATCCCGTTGAGCGCGAGCACGTCATATGGCACGAGGAATTTCACGGCGAACTCCACCATCAGGCATGTCGTGCCATTCTCCCGGACCGCGAAGATGGCTTTGTCCGGGTTGTTGGAGAGACCAGACAGGTTCTCCCCCTCCTGCTCCGCCAGCACCACGGACAGCACCAGCACACCTGGGGACCAAACGGAACAGAACAGAATATTGAAAAGTTGGAGGTGGGGGGCGCTTTTGTCAAGGGGGTAACAGATGAGGGCTCACGCACACACTAAAACATGCAGAATCAGCAGAAGCAGCGGCGTGATAGGCTACTCTGAGTTTAGCTCAAGGTCCCCCACATCTTCAGATCACTGCCATATCATCCCTGTTTCCTCACGGCAAAGTCAAAATCGGGTTAAAACACTGGAGACTGAAATCTGCAGTCTCAGGGGAGCAACAGCACGCCACTGGCTGCAGTCTAAACAACGTCAGGAAGTGATGAACCCCAACTCTGATCATGTCTGAACGACTTGTAGATTTATGTGACGACAAAATGAGAGGTGAAATATGCCAATTCATAGAAATATAACAACACACACGCGGTGCTCTGTCATGCTTTAACACAGTAGGTAGGCGCACACACACACACACACACACACACACACACACTGCAGTGAGGAGTCACGACAGCTGCGCACACACACACACAAACACACACTTACCACACACACTGAGCAGCAGAAGTCTGGCGCTCTCCGTGGTGCTGAAACCGAGTCGTCCCATCTCTATCAGCTTCCCCAGCGCTGAAAAAAGGGGGCTATCTGACTGGGCAGACTGTGCTGAACCCACGAAAAGAAAAGAGAGAAAGGAAGCCGGAGAGGGGAGGCGGGAGAGAAAGAAAGGCGGGGGGAAGAGAGCGAGAGGAGGGATGCCTCTACTCAGCGCCCAGAAGTCACGCTCAGATCATCGTGAATGCAGCAAAAATGTCTCCAGGTTGGACGTGAGATCCGGTTTGCGCTGCAGAAGCAGCCGGTACCGAGGAGTTCTGGCTGTCCACACCGACCTCCCTCTGCAAGGTTGACAGGTTTTAACCCAGTGACAGCTGCAGGACTGAGCTCCCTCTACACATTATTATAGTCAGGATAAATGGTCCGCCTTGAAAGAAAAAGTCCGTCAACTGAATTTGTCTCCTGTAAGGACGGACTCGGCATGCAGTCTCAGTTATTCCCGCAATGCTGTAGTCTCCATCTCTGTGGCAGCAGCTGTAGGATGGGCTGAAATGATGTATGTCTGGAGGGAAACGCCGACAACACCCCCTCCCTCCCTCTCTCAAACTCTACTTCTGCACGGTTGCAGCTGAGAGTGGGTGAGAATGAGGGCTGCAAAAATCCACTCAATCTCACGTAGACTTAAAATCCTTTTCATGTTATCATTCATAGGGCGAGATCTTACCACATTTACTCCCACGAACGAACTTGTCATGTTTGGTAGAGGGATGTTTGTTGCTGTGTCAAGATACTCAGAAACGTTTCAGAAGTTATGACACAAGTGAGTCTGGCACTGGAACCACTAGGGCGTACTTTTTCTGTTGCTTTAATAACGTAATTGAGACTAATTGCCCACACATAAAAGGCTCATTTAACATCAGACTAAACTTGGTGCTTATTGAGACGTTAAAGCCTGAATTGTCTCTTAATAATTTCTCTGCGGGACGCATGAACTCAGATATAAACTAAACCGACAAAACGACACGCAGAACGGCACATTGCCCTTTTAAAAAAATATACAGTAAATAGAGTGCACAATAATAGTCTCTGAGTGCCCCCCTTTCTCTTTCTCACACACACCCATCGAACACAGGACACCATGTTTATTCCAGATGGTGAGATTTTATTCACTGCAGCAACCATTAGAATCAGAAAAAAAGAAGAAAAAAAAGAAGCAAAATTAAAGATGGCAGTGCACCTAACAGAAATCCGAAAGATACAGAGACATATAGATTGCAACACAACACAAATAATGTTGAGTAATATCTATATGATTTATTTGTTATTGCACAACACCCCTCCACCTTCGGTACAACCCCCACGTTCTCTAAAGGGGGTGACAAACGCTGCTAAACATAGGCGCAACCATCTACATTGAAACTAGAAGTTCCACATTGCGCCTCACTCTGTAGCTGCAGTATCCAGCTGGCAGGTGCAGGCGTTTATGCACATAGTTTATGCAGATTTTGTAGCGATAACCGTTAATTTTCCAGTTGTAGTTAAAAGACTTCGGCTCCCTACATCCCTCAGTTGAAAGCGTCCGGGTGTAACACAGAAACTTTTGGAGGGCGGATGCATTGTCATCACTGCGCTATTCAGTGACGAGAACATGAGACATCGACGCTGTCTGGATGTTCTAATCCTCTATAGAGGCAGTTTTGAAGGTCAGTGAGAATCCGTAGACACACGTTTAGATGTGATTTTAGAAAAGTGGCATGATTGAACGGAACAGATCATCTCTTTCACGGAAACAGGTCTAAATGTAACCACACTGTCTTGAGATTAGCGGCGCATAAGTACAAACACGTTTTACGCACGGCGCTCTGCGGCTTTTAAGAGTTTGGCACTCTGAAATGAAAGTCAAACTCGCAATTGACGGAGCTGATGCTGTCGATGCTTGGTTTACTGCCAACTTGGGCATGTTTTATGCCCTGGGGAAAAGTTTCTGATCGCGGAATCCGTCCTGGAGTCAACACCGGGTCATCCTCCAACTCTTTAACGTCCTTCTTAAATTCCGGGGAGGTAAATCGACGTAAGAGCTTGTTGCTTAATACTGAGAAAGTCGTGGTTGAAGTGGCGGCGGCCGGTGCGGTTAACTGAGGAGGTTCGGCTTTGCAGGGGGAGGCTTCGCGCCTCCTCACGGTTCTGGATTTACGCAAAGGCACTAGTGTGCGCTCCGGAGGTGTGGGGCTGAGGACACTGGTTGGCAGACTACATCTTTTCTGATAATAGCTGTCATGAAATCTGGGCACACCGAAATCTGACATTTTTGACTTTTCTGTCCCTGATTCGCTCTCACTTTTGTTGGAGAGAATGGGAGTCAGTAAGATTCCCAGGGCAGAGGGCGCGCAGGGTTTGGCCATGTTTCTGCTGGGCCGAGGTGAGAGGAAAATAGACTTCTGAGCGTCACAGCTCTGTATGAGAGGGGGTAGGTGATCATCAGAGGTGGTCAGCCTTTCTCCGGTTTTATGATGCTTTGAGTTGGGAGAATGGTCGGAAGTTCGTGGAGGGGGTTTTGGGGTTAAGACTGCGGAGAAGTCCAGATCCTGTGGAGGCGAGTAAGAGCCGTCATTCTCTCTTTCAAACTCCTCTATAGAGTCCATCGATGGTAGCCTGCTCTGTTTTATCCGAGGCCTTGGCTGCCATGTGCACTTTTGAACCAATACACAATCTGCATGATTACATGTTTTGAGGACCTCAAGTTTGTTCACTAACTGTCCAACTTTACTGTCAACCTTGTCATTTTCATCACAGCCTCTCACACTAAGTCGCGACTGCGCGTTTCCCTGAGCGCCACCTTCAGACTCACGGCCCTTCTTGGAGTTGTTTGTGAGCGCAAAGATACACTCTGTGTGGCCGAGAAACTTTGCCACTTCAACAGCAGAGTTGCCAACTTTATTCTGCCTGTCTATCTGAAGACCCAGCCTCTTGAAAGCTCTCACCAAAAACTCGACAACGTGGGAGTGACCTGCTACTGCTGCGTACATCAGAGCAGTGTTCCCCCAGGAGTCCACTATCTCCGGGTCTGCGTTGTTTCGGACCAGGAGCTTCACAGCATCCAGGTAGCCTTTCTCACAGGCGTAACTGAGCGCGGTGCGCCCGTTGTCGCCTTGGCAGTTGACACTGGCTCCCCTCTGCAGCAGAAGCTCTAAAAACTTGCACCGAGTCTGGCTATGAGGCAGCAGGACAGATGAGATGAGAGGCGTCTGTGCGCCCTCGGTTTTGGAGTCCACTATTTCCCCGTCCAGCGCGTCCAGAACAAACCTTGCCAGGTGGACTTTGTCCTTGGACATTGCCTCCAAGAGGATCTTGGTGCCCGTTTGCTCGTCAGACTTCCCGGGAGCCTTGAGCATGATTTTGAAATAGCTCAGAAACGTATTAGAGAAATGTCATCTTCCTTTAAGTTGGAGCACGTTTGGAAACCTGTCCCCCAACGAGTGCTGACAAAACAAACACACAACCCCTGTTATATAGTGAAGGGGAAGCCACGGAGTTGCCGGGCAACGCAAACATAATTACCGCGCTTTGTTCGTCTTTCTAATGGAAATACTTTGCTTATAATGACAATAAAGAGCTTCAGCGCTGAAGCCGCCCGCGTTCAAGAGTGGATCTGGGATATGAATACACCCTGCACTTGTTGAATGTGATTAGATGGCAGTGGTCATTGTTTGGTAAATAAGTGCGTGGGTGGTGTGTGCGCGCGCGCGTTGCACGCTCCCGCCGTTGACAATAAATCTGGCCTACGGACAGTGTGACTCCACCTGAGACATTTTCAAAACACAATGATCAGATCTCAGAATGAAGAGTCTAATTAGAATAACGTTTTAATGAGTCAAAGAAAATAGATTTTCTTAGAAACATAACTTGTGGTGCACTTTATTTAAATATTCCTACCACCCTAAAATATCACTTAAAGAATAATCAATTCAAAAGGTTTATTTTATGGTTTCTGGCCAGATAAATAAATGGACAGTCAAACACTAAGGTGATGTTGGGACCCATGATTGCAAGAAAACACAAATGAGCCACATGGTTATGTCCCATTTTACACCTGGATTTATTGGTACACATACTATAAAACAGTATTAAAGGAGCTGGATAACAACAGTATTTTCATTGCTATAAGTTCAACAATACAATGTAAATACAAAAACACGCACAGAATGGTTTGTTGACAAGCTACAGTTCAAATAGAAAACAAAGAGGAGATACAGTAGAAACTGAGGAACTCAAATCGGTGACATCGCTCTGCAAAAATAATCTGCTTTTTAGACAAACTAGAGCCGAAGGTTACATGTAATCACACAACATAAACATTCAACTAGTGCAAAAAAGCCTCTAACAAACATAATTATCTTAAACTACACATTATATCTAATATATATAATATATATATTCATTTATTTATATATATATATATCTTCATATAAATAACCCCTTAATTTGGCATTTTTATCATTCATAAAATAATTTAAACGTCCTAACAGACACTGAGTGGCACATTTGAAAGCAATGGAATAAAATTTAAAAGCACTTTTTACTCGTTTATCTCTGCACTAGATATGTGGTGAGAGTTTTATACTGTGTTGTGTGGTGCAGTAAGGGCAGACTGGAAAACAGAAACAAAAACAAACAAGAAAACCCAGTGGTTGATAAATGTCCTTCCCCAGTTTCCAACAGACCCACTCTATCCCCAAGCCCTTGAATGACAGAACACAACTGGTCAAAAAGTAAAATTAACTACATACATTCCAGTATATACAAGAACATCCCGTCTACCCTTTAAGTGAATTACAGCAGAATAAAACAACAGGAAAAAAAAATCTTTAAAAAGGCCAAAATACCTAGTGGTTCTTTTATGCTGACGTTCTTGTGTGTTTTCATATCATAGTATGATGTTTGTCATTTTGGTTGTCTTTGTTAGTGTTAGGCCATGCAATGTCAATGCCTGGCATGATCATATGTGCACAATACTACAGTACCCACAGCATTACTTTATAATAGTACTTCTATGTCACATTTCTCCCTCTGCAGAGGCTTTTTGTCCAGCAGCATCACCTGTGTTAACAATGGTAGTGCTTCCTTAAACCTTCTGTAGTCTCACAAACTGCTACATTAAAGGGGAACCATTCTGGGACACAGAGGGATACAGGCCTTGTCTGAAATCCCCAGTGTAGATAGTGTGTGTGGCAGCCATGTCACAGGCTTTGTTACAGATCTGTAATAATTTTGTCTGATCTCCCCCGACCAAAGGCAAGGGGAAAGGTGAGGATTACTAGCTGAGGTTGCTAAGGTGCAGTTAAGAAGCTATTGAGGGAGCACTTCACTTCAACAATGCCTTAATGAGTAGGACACTGATGAGACGAGATGGTGCTGACTTGTGTCGACTAAAGTTTTTGTCTGATGGTGAAGGGTCACTCAATTAAAAGAATCTAATACAGCAGAATTAATGTGCTGCCAAGTATGGATTCATTTTGTTAGCAGTGTATTACAGCCTTGGCTTGACAGCTCTCTGAGTTTAAGTGCAAAACCCCTCAATGCAAAGAATCGTATTGTAATCATACTTAACCTTATACTTACTAGTTGATGTCCAGCTCATTATATCATCATAATTTCAACTGGGTGTTGTAACTAGTCTGATAATTCCTCAGTTTGTAGCTATAACTTGTTCTTCTTTTTTTTTTGCATAGTTTACATGACTTTGAGCCCCAAATTTAGAGTTTAGATTGTTGTATTAAAGAGTTTTGCAGCTTGTGGAAGTTGAGCATTGCATTAAAAAAAAAAAAAATTTAAGGACACAGCTATTACACCATCTCTTGGGTATCTCATAGTAATTACATTTGACAGATATCGGCTGTCATAATCAAAAGTGAACAGTATCCCCTTGTGATCCCTGTATAGTCTTCTTTCTCAACAATTAAGCATTTTTATAGTCAGCTGTAACATTGTTGAACAACAAAAAAGTCAATAATACATCTTTTGTGAAGTCAAACAGCTTGCATTGTAGGATTAAGTGACACTGGGGGTTTGCTTCTCCTTCATACAGTGTTTTTTTTTTTTTAAATACATTCTTACTGAAATACAGAAAACTAGTAGTTCTAGTAGTGCACTGCTACATTTTCCACATTGTTATGATGGCCTATTACATACAAAGTGCTCAGGACAGGACTAGTGTGTAGCGTACAGTGTTCTTCACAAAGTTTATTCATTTGTGCTGAAATGACAAATCTTATACATATTCTTCTCCCCTCATCCACGCTGTTTCTGGAGTGGTTAATCGGGTACCGATTTAAAAAAAAAAAAAAAAACAAAAAAACAAACAAAAAAACAAATGAGTCAAAAAGGGAACGGATGTCCATTTCATCCGACCCGTGAGTGAATGTGTTTGTGTGTGTGTGTGTCCACCATTAGCTGCAGCTGTGTTGCCAGTAGATTGCAGAGAACAGTGAGGGTGATAGAAAATTTAGATCTACATACAGTGGAGGAGGGGATGCGTCTGACTGTCACGTCATCTCCGAGGTAACATTTCCTTACTCGATAAGTGGTTAAACCCTCTGTCAAAAAGTGATAAGCACCAATGGCTCAGTGGTATAAAGTTAGTGGGTGGGGTAAGAGTGTAGAAGACAGGGAGTACAGGTGAATGAACAGAAGAAAAAAATGGTGAGGAGGTCTACTGTGTGTTTGTGTGTGAACTTGTCAGAAAAGTACAGAGACAGTGATGTGGGTAGGGTTTTTGTCTCTGGCTTATAGAGGGCTATCCATGGTGGAGTGTTTCTGCACCTGCGTGTGTGTATGTTTATTGAGTGTGTGTGTGTGTGTTTGTGTCTCAGTCTCAGTCGCTCACACCACCGTGGCAGGTCTGCGGTCCATCTCCTCCTCCAGCTTCACCATCTGCTGCATGTCCTTGGCCTTTGAAGGGACAAAAAACATGAACAAACACACAGATACAGAAACTAGACTTCACACAATTTAACACTATTTGTTACCATTGTTGACGTCTGAAAGTTTGATCTGAATTTAAGTTCTGAATGTTATATTGTTGGGTGACTATTATGGCATACTTTTGCAGCTAATATAAACCACATGCGTAAGAGTGACATGTAATAGCTGCCACAAAAAGTCTGCACTGAGACACTGTCACATATTATGAAAGCAAATGATTATGCGCTGGAGTGAAAGCACAGTGGAGCAGGTTGCGAGCTAGCTGTTTTTGCTTAGTAATAGCTGGTGAGTCATGGTGATAAATGACTCAAGCTGCTAGTTGGCACTGCTGACACCCTGAGAGCTGCAGACTAAAAATGTGGGAAAATGAATCACTTTTTCAAAAAAAAAAAAAATCTTGCAATCTATTCAAAGACAGCCCTGTCGTGTACTATTTTCCTGCTTCACTCAGTGGTGACTCACTTCAAGACTGCTCACTACAGTAGTAATTTAAATGGCAGAGAAATACAGATTTTAACAGGCTCAGCAGAAACCTGCAGTGACAAAAAATAACATGACAGAGGTAGAAGGTTAAGAGATGGAAGGAAGCATGATTACCAAGTGATGCACTGACAAAGAGGTGATGCTGACAGAGATAGTATCAAAGGTGGAGTTGAGTGAGATGGAGATGCCTACCTTGAACCTGTTTGTTTGCATGGTGTGATTTCAAAAGCTGTGCCAGAAGAAGCAAATCATATTAAAAACAAATGAATATGTGCATACAGGTTAAATATGTACAGGTAATGGAGTGTGACAGATGGCAAAATAAAAGGCAGAGATGGAAACATGAGACCTTGATATACAAAGTGAACTATACTTTACTTTAGCTTCTAGTATTTGTAATGTACACTTTTAAGTGTGGGGGTTAGAGTGATATGGTTTACATACAGGACATTGTAAAATCAGGACAAACCTATGCTACTATAAGAAGAAAGTGCAACAGTAAGTTGCTACATAGACCGCATATTATTCTTTAATATGCACTTTGTGTTTATTCTTCTGGACCAGCATTGTTTCTCTTTGGAGTCTCTTAAGACAGTCCTGATGCCAGCTTTGTGGAACACTTCCTGCAAAACTAATTACACCACAAATGATACAGACTGCAGCCATTGTCTAGGGAAGAAATCAGCCAGAGAGCTGCAGTAGTACTGGGACGTGGGTCTAATAAATGTTGTGGTTATACAGTTCAGCAGTTCAGGTGAAGAACAGCTATCAAATAATGGTAAGTTGGGTGACAGGTCAGTTATCTTCAGTCATTTTCTTCTAAAATCTACAGTATATTGGTCAGTGAAATTCTCACTGGTATTGAGTGTTGTACCTGCTCATTGAACTTCTCCAGTTTCTCCAACTGTTCTCTCTGGTTTTTCTGTAGCTGCTCCATTTCCTTCTGATGCTTCATAGCCAGCTGCAGACACAACACAGGCAAAGGCAATAAATTATGTCCATTCAGGCACTGTTTAGCTCTATAAATTGGGTAATACAAAGTATGATCACCAAAAACTTCAACCCAGCTTCAACAACATTGCTTAACCTGTAGTTTTTTTTTTGTTTGTTTGTTTTGTTTTTTTGTTTACTGCCAACCCAAGCAACCCAGGTCTGCACTCTATCACAAGTTTATTAGTCAACAAAATGAAAAAAGATATAATTTTTGTTACTGTGTTCAGTCATGCTTTGATTTCTAGACCACTGCAATTAAGAAAGCAAAATATCTTAATACTGTTAATATTCAATATGTTAATAAACAAAAAACAAAGGTGATATTTAGAGATTTTCTGTTAAGGTGAAAATGTACTATCTTCGAGATCTCTAGACCAGACATATTTTTCTTTAGAAGATGAGAATGTTTTATTGTATTTATAGGGCAAAATTGAATTACTTAAGTACCAACACACATCCAAACATTTGTATGCTGGTAATGTGTTACAGTGTACTAAAAAAGGAGAATCCCTGGTGTAATTTAAGCTAAATATTGAAAAGTCAATTGTAGTAAACAACTCACCCTCTTCCTTTCATCCTAGAAACTTCTTGGTGTTGCTGCTGTTTAACTCTCGCACTCTCCTAAACAACAAAAAGACAACAAGACTATGTTGTTAAAAGTACCAATGCAACTGTTACTACATTACAATGACCATTCAACAGAAAACATACTAGAAAATGACAACATAATAACAGATAGATACAGTATACTGTATATGTGACTCACCTCTCTCTCTCAGCCTTGTTTTTGATGGTCTTGTCCTGGCTGATGGCTTTACTGTTTTCCATGGACATCTTGGCCTGGTTGGCGCGCATCTCTTTGCTTTGCCTAAAATTGTGGAAAAGGAAACCACATTTACTGCAAGGAAACTTGATTGCAATCAACATTTACAACGAAAATACAACTTCTAGCTGTAAGTAACAGCCAAGCAACTGAAGCTTCAGTTTAGCAGTGAAATCACAGGGCTACTGCCCTTCTAGGTCTGATCACACACAGTGAATGGATGTTTATGCATGCATGTGTGTGTGAGCCTCTCACCGTTCATGGATGAGTTTGAGCTGCATGGTCTGCTGCTCCTGGACAGTGGCCAGGAGTTTCTTGAGGTGTTCACACTGCTGTGTGACGTGGCTGTCTTTCATCTCCTGCTCCTCATTGCCGTGACTGCTGCTCAGCTCTGACCATTCTTTAGTGTGCTGTGCTGTGATGTCCTTTACCTGCACGCACACACACACACACACACACACACACACACAGTTACAGTCATCCTCGTAGCAAATAACTGCAGGGAGAATGTTAGTTTTGGGATAGGAAGCGCAGTGCAGTCTCACCTTGGCTTTGTGATCAGTGACTAGTGTTTGTATTTTATCTTCTGTCTCCTTCTTCAGCTCTTGGCAATTGTTTTCCCTGTAAGGAAAGAAAATAGACAGTGACAGTTACCAATTACAAATACCATGCAAGTGAAATTTACTCTTAAAGTATTAATACTGAAGTATTTTCATCCCAAAAGAAGGACATCAGTTGGACAGTTCAGGTTTTTAAGAGACCGGTATTATTGATCATAATTTACATGCCCTTCCAGTTAGCCAAAAGCTTGTGCATTTAAGTTGTGTCGTTATAGTTTTCTGTCTGACATTGCGCTTTAAACACAATTGACACTGTTTGACTCAATCACTGAAGATGGAAACCAAGATTAGCAGGCTGGTAATCCTGGAGCAAATGTGGGGCAATACAGTGCCATAATGTTACTGCACTGTGCTCTTACTGCGCCTTTTCCCCCCTAACCTTTTTTTTTTTGCACACAATGCTGTTCCCCCCCCCCCCCCCCACTTACCCGCGTTTCTTGATGGCTTTCTCCAGTAGTTTCTCCAGGGTGATCTTCTCCTTATCATGCAGAGACACCATCTTTTCCACCTGAGTACAGTGGGCTTTCTGCATTATATTTTGATCCTATTGAAACAAGACAACATGTATCACTTAAGTATTTATTTATACTGTGGAGGTGCAGTTTAAATCTGCATCAACACTGTATCAACCTGTATTGAGCTCTTCCTTGAGCAGACATGAGAATAAAGCCTAAAATAGATTCTGAAATCCTAACAAAACAAGCAGCTACAATACATAACAGTGATTATTATTTTAAAAACATTCATAAGTTGTTGTCTACATTGAGTAATGAGCCAGCATCATCTTTATTCAGTCAACAGATGGGTCTGGATGGTAATATTATACATGTATTACACAGTAGGACTTAATACTGTGATAATTAATCAGCTGCAATGAATGAGCCAGCACCCACCGTTGTCTCTATGGTGAGCTGTGGTCAAAGGGAACACAACTTTAGCAAGTCTAATTTCTTCTAAAACATTAATTATATGGCTACATCTATGTGTGTTTGTAATGGACAGATTGTGTGTTTCTCTTTGTGTGTGTGTGTGTGCATAAGTGAATACAGAGATGAAGCAATGGTCAGTAGAAGATGAAAGGAAGAACCGCCTCCCTGGCTCTGTTTCTGTCCCTCTGAGCATCAATAACTTGCCAGAATAGGCAGGAGCCTCTTTGCATTATCAACAGACAGGTCTGCATTACATCAATCACCTACCTTCAAGTGTTTCTTCTTTAAAGCGCTGAGCTCCTTCTGTTGCTTTTTAATCAATTTAAGGTACGTCTGTGGTGGGAGAGAAACATTTTTCGTTAGCTTGCACAGGCCATGTAGAGAAGAGCCTGTGAACATACCAGACTGGGGAAACATAATGGCTGGGTATAGACATTTTCTGGTAGCATGTATATGGTAGTTACTTCTATTGAAGTATTTAATCAGGTTATTTTGAGTTGAATATTGGTAGAAAGGGGTAATTATAGTAGTTATAGTTTTACCAAGAGATAGTGGAAAAATAGCTGGCACCTTTTAGTACAATCAAATATTACTCTATTATTACCTCTGCATATTTGCTTATTCCTCCACATTTAGTACATCTCTACAGAGTCAACTGCAGAAGCCATGTCACTGAGTTAAGAGTCAGGAGTTGGGATACCAACCTTCATTTGTTTTAAGTCCTCAATGCTGACATTAGGCACAAGTGCAGTATCTGTTACAGCAGAGGTAAAGGAAATTAAAATCTGCATCTACACAGTGTATATATGTATATGTTAATATGCATGTTTTTGAGTCAGTATATACCTTTCTTGGTTTCTGCTGTGTTATTCTGGGAAGCATTGGAGGTCTGGGCCATGTCTGAGCTGGCCTGTGGTGTCACACTGGCCTTCACAGTGTCTCCTTTACCTTTTCCTTTCTTGTCATTCTTTGAGCTTCCACTGGGAACGTCTGCGATGTCGTTCTACAACAGGGAGGGGATAGATTTAAGTGGAAAGTGATTATGTTATTGTATCATGGTTGCAGTACTCCTGTAGCCTAGGTTTCTGTCAATCAGAAATAATTCTACAAAATACTATGGAGATCAGCCTCTTCATTAACTCAGTCTGAAGCTTCATGGTGTGTGTGTGCATTTGTGTTGGTTGCATACCGTGTCAATCCCAAGCGCCTTCATCTGATCAGCTCTCTTCTCTGCTATGGTCAAGAACTTCTTTGGGTCCGATAGAGCATCCACAATTGCTGAAACAAACCAAATAATTATTTAGTGTAGTTTAGGGAGAAGAGAAGTTTAATTGATAAACCTCATGGATTGTGTTTTTCTAAGTGTATTCTCAGCAAATGTCCAAATATCCCTCATGACACAAACTATTTTAAAATGTTATTTAGCAATAAGAAAGGCAGTGTACAAATGTGTTAGATTAAAGCTTTCTCCTGCTCCAGAGAGACACACAATCTACCTCTGCCTCATTATGCTGAGAAAGTATACTGGTCAAGACCAGGCTAGGATGTTACTTTGTTCAAATAACACTGCCTCTTAAGAAAAGGATTCTATTTTGAACTCCTAGTACAATGCTGCAGGTCTGACAGTGAAGTGATTCTGGCAGAAAGCTAATGGTTACAGTAATGGTTCCTCAGTGCAAGCCCTTGGCTTTATTTAATGACAACTGCAATTGTCTTGCTCATTTGTATGCCTCTGCCTGTTTTAAACTGTCTCACTGCAGATTCACTGTCATCATCATCATGCCATTACTCTGAATGCTTAAAGCAGACCAATGCAAAGAGTAAGTAAGCAGGGAAGAGAGCTTCATTGCTCTCCTTTTTTCTGTCCTCTCCCTACAGAAGTCACTTTCTTATTAGACATGAATAAACTGAGGCAGCAAAACAAAGAATGTCAGTGTGAAACAAACTTGTAATTCTGCATTTACACACTGAAGAACATAAAGCAATAGACAGAGTTTTGTAATTAATGTGTGTGTGTGTGTGTGTGTTTCTATTCCCCTCACCTCCGAAGCCGTCGGGCACGTAGGTCTTGAGGATGATTTGGCAGAAGATGGTGGGCAACGACAGGGGTTTGTTGCCCTCGTTCCTCAAAGAGATGTGACGGTAGCCAGCCTGCAGGCCGTCCAGAGGCAGGATGCGCTGGCCAATCAGCTTGTTGTTGTCGTCGTAGACTGCGATGCGCAGTACTGCCAGATCCGGTAAGATCACCTAGGAGGGGGAGGGGGGTGGGTGGTGAAAGGAAATAGGAGGGAGGGTGAGAGAGAAGGAACCAGAATTTCCCAAAAAAAAAAAAAAAAAAAAACAAACAAACAAAAAAGAAAAGATGGGGTGAGGAACAGGGGGAGCAAACGGGTGTGAGGACAAAAAGTGTGACGGAAAATAAAAGTCACAATCAGAAGTTGGTCCCTGTGGAACTCATTCTGGTGTGAAAATAGGTAAGCTACAAACTATTTTGCAGCCATTGCAGTAAAATGGGCTGTCTTTTAAGCCAAATTGAGACAGCATCATTAAAGGCGAAGGTCAAGGATGAAACTGCAGGGGGACACTATCAGGGGACGGTCACAGTGTGATACAGGCAAAAGGTGTGATAGCAGAACAACACACAGCATATCTGGGACTGACAAGGCCATCTCCACAGCTAGTACATATCCACGGAGTGGAGTCTATCTTGTATGTATGTGTGTGTATGTCACTTGTGTCTGTGTGTGCACCCTTGGGAAAAAAAAAAAAGAGTGGGAGCGAGAGTCTTAACTGGCCTTGTGTGTGGAGATAAGTGAACGGCGAGAGGAGGATGATTAATACCTAGACGAGGGGGAAGGTAAGAGATAAGTCCGAAAAATACTCACTGGAGATGAATGGGTGGAAGCGCTGCTTGTGCGTATGCTTACGCAAATGTAGCCTCGCTGATGTGCAGTGTGTGAGTGCTGCTGGTGTGTATTGTTTGCTCTGAGTCATCTTGACATCGCTGTGTATGCATGCATGCAAAAGGTGTGGCAGTATTTCAGGGCATTTGTGTCTGTGTGAGTAGATGTGAGAAACGAGTCTTGCCAGCAGCTCTGCTCATGATGCCCCTCTTCGATAGCACTGTGTAAGTTTGTGTGTGTGTGTGTGTGTGTGTGTGTGTGTGTGTGTGTGAGTGAGTGAGAGCAGAGCAGCACTGCGGCAGGCTGTGATTGATGGTGTGTGTTAGGAAGCTGGAGTCACAGTCATGGCTGAGAGACTCCTCATTCTGCTGAGAGCAGCACTATTGCGTGCACACACGCACACACACTCTTTCTCTTTTTCATTCCCTCCATCTCCCATCTCTCTCCCTCTCTTTCACTTCTAATTGTTTCTGTGTTTCTCTTGCTTTCTTCAAGCTGTCCTTTGTTTTTCCTCCTTTCCTCCCCTGTGGGTTAAAATACTTATATGCCTTGTTCTTCCTTCTCTTGTCCCACTCTCTTTTAGTTTGTGATACTCTTGCAAATAACCACAATCATTCTCCCAAATCACTCTCTGAGTTTTCTTCCTCTGTGGAATAGTCATTTCTAGATTTTTAACCACTATTACATTACTTTCTTCTTTTTCTTCCCCTCTACCTCTCTTCTCTTTAATTGTGCCTTAATCTTTTCCCCCCTTTCTTTTCCCGAATCATTAACATTTGTTTTAACTCACTGTATCCATCATCTTCACCTCTAGCCCCTCCCCTGACTCACCCAACCCCTCTCCTGCCCTTCTCACTACCTTTCTAAAGACGAAGGGCTCCTCGTTGTACGCAGGGTTCAGTCCATTGTTCATCACCATTCGTGTGCGAAACTCCTTTCGGATGGTGTCCGTCGGCAGCCCGTACATGTCAACTTCAACGTATGTGCCGATTTTCTTGTCTGACAGGAACTGTCCAGAGAACACCTGAGGTAAAAAGAGAAGCATCAATATTGATATGCAAAGGTTTCCATTTCACAGGAATATTTAAAAAGTAATTATTCATTATTCATTATTCATTATTGGACCTTGATTCGTGACACAAACACCATCTGCATCTTTGGAGTACCCAAAATTGAAATGTAGTATAATATTAATAATGTAATGATAATGGTCTCCATGTGTGTAATAAGACAAACTATGCCTTGTATAAATATGACAGTACATCTACCTTCATGAATAAGTTTTTATTAAACTACTGTGTTTTTTATTTTTTTCATAGGATTTAACTGTTTTTGTAATGGCTGACCTGTACACTGCAGGTTGCAGCAATGACACCATCCACTGGGGTCTCTGAGAAAGGGTCAAACATCCTGTCTGACCGCCGCATGAAGTCGGGCTTAAGCAGGTACCTAACACACACACACACACACACATATATACATACATACATACAGACACGTAGGAGATGAGTGGAGGAAAGTGCTCACACAGCAGAATCAATCTACCTTAAGATCAAATAAGGTAACACTGATGTTCTGATGTAAAATCTGGTCCTAAAATTAAAATACTGTTTCTAAAAACATTTTTAGTTTCCTGATGCTCTCTAATGATTTATAAGGAATAAGAAGGCACTGAGACCTCTGTGTGTTAACCGGGGGCCCATCAGAGTGACATTAGTAATGATGGGTGTCTGCAAAAGCCCTGATCTCCCCACATATGAGATTTACAGCATTAGCAGTTAAATCTCTGCCCTCAGGGACAGTATTAGAGCTGAGGGACGAAGACAATGATGGGGAAAGGAGGAGATAGATGACTGCGGAGAGCCTCACAGGCAAGTGAAGAGAAGCTCGCTTCTCCAAAGCACTCATTGGCTCTCAGGGTAGACAGTAGCTACAGTCGCCGCTGGCAACCAGTAATGAGATGTGACAAGCTTTAATTGATGAGTTTCAGAGAGGGGCGGAGAAGGGAGGGACGGGACGGATGGAAATGAGCTCAGGACAGGAAAGAGGAGCTTTTCTCACCCGCAGGAGCCGTTGTACTCAAACTTGCCCTGGTTCAACTGCATGGCCAAGTCTGAGAGAGAGAGAGAGAGAAAGAGAGAGAGAGAAACAAACAGAGGATGAGAACTCACACATATAGACATCAGGTTCTCACATCACACAAACATCAGATCTGAAACAAAACAGTTCATTCATTTGCATTTGTTTCTACTGAGCTTTTTCTTGGCAGAATGAAAGAGAGGCATTTTCCATTTCCCCTGACATCTGTTTTTCTTCCCTCTAACCATTTATCCCCCCATCACAGAAGCTCCACCTCTTGTGTGACACCCCCCCCCCCCCCGCCCGAACTTTGCACATGCTCTGCTCCCAGCAAGCCATATGGTCTGACCCCTCTCGCCTCTGGCCATAGGGCAGCAGCTGTTTTACAACAGGCATCACTCACTGTATAGGTGTGTATGTGGCAGTTTATGAAAATGTGTGTGTGTGTGTGTTTTTGAGAGAGCGTCTGAGTGAAAAACAGATGAGGTGGGTGGGTGGAGTAGGAGATGTGTGTGTATGTGTGCACATACTCAGGTGCATGCAGGCATAACCTGATGCTGCAAAATGACATGCAAACCACTTGCAGAGACTAAGAACTCACTGCGTCTCCACAGGCTTAGTGTGTATGCTTATGTAAGACAATGATTGGCCAGTGTCAGTGTGTGGTGAAGGATACATTTTTATGTAACAAATATGGTGAAAATGTCTGAGTTTGTTGTGGACATACTTGTCCATACCAGCATGGTTTCCCAAATTTCTGCACCCCTCATTTGCCTCTGACAGTATCAACAATATTGACTCGAGTCAGTTTACCCAACTCAGGCTGGATCACAGATCTTGAACATTTTTCATTAGAACTTTTTAAAAACCCAAGTAATTACAAATGAAATCTGTGGATTATCTAGGGTAGCTGGGACATTGTTTATGGAATGATATGGGTAGTTGGGTAGTGAGGGTTGTTGATTAGTGAGTCCATGTTCATCAAGACTACACATGGATACTGTAAGAAGCTTATGATGTGTGAATATGTGAGGTCAGAAGTTCAGTGCATGCTGCACTTTCTTAGATCAAAAGGTTGACTGAATGCTTGCATTTGTATATGCATGTGTGTTTATAGTACTGTATGTGGAACACTTCTATGTGTGTGTGTGTGTGTGTGTGTGTGTGTGTGTGTGTGTGTGTGTGTGTGTGTGAGGTCAGAGGTCCCATGTTGCGTGTTGTGGTACCTGGGGTCTGGAAGTTGAGTGAGACCATCTGGCAGCCTGCGTTCCAGAAGATCTGAGGCATGTAATTACTGGAGTCCACCCGGCCCCCTTTGGGGTAGATACGGCTCATCTGACGCTTGTTGTAGCTGCACTGACGCTCAGGAAAATTTTAAAAAAGAAAAAAAAAAAAGCGAGGGAGACCATGTGTGTTCCAGCACATGTGTGTATGGACTGGAGTGTGTGCATCAAACAGACTGCAGGACTATTTTTAGTGTGAACAGCTTGGGTCAAGCAGTCCCATTGGAGAGGAGAGGAGGGAGGAGAGAGAGAGAGAGAGAGAGAGAGAGAGAGAGGAGGCAAGTGCATGCGCACGCGTGTGTGTGTATGAGTGTCAGGCCAAGTCACACAGTCCAAAGGCACACCGGCCTCCAGAGGCCTCCAGTTCTTTTCCAGCAGCAGAGTGGAAACAAATATGGCTGAAAAACATCAGCTCTGACCCACCACTCCACTCTCATTTAGGTGACCTTATTAAGTTAACTCTGATTTTATGAGGAAGCTGCATAGGTGTGTTCAGGTGTGGAAAATTTAGATGTGCTCAGTGAATACTAGTGTAAATCTCAGTAGTGATGATCATTCCCTTGTTAATTAAAGCATTTTGTCTACTTTGCAGTATAGTAGGACATAGCAGCATTTTCAATTTAAGTCATCTTGAATTTTTCATTATGATGAAAGGATTTTGTGCAAATTAAACACATGACAGTTTGGTTACTCCTTACTATATTTTTCTAGCTTTCAAGGCTTTTTCTTTTTCAGATAAATGAAGTGCAACTGTCAATTTCACAACAGCTCAAAGGATACTTGACAAACTCTATGGCGTTAGTCTTCAGGTAACCCAGGCCCACAGACTCGTTAAAGGATGACATGTTGTGGTGGATGTTCCTCTCTGAGAGACAGAAAAAAGAATCAAGAGCAGTGAATTGAGCTGGATTTGTTTGGCATTAATATTTTGACCTGCAAAGAGAAAGCACTCTAGTAGTTTCAATCTTTTAACTTTAAAGAAGTTTGCTTTTGTAGAAGCAACTTAAAAAATTGCAAAATACATGACTAGTAAGTCAAAGCTCACCTTCTGCTACATCAAAACTCTGGAACTTGACAGGCTGTGCGTAGTTGACCATGGCTGAGAGATATGGGTGGATGTTAGTGGTGGCTCCTACGTAGGTGTACTGAGCTATCAGAGCCTCTTCAGAGTCTTCTGCCACATCCCCACCCTAAACAGGACAGGTTGACAAACACAAAATCTTATGTCTTAGCACAGACATGACATTTGTTTTTTTTATAAGTAGTGATTAGGTGTGTGTGTGTGTGTGTGTGTGTGTGTGTGTGTTTGTGAGAGAGAACAAGTGGGGGTAGATGTGTGCTTGCCTTCTTGTTATTGTCTTGGTCAGATGCTTCAGAGATATCTGTGGCATCTGTTGCTTCTGTGGCTTCTGAAATCTCTGTCACTTCATCATCAGGCACCTGGAAACACAGCAAAAATAAAAACCCATCAGAAACATCCAATCAGACGTTTCCCCTCATATCATCTCTGTGGTTCATTCACAGGTGATGTATCATTAATTCATAATAACATTATCATTGATCCACCACAATTTCCTACTTTATATGTATTATCTAGGGTGTTAGTCAGATACATGAGAAAATACATTGTCATTATAGCATAGCAGTATAGCATAGCTATATTAAATATATATATTTTTCAACTTAATACCAGTAGGTGTACCAAGTGGCTGCTTATAATCAGAGGCATCCACAGGTTTGCTTCACCGAGAACCTCCCAAGGCCACAAGCAAACAGTTATTAGTATGAGCTATGTGGACAATTCCTAAAAGCAACTTCAAACCACCTTCAGTTTGTATAATCTGTATACAGTCTCTACTCTAGATTAGTTTTAGTTGATAAATGTGTGGGATCTAATGTTGGGAAAGGGCCTGGTAAGGATATTTTGAGTTTTTATAATAATTAAACATTTCAGACAGTTTTTAATTCTAATTTTGTTACACTTTTCTTCTTTTTATTGCAGTGAGAACTTCAGAATTGGAGGCTTCTGGACACACAGTTGCAGGTAGAGATGCTCTTCTACTTTCCCATTGACTGACCTCAACTACAGTGTATACTTCTGAAGCCATTTCTAAATTGTATTTCCCACTAAGTCTAAGATACTGTACCCCTGGCAGTGTCAGACAGTTAATTTTCAGAGGACAGTTAATCATTGCAGTGCCAACCCACCTTCTTGATACTGTTGCTGCGTTCCTCTTCTTTCCTCGAGCTGACAGTGTTACTCTGAGAAACACTGTTGGCCTCTTTCTCACTGGTTGCCTCTGACAGACTGGGGGCCTCTGAATTCAAATCTTTATCCTCAGCCTCTTTTTCTCCTAAAGTCATACACACAGACACAAAGAAATTAATACTGGAGCACATATTTTCACCAATTATATTTTCATGAAAATCTTTTGTTTATTCTGTAAACACTGATGTAAATTAAAAGCCTTTAAAATGAGTGTTTGTCTGTTAAAGTGATTTTTTTTTGAAAGATCATTGATACGGTGTTGTGTTGCATATATGTGAACCTGAAACACCTTCTTCCTTATACCACTAGTCATTCAGGTATACAAGAAACTTGGTCAGGCATAACCTCTGGTCCATGATGAACCCAGTGTGTATTACAATTAGCCATTTCACATTTCTCACACAAACAGACTGACCATTCTCTGTGTCATCCTCATTCTCCTCTCCCATAATGATGGCAGGGGTGTTGGTCTCTCCTGCCTCCATGTGTTTCTTAAAGGCCTCTAGCTGCTCTGTATTACACACAAAGACAAATGTTACAACACAAGATAAGAGTAGAAACAAAGTCATAATGAACAGATTCAGTGGGATGAATTGTGTACGTACTCTGTTCCACTTCAGGTTTCAAGCGTTTGTTTTTGATTAGGATTTTACGTTTGAGGTCGTTTGGAGAGGGTAAAGGGCGGCCAGCTTCAATCTGGAAGAGAGAACACAATCATCTGTTTAAATTTGGCTCACCATCATCCTGTTGTAATAAAATCACTGTGGATCAAGAGCATGGTATTCACCGGATAGTTCTCCAGAGGCTGTTTGAGGAGGAGGTCGCCAAAGATCTCCTCACAGTATTTAGCCATCTTGTACTGCTGTGGTTTACTGGTGACAGACACACATGCAGAATAAACTGTGTTCATGTACTGTATACCTATGAAACCTTCCTGTAAATAACAACAAAGTCATTATACATTAACACCCTTGCTTATTACTGACGGCACATTTACCTGCAATGATTTTCGAAGGACAAAATAACAGGATACTCTGAAGTGACAAATGCCGTCTCCTTGATGGCTTGGATGACATCCTGTTGGGAGAGGAGGAAGAAGAGAGGAAAAGAAGAAACATAGGAAAGAAGAGCAAAATAAGGGTTTAAGGAGCAATGATAGATGCAATATCATGACTTCAACACTAGGGGGCAGGCACATATCATTAAGAGATCGTGAGGCAGCCGGAAACAGACTCCTGCAACTGTTAAAGTAAACAGCACAGCTATACTATACTGTATTGCTGTGTGTGTGCGTGTGTTCTCACCTTAAACAGGATGTCTGTGCACATAGCCTTGCCGTGAGTGATGATAGGCTCCTGGTCCTCTCCTTTCCCATCCCAGCAGTCCAGCTCCACACATCTGACAGGACAGTAAACACATAGAATTAATAACAGCCTGAGCATATCCACATACCATATCTATCTCTCTCTCTCTCTGTGTGTGTGTGTGTGTGTACACCTTCACATGTATCCACCATCTCCAGAAACCATGACACACTTGCATACCTGCATCCAGACAGTAGAACCTGACGGTACATCTCTACCGAGGACTTCCCTCCAAACTGTCGGCCTGTCAGGTAAGTGTTGTGGGAGGAGCTGATGAAGTAGTGGGCCAGTGGCTGGTCCATTTCCTGGTACAGCTCCAGCCGGTCCAAGAAAACTGGGGCATTTTCATCTGACATCAGGTACCGGCAGAAGCCATCACTGGACATGTGACCTGGGTAAGAGGACACAGGAGGATGTCTCTTTCATACTAGAATAATTAGTTGGTGGCTACAGCATCCTTACCCCCCGTTTTGTGTCAAAAGTCCATTGATAATTTAGGAGTAATTTAGGAGTAGCACTACCACCTAACTTTGTCAGTTTGTCAAGATAATAAGAACAATATGGCTGAAAGTAACTTAAGTATTTCAGCAGAGAACTTTGCCAATCATCTGGTGTGTCACACTGCAGCTTCAAAGTTACACAGGCAGGTGGCAGCACAGCCTAAAATTTCTCTCTGCGTCCTGTTTCTGTCCATGCATCCCTTTTACCTTTCTTCTTCAGCTCATCATCTCTCTCATATTTCTCGATGATCTGCATGGCTCTCTTAGGGTCGTAGAACGGGAACAGAATCTCATTTAACCTTGGGTCACGCTGGTTCTGTAGAGCAACACATGTGCGCGCACACAGTTATTTCCAAAGAAGAATTGGATCAAAGATTAAATACATTTTGCACTGACACACAGGACAGGGGTCAATTAATTAATTAATTAATTATGCGACACGGGACAAAGTACTAACAGCACTCATTTCAAGATTTGTCATTTCCTTATTTGGACTAATATACATTTTCTATATCTAGTTGTTCTCTATCATTATAGTGGCTTTTAATAGAAAGCACTTAAGTCTAAACTGAAACAAACACAATTTCAATGTAAGATATTCACAATAAACTGTGAGTCACACTAAAAGGTGCAGTGGTAAAGTGTTTGCTTAAAAGCAAAGGAAGACATGTTGGAGGGGTTTGATGCAGCTCTACATTAGCAAAACAACAGCATCAAAACATCATTATAACACCACTGCCCACTCGGTAAACCGGGGGAAATTACTCTAAGCTGTGGCTCCATTGGCGGGTCCAGAGCGTGATGCACAGGACTGGGCATGAAGCAGCACAGTGGATGGACTAAGCAGGTATTCAGCCCACAAGGAGCACGGCCACGGAGCACATACACAGACAGCAGGAAACAAGATGAGCCAAGCAGGAAGCAACAGGATGGAAACCTCTACCTTCCCGTTGCCATGGCAACACCAATCAGACACGGGGAGGCAAGCCGCGGTAGGGAGAAGATGGGGAATAAGAGGAGGGCGGGCATGCAGAGTAGGGCAGTTGGTTGAAGTTGCCCTTGCAGGCTGACTGGAAGTTAAATATTCTGTCCGTCTCATTAATGGAGTTTTAATGAGGCTCGGCTGATGCACAGTCCGGGCTGGAGGGGCAACTTCCACCCAGAGCGAGATGGGGGTAAAGCAGGGGAGTTGCAGAAAGGGGCACGGGCAAGCCAAATACACAGAGAAGTTAATGAATGATAAAGAGCTTACTTCATTCAGAAAGCTGACTAACTGGTCTACAGTTAAATAATCAGTTTTGTTCCCATTGCTGCAAAGGAATTAATTAGGAAAAAAAAAAAAAAAACAAGACGTTATGCTTCTTAAAATAGACACCCTGACAGTCATTCACAGTCAGTCAGTTAAAATTAGAAAGCAGTCTTTAAAGAGGATCATTCTTAAATGTTACACTTTTAGTAACAACATGTTAATCGTCTCTCTTTTTTAAATGTTGTCATTAGGTTGAACATAATTAATGTTGAACTGTGGAAGCAGGTTAGGCTGTCCAGACATAGTTAGTGCAGCAGGCGCAGAAACATTTGTCCTGATTATTTCCATCAGGATGCAGTAGCTCACACTTGGGGAATATTTTAACACTGGATATCATTGTTCTATTTAGGCACTGGGTAACATCGGTATAATGCAATGCAAAGGATATTACTGTAAGTTGTTTATTTAGAAGATTCATTATTTTTAGGTACGAAAATAAGTGAACATTACAGTTACACAAAACAATGCAGGCAGGTTAAAAAAAAAGGAGACTCACATTTTCTTGAAGAGTTCCTCTATGTCTGTGCGAGGACAGATCTTCTGTGTGAGTGCGTAGAAAATGTCAAAGGTGAAATCTGACGGTTCGATCTCGTCGTTCTGAGAAAAACAAACAAGTCCGCCAATTGTTAGCAACAGCTTCAACAGTCACAGATAGCAGAGACCCATCTGAACCCTACTGTGTACAGTCAGGGTTGTCTGACCTTTCCACTGGGAAGGCCCAGATCCTTCAGAGCCTGAAAAATCCCCTTCTCCGTCTTCCCTGATGCAAATGTGCGTGTAATGCTATAAAACAGAAGGAGAAAATGACAGAACAGCAACACGCAAGAGTAAAGATGAGTGGATTATACTAGAATGGAATGGATTCTGTCAGAAAGTGGCACAGCAGTTGACAAATATCCCATCAATGTACTCTCACCCTCTCACAGGAATCTTCCCATTCACGTTGGTCAGGAAGCACATTCTCATCCAACTAAATGAGAAAAGGAAATGGGCTGATTTCTCACCACAATTACATCGCGTACATTTAGAGAGGAAAAAAACTGCTTAAAACTGTTTAGAGCACGACTCAAAAAATAGAATTAAAGTAATTAAGACGTGTGGAAAGTGTGCAGCAAAATGCACTCACTGTTTCTTGAGGCAGGTCATTGGACAGACGTTGTTGGCCTTAAAGTTGTGAATCACTGACCTCAAACCCTCGATCCATTTCTGCAAACAAACAAGTGAAAGTATTCAGGACAGACAGACACACACACATGCACACACACCCTTATCCTCTGAAAACACACTGACCAACAGAAGCCCACAGACACACAGCAGCACAGAGGGTACCCAGAAGTGTGTACTGTGTTTAGAAGTGTGTGTCTTTGGGGAAATAAACAAGCAAATGAATTGCCTCTTAATTCACACGCATGGGCGAGTGTTTTGACAGGACAATCAGTAAACACATGCACGTACACACACATGAAAATATACACACAGTGATAAACACTGTGAGCTGTCTCAAGGCTACAAGCAGCAACAGTAAACAAATAGCCAGAGAGGGCCCTGTAGATTTACATGAATACACTGCTGACTGCATCGACACAATGGATGATCATCTGAGCAATTTTGACCCTCCTGGCCTCCTGTCTCTGAATGTCTCTGCTTCCAACTCTCCCTGTTTGCACTCTGTCTCTCCTCCACCTCCACAGCAAATTATTACTGACATCATTATAAAAACATTAAACAAGATAACAGGGTGCAGCAGGGGTAGTCTGTTTGGGCATGTGGTGTCTGTAAAGCCGTGTGTGTGTTTGTGTGAGTGTGTGTCTACTGATGTAAATAACTCATCTCCCAAGGTCTGTTACTTAGGGCCACCTGCATGCTGGGAGGTGCTGATGGTGTCACGGTGTGTTTGTATCTGTGTGTGTGCATGACAGAGAGAGAGAGAGAGAGAGAGAGAGAGAGAGAGAGAGAGAGACAGAGAGAGAAGGGGACAGAAATAGAAGGAATAAATGTGTTTTAAACTGTGGGGGATGAGGGCGTATACCTGGATCTGTGTGACTGTGTGTGTGTGTGTTTGTGCTGCAACTATCAAACGTCCCTGCCGAAGGCTGTTGCATGAATATCATTGGCAGCCCTGTGGCAGTGAGCTCTCCGGAGTGCAAACATCATTTATAACACCCATCACCAGAAAAACACCCTCTCATGGGAAGTGCCTAAAGACCAACACTGTGGTGCCCAATAAGACTTCTGTGCTGGCACCAAATACAGTTTGAAGCTGGTTGTGGTTTTGGATCCTGGGGACATTTTTCTGTCAGAAGTGACATCATATAATACAATACTTAAAATATTTTCATTAAGGCCAGCAGCATGCTGTGACTTTCAATCATTCTGTTTGTGTTAGTCACTGCCAGTGGGCGCTTTTTACTTTTCTCAGAGCTTAAACAATCGTCCTGGACTAACAACAAATGTGGATGATGAATTCTGTTCAACTTTACATAAATTCAGCCTTTATTTTCACCACAAACTCTTTGTATGTTATTTGTTCTGGATTGATTGAGCTATCTATCTGGCAGACAAGCTTCAGGCTGAGAAAAACTGTACTCAACTCGAAGTTGTCAAAGTTCATTTTCTTGCTTTGGCTTTGTGTCTTTCAATAACTGCTAAGCCTTTGGGCCAAAATAGATTTGTCACTAAAAAGATGATACAGTAGCTGATGTTTACTTTTCCTCTACAAGTTTCCTTTGCCTTAAAGCTTAAAGCCTA
This sequence comes from Lates calcarifer, assembly GCF_001640805.2. NCBI lineage: Eukaryota > Metazoa > Chordata > Actinopteri > Centropomidae > Lates > Lates calcarifer. The sequence continues at coordinate 15,902,793 of NC_066839.1, forward strand.
TAATCTAAACCAGTCTATCCTTCACCAGAAAGTCAAAGTACCATCCTTTGACTATTGACTGTACTTATTGTACAGTACTGGGTGACAAATTCCACAGTAACAATGAACATGGCCATTGTGGCTTATTTTCAGTCATTCCCTCATACACCATCCTGCTGCCATAAATACTCACTAGCATACCAAAATGGCTAATAATCTGCAGCTAAAAATAGTCCCCTACAAATAAGTAGTGTTTTATAAAAACTACAGTGCCCAGCTGCTTTAGGAAAAGCCTTTTACAAAATTAAGCCATACATGTGTGACTCATTTTAAAAGATTTAAGTCTTTAATAGGAACAAATAGGCTTGTAGAGTGCAACAGACAGGATATATAAGTTAGAAAGAATTGAGAGAACAAGCAACTGTTATTATTGGATTTAACCTTTTCTTTGAATTTTTTTTTTTTTTTTTTTTTTTTTGGATGACAGTGAGGAAAATATAGAATAATACCGTCCTTATTTTTAAAGAATGTCCCAACACAGGAGTTAATTCTCTTAGTGTAAATTGTTTTCATTATGTGATGTCATTCTTCAAATCCAGATCACTTCAAGTACGTAAAACTGGAATTTGATCCAAATATATAGTTGTATATTGTGAGCTGTACAAAGCATGTACAGTGTCTGAAAGTTTGCCAGCAGGGGTCAGCAATAATAATATCTGCTGATTATAACAGAGAGAGAGAGGAAGCAAGGGAGTGAGAGAGAGAGTGAGAGGAAGGGTTGTCATCTGTCTGAGCCCCAAAACAGAAAGGAAGAAATGAGTGAGAAAGGTGAGAGAGAGCGATAAAGAGAAAGGTGTTTCTCTGCTCAATCAGCCAGTCAGATTTCTCTCAGAGCTTTTTCCCTAGGTGAGTGGGAAGGAAATGAGAGAAAGAAAGAAAAAAAAAAAGAGAGGGGAGACTGAGAAACAAAAAGGATCAGAAAATAACAGCAAAAGCAGGAGTGCAGGAGGGAGGAGAGGAGATCGAGATTAGGTGAGACATGGTAAAATGAGTCATTCTGAGTGTGTCTATTTATCAGAATACACCAAGGTCAGTTCTGCCTTGTGTAGGAGTTGGCATATGAACCTGCCAATTTGCTTTGTTTCTGAATTAAATATTTGCTGTGTCGGGCTGTTCTTTTATTCTCCATACGTACTGTGGAAATATTGAATGAATTAGAGGGTACTCTAGGTGCCATGCAGAGTTTATGCTAGCTTTGTTTTCAGAACATTTGTTTTTAAGGACGTACATCTAAATGTTAGCCTCAACTGCATCTTGGGCCTTTGAGCAGTTCTGCTGAGGTTGTAGCATATTTTCATGAAGTGCCATATTAGTTAAGTCGGGGCTAACTGAGTTCATGTAGCCGCTGAAGGGGCTATGTTTAGATCTATCTGTGTGTGAAGCAGAAACACAGATGAACTTGTTTTAGAAGATAGAGTACATCTCAATGCTGTTTGGAGAAAGCTGCACGCACTGTGACTTTTGCATCGACATGAACAATCAAATTTAATCTCAACATCTGAACTACAGCATATCATTGTGCCATTTCACATCCTAAGTCACTGAGTGTAGAGAGCCAAAGCACTGAGCTGTGGAAATACTGTGAATGCATGTATTTACCCTGGCTGTGTCTGGGTTCTCTGCCACCATGAACATGAAGTTCAGGTTGACCAGGTCTGTGCCACTGCAGATGCAGATGATACAGCCCTCCAAGTCTGCCTCTGTCTTTCCAATGGCCTCAAATGATGACAAGATCTTTGGGTCCTGAGAAAGAAAAAAAAAAAAAAGAGTGTTTTAGTTGGCAAAGAGATGGCGTCAGAAAGAAATGCGGTGAGAGACACAGAGCAACTAGGAGAAAAAGCAAAAAGTGTTATGTTGTCCAGTTGTCCACGTGAACTCATGTTCACTGCAGTAAAAATAAGTAGAGTAAAGTAAAGTAAGTAAAATACTAAATCCAAAAGATATCATAGCTGCCGAAATTGATCCCAACAATGTGACAGATCATTGAAGAGATCCACTGAGTCCAGATTTAGATGTGTTCAGCAGTACTGGAAAGCAACACTTCAGACACCACTTAACTGAAGCAGGTTGGAGAAGGTTAGTGGAGGTGACTGTGAATGAGCCCCACGCTGTTGCAGAGAGGTGAGTAACACTGTAACTCACATACTGTAAATCAGAATGTTAAAAGGATGTTACCTTGTCAGTTCTACGTAAAACACCAGGTAGTTTGGTTTGTGTGTCTGCCTTTGGGAATCACAGCCCAGTGACACATAGGACAAGATGTTGTTGCTATTACAAGCTTTTTTGAGCTATACAAGGTATGGTTTTTGTTTATTGTACATATAGAGTTTTTTCTGAGAATACAAATCCTTTGACAATAAAACATGATTTGTTGTCTTTAATGTTTGGGTTTTAATGTAAAAGCCAGTACAGATAAACCAACAGGTTTCAGACTAGAAAACCAAAGACTTAACATAAACCATTTCATTGCTACCTGGCTAAAAGGAGCAATTTAATAACTAAAGTAGAAAAACACAAAGAACAAACTGATTTGAATTCTGATTAAGCACACATAATGAAGGTCAGGAAACAATATATAATTGAACAAGAGAAATCACACTGGGATATTAAAGTCTTTGTTACATCCAAAATGTTTGACATCATATTAACCCCATCCAGCAGGCTATTATTTTAAGAATAAATCTGCATGTGGGTCGTGCTTGATGTGAGCAGCTAATGATGTGAGACATCATGAAAATAAAACCAAACCTATTATTGGTTCAACTAGTGTCTTCAGTTGAAACTACATTATATTACAAATAAGAAAATAGGAATTAGTTACAACAATCTATTCTAATATTTATGCTTTATAAGACATTTTAAATGTCTATACATTCTCCTCAGAATAATCTACAGTTCTCGCCACAGTTCAGCCTGAAACGACTGCAAACTCCTGCTCAGTTTGTAAAACAGAAAATCCATGAAAACATTCTCTCACTGTTAAAAACACAGCACGACTCCTCCCTCTCATCTTTTCAATCAGATTTCAGTCTGCCACCATCGTCACCACGAAGATAATGTATTTTTGTTGTATGATTGAATTAGCAGCAACAGGCAACAGGCACTTCTGTTTTAAAACCCCAGCCGGCAATCATCCAACGCCATTCATCTTTGCTCGCTCATTGGATTATGTGAAACAGCTCTCAGAGCTCGGGTAACCACGTTAACCTCTGAGGAGAAGCCCTGCCATCGTCTGCTCTTAGTCTGCTACTTACACAACAGCAGGCAGCGTTTGAACAAACAGGAGGAGCGGCTATCAGCCTGCAGAATCTGTATACGTGCCCTTACACATGTACATATACACACGTCCACACGCAGGACAAAACAAGCAGACCTTCCTCGTGCTGTCAACATGACATACACAACCAGGTTATGTACACAGCACACAACAGTGTCTTCTGTCACGCCTCTGACTTTTAGTGGCTTAACAGGTTTGCATACTAATTAGAGGCAGGCATCCACATGGGTATTCCTGTAACAGCTTTCATAATTCATCTGGTTTACATGTTGCCAAATTCTACGATATCATGTGTCACTGTCACGGCTAACCTGCACAGATCAATATTTAATATACAGAGGAACCATACAGGTCTGTGGTTGTGTGTGTATCTGGCTTCATATCAGCTAAATAAATAACTGACTGGTTGCCAGCTGCACTGAGAATACAGACTCGTTCTGCTTGATGGTACGTTTTGGCTATTTCAGTTTCCTATTACACGATAAGGAAAAGTAATTCTGACAGAGACAGAACGTCTTATATCTGTGAGCTTTTGATCCCATAGACTGAACTCCTTAACCCTGTGGTTCTCTGACAGCCCATCATAATAGAGCTGGAAGCACAATTTTTCATTATTCCTCTCTGGGTCAAAAGCACAAGCCAGGGCTGTGAGGGGAAAAAAAAAAGTTTCAGAGACAACCTGAGGCCAAACCCAGCCAGGGGTGTATAAATATTGATGAGTTAAATATTTCATGTTTATGTTCTCCAAATGCCTCTGGTGAATCTGGTATTTGAGAGAGAAGCCTGGCAGTGAGAACTCAGCTGAGAGTCCCAGATCGATCAACAGAAAATGCTGCTGAGGCCACGGCTAATTAAAGCATGAATAACGTGCCTGACGTCGCAGTCTCCTCGGATTTTACCAGGACTGTCACCGTGGGAGACTGAATGCTGGGTGGGTGGTGGGCACAGAGAGAGAGAGAGAGACAGTGTGAATGTTGTGGAGGCAGAGGAGAGCAAGGAAATTGTTTTTCCTGAGGTCTCACCTTTGGGACGGCACCAACACGAATACTGTTGATGAGCGAACACTCGAGAACCTGGCCTTCCTGCAGGAGAGATGCACAGATACAAAGATAGAGGGAAAGACGGCAGAGGAAGACGGAGGGATGACAGCAGGTGTAGAGGGAGACAGAGAGGGATGGGGAGAAGATTAACAAAAAAAGACAGATGGCTCGCAATGTAGTTTGTGATTTTTGCCATTACTTCTAATACTCAGTATGTGGCAGCAACACCACAGCCTCTCTCAGCATCTGACAAGTTATTAACATGGGTCAATATCGCCACGTCTTTTTCATAATCAAGTTTTCAATGCCTAATATTTTGTGTATTAGTAATAGTGGTTATGACAACCATTGGTTCAATTTAAGTTTAAGTGTGATTCTCAGTGAGCCAACACTTATGGTGGACAATCCCCACCCACCTGTAACCCTACACAGAATCAACAGGTACATTCATTCATTCATCTACAGGGTAGATGAATAGTTGTTTAGTGTTTGGCTTTTTTAGTAGCCATTTCAAAAACAAGGCTGTCAGTACATAATGGTGTTGCAAACACTCACTGTACAAGCAACTCAACTTTGACAGAAAAATAAAAGCAGGCTAAAGTGAATGCTGACATGAGGGATAACTTGTCTTCTCTGAAAGTCTAAAGTTGAATGGCTCCCTGGAAGGTTGGAAATCAACTGAAAACTCTTTTGTAAGCTTTGGAAAATGTCAGCAGTTAGGAAGATGATTTGTAGTTAATTTCATTTTGGGGGGCCTTTATGGTCAGATGTTGTAGATTTATTTTATTCATGCAATATCCCACACATTTCTTCTATCATGCTACTGTGTTTATCCATTTGCTTTAACTATCAGGTTATTTGAGTTGTAAAATCACCAGTAGCTATTTATAAGGATAAGTCCTATTCAAATTCCCTTGTTACATACAACTTAACAAAGAACAACATAACAATCTGAATGTTAAACATGCTACAAGCCCTCTTCAATGAAGTTAAGTTACATGTTGTGGTACAGTGGTAGGATGTAGTTTACGGAGTGGCATGTTAGTATGTTACACCAGGAGATGACCCTGTTCTCTGTTGATTTCAAGATACTGTCTCCAGGGCATAACATATCCTGTTCAAGTTTTTTTCTTTGCATGACCTCCCTAGCAGACAAGAAAGTACACAAATGGTGACGATGTGGGAGGTCGTACCTTTCCCTCACTCTTCCAGGTGATGAAAAAGCCGTACTCGTCCACCCTCATCTGACAGTTGGGTTCAAAGATGTACGGGTCCTGCAGAGGGGAGAAAAGGTTTCTAATAAGAGAGGGGCCTTCATCAATCACAAGGTTTTATTTGACATTAAAGAGCCAACCTGTTTGACACACAGAAGTCTTATGCAACCAGATAAACATGTGTAGCTCCAATTCATTTTCTAAGATGTACCTGTCTGCCTAAGGACACATACACACACACACACACACACATACACAAAAACACACATGCAAAGCATACACAAATACATTTAGTATGTACACATACATGTTGTGAGCAGAGGAGCTGAAACCTAATGCTAAGGCAAACACAAAGTGAAATAAATGTGACTGCTGTGAATTGTTAAATGCAAACATCATCTGACTGGAACACAGTGCTGTGCAACAGAGGCAGGGGGCGAGATGCATATCTGTGTGTGTGTGTGTGCATGCATACGTGTCTGACAAGGATCCAAAAGTGTGCTGGCCCAGCTGCTACGATGCTACTCTACACACGTTACCATAGCTTTCCATCTATCAGCTGGTAAGAAAAACGCAGCAACCCCTATTCAGTTCATCAGGAGTGCTGGAGCAGAAAATCTACAAACATTGGCCTGCTTATCTTCCCCAAACATTTTTCACTCAATTCAATCAGCGACTGGAAACTGTGATTGTGCTGACGAATGACTGTGTCAGTGTGTGTGTGTTTTAATCTTGATCAAATCACACATCTGAGAAGGATAAAAAAAAAAAATAGGAGACAAAAATAGAATAGGAGATGGCTGCTGGGTCACTCCAACTCTAATATTGGAGTGTTAAAAAAAAGTAAGAGAACAGTGTGACACACTCGCACATGCACATGCACGTAATTTATTATTTCAGGATGTTGCTGCCATGAGATACACTGCTACAAATAGGACTAAGCTGGCTTGTTATTTGGCTGTTCTTCTTACTGTCCTATCCTGTCATCCAAGACCACCATAAAAACCAATAGAGCAATCCTGTTTCCATTTAGGAAATAGTGAGACTGCTATAAGTGCAGTTAAAAGCTTGACTCTCTTTTATCTGAATTAGGTATGACAGAGGCTTCAGTTGCACATTAGTGAAGCCAACTCTATGAAAGAGATGGTCCCAAATGAGTCCTGACTGTTACGAACATACAGCAGGCTACTGTTACAGTATCAGACAGCTTGTTCTAAAGCTAAAAGGTTTATGGGAACACTCAGTCCTTCCACACGCAAAGGAACAATTAGCTGAGGACCCAACCATCTCTTGGTGGGGGTGGACAGATAAAGACCCCTGGTTATGGTAGTCCAGCTCCTACTCAACATGTGTACATTCTTTTCCTAAGTGCCTGGGCAAGTTTAGGTCAGTGTGTGTGGATGTGTGTGTTGTCTGTTGTTCCTCTCTCTAATTTTGTTCCCTCCATTACAAAGATCTTTGAAACAGGAACGGAAAACACAAAACAACTGCACTATCTATTAACTGTGTTCAATGGGAGCTAAGCTAAGTAACGTAAACACAATGCACAAAAAACCCTTTGTTTATAACCACATGAATGACCATCAAGGGGATGTAAAACGCTCACACACATACAGACTGAGTCATTAACACACACTCATCCACACACATGGCCTCAAGTATTTCACAAGTGAGATCAACATGAGCCATTGGCTGGCTGATGAAAACACAGGAACTGCTGCACGTCATGCCACTGTGTCTCTTTGGACCAACTGCTGCTCAGCAGTGAATAAATTCAGTATTATTCATAATGCAAGGTAATTGATTTCAATCTCTACTTTCCTTATTTTGTTTTTTTTTAATCCATATTCTTATTTGTCTATATCCTAATTTAGATTTTTGTGTTCAATATAAGTTTATTTTTCATGTTTTTCATGTTCTCATGTTTTTTGTATTTCCACAGTGTAAGTTATGATAATGCAAGGGGAGAGTAAATACCCTAATGCTGCATGTATAATAGGCTTATGCTGCTTCACACTTCAAAGTATAACCATTTTCTAATATTGTTGTTAACAGCAAAAAAAAAAAAACAGCTATCTTCAGCAGGTAAGACTAGATCATTTTTTGCTGTGTTACCATCTTGTGTAGGACTTACACTAATATCTACAAGTATTATATAACATTTTGTCAAAAAGAAATTAGAATGAACAAACAACAGAAATAAGTGTGCCTTCATCACCTGTCTGTCAATATGTAGCCATTCAGTCCCCATGGAAACCAAACATCAGCCAGATCTTAATCTAAGTGACTGATTACCAGTGAGAAAATGAATGAAACACACGCAGAAGAAGCCCTCTGGCTTCTGACCGATCATTGAGGATCTCTTTGACCTCTGACCTCCCCACCTCGGGACTCATATTCATCTGACGTATCTCAGTCCAAGACAAAAACTCACTGACAGCCTACTGTACAGAGGTAAAGCTTAACAGAAAGAGGTCAGGGAAAACAAGGATACAGGTGAAACAAACAGGATGAAAAGAGACAAGTTGTTAGTCAGATAGAGTGAGAGACAAAAACCGAAAAAGACAAGGCAAGAAAAAGCCACTACCATCACAGGAACATTATTATAACAAAAGCACTATGGAACATGAAAATGCTCATCCAATCACTCCTTGACAGTTTGACATTTTGGACATTTTGGACATTTTGGAAAGTTATAAGACATGTAGTGTTGAGAGACTCCAGGTAGTGATGTGTAGACACAGGCACGCAGGCACACACACAAACACACATGCACATTACCTGTCTCTACCATCTGTCACTCAATGGGGTTTCAGTCAGTGGAGAATGTTTTGTGGCAAAAAAAAAAAAAAATCCATGCTGTTTAGTGTATTTGCCCGTGTGTGTGGGACCGATAAAGAGCATGTCTATGTCTGTGGGGGGGTGGACATAGTGTACGTCATTTCAATCGACACAGATGTCCCCTGCAGGCTTTGTATTTGCCAGGCAACTGAGCCGCAGCTATTCACTCGCTCACTCACTCACACACAAACAGATACAGAGAATGAAAATCATTTGTAAAATGGACACATTACTACTCAATATTGACAACATGAGCAACAGGTCAGAGGTTGATAAACAAAAACCCACTTTGTTAGTGAATCAGTCTTTCTCCCTTCAGATGTTCACTAGTTTAAGTTAACTGTAAACAAGACTTGACAATCATACAAGATATAACCATTATCAAAGACATTCTTGTCTTTACTCTTGATATAAGAGAAATAATATCAGCAATTAGTGTTGTTAAAAATATAATGATTCATTAATAATAAAATCCAGTGGTAAGGGGGTAGTGGTACATCCCTGCTGACATCATTAATTTTAACCTTTAAGGTGACTGGCACAGGTTGACCTTATTAACATTCAGGCCAGCCCTGACCCTGTCCTGTCTAAGCCTGGCTCATATTCACAGCAGCAACTCACTGAGGACTTTCTTCAGAGGCATGCCGGCCCAGTTTCACGGCTCACTTTGACATGGCAGTGGATTTGATGATGCTTTTCCCTACGCTCTTTCAAGTTTTCTTCTCTGCCTAAGAGGGATCCTCCTCCCCTCGCTGATGCCCATATAAACGGAGAGGACTGAGGGGATTTCCTGATGTGTGCGAGGGTGCCTGTACATCTGTGCGTTTGTGTGCGCGCGCGTGTGTGTGACACACTTTGCCTTTGCTCGGCAAATGTCCTAGCTAAGTGTCCTGATTAAGTTAGTCAGAGGAAATGTGGACAAAAGACAGGAAGATATACAAAGGGTCATTAACTGTGCATGCAGACACACACACAGAACAAATATTCTTTAATTATATTGGTACTGGCAATACACTTGCTTGTGATCACTGAGCCATGATTTATTCAGTTTTAAAAATCTTTTTTTCAAATAGCTTTTTAGTGCTTTATTCAAATTTTTACTTCAGTTTTTATCTTTTGGTGTTCATTATGTTGTTTTTGTGTTAGCAAATGACAAGTTATTATTAATGGCCCATGTAAAAACGAAGTACATGCTCGCTCACTGAGATCACACAGTGTGATGGTCAAGACGCTCGGTGAACGTGTAGCAGACAAGTAGTCGCCACAGCAAAGCATCTTAATGAGGCTGATCAATGAAGCCTGCCTTCAGCTAGAGCTACAACTATGACGTGTCAGGTTGTAAAGGAGACGCCTCTGCTCTGTTATATGTGTGTGTGTGTGTGTGTGTGTGTGTGTGAGTGTGCATGCTAATGTCTGACCCGGGGATGGTCATTAAGGTGAGGGATGATAATAGGACTAATAACCTCTGTCAGTATCAGCAGTGTTATTGACAAACACATACAGCTTGAAACACAGGCTAAGCATTCATGTGCTCATCAGGAATATTAAACAGAACTCTTGACTACATTAGAAAATGTCATTATAAGCTATAATGTATCACAAATCTGGCATAAATGGGTTACAAGGCTGTTCATCTCTACACTTGGAGCTGTTTTCATTATTTATATATCAAGAAAACCAGAGAAATACACCATTTTTACCTCATCAAACCTGTCGAAGGAGGCGCCTTCCTGCATGAACTCAGGCAGGTGCTTCTGCCAGTTGAACTCGTAGGACTTTGTCATGGCTGCTCACAAACCTGGACACAAGATATCATGAATTAGTAAAAAAATAAAAATAAAAATCTTTAACATCCATGTGATAAAACCCATGGAGGTTATCTGGAGGTAAATATCTGTCTTCCTCTTTCCTGTATTTCACAAAAAGATGCTGAAATCACTGAGCATGGCTACTGTGCAATGAGGGGCTCTTACAAAAATATCCTCTTGTGAAAAGTAGAATAACTCCATGTAAAACATTTACTAATCAACAAGATGTGATGCCAGGTTTCATGGTTTAAACACTGATGTAGAAAACCTAGATGTTTCAAATGTCAAATTCTAACATATATGGCAAATTAAGCTCAGTCCAGTGGTTCATCTCTCTGAAGTCATTTCTTTCCCTGGTTTACCTGATGAAAAAAGCTATGAATTCTGTCAGCTGTCCATGCACATACTTTCAACCTGTACATTCCTTGCCTTCAGATATAATATTCAGTGCAATGAACAAGGTTTCTTCACAAAACCTACTGTATCCTGCATCTCAGCTCAAAAATGTAGTACTTGAGTCTGAAATCAACTTAGTGTTTTTGGTCTGATCTAATGAAGACCTATCAAGTAACAAGATACAGTGCTGGCCTTAGACTAGTGTGCATTTATGAAAAATTTGTCAAAGTAGACGCAAATCAATCACTGCAGTCATAAAATCTCATTTCCTCGGGTCTTAACCACAATGACTTGGTTATGCAGTTACTGGCAGCCCAACAGCAGAAGTTCTGAACAAATATCTCACATCTTCCAGAACCTCTCAAAACACAGTTTACTAAGTCTTACAGAGCAACGTTTTAAGCATCAAGATAGACATTGCTGGGTTGTTGAGTTCCAATCCAGAGTTTATATATATATATATATATTCTTTCTATTCATGCTTGAGGGAATACAAACTCTAGAAACTAATTGCCAAAAAGCAGAGTCTTGCAATTCTAGGACTATTTCTTAATGTTTTAAAATCTTTTTCTTAGCTTGGACGTGACTAGCAAAGATTTGCAATTGTGAGATGCTATAAGACATCTCCTACATAGTTAAAAAGGGAACAATCACTGCGAAAGATGCAGAGATACCAGATTTCCCAACAGTACACTCACTACACGCAATGGAATTGTAATATGTACAGTATAAGTAGACAAGGCAGGTCGAGGGAATGTGGGCGCACAGCATGATTATCAAAGGATAGGTGGGACTGAACAAAACAGGTTGAGCATATCTGACAAAGGGTGGAATTTTCCATTAAGTCTACTTTTATCTCACACTTGGCCTGAGACAGTCTGAATGCGTGCACTGTATTCCTCCTCAAACACAAAAAGCAAGTCAGGCTTGATTCATGTGACACACCTGCACGTGTATCGTCACACAAGACACCCAGCTCAGGGAGGGGAGGAGGTCCTGACAGGAAACTGTAATATTGTTGATGACACCACCCAAATATAGGCTCCCTTTACGTCAGCCTCAAATGTGTCAGGCAAAACTGAGAGGCACACTTGAGAATGTGACATGCTATATATAGTCTAAGTGCTCAGCTGGTATTAAGTCATTTTAGGAACACTCTGAGGTGTAATTCAATTGTGATTAGCTGGTCTTTCAACTCATAGGGCTAAGATTCCTTTGTGATAACAATTACATACTGTATATACAGAAAATTGCACATAACAGAACAAGCATGTACTTTCCAATTGGCATGTCTGTAATTCTATCTCTAAGAATACTCCAAATGTGTACTGAGGGTGTGATTTATTTATGTCTTCACTACAAGTTTTATTGGTGTAAATGTTTGTGTGTGTGTGTGTGTGTGTGTCTGTGCATGTGGGCACCCTGCAGAGACTGAAGTCCCACATTTCATGCAGAAACCACCAATTTTCCTCCCGGGGATAAACAGAGGGAAACTGGATGTTGATGGATGAAATGACAAAGAGTGAAACAGAGGAGGGGTGGTACAGAAAGAGAATAGGGACAAAGAGAGGGACAGTGTTAGAGAAAGATTGGGGGGGGGGGCATAAAAGCACAGGGAAAATGAATAGGCAGAGAGACAGATAAGAGATAGGAGAAAATAAAAGTGGCGAACTGCAAGTAAGAGCCAGATAAAAAAACCGGTGCAAGGAGGTGAGAGACAGAAAGATGGGATATAGAGATGTGACAGGGGGAGCATAGAGATAAAACAGAACAGCGGTGGGCAGACAGAGATGGACGAGTGAAACAGCTGTGTGTGACAGAGGCTGGCTGGAGAGGGTGGGGGACAGGCTGGTGAGTACAGTGGGGGGAGGGGGGGTGTCTGCTTTTGATGTGGGGAACACACATCAGAGACAACATCAACAGGGGCTACACAAAACTGCTGGCTGGGTGGGCCACTGTCCACCCCCGGCATGACAAATACAGATGAAGCAAGGGTTTAGAGATTGTCTGTAGGCTGTCATTAACAAAATACAGAGTGATTCTGGAGGGCTACACAATTATACAGCAGCTAATAAGAGCTAATCTCACCCTGACATGCAGGTTCATTAATAGACACAATAACTCTATTACAGTGGGTGGACCCACCAGAAATTTGTCTCCTTTCATTTGCAGTAGGGATTAGCGCATTTTGGGTGCCAACACAAAAGTGAGATCTCCTGCACGTCACAAGCGCTACAGGCCAGGTCAATACACCCAGAGATGTACAGAAACAAGGGGCCAACTTCATCAAACCCAGCCCTCGACCATCTGTGGTGTGCTACCAGGGGACTGTAACACAGACACACACATCCTGTCAGGGGAATGAAAACACAGATGCACACTTCCTGTGGAGATTAAGAACTGAGGGAAGGCAGGGCGCCAATAACACAACCCACAGAGAGACAGAGAGAAGACTAGTGTAAAGGTTGCACCCTGTACAGATCACTAAATAATACTAAACCGAATCTCACAGAAATGTTATATATTCCTAAATCGGATTCAAAACTATTCAGATAGGACAAATCACATATCTAATTTGGACTAATTGGGTTGTGCTGTCCTGTCTGATGTTAGCCTAGATCTTGCCACTCTCAACAGTATGCATTAGATAACATTTTCCTCAGCGGGATGAAATCTGTCCAATAGCAGCACGGCAAGCTGAGGTTCTGTAAGGCCATGCCAGTGTGCACACCGGGGCTCTGAGCTCCTGGACGTGTGAACGTGCACGTGAGGAGCCGAGGGAAGCTGAAGGAAGCGAGTGAGGTCCGAGCCCCCTGTCCAACCCCTGACAATGAGATAATTGCGATAGATAGGAGCCCCGTGAGGCACGCTGTTCCTAGTCTCCTCATCTAAAATGGCAGCTAGGGTAACACCCAGCGGTCCCACACCTCATAAACTAAAATTAGGCTACAGCTACATCAGTCAGCCAGTGGTGGAAAGGGTTGGCTGGGGACACACTCAAATGGACACAAGTGAACAACACACACAGAGTGGCACCATTTGATGTGGCAATAACCAAAGTTATCCTGTAGTGCATAATCCAAAACAGTTATTAAAACAAGGGGCTTTACATTAAAAATAACACATTTTGCAGCTCAGTCTAACCAAGTGAAACAACAGGAAATTGAGTGGAAAAACAGGTCTTGTTTTGATGCCTCCTTTGATCCTTTGAAGAGTTTAATTTTCAAATAAACCAGATAAGTTCTTATTCAAATTCTGAGAAACAGGAATTAAGATATGGGCAGTGTTGGCCTAAAGGTTAGAGAAGCAAGCTTGTAACTGGAAGGCTGCCAGCTCTCAGGATTAAATCTGGGTGAGAAAAATGAAAAAGCAGCACTTGCCCCTCCCTCATCAGCACCACTGTGGTGCCCTTGAGCAAGGCCTCGAGCCATGTCCTTAACCAAAACTGCACCAGTGGAGCTGCTGTGTGGGACTGGGAGAATGTGATCAGCGTGTTCTTGTAAAAGAGAGGTTTCCTTTTGGCGAAACTGCCCCTAATAAAAAAAGGTTAAAAAAGGGCTTCTAGCTATAGTGCCAATATTATCACTACAATAAAACATAAGAGAATACCATTTAATAATAAACCAACCCTATCTTGTCCACTACTTATTTTTCTCTTACCTTGATTGTGGTCCAGTGTGAAGCTAGGGCATAATAATACTGTAAGCAAATTATACACTAGTCTATTAGGCCAAGGCTTCCACTGAACCCTGATTCATAATAGCTGGAACAGGACTGAACAGTCGTAACAGCTGAACTGAAAAAAAGCTACTCCATCAGTGGCAGACAAAAAACATTACAAGTATTTAAATTCCAGTTAAACATAATTTTCCTGCCGTCATCTCTTTTTGTAGCCTCAGAAGTAGGAAAAACACTGTTTCTTTACTCAGTGTCAGACTCGATGTCAAACAGATGGTTGGAGTTAGAGCAAAAGACAAATGTTATGTATATGATGGTCTTCATCTTGCAACCTGACAGTGATTCCCCAGGTGCTCACTGCCTGACCATGTATGGCCTGACTAAAAAATCCTTAAGTTACATCTTAGATCTAGGCTGGACCGTGTACTAAATGCTTTACTTGTGTATGAATTGTGGCTTTGTATCTCTCAGGACTGAAAACAACAAATGGCAGCTGACGTTTTTAAACATAGCAGGAGAGGGCCAAAGACTAGCAAAGACAAGACTATCTATTTTTACAGTGTAGCATTGAGCACAACTTTGGAAGTGTTGTTGAGTGTATTTTTCACTTCTAACAGAGCTGGGCCAAAGCTTTCTCTCCACTTCATTTTTGTGCTTTGCTCCTGGACCTCTGCGTTAAGCACAGAGATGAAAAGGAATTGATTTTCTCATCTGACTGTGGGTATGAAAACAAGCATATTCCCAAATTGTTACACTTTGAAGTGTTTTGCAGAGGGGCATCTTGAGATAAACAAATGGAAGAAATACACTTGCCTCCCCATTATTCCAGAGTGTAGGCTAGCATCCCTGCTGCTTACTAAATCAAAACATTAACTCATAAGCTGCACTTCACTCTTATTAGTGCTAGTTTAGCATCCTTTAAGTTCATTATATGCAGATGTATTCAAACATAAGGTAGAAAAAGGTTAATTAGTGCTAGTGAGGTTCACCTGTATGAACTCACCTGACCATCTCTGAGAAAAGATGAAATAGGATTATTTTCATTTCAAACTTAAAGCTGCAGCTCAGATTATCAGGTGGTATATTTGTCCCTCCTCACTCTTCTCCCACATCAGTAAGGGAAGACCTCCTCCAATGCAGTTGAGCAAATTTGCATTTCCTTTACCTCCTGGGACAGAGAGCAGTTTCTGGTAACCAAATGCTGGGCCCACCTGCTGTTTCCATGACATTAATGAGCAGGTGAAGCCAGGTGAAAGGTATCATGTCTAATTGCCATCTACTTCAGTAACAAGGAGGATGTGTGGATTAAAAGAAGAGAGATTGGTTTGAAGGCCCTGTGCTCACACACACAGGCATTTTCAGTTACTCTGGCTCATTAAACCTTTTTTCAAGTTGAATGTGGGTGGACCTTCGCTATTGAAAAAAAAGATAAAATGTGTATGTTGTCCCACCCTAGATGTTAATCAAGAGCTACATGTACTGAGAGAAGATCCAATCAGCTAAAACAAGTGAAAACAGTTTTGGTTTGTGTATGTGACAAGGTCAAAAAAAGAACGTCTGTGCTCAAACCTGCAGAGGCAACTTTAACTTTGGGAGGATGTCGAAGAAAGCAGCAGTGTACACAGAATCCACGCAAAAAAAAAGTTTTGTTTATTTTCCAAAATAAAAATGAATCAGACGCAAGAAACAAACCTGGGCAGGTTTAATAAAACAACATAAAGTTGAAGTAAACCCCCCACTACCTCACAGCAAGCTGCAACCTACTCTCTCCTACTACTGATCAGTGGCTGGCAT
Source organism: Lates calcarifer (assembly GCF_001640805.2). NCBI lineage: Eukaryota > Metazoa > Chordata > Actinopteri > Centropomidae > Lates > Lates calcarifer. Next base: position 15,918,880 of record NC_066839.1, read on the forward strand.
TTCACCTTGTCAGCCTCACCAGCTGGATCCTACCACCTGCTCTGGTCAGCACAGGGTGAGCTAGACGAATACAAAGCATTCAAAGAGCACACAACAAAACAACAACAAAATATTAATTTAAGTTTTCCCAGTTACTGTTGAGAGCACTAGTTTACCTATAGGCATTCATGTATGCACCAATTTTAACAAAATATGATTTACTGCTATTTCACCCCCTTCCTTCCACAACTTGACAGTGCCCAGTCATTCATTGCTATGAGCACCTAAGAATGCATACCTGTCTCCAATACCTCTGATTGATCTACACCAGTCACATGCAGAACACACACACAGCACTCTGTTATTTGTATAACTGGAAGATAAATTAACAGATTAAGTGAAACTGAGGACTGAAATGAATGATTTAGCACACAAACATTCTGTTGATGCTGGGAAGCTGGGCTTCGTGAAAAAGGAGGCAGGCAGCATTTTCACATTAAGATTAAAGCTTTGTTCATTGTTGAAAAACAATATAGGGAATCGCTGATATATGTGTGTACTGTCTGATTGTATTATTTTCACTTGTCTTGGATTCTAGGAACTTAGAGGAGTTTGTTTAAACAAAAGCCAGGCTTTGTGTACATACTGTGCACAAACAGAAATGTAGAACATTTTTCAATTACGACTACCGTTCCACACCCAAGTCAAACACACTGTAACACTAATGTCTGGCATGACAGTAGCATGGCACTTAATTTCCATCTATCTTAGCCTATGTACAAGTCTCTTTTATTGCACATGTACATACAGTCAAATTACTGTCACACTGCTGCATCCTGGTCTCTAATCTAAACTGTACATATGACAAAGTGTCAGCACATCCTCTTATCTGTTTGTCTGAGATATTTACTTTGTCTTGCGGCAGCGAGTGTGTGGGTGACATGTAAAAACATCACTCTAATCTTTTACTTAGGATTCTCTTGACTTCATGAAAACATGTAATTCTAGATAGAGGGGTTTCTGTTATTGCACTATAGCAATACAGAGATACAACTAAAACTAGTATTTTGCTTTTTCATCACTCATGACACCCATGTCTGCATGCCTGCTGGAAGGCACAGAGAGACATAGATATAGAGAGTTTCCTGTTCGGACCCCCTACACTGTTTCTTAATGTGCCTCTCCTTCAACAATACCATCAATCTCCTTCTCTCACTATTAGGGTCAGAGCAGCCCTTGAGGCTGAAACCATCTTAGGACACACACATCTACTGACTCACCTACACTGACTCTCTGCAAAACAAATCCACTGCCTCTAAGAACAATTTCCTTCATGCCCATCATGATCACGGATTGAAATGTCAAAAGAGTGACTTCAACCAATGCTCTCAAGTCATAAGGTCCAATCCAAATTCAGAGCTGCATTTTATGTCTTAGATTTTGTCATCAGTTACCAAGTCAGTCATAGTAGACAATGAACCATAACACAGTTTTAAGTGGTTACATATTTTATACCGAACCACATTTTTAAACAACAGACTTTTTATACACTGAGGCCCCTCATGCACTGACTGTGTAGTGTATTATTCTACATGTATTCTGACCAATTTTCTTCAATGCCTCATATTCCTCTGGAGATCACATTCATACCCTAACAAATAACTCAGATCATTTCCCACACGACTCCTTTCAGCCAGCTTTGTCAGTCGACACAAACAGGTTGTTTACTTCAATTCACAAGGCACAATACTAACACTGTAAGGGTTAGAGGTAAGATCCCACTGGGGCCATTTATTCAAACTATGCTTTCATGGTATTTGATAAGTCTCTACAAATTTGCATATGTTTGTACAATATGTTGCAAGCAAGTTGCATTAGAAATGTGCTGGCAAAGGCTCAATAAAACTGAATATCAGTGTTGTAAGTGTTAGCATGTCACTCAGTCTTAATCCCTATGTTTAATCTTTAGGTGATTAATAAGGCAGCGTTTAAGTTTACACGTGATAATAACTCTACTGCTGCTGACTAAATAGTATAAGATATGAATTATGATATGTATAGCCTTCTGAATCAACTGACAATTTCCATTATAATCCTCTTTACAGACCTACAATGAATATTTTTTCTAAAATATTACTTTCTTCATGACTCATAACTATTAAACTGAAATAAAATTATAATTATAGTCATAATTGTGCTGCATGACATCATATTGCAATTAAAATTGCATTTTAAGAATGAAATATTAAACACCACTTTGGCAGACAATTTGGAAAGAAAGCTATGACGCAAGTGACTTCTCTCTACTCCAATTGGTTTTGGATGAGGAGAGAAAGACAGCAATGTTTGGAGAGGAGAGTAAACTTTTAATTGTCTCAAGATCTGTCAATAAAGTGTATATCCATAGATGTCACATGTAAATCAGGAGACTATAGATTATACCCAACCAGTCTGATGTGTGTTGAAAACACAGATCTGTGTGTGGTTATTTCACAGCAGCCTGGTACACATTACTTCATAAGGTTAACCACAGAGCCACATGCCAGAGCCAGTTTCCACCAAGATATGAACACCTTGCACAAGTTCCTGCCAAGAAAACAGAGCCCCTAGAGTGCCCACATAACAGTACACACACCTGCAGGGTTCCAGCACTGAGCAGGATCAGCAGGGGTGGGCTGCAAAGGGCAGGAAATGAGGAGAGACCCAGAGACCAGAGGGTTCCAAACCCTGTAGACAGCACACTACACTTTCCATTTAGGTGAAACCTGAGAAACTGTGTTGTACTGTACTTTGTATGTGCCTGTCTGTCAGAACAACAGAGGTAGGGCATAGTAACATCCCACCTCTACAAAAGCCATTTTAAATCTAAGGTAAAATACGTCAGAAAGGTCATAGGATGTAGTTTGTGTGTGCTTGTGTTCAGAAGCATTACACTGTGAGGTGCTCCTGTCATGAAACCTAATTGCTCATCAGCACATAAGATGGGAACAAAATAATTGGAACAACTTGTAATTTATTCCAGTCCAACACATTAATGCTACAAACTATGGTCTGAAAATTAACTATTTTGTTGCATCAACACCTTTCTAAAATGATTTAAATAAAAGCTGCATACAAGCTTTGAATGGTGTACATGAAATTGTGGCATGTTTCTAGTATTCACACTAAGAGGAAAAGCAAGAGAAAAAAAAACACACCTCAGGTCAACTGGTTTAGTTAAACAGTCGTTATGACGTTATGACCTCCGGCAAGACAAGCACCAACCAGGATACACAGAAAAAAAAAGAGCACACACGTCCACTCTTCAACAGGTTGCCGCTCTGATGTGACATTCATTCAAGATTGCAGACAGACTACAACATTTTAGTGGTGGCAGAGTTATTCAATTTCATTACCATGAATTAGATTAAATTCTGCCCTATCAAATTTAATCCAGTTAGCAGAGGGGTGTATATTTGACTGTAGTTTGCTGTACATGCACACACACAGAGCAATATCATAAAAATTCTACTGTTTACACTGGAGAAAAGCAGTCCTTAATTCAATGAGAGCACATAACAAAGAATACAGTTATTTTTAACATCAAGACCTCTCTGAGCAAACAGCACATATGGCAGTGAAATCAATGTTGCTATCGCCTGCATCCATTTTTACATTTCATTTAGTCACTTAACAGATGGGCGGTGTAGAGGGGACAGAGATTGCTGAGTAAACATGTACTTACCTTAACAAGTATGGAGATCCTGTGTGCAGGTGTGCCTGCGTATGACCTGTGTGTGATCTCTAATTCTACTAATTATCACACCTCCCCATGCTTAACTGAAGCCTAATGCAGCATGCCAACTAGGCTACATGTTACTACAGAAAACCTGGCTGCAGTGAGCAATATTTCTCACTGAAATACGAGCTGCAAGACTGAGGGAACAGTGAAAAGCTGAATGGTGAAACCAGCTGCTAATCAGTGCTGAAATTCCCTGAAATTCCCTTTTCGCTTGTTTCAATTGATCCACATTTGGGCTCCACTTTGCTCACTGAATGTTGAGTGTTAACTGAGGTTTCTGTGGTCCCTCCAGCAGTGTGTAACTTTGTGTTTGTGTGTGTGTGTGTGTGTGTGCATGTAGCTGCATATTCTCTGTTTGTGTAGGTGTCTCCATGTTTGTCTGTGTTCTAAGTAAGTTTGTGTCAATGTGTCTGTCAGCTTGTGTGTGTTTAAGTTTGTTTTCTTTAGCCAATTAGTCCTCTAAGCCCAGAGAGGGGAATGTAAATAACTTTTATTCAGAAGACAGTGTTAGCTTTGAGGTCAGTTATGCAGAGTTGTGATGAGAAGATCCCAATTATGATTATTATATTCTTGAAACAACATTTTCTTCTGTCAACTACTGAGAAAAACAGGACTCAGTGGCCTCCCCTTAAACTTATTACAGGCTCCTTACAGACCTCATTAAAACACGAGTGGATTACACACAAATCTATTACTGATGGCACTTTTTGTGTTTATTGTGAATTAACATGGGAGTGACTTCTTCACTGTGAAGACGTCTGTTGCCTGAAAGGTTTGTTCTTGCCCCATGACTCATCATAAGGACAAGAACTATTGCAACCCACTCATGTTTCCTTCAAAAACACAACCATAGAAATGCCCTTGAGCAAGGCACACACAACTCATGCTAAACAACTGCTCCAGTGGAGCTGGCAATTGGCAAACTGTAGACTGTGCCAGCGTATGTGGCAGCTCCCACTTTTCTCTCAGTCTGAATGTGTTAAGCTCAGTGAAAACAGCAAATGTGCACTGTGGTAAATTGCAGTTAAGAGAGAGAAGAAAAAAGCTTCTGATGTCAGTTGGATAATATATGCTTTTCTTGGGCTGTATGTACAAAACTTCATAATCACCATTTGTTTCTCTGGGACTATGGATGAGGAAGTATTATGCTGTTGAATGGAAGAATGTCTTTTTCCAAGCCAAATGACCCTTTTCTAACCTCCGTCTTGCCTTTTATAGTTGAGCATCACCCTGCTCACTCAAGCTCCTTGGTCTTGGGTTATATAAATGACTTGAGCCTTGGATGGAAACTGGCTGTCTTTCAGTCACATACACTGACTGCAGTGCCCAACTGTGTCAACTGTCTGACACAAGATATGGGCACATACAAGTACTTACCACACGTGCACAAATATCATTTATGATGCGCACGGATGTCAGTATGAATAAGACTTCCACACTTTCAAATACAACAGTAGGATCTCCCTCTCTTTCAAACACAAGACCTTTATCAGGTCAGTCACCAGGGTTCATCCCTACTGAACAGGAGATTAAGACGTAAATTAGTTCACAAAACACACACCCATACTAGGACACACACACTCACATACTCAAAGAGTTCTATATATAGTCATCCACATCCACCCTCTGCCAAATTGAGTTACACAAAGAATTTAACACATGGCTTAATGGACGGAGCATCCACCTAATAAATGATGGCCTACAGCCCAAATGATGGATATTAGTGTGTGTGTGTGTGTGTGTGTGTGTGTGTGTGTGTGTGTGTGTGTGTGTGTGTGTGTGTGCGCGTGTGTGTATCAGTGAGAGTCTGTTGACCCGAGGGCCAGTGACTTCCCTCACTGACTCACTGAGGGAACACTGAGGCCCCTTAGAGGGTACAAGAGGAAGGGGAGGGGGGGGGGTGCAGTGAGAGAGGACTAAGGGCTGTCCCTTGGTTATCAGCAATCTTAACCAGAGGTATTTAAAGTACTGCATGTTTGACTATGTGTGTGTGTTTTGTCTGCACTTAGTCAGGGAGTTCCCTGTGTGTAATGTGTGAGTGGCCAGGCTTTACACACTTCATCCAACCCTTAGAATGGTACACAGCTTTCTGAAACCTCCCTCACAATTTCTAAACAGGCAGCGAATCACAGTTACTTTTGTTTGGAAGTATAATGGGTGCATAGGGAATTTGACAAGGAAGTTAATAAGGGCAGACAAATTACAAGAGAGCAAAACAATACAGGGCTAAGACTTCAGGCAGAGAACAAACTATCAGCAATGCAGGAAACACTTTTACATTGTTTAGGGAATCCTTATTTCAGTGATGTTTTAAGTAGTGTATGGGAAAATTAATCTAAAAATAAAACTAGAAATCTTCAATCATTGCTCCATGATGAATATGTGTAGCTGAAGCCACCAAATGGAATATGGAAAAGACCATTTTTCAAGGAAGTGATGGTGTCCGTGTCTGGTTAATAATAGAAACATCACACCGGAACACTGGTATTAGAGAGACTTCAAAGTGTATGCAATTGATTTTAAAAAGTGTGTGACATACCATGGGTTGTGAATATTAAAAATAGCATGGACAGTGGATATGATTGAGGAGTGTGGAGCCTGTGTAGACAGCAGCACACATTTTTTGTTCTGACAGACTGATGATGATAAAAAAGAACCTCAATCACCTCTGAAGTAGACTTAACTATCTTCTGTTTCACCTCTATTTTGTTCAAGGCTCTAACTCAAGAAGTAACACTGAAAATGTTTTTGAACTGAACACAAGCATTAGGATCGTTTTTGGTCTTATGATTTGAAATATTCCACCAATTAACATACAGTAGTTCACATTTTCTCTAAACACTGCATCAGTCCCTGCTGTGTTGGCCTGTAACGGAATCAGTTTATAAAGAAGAAGCACCTTTGGTTATTTGACATCCGTTTTATAATATTCCCACAGGTATGTAAGGACACAGCCAGAATCTAACGTAAGGCTTAGTCTAATCTTGGCATAAATGGATTGATGTTTCACTCAGAGGTGATGAAGGTAAGTGCAGGGCAACTTGAAAAAGCCTGTTAATTTGAGCAGGGGAGTTAGGTAACTGGCCTTTACAGAGGGATGCCTGCAGAAGGAAAATACCAAATTATCCCAAAATTACTTTGTTACATCACAGACTCAGTCCTGCACTGCACTGTGTGGCACTGCGCTTGTGTGTGTGACGGTCTCATTTAGACCAGATTAGAAGGTCGAAGGTTTGGTTTGCCCAGCTACACATACCCTGCGGAGGGCTCTTCTGGGGCAGGTTTGCCCAAACATGGTCAAAGAAGTAAGTGAGGATACACATACACGCTCAACATATTCTGGTTGACCTATGTGAAGTGCCTGCTAAGCCTCTGAATTCAAGTTGAAAAGGATTCAATGTTTCTTAGATAAACTCAAGCCTCTTAGACTTCATGAAAACCTGTGTGTGCAGGCGACTGCAAAACAGCACAATAGGGAACTTGGGACAATGCATTAAGGGGATTAAAATGCCCACAAATGAACGGAACACAAAAGGAGAAATTCAGTTTGGGGAGTGCACTGTCACATCTGAAATGTTAGTCAAAGATGCAGCCCTCTACCCACTCTCCATACTGCTGCCCATCTCAGAGGGGGACACAGAAAAATGAAGGATAACCCAGCAAGAGAAATGAGTAATACCCAGAAGCTTGAGAGTTTGAGACAAGGAGACTCATTGTCTCAGGGGGAGGGTCTGGGGGCTGCTCAAAAATATGGTATTTCTCCCATTGCCCAAATAAGTACCTATTAAAGGAGAATTTGTGCCCTGCTGAGCTGCCGATAAGGCAGCCAGGAGAAAAGGGTTGTGGAAATAGAACATGTCCATATAGAGAGGGGAGCCGTGGAGAGAAGGACCAGGAACGGGGCAGGGGTTAAATGCTTCCCCAGAATCTGAGCTTTCCACTGGCGTAAACCCAGTGAAAAGAGTCCCTGAGTCCCTGCTGACTGACACAGCCTGAGGGCCTACTGTGAGCATGATTGAGCATAGGCAGCTGAACAACTGCCCAAGAAATCACAGCTTTTAAATCGGTTCCACGTGCGAGTGCCATGTTTACCAATGTTTGAAAACACTAATGATGAGAAACTGTAGATTTTTCATCAGGCTCTTCAGTCAGCATCAGTCTTTCCCAGGCAGTGAGTTTTAAACTACTAGACTGACAGAGAAAGAGAGAAGACAGAGACAGAAAGAGGAAAACCTGTCTTGACAAACAAACACTCCACAGATGTTGCTCCTCTCTGACACCACTGGTCTCCATAGCAACCCTGCTGGCCAGTAATAGCCTCTAGCTCGCCTGGCTGCAGCAGCGTCATGCAGACGGACACACACAAACATCATACACACACACAAACAGGCACATTTCAGCCTCTGAATGGGATCCCAGTGTGTATTTATAGAGAAAGAAGGACTCACTAGCCCACCCAGCCCAGCCACCCCCTCAGGCCTTACCACAGAGCACACATCTCTAGACAGAGACCATCTACCCCCATCATTAAAAGCCCTGGCCACACACACACACACACGCGCATGCACACGCATGCACAGCCATAAAAACAGATCCACCAAGTCCCTCGATTCTAGTAAACAAGCCCTGTAATTGGCGATAACAGATAGCTGGGAATTATACATTAGAGCTGGTTTGTGTTGTTGCTTTCCCCGGGTACGTGCAAAAAGCACCTGGCTGAATATTAAGATGTGCAGCCATTTTAACATGGAGAAACTGAGCTTTTCTCTAATACAGATAATAGCTTCCTGTAACCAATGCTAGTGTATTCCAACATTTGAATTCTGCACTACATATTTTCCATTTAAAATTTGAGAAGATTGTTGTCAACAGATGGCGGCACCAGGCCACACCCTGTTAAAGTAGTTATACAGGAAAACAGTGGGTTATTTCCAAAAAATTTACACAGATCAACATATGATAATTTCTTATCATTTGGTTTCCTCACTTGTAAGACCTTCTTCAGAGGATGACAGAAAACTAGTCCATACTGATCCTATATTTGCAGATGAGCATGCACCAAGATCAAACTCCACCTTTGACCCTGGTACAAACACCAGGTTTTAGTAAAGTGCTCTGACTGCACACCTTGACATGTTGTTATTACTTTTGCGTGAAACACTTTGTTTCACCTGTCCTGCATAAAAAAATATATATATAATGATCTAAACTGAATTTTATTGGACTGATGTGCAACAGGTGTGAGGCCTCTGTAAGGACAGCTGGCAACTGATGTCTCTTGTTTGACAATATTACCATCTGTAAATGGCTATTTGTACCATAATCTGATCTGTTAAGCTGCTCTGTCATCATTTAGAGAGGTATACAGACCTGTCCAGAATTCTGAAGGTAGAATAACATTAGGTAAAGGTTGGATAAGGGGAACAAGGTGTCACAAATATCACCTGAGGAGCAGACACCAACAGGAAATTCTGTTTAAATTTGAGTTGCTACTTTTGCATATTGTTTAACTTTGTGCTCTTTGTGCATATTTTTCATTCATTAAAGCTGCGTATTAATCACTCTGATTTCTGACGTTATGTAACCATTACATCAAGTATTGTCAACCCACTAATACTCATTGCACTCATCTGAGGTATGTATACTGTGTGCCTACCACATTACTGCTGTCACATCACACTGCCTTCACAGGAAATGATGCTCTATTTTATAAAGGTGACAGCAATTTGCAGTTCAAGCCAGGCAGTGACCCGGTGATTATGTAAAGGGCTGAAAAAGACTGCAAGCCTCTGTACTGCACTGTAAACGTGGGAGGTGAATCTGAATGTACTTACCAGGTGACAGACAGAGGGACAGAAAACTGAGGGGAGGGGAAACACTGGAGGACAGCACTGGACCACTCTGAAAGAAATGAACAGAGGAAAAGGGAGAGAGGAAAAATTAAAAAGAAATGAATGACATTGAATTTGCAGATATGTATAACATGCTGCTGGCTTCATTATTCAGCTTCATCTTGTACACTTACTGTAATACTACAGATGCTCGTGATGCCTTCGGGGGAGGCACTGACACATAAACACACACACACACAAGCACATCCCAACACGAGCATTTGTGTGAACAACACACACTGGGGTGTAATCACTTGCAACCCCCCTTCGCGCTCCTCATCCTATTTGGCTTGTGCAGAATTTTAATCATTCCTCTGGCTTCTGCTAAATAAACTTTTAATAGGAGGCTGCTTCCCTTAAGAAAGGCCGCCTTCGTCAGTGGTGGAAATGAGCTGGCAAATAAGACAAACGGCACCACCTCCGCATCTGTTCTGCCGTAGGTTTTGCGTGGTAGGTATATCAATGAGGATAAAAGAGTCTGCTAAAAGCATAAAATGTAAATGTAGCGTATAGATTGGGTCAAAGGGACAGACAGAGAGACAGAGTGGAGGAGGGAAACAAGAACAAAACTATAGATGGAAAGAGGGATAATCCTCCTCTTGGCGAGCCATCTTATATCCTTATGTCTGCACCAAAGACAAGACAAATTCCTCAACATTTCCGGTACTTAGCAGTGACCATGTTCTGCTTGTGTCTCTCCTCACCTCATTGTCACAGCTCCATCTTGCTTTGCCTAGTGCAGAACAGGAACTGTGGCGGTAATGGTTTCTTTATACAATCACTTTGCAAGATAAACTTTGCCAGATAAGGATAGACAGCCCAGGATAGATTTCAACAACTAAGTGAGGAAAGTTGCTGTTCTGCAGATTTTATTTACATCTAGGATTATCCTGGCTTATTAATGTTGATTTTTTGTAAGCCCAATAAAAAAAACGTATCCTGTGACTGGCTCCTTTGCTCCGCTTTGCAGAAGGCTTATCATACAGTACATCTTCCAGGTACTTTTTGAAGAGGATGAAACAAAAGCGATTCAATAACTACTTAACATGAACTACTCTATATTAATCTAATTCACTATGCCTATATGAACAACAATGTAGCAATACTAATCTAATGACTGAATATTTATTACAACTTTTATTTTAATTTCAGTGCATTTTGGACATATATTCACACAGGCAGCAAGTTAAGCCACCCAACTGCTTATCAATCCACGCTAAAGATGATATCCTGGAAAAGTCTGTCACTGTCATTTTCATTATTTGGTCATTTACACAAGCTCCCTGCCTATTACTTCCTGTAGAACCATTTCCTGAATGATGGGTCTTACCCAAAGAAACCATTCCTGCAATGCTTAACTATCTGAATCTCATGTATGCCCATAAAATAGAAGGTTATAAAGCAAATATGGACCAAAATAGCCACAAGGATATACCACATTAAACATAAAAGTATATTACTGAGGAAAAGTGCTGAAAGGAAAATTATGACACTGGTTATGTAATACAATGAAGGGGTCCTTGTTTACTAATCGGGCTCTGCATAATATCATAATGAACAGGATTATGAATGAAATGATTCTATGAGTAGCCCATGTAAAATACCAAAGGGTCACAAGGGTATGCTGTGGAATATTTGACATATAACAATTTACTTGATGAGGGAATTAAACAAAAAAAATCAATGCGTAATCAACGACTGATTTTACGAGTCAATATTTCTTCAGCAGGTAATCTGCCATTGATCAGCTAAATATTGATCCTCCTCCATCTGTGAAGTCATCTGCCTTCTCTCTCCTTCTCTCTCTCTCTCCCTATTGTGGATGGGCTTCTCCCACAGTGGCAGCTCATGTGGATCAAATATTCCACGTCAAGTGGCCTCACTGGACAAGAGCTGTTCACAGGCTTCTTGAGCCAGGGGAGAGGATCAGTGGGTACACTCTACGCCAAAAAAGGGAAGCCATGTCACGTATACAGAGCTCAGTATTTATGTTATGCTGAGCATTTTGGTGAGAACATGACAGTAAGGCCTAGACAGACAGACAGACAGACAACAGGATCCTCTAGGGGCTGTCACAGCAAAGGCTCAGCCATCCCTAGTCTTCAGTCTGGACTGTGGAGCAGCTAAGATGCCCCTATGTAGACTAAAATTTTAACTCTGTAAAGTAGCAAGGCAATGAGATCCCTTCAAAGTTAATAGTACAAATATAAAATCAATTGCTGTGATTTGTTCTTGAAGCTTGACTGTGGATTCAAAGCCTGTCCAAAGCTTTTTTTGATTTAGACAGGTGAAATGAAAGCAGTAAACAGTATACACTGTCAGCATTAGTAAGTTATTTAAGGTAAAGTTGTGTAACCATGTTTTGGTCCTATTTTTTCACCAAGTATCCTTTATCCATAAAAACAACAGTAAACTAGAGTACAAGAGTACTACCATGGAAACTCCCAGCAAGCACCACTGCCAGTATAGTCCAGTGACGGATACAAAATATCAAACAAAGGATGGATGCACTTTGCTACCTGAGCTCTCTCCTTCTGCCCTTTCTGCATGTGTGTTTAGAGTATGTGTGTATTTTTAGAGGGTGCTATTCCAAGTAACATCCAGCCGCGCGGTAATAATTCCTTTGATTAGGGCAACAGGTAAGAGGCTGGTAATCTCACCCCTGCCTGCCAGAGGATTTAAATGGTGTAAACAGTAGCACCTCTCTACCATCATCACTCAACCAATGACAGCTCTACAGGGGAAACACACAGGGGTGCTGATTAAAAGGACAGCACTGTTAACACAGCCAACCACACACACTCCCACAGGTATTACAAGATGGGATATGGCAGGGGAAGTGACATTATCCATGTCACCTGAAATAGCCTAATCTAAAAATAACACACATGCACACACAAACTTTAACACACATACAGGAGAAATATGCTTGTAAAACAAGTGTCATTAATCATAGCTGTAAAGTAAAGCAGAGTAGTGCCATCTAAAAAATAAACATGTATACATATATATTCATATGCTAAAAGAGTAACCACAATGACTGGGATGATGACAACCTCCAAAATGTCTCTTATAAACTAGATTAGATGTGAAGAGAATGACTGGGTGGATCAAGAGCTAACAGCATATGTCCCCGCCTCAGGAAATCGACCCAACCCGTAGCCTGACACGAAGCTCTCTGTGGGACTCACTGTTGGCTGTTTTGCTGCCATGAACAGCACCTGTCAGGGTATTGAGAAAATAACGCTCATTTTGTCCCCTAATGTCAGATAACTTTCTCTTCTATAAAGCCCTTCTGAGAGTCACTGTGAAGGAGAAATCAAACAACACCAACTCTCTGACCGGAGGAGCACTCTGAGAAAACCCCGCCTCCTGTTTTTCATACAGCTGTGTCCCCATAGGGCGGTGGGGTTCCTAAGAGGGTTGACGTAAGGTCACCAGATTGGAAAGTGATTTCTGCAGAGGTTTATTCTCTCTATCTTCATTTCAAAGCACGTTTCCGTCAGATGGAAATCCGGACAAACAAGAAAACAACAAAATTATTTAACTGCAGGAACAGAACTGGATTCATAATGTAGTAAATATTATTGTTATAGTATGACCACTCTCATCTCTGCACAGTGAATATAAAGCTACCACAAGCAGCAAGATAGCATAACTTAGCAAGCAACAAAATTTGCCTATCAACACATCTAGAGCTCACTGAGTAAGATGCAATATTTTTCAGTTTAATCTGTACACAAACTTCAGTGTAAAAATGGCTTGCTGCGGCTTTACTGGAGGTTACATCTTGTCTTGTTGTCACTGGGAGGTTGCCAGGCAAGACTCCAGGAAGTTATTAAATCCCCGTTTCCACTCTTTGTTGCTAAGCTAAGCTGACCAGCTACTGATGGTAGCTCTATATTTATCATACAAATATAAGAGTGGTATCACTCTTCATATCTAACTCTTGAGAACACCAATTATGTTACTTTTACAAGAAAAAATCATGGGCAAAATAAATTAATGTACTGCGGGCAACTACTTTTGGATACACTTTTCATAATTAACAGCCGCTGAAAGAGATCAAAACAACTATTAGACAGTTTTTTTGGCTGTGCAGCAACTGTGCAACAACTGCAACACCTGTTATGGTATCTGTAAAAATAGGTCCTACTGTCTGCAGTTAACTGCTAACATTTATACTTGAACATAAGGATTGTGAACCTATTCTAAATGAATCATACATTCAGACATGTGGAGCATCTCTGCATTTCAGTTTCTTCATAAATCCTCCAAAACACTACTCTGTTTTGAAGGTGTTTCACTTGAGGTTTTATTATTAGTATTTTTTTTCTTATTTTACAATGTGCTGTTACCCAGTGAAGATATAAAATAACTAGAAGAATTTATTTTAATATTCATACATATTTTTATACATATTTTTTCCCTGTTCCCCCATGTTTAAATATGTTAAATGCAAGTGGCTCAAATATAATACATTATGTATTTTACAGACATATCAAAACTACAAACCAACCAAAAGACCAGCACTGACTTGAACTGAATGAATGACTTGAGACAACGATCTTTCTTACTGTCTTCTCAGTAGAATGTGGGTGAAATTGAAATGGGAGGTAAAGACAAAAGGAGAGGCGTCCTGAGAGAAGCAGAGAGCGGTGGAGGAAGAGAGGGAGGCAGTCAGACAAAGAGAGAGATGCACACGCACTAAAACATTTCACATACACTTTGACTTTTCAATTCTTCCTTTTCTGTATGATGCTGTCAGGAGCCAGCTCCCTGAGGGTCAAAAAGAGCCAAAGAGAGAGAGACAACCAGAGAGAGTAAAATCCAGGCATAGAGAAAAGGTGAGCAGCAGAGTTTTTCTACTTAGTGAGTCAGAGAGGGGGAGAGAGAGAGAGAGAGAGAGAGAGAGGAGAGAGAGAGAGAGAGAGAGAGAGAGAGAGAGAGAGAGCACAGAGAACATCACTCCTTTTGCCTTGGAGAATGATGGACGACTGTCTTTAACACAAGGACAAAATTAGGTCTAGGTCTCTCTCTCTGTGAGTGTGCACACACACACACACACACACACACACACTCATCAGACACACAGGGAGAGCACCTCTCCTCTTCCACCAATGTGCTGGCTAATTCGTGGATTACATTTGCAGTGATGGAGTCCAGGATCCAAGGCCACTGTCATAAGGATATGGTCTTTACTACCAATGACAGGAAACCATTCAACCTCAACAACTACTGATAGCTATTATACAGCATAATTTCTGCCAGTATTACATGGCATACTGTATGAATAAAGCAGAAAGCAGAAAGTGTTTTTTAGCCATGAAATCTGTAACATCTATCTGTTTAAGTGACACTATTTTGGCTGTCAAACTTCATTACAGATGGACGTGTAATTCACACATGATACTTAGCATCTAGTACGTGTGAGAGAGAAGGGAGTTGGAATGATAAAAAGAAAGAAAACTGTTCTCAGTTCTTTCATAAGCTGATTTTAGTAAATTTGTAATTTGTATTTGCTCACATGTTGAAAGAATCCTAAATATTATGAAAATATATGAAAATTAAACCCAATTCTAGATACTCTATTTTATGCATTTTTTCAGCAATAGCCATTCAATGTATTGGCATTCTGTCAGTTCCACTATAAACAGTAAATTAGATATCAGTGTTAATGAGTCTGCCATTCCCGCTTTGGATTCAAACTGCCCACTAATGCTCAGCAGGTTCACAGGAAACGCAGAATACATGTAATTAAGCATTATTGTTTTTAATTTTGCTTTCAATTATAACAGTCTCATTGTTCACTCTTCCACAGCTGTATCAGCTGTATTAAGTTACTACTAATGAAAACCAAACATCTCCTACTGCTGCTAGTGTACATTAAAGTTTTCAACTGCCGAAACACCTGGGGGTGGGTGGGGCAGCTTTTATTCTATAGAAGTCACTGAAAAAGCTATTTGTGACTAAGGTTAGCTCTGACCAATCATTCACCAAAAATGCATCTACAAGACAAGACATCGCCACTTTGGTATTTTTCATCAGACATTTTTATTTTTGCAAGCAAGTAGGGAACAAGAATGAGCAGCTCACTTGGCTGCTCCTTCTTGTTCCATGTGATTGAAAAGTTGCAGGCTGCACCTCCAGCTCCTTACACCATGTGCAGCATGGAATCAGATCACAGTTGCAATTATTTTTGACTGACTGCTTTATCAAAACAACATGGAGTTTGTTTGGGTACATTGTAAACAGTTACCCGAGTTGCTCTGTTTTGCTGATAAAGTAGCTGCTCGAGCCATATTTGATGTCACAGTTGCTGTGACCACAATAAAATAAAGTGTGTTGCCAAATCAACCAGAACTGACATTCTAGTGATTACACATAAGTTATTTTAAGTGTTGTGCTGGGTATTCATAAACAGCTGGCAAGGGGGAACCTATGGGGGTGGGGATGAGGACCTAATGTGTGATGATTATAGTGGCTTCTCATGTTTTCTGAGGAAGAACAAAAAACACATTTTTACCTCAGATCTGATGTAATCTGAGGTTTGACCTTGTAAAATTGCTGACATTGCCTTTCCAGGAGTGACTTGTGGGCCTATTCGATCCTGAAACTGACATATAAAGTTGTCAGTACATTTATATAATGAAGAGTGTGCCTGAAAGGGGCTTTTAATTTAAGGCCTCAGGTTAAAATAACTGCAACAATTTCCTTCAGTGTGTTGTGCTACAATAAAACCAGTCATACAATTTTTCTTCTAATTGTTGATTCAAACTCTGGCATCAGTGGGGTTATTATAAACAGAATGATTGAGTCAATTTTAACTGAGCCAAGAAAGATCAACCACCTCTTTGCGAAATACACAACAACTACAATATGTTTGACTGACCACTTTAGACCTCTCATTCCTGCTCATGTCACCCATTATTTTCTATTCTTTAACTTCACTGCTTTCTATGAGACCTGATGGGATTTCTCAAGTCACACATTCTGGATACATGTGAAGCATACAGTTTTGATGTAGCAGATGAGGTCACTGGAAAGGAAAAAGGAGTAACTAATGGGGCATGGAGGCAAAGCAAGTTGAAGCTGCTCGAGAGGGTAAGTGCAGCTTGAAAAAACTGTACATATAATATGTGCTATATACAGCATATGGAATTTCCTATTCTTCCTCATGTAGTATGATAGTGTCATTCTGAAAAAAAAAAGTCTCCCAGCATTTGCCAGAGGAAGATTTACAATATTCCTCTTATAATGTGCTTTGATTGTGACACTTTTCTAAACTTTACATTACTTCCAGAGTTTGTTATGATAGCCATCTAATGGATTTATGTGCTAAGCCCAGAGGTTTGTTTAAATGACATGCGAGAAGTGGCTGATGAGAAATGGCCGGGGGCCTTTGACAAATATCTGGAACTGGTTGGAAATCCATGTGAGGGAACTGTTTGCCCATTATACTTTGTGTTTATACTCAGCCTAAAATTTGTTTGTTTCTCTCAAGCCTAGGAGTTCAGGGAGCATTTTGTATTTCATGAGATGTAAACTCATGAGGACGGTTGACAAAAACATCATTAAAATCCACTTTGTTTCTCAATACATATAACAAATAGACATAAATTAGCCCCATAGTAAATACTTCACAATGTTCCACTCTGGGATATCTGCATAAAAACCAGGCATTCCCTCGCAGCCATTAGATTATGTAAGTCAATAATAAAATAAGAGACAATTGTGCTGTGCTCTCTATTCTGCATTTCAACTTAGCTGAGCAGGTTAAGTGATAAGCTCAGCTGCTAAATGTTACATAATTGCTTGGACTTGTTATCACATACAGTAGTGGGCTGTTTAAAGATGCTCCTCTGGCACATGCTGTATGTACACACACACACACACACACACACACACACACACACACACACACACACACACCACACACACACACACACACACACACACCTCTCTCCTTTCCCAGCCAGACAAGAGCAGTGCTGTAGAAAGAGGAAAAAGCAACATTCCTGCTGTTTATCTAGTCATCTGATCAGGCCAGCGAGTCATGTGTTGGAGCTGTGTTAGAGGCTCTGCAGCATGCTTTAGGCTAACACTAGCTTGATGTATTCTACTGTTTCCAGCATCTCTGTCTCCAGCATACTTTCACACTGCTCTCTATCTTAATATAAATGCACTGCGTCCCCTCTGAATCACACAAACGCTGGAGCTGTTTTGAGAAAATATTCTCACCACTGACAATGACTTCAAGACCTCTTTGTGTTTGATTCATCTGAAGTTCACTGATTTCATATTGCTGGTTAAATCCATAAATCATCCCACAATCATCCCACAACCATCCCTGATTTTCTCTTTTTTGTCTCTGCCTATTGAAGCCTTTGTTCTGGGAAACATCAAACCACAACCTGCTCAACATTTGATGTGATCAAATATGACTTTACTTTGTTGCTTATAATGCACAAACATATAAATAGGTACTGACAATATGCAAAATTCAATCAATAGTAAAGAGTCTCTTACGGTTTCTTAATTTTCCCCTTCAAATATGAACAGTGTGATAAATGCAGCAATTATTTTGCTGACTTCAATGATCCTCATCAGTGTATTGTAAAGCATTACTCTCTCTATTATTGGGCTAGCTGGGTAATAATAGCTATCCAGGGGAGGATGGTACAAAATCAAGTTTTGCATTCTGGAGCGAAGGTCGACAGTTTAATTGGAAGTGCAAATTGCGTTCACATGTATCCCCATAGTGGATTGAGCCATGGGTAAAGTGAATGTGCACACCGCAAGTGTGTGTGCATTTAAAAGGAGGAGCGAGGGCGGGGGATCAAAGAGAGCACGTGTTTAGCCGAGCTACAATTATCATCACTGAAGTGTTGGTTTTACTCCTCGAAGCCGCTCTCACACAAACCAGGATGCTCCCACTGCCTGCTACTGAATCATCTAAGCTAATGCTGCCAATTTTTTGTTAAGAAAGAGTAAATATTGACTTGATCACTACAGCTCCCATCTGTTGGTGTGAGAGTGAGCGGCTCCCTCTCTTTCTGTCTGCTCTCCCTCTCTCTCTCTCTCTCTCTCTCTGTGTGTGTGTGTGTGTGTGTGCTGCTGGCTGAGAGTCTGCAGAGAATATCCCTGTCATTATATTCACCCTCCAGCAACATTTACCCTTGTAGTGAAGACACACTCTGTCATCACTGATCTCTCACTTTCTTTAAGCAGCAAACAGCGCACTCCCATATTAATCTATAACATCTGGACCAGTAAAGTTTGAGGTCAGGTTTTGATCAGCTATGTTGCGTGTTTGAAGCGGAGACTGATGCGAGCAGAGTGGAGTGGT
The DNA here is from genome assembly GCF_001640805.2 of Lates calcarifer. Lineage (NCBI taxonomy): Eukaryota > Metazoa > Chordata > Actinopteri > Centropomidae > Lates > Lates calcarifer. The sequence goes on from NC_066839.1 coordinate 15,937,880, forward strand.
TTATCTGTGCAGAGAGCAGAGGGCGATGCTGGGATTTACTGAGCCTTTTAGCTGTGTCACAGACCAGCAGAACTGCACAGCCATGATGATAAGGTGTTTCATGTAGTATCTTAGAGACCTGTTCACCCTGAAAGACTGTGTTCTCTGACTAGAAATTTTCAAACTGAGTCCATATTAAGTGTAGTTAGTACAACTTAAGTAGATGTAGACATTTAAACCTTTTATCACAACTAGTTCCTTGAAACTACATATATCCTTGATAACTGAACTGCACAAATCATATATGATACACTAATGAAAAACATCCCCCTTTTTATATTGCAAAACAAGCTGCTTCAGCACATTTGTGTGAACATGACACAATTGTGGTTTTGTTATTTCAGAGGCGCCATTTTCTTCCTATTACAGGATTACATTTAAAGATGCAGCTCTTTTGAAAGTGACACCTCCTCTGCCTGGATGCAGCCTCAAGTTACTGTCACATCCATATTTTCAATGAATGTCAAGGTCTGAAAATGCAGCTGAGGGCAGGACAGTGTTTCAGGGTGCTGGATCCATGCAAACATTTGCAATGGGAATTGATTTAGGTATGTTGACTCTGCCGCTGCTGCTGCTGACATTGCTGCTGGTACAGGCAGTGTTGACGTATGACTGCTGCTGCCACTAACAGCATTTGAGTTTTTGATGTTTGAAAGAATCTGATAGAGATGCTTTATCAGAGGTATTACTGAACACAACAATGGATGACCCTAATGTCTGCTACTATTAGTTCTATGTGTGAAAGAACACTGACCTCTGTGATTGTCTTCTCATTACACACACAGATGCCCATTATTAGAAATGCTCTGTTACATAAAAACACACAATCTTATTACTCAAAAGAAACTTGATCAGATGTAATCCAAACAATATAGGTAATTCATGCTTTGTGTCACTCTACTGTATTCACATAATTTTGCAATATTCTTACAAGCTGGGTAATTAATTTGTTCTATCTATATTGAGTACATGTTGAAATAAAGTGAGCCATGACCACAAAGCTGAGACACATGAACCATGTGTACTGCCCACCATTTGATCCCTCACTGACTACAAAGAGGAAAACTGTGTTCTGATAGCAAGCAGCAACACTGGTACAAAATGGCAGGAACTGCAAGTGTTACAGTGTATGTTTCTTCTCATTCTGAATGGGTCTGGAAGTACCAGAGAATTTTGGGCCGAAAAAAAAAATATTTCTAAAAATCACTACAAGAGGGGAACCCCCGATAAAAGGCTTGGTCAGGACCAGTGACCTGATAAAGTGAAAAGTTCTAAAAACATGTTTAATATTTACAAACTGATGAGTGCTATTCTGTGGTATGTGGGAACCATACACTACAGGGACAACCAAAAACAGTAACAAATAAACATATGATGTTTTATGTTTTAAAAACAGTTTACAGTTTGAAAGTCTCTAGTGTGATACTAGAGACTGTAGTGATACTTGTGCAACCCTGCCTTAAAAAAATAACAAAAGTTATTATTATTGAAATAACTTCATGTTAATGCTACACTAAAACTTGCAAGTTGATCACTTGTAGGATTTAAGTAATTAGACTTAACCTGTCACCTTTTGTTTTCTAAAATGAGTACTTGTAATGAAGAAAATATAATGTAGGGATGATGAAAATGTATACCCCTCTACTCTATAAAAATTAATCCTAAAGCATATGAAAATTAATCAGGTCCAGCCAACAGACAGCCTTCATGCTACACATTACATCATTAATACAGATTACATCATTAATACAGAACAATCACCTCTCAGCCCTATTACAGTTTCTAGCTCAGCATTGAAGGAGCACATAGCAGCAACAGCAGCCACGCAACCTGCTTATCAGTGAGTGATGTCTGGCCGTGGATGGGCGAACGTTGCACATAAGTCTCATATGAAAGATACAGTGAAAAATTAGGCCTCTCGCTTTCATCATTCAGTACAAATACAATAAAATGTCTGCCCTTTACAGATCTCAATGCAAGTTGTTTGCTATGCCGAATGCTTCAGAGGAGAGAGCATTTGTATTCCCTAATGCCACCTCAAAGACAGAATAACAGAGAGGCAAAATAAGAATCAAGTGAATATCTGTGCTAAATGTTAGAAGGCGTCATCCCTCACCTTCTTGTTGGTTGTTGTTTTTTAATTCCCCACCTTTTTTTGTGCGTTCAGAAACACATTAGATGACACACTGAGGCATCCAGATTACATAACTTGTCAGGTAGGCCTACAGGCAGGATGAGGCCATATGTTTCACTCACATACACATACACTGCATACACTTTAATCAGTTGCCTTAATGCAGATTAGGTTATTAATATGCAATCATGAACTGGTTGCTCTGGAAAGAATAAACTAATGAAGAGGTAGCCTGTGTTTTAGTAAATTCTGGGAAGAGAGCCTTTTCACCAATTGCTACCAGATGGTTCTGTTAGGCAGAACCTAACAGGCCCTGAATAAAAACAACACGAGAAAATTTAATGTGTATTGCTGCAGTGGTCTCTGGCAGTGAACAACCCCAAAACTCACCAGTTCAGCATCAATAATGTTCAGTGGGAGAAGCTCATGTCTTGGCCTGCAGAGACAAAAAAGGACATACGGTAAGAAGAGAGAATTTCATAAATCACAGGGGCCTGAATCTGGACTTATTTGGCTGAGGTCTAAAACCCTGCTATACAGTTAGAAGGACAGGACCTGAGATAAAACCACACAGAGAGATGAGCACATACCACATCCCCGTGCTCCCCTGCCAAGGAAAACATAAAGTAAATCACAATATCGACAAAGAGCTTCGGAGCAGCCTTAGCTTGTCAGATTTTAACAATAGGAGCAGACATGTCGAGGGTTGTGATTCAACATGTTTTCAACATAGTACCATGACAATGAGCCAGTCAGTCGGAGTGCCAGTCTGCTTGTCTGTTGGCTTATCAATCCATCTGGCTGTCTGTCTGCACTGCCACATTCATAGATCTCTCTGTGAGGCTTTAAAACATGACTGACAGCTTTGTAAAGGCTGCTGTGAGAAGAAACTGCGCTGTGATTAAAAAAAACCTGATAGCCCCATCAAAACAAAGGGACAGAACCAGAGACAGTCGGGCTAATCAAGACCAGACACTTCTAATAAAAAAGACATTTTGAAAAAGCACAAGAATAAATAAAGAGAAGGAATGAGTGATGGAGCACGCCAGCCTTCAAAAAAGAAACAAGCAGCTGAGATACACAGTAAACTTGGAAGCAGAGGGATGGATTCCAACTGAAGTCCCACTAGAATAAACCTCCAACCTTCGAGCAATTCAATATGATGTTGGCAAGTATGCCACTGTGAAAACATACAAACAGAGAAAAAGAGATTTTCTCACTTCACTGCCATTTGGACAAAGCCCTAGAGCTACAAACTTACCATAGCGCTACAGGAATCCAAGAAGAAAACACTAGGAAACGTGTGCCTTAGATGCATTTCATAGCCTAATCACCGTAATATCTGTGGCTGCAACACAGTCACATTTGTAAAACCTGTAACTGTAAAAGCGATGCCAGGCTTGGCATGTGTGTGCCAGGACTCTGAGATGTTGTTTTACTTTCCTCCTCCTCCTCCTCCATTATTAGCTATCCTTTCATCAAGAGTCAAAATCTAGTTTTGTTGTTAGCCTCTCTGTGGCTCAAAAAAGATATTGTTATTCTGTCTGGCTAGATACACAGAGATATTGAAAAAAAAAAAAAAAAACTCAATGTACCTTCAATCCATCCAGTTGTGAACAGTAAATTAAATCGCAACCCCACCACCTGCATTTCATACAGAAAAATACATTCTATACATTTCAAACAGGACACAATAAGATGATTTCACTTTAGAATAAAACAGACCCAGACCCACAGTGTTTCTGGTTACACCTATCAAATATTCAATTTCTTAAAGCAAGATGCATAGCAAAATTAGCAATGCAATCTCTCAAAATTTGTTCAGTCAGTGCTCATAAATCTACAGCTTCTTCCAAAGAATATTATAGAATATCAGCAATACCAAAATAATATTCAATGTGTAAAGTAATAATGGTTGTTCTCCAGCATGATGACGAAAAGGTATCATAGGATGCAAAAAGCGCAGTCGATTATGTTCCTCAAATCATTAGAACTAATAATAGCAGATGATAATCATGATCACAGAGCAGTATTTACAAAAATAACAGGGATTATCATTAAAGCCTTAATCATGCAGCCATCCTATTACCAAATAAACATACAAATGGATACCATTGCGTTGTGCAGCACCTCCTGAAAATAACCACACATTTCTATCAAGGTTACTGACCACTGAGTGCAACAAAGACAGAACACTTACAATGTCATCTGGTCCAAAAAGAGAGAAAAAATAAAAACACCTGCACACCCTCAGTTAGCCTTTAAGCTTCTTAGTACACCTCTATTCATCAAAATGCTTCACCGTCCGGATTTAAGCCACAGGTAAGGGATTGTTATTGGGTGAGGGAGGGTAATGTTTGCCCCTGTAATCACCAGTGAAACGTTTACGTGGCAATGTCAATAAGCCAAAGCAGAATTTGTTTTTCTTTACATAATGGTGGCGGTCTTTCACGGGCAACAGAGGACAAATGTTGGAAGAAAGTGGGTGGGAGACAACCTTCTGTAATTTTACAATAATAGACACCCTCTGTGGTCCACATCCAAAAGCCAGTTGAGATAAGATATAGCGACCAAACAACTGTTACAATACATATAACACACCTGCAATGCATTTTACAAGAAGAAAGAAGAGCTCCTCTGCAAACACGGCTCAGGCTTCAGAATGTATAAGAGGACAGAGTATGTCCGTGAGAACAGGTGGAATAGCTGACGCAACAGGTTTGTCAAGGTACAATCTACACTCATTCCGTGATTAATTTTGGAGGCTGACAACCCAAGGGAAATGTTGAACAAAATAATACATTATGGGCTATTTGAACTGCAAATAAACCTACGGGTTATTCCTGAACAAATAACCCTCTCTACCTCCTGGGTGTATGCGATAAAACAGGTTATGAAAATAGAAACCTGCTGTCTGACTCTGTCAAACTAAGTGATGCTGTCATTTGCACTACCATCAGAGACAGACAGTTTTTTTAAACATATATCTTCCGCTCAATAAAAATGGACAAGTCAACCAGCAGAACCAGATCCAGAAAACTGACATTGATTTAACCTCAAATCAGTATCAAGGTATCACCACTGAAATCTGATATTCAACATCTTTTTCACTCATTTGTGTGATGCAGGAGGGGTGATCACACTGAAAACAGACTGACCAAAAACAATATTTTGGCAGATATATGATCAAAATCTTATATTATTTTACCATCTCACTGCTTATTGATGTGACATTGAAGATACACTAAAAATAAACACAACATAAACACAGTTTCTGTCAGAAACTAGCACTTTTGTTTGCCCTGACAGTGAATCAATGACACCTTGCTGTCTGGGATGTATATGCATGGCAGCTGCAGCTCCTAGATTCACTTAGCTGCCTACCCGACTAGCCCCAGCAGCAGCGGCAGCAAGCTTTGGATGCACTCGTTCAACATAATAAATTAACGTAATACGACTATTGTCTGCCAGGTCAATAGGCTGTAAATGTTACAGTGCAGCGAGCCGTAATGTGAGTACATATGTGCAAACATAAGACCAAAAAAGCCAGTCTGTGTCGGATAGTCCGTTGACTTTTATGGCCACTGTGCAGTGTGCCTGTCATTGGCCGGCTGGCTTCTGCTCTGTCCCGCTACAGCTAGCTCCACTGGCTAGCCTCCCAGCCGTTGGAAACATCAATAACCCCTGTATTTCATCAAGTTTCCAAGCCGCGGCGGCTCTCTGCTGTCCCGTATTTACCTGGAAGAGAAGCCACAGCCCCGAGCGAAGCGAGAGTAAATTCGATATCAAATTGCAAAAGGTCCATTTTAATGCGTCTGGCTAGCTAGCTTGCTAGCAAGGGCTACAGTCTCCAGCTGTGTGTGTGTGAGAGAGTGAGTGTATGTGTATGTGTGTGGTGTGTGACAGAGACAGGCAGGGAGAGGATGTGTGATATCTGAATGATGCGAGCAGGATTTGGCGTGAGCCTCTGGAAGCTAGCGTGATGGAGTTTAAACGAGAGGTCCTGTTTCCACAGCATCCGTCTTACAGCTAAACACATTAAATTCAACACAATCTAGCCCGCGTTTAACGGAGCAGTCAGCACAGTAACTGAATATTCCATCAGCAGCTATGAAACACATTTCAAATAGATTTATGTTTGTTTCTTACGTGATTTCGGTGTTGGAGACGGGGACGGGTTTAATCCGACGGCGGAAAGAAATGATGCTTTGCAGAGTCCGGGTCGGGATTTTCTCTCTGTGTCTCTGTCTGTCTGTGTCTCTGCCTGTGTGTCTTACAGCTGCTGCTGCTGCTCTATCCCGTCTCCCTCAGACTGTGTGCTCTGTCTCCGTGCTGCCGGAGTGTCCCGGTGCTCTTGTACCACTCGCCCTCCAGTGGAGAATGAACGGCCCTGATGCGCTTTGATTAGGAACCCCTCTTCAGCTCGGCAGCGCGCGCTCCCCCGCCCCCCCAACACCAAACGTGCCTGCGCGTGATTGCCTACGTGCGCGCGCGTTTGTGTGTGTGTGTGTAGCGTGTAGTGTGTAGTGTGTGTATATATAAGAGTGTGTGCAAATGAGTGAATGAGTGTGCCTTGCGTTGACAGAGTGAGTCATCCAGCAGAACCAGATCCAGCTCCTCCCTGCTTCTAACAGCTGACTACTGTAGCCGCCATGCGTTGATAAAGACAAACACAGGCTCCCCCTCCTCCCTTTGTAAAGTCACAGTAATGCTGCACTGTTTTTCTTTTAGAGGCTACCGTGTGTCTGACTGCGGTGCACAGTGGTGAGTTCATTGCACTTTTCTTTCTATGGAAGGCATCCCTTCATATATTGCAGAGATGCAGCACAGTTTGTTTCTCGATTTCAGTCATGTTAAACAGAGTCTTTTTAGGCTGACATGAATCTTTAAGACATTAATTCATAACCAGAATCTGCATCAAAACAAAGTCATTTATGTGAGGATAAAGATTTTCCTCATTTTTAGATCACAGATACATAGATAGTAAACTAATTCCTTATTTTTCCTAACTTGTAACTTTTGCTGTAATAGATTTTACAGCAAATCTGCTACAGGATCTATACATTAAATATTACTGCCAGTGTAAAATGATAAGACAAAGTCTTTGGGGAGCTATAGATGAATGATATACATCCTTTGCATTATAATTTAAAGGGATTGCACACAAAAAAGTCTGGGGAACAGCAAGTTCAACAGATAAAAATAAAAAAGAGTCGTCAATATAGATGCAGCTGAAGTTAGGATGTCATGACTTTTAGTCAAAGTTAGGCTCCAAAAATACTGGATCCCAGAGTTCCCATAATGCAACTCCCACACCCATGTATCACAAAGTCTGCCCCTGGTTTATAAGGTAAAAAACTGCAGTCTCCACACCCAACCTGAAATAACACAAATGACATCATTAGAGTATTTTCTCTGACCTTAGAAGGCTCATCCAAAGCCACAGGCAACATTGTACAGCTCTTTTGACAGGATACAGCAAAAATAACCACTGTAACATTAGAGGAAAAAATGTTCCTTGATACTGTTCATGCTCCAGTGTTTCTGAGCTCTGAGGACTAAATGGTCTATAAAAGATGTGATGGATCAACTGGTAAGGAAAACCCTGCAAAGCAAGGGCACTGTGCCTTTATTCGTCCATTTAAAGGGGACATTTTAGAATTTAGGCCATGGTCTTAGGGATAATATTAGAATTACAATCAAAATGTGATCCAGGCTAGATTATGGTTAGGTTTAGTGTTAACATCACTTTAAGGTTATCCCTTAGGTTTAGGATTAGGTCTGGATTATCAATATTTGAGGCAAAGTGGCGAGGGCTAGAATGTGATTTAAAGCCAAAGACTGAAAGAAGTCAGTGAAGATCCTTTCAGTAGTACTATAACGTGTCTGTAAAAGTCTGTGTGTTTATGTGTCTGTCTGTGTATGTGTGTGTCTGCTCAGTGTACCTTCTAAGCAGCACCCTGTGGTCCTCTTCTCTTCTGCTGTCCTGGCATGCCTCATTAAAGCCCAGTTACAGGACACCTCCTCCTCCTCATCTCTCATTCAGCAGATGGACAGACGCAGGGTGATAATATTCCTGGGAGTTTGGAGGGGCGTCATTGTTTATATAACCCAGAGATTCTTATTAAAAAGCTGCTCTCCTTCCGTCCTGAACTCGGGGTTAATTAGCTGACTTCCTAGTTGCTGGTATGCATGGGGGCCTCTGAATGGTCACAGTGGTTGTTATGGGCGACCAGGCTTGTCTTATCTCCTGTTGCCTGTTAGGATTCTGCTGAGGAACAGAGACTGAGAAGGACATAGTGTTTATGAAGTCTCTAAAACACAAACACAAACACACACACACACACACACACACACACACACACAAACAAACAAGCAAGCACATATGTACACACAGCTGAAAATTCACACACACAAGCACATGGATACAAGCAAGTTTACACACAGAAAACTCAAGCCACATTCTGACAACACTCACATAATGTATAACAAGCATTGAGAATGTGGTCAACAGTAAAAAATTGTTATCACTGGTCAGGCTCCAAGAGAAATAGTTAGATATTACTGTGGCTGAAAACATAGTCGGTCCACACAGTAATATTCCCCTCTACAGGCTGATGCCATTCAATGTGAAATTCAACAGAAACCTAGGTGGATCTTCCACAAACATGTCCACGCACGTGCACATGTATATTCTCACTTGTCTAGTTATGACACATAGTCTTGCATAGTGACCAGTATCACAGCAAATTTGCATGATTTAGAAGTGTTGTCCTGTACATATAACAATTGTGTTTGATTTCCAGCTCCTCTCAAGTGGAAGTGCTCGAATTCATGTTCCTCTCAGGGTTATTTCAAAGATATTGTTACCTAGGAGATGATAGGAAGTAGATCATCAAAGCTTTCTCCCCACTTCCCTCTGCCCCTTTGTGTGACATACATATCCACTTACCTACATACACACAGAACATACACATGCCCACTCGCCCCACAGATTCTTCCAAACACATTCTCTATAGCTGGGTTTCACATGTTGCCTGCTTTCTGCAGTGCAGTTACACACATTTTATGCTCTTATTCTCTTTCTCCACCATTATTATCTAGTGTTTGCCTTGTTTCAAAGACTGTGAAAGACAATGAAATCTCTGTTTCAAGTAAAACAATAAGCCATGACAAGACAATGACAAGCGACACATCTGAAGGCAAACAAAATGCAAACAACCCACAATCACGCACTGGATGAAAAGAGTAGACAACAGATCTAAACAGGAACTGTTTGATAAGTGAATACAGGAGGGTGAAGCTCAGAAAATAAAGACAATAAAATGATGATGAATGTCAGTAATTCAAAACTATATCACATCCATGGATATAGAAGTTTAAAAATAAAAATGACACAGAACAATGAAACACAATATTAATTTGACCAATGACAAATTAAAAGATACACAACTTCACTCTGGTAAAGTACAATAATAGCCACATTTATTTTAATTACAGGCAAATTCCCTTTACACTATATATTTTTTAAATCAACTTCATGTTTTATCCTTAATGTCGTACATACATTTACATTTCCAGAGTGCATACACTTAAGTTGATGAGAGGGAGGGGCTGTTAAATAAAGTGGTTCAAGACATAAAAGAAGGAAGTCTCGCTTTTCTTATGAGACACATGTCAAATACTGCTTATCACAAGCATTACTCAGTAGTGGTACTGTACTAAAAAGTGCACACGGTCTATTCAATATCAGACAGCTTCATATATTATAATATAATGGCAATTTAAACAATGATGCATTTCACACATTCAACATCAAACAAGGCAAACCTATTCAAAGGCACAGGACTCTCACATCAATATCTTTTTAAAAAGTAGTTTGTACTTACATGTCAGGTAATCCTTCACTTTCAACATTTTTTTAAAAGGAAAATCAGCTGAAATATGATTTGATATCAAATGACACACCAGTGAGTTACATGGCACTGGACAGTTAGGAAGTAAAAAACTGCTCCCTTATGGTTACTGAATGGACACAGTTGTGTTAAAGAGGAAATAGTTCAGTTATTCATGAGATCATGTTAACGCTGGTGTTCTGCAGATGTAAACTGAGCGTTCGGGGGTCTGCTTAAAAATAACTGAACTATTTCCCCACTTCAAACTACAGCTACCAGTTGTAGTACCAGTTGTGGGTGAATATTGAGAATAATGCCAGCAGGCGACATATTTCCTGTTGTCCCCCTGCATCTGCTTTGTGTACTGGGAAACTGCACACACATTCCCCTGTAGTACACAGTGAACCAGTTAAGAGGAAGGCCACTTCTATAAAACTACAGCAGGATCCTCTTCCTCTGTTTGAATGTCCTGGTTTGTGTTAGTTCAAGGGGACAAAGGTAGAGAATACAATAAACAACCTGTTCACTTGAGCCAGCTAAAGTTGGATTGAAGAAAAATGTGTGTTGATACCTATTTTAAGTCCTGTTCAGCTAATGCCACAGTAATGTATCAAGCCATACTGGGTCCACTGTTTTGCAGGTTTAGTTTAAATGTTTCAGAGAAAATAGATTTACATTTAATAAACGTCTCTGCTACAGAGCTACTGTAACGTTTACAGTTGTTCAAATACATGCAGATACTGTACAGCACAATTTCCCTTCACTTCCTCTCTGGGCTGAGCTGCCCACAAACAATGCAAACTTGTTAAAAACCAGCAAAAAAAAAAAAAAAAAAAAAAAAAGAATGACAGAGCGCTGCATAATATTATCATGCCAAATATCATACAAACCACATAATGGTTAAAAAATGATGGTATTAAAACAAAATAGCAGCAACACATAGGCTTAGTTCTGTGAGAACAAAATCGAGAACCAGCAAGCCACCAGTGCCTCTGGGTTAAAGTAAAAGAGTTACATAGTTACGTAGTGAGCCTTCAGTGCAAATATGGAAGAGTGAATCTAAATCTTATAAAGATGGAAGCTTTAAAGGCTGAATATGCAGTGGTTTCTTTACAGTACAAGTTGACTCCACTTAAATGACAATGTCCACCGTAAGTGAATTCAAAACCTTGGCACCACACACCTCACTGACCACTACTACTGTCAATATCATGATAATAAAAAATAATAAAAAGAAACTACTCTCTCTGTGCAATAGTTCAAGTAAGTTATTTCCTGCAAATAGTTAGTGCTTTGTAACACATCCTGTGGCCGTACTGAAAGAGACGACAACATACAGGTAACATACAAATACACAAAAAGTACTATTTACATGAAACGGTTTTCTGGACAAGACTGCACTCTACGTAGAGAGGACCTCTACTCACCAATTCAGGCTCAGATTTGATCTAATCCTCCCATTGGTTAAAATTAGGACCAAAGTTGGGGCAGTGTCATCATAGATCTGTCACAAACACATGCTCCAATCAGTGTCCCAGTGTGAAGCAAAGCGCCGAGGTTAAATCTAAAGGGCCGTGTCGTATACTCGTTCCGAGGAGCCCTCCTCCATATCGTCCTCTGACTGCGACGCCTTGTGATTGAGCTTCTCTGTTGTTGATGAGCTAACAAGGTTTCCATGGACACCATCGTCGCTAAGCTTGGCCTTACTGCTGTCCTGAACAAATTCCTGGATCTCCACGGGCAGCCGGCGAAATTTGTCCTGGTACTCCTGGTCCAGATCGCTCTGTAGCTGCAGACAAACAACAGACATATCAGCCAACAATTCCTATGTGAGGGAAAATAATAAAACTAGAACATTAAACCTCTAATTTGGACTGTGTTACACATTATGTACTTGACGATGTTCACAGAATCTTGCAGAGTTTGCCAGGACTGAAAACATCTTAGGCTGTGTCAAAATGGTTACACAGCTATTGTTTTAGTCAAGTAGTCACACTAGCTTGTGACAAAAATATCAAATCCCTGTGCAAATTGTGGAAACTAAATTAGAGATTTCCCCCTTTATAAGCTACTGCCTTGTTCCATTGAGCAGGAAACTGCCTCCCACTTAAGTTGGGCTGCTCAACAACCAGCAACAGAGGATCATGATCATGAAAAGTACCCAGGTCTGAATGTGTAGAACAACAGATTTGAAATTTCAACATCTAATTTCACTTATTTGCATTACTTATTTCAGAGGAAAATAAAGTGAACAATCATAAAATGCCTTGCTAAAGTTTGAAAGATATAACGGCCACCAATGGAAAACACTCAATAACCATTCACAATGTCATGTGCGTGAACATCAGCAAAATTTAGGCTATTTTAGTCTTATAGCAGCCTCTCTCCCAAATATTGGACATCAGTATAACAGCTACAGTTTTCAGAACAGTTTCTGCTTCTATGTCATGTAAACTTAATGTAATGCTATGTGAGTACTGTATAGAGACATACACAGACTGAGGTAGTAAGATTCAGCATGTCATACTGGCATTCCAAAAAAAAAAAACCCAAAAAACAAAAATGCGATCTAACCAATTAAGGATACACTTTGGAAACTAGACAAAAGGAATATGATCTATTCATGTTTTAGTAGAGGGATTTAACATTCAACTGTCATTCAAACTGTTGAACAATCACTGCAGAGTAAATGCTGCAAAACTTTTTTCCATGACTGTTATCTAAAGATAATTTTCATAAGAATTCTGCTTTATTCTGTAACATACAATAGAGACTGAATAGAAAGACTGGAGACAGAGTAATACATAGGGAATGGCCTTGATGCCTGACATTCAGCATTGAAGAGGTACCTTGGTCTGCTGAGGTAGACCATGATCCCCTCTGCAACCATGTACTACACCCCCCCTCCTCACTGAGAAATAGAAAGGAGAAGCTGTTTTCTCCCAGGCATAGACGCCCCCAATGATTACAGATGACAAGATTGTATTCATTTCATTGTGAGCCAATAATTGCTGTAATGCTGATTTCTCTGTTTAACTACCCGACTGGCTCCCATGGGAGAGTAGTAATTAAAAGAAAAGCCGCTAAGATGAATGGTGTCAGAGTCTCACAGCTCAATACAGTCACGTCAGCATTATGAGAGATCGAAAATACCTGCGAGTTTCAGAGAGGATTTATCTGGGATCCATATTTTGTCTGAGAAGCCTTTGTTAATCGAATAAAGGCTGACTTCAAACTCATACCTAACTTCCAACTCAAAAGTGAACACAAACAATATTAATAGAAAATGCACGATGAACTGAACTGGAGCAAAAATCAAAGTAATACTGATGCTATAAATCTGCAAAAAGTCTGAGACTCATACACACTCCTGCAGGAACATCAAACAGAAAAAGCTATGAAACACAAGGTTCCTCCTAGATGATTTCACCTACACCTAGCCTCCAGTCAATACAGCAACCATGAAATTTACAGCTGCCAGAGAGAAGTTCTGAACTGTTGAAGAAATGTTCACAAGAATGTTCAGAATGAGAGAGGAGAGGAGAGAAGAGAGAAGAGGGGATGAAGGTCAAGGACTGCCATCATGCTCTCTCAACTTTCCAATTTTCTGTCCTCTCCACTTCAGTTTATGAGATGGCACATCAATTTAATTTGAGAATACTGCATAGCAAAATGAGAAACTCTGTTACGAAGTACTTTATCTCTTCTGCACACGGCTATATTGTAAATTAGGTTGAGATTAAGGTATGTAGATTGCATATGTAGATGAGTATGTACTGTATGTATGAGAATGGACTGGGTATCAAACCTCAATAGCCTGTGAGGACCAACCAAAATGCATAATAGTATTGTTGAAAACTGTCAAGTATCAAATGATGTTTGGTTATATTCTTAGGCTTTTGCCATATTTTAACTGAATTGAGATTTTTTTAAGTCAAAAAATGTTCTTAATACCAAAAGTAAAAGCAGACCTCCATCAGTTATAACATATCTTATTTTCTGTGAGACTACAGCTCAGATAGCTGTGCCCTGTCAAAGCCCGTCAAAGGCTGTGGAAATTATGTTGGAAAAATGACTGTCTGGTATTCAGTAGTTTAATACTGCAGCTTCTCAGTCTGTTGCCAGGTTGTCTTGACTTAGAGTTTTCTGATTTGGTATTTTCATCTTGCACAGATCAGTATAACTCCTCAGAAATCTCCAGGTTACTTTGCAGGTTACCATTTTTTGTCAGCTCTATTTGCCACTGTCTGTGAATAGTATTTTCACTATAAAACCCTCACTATACTCTCAAAATGAAAATAAGTGGCACATGCAGTTAGCACATTTGAAAGAGTGTGACTCAAGACTCAATCGGCCAGATAACAGTAATTGCTACTGCACTTGCTGTCTATCTTTGCTTGACATGAAGGAGCTCTTGATTTGTGTTCTTTCTCATGTTGCGTGCTACAGTCAAGCCTGCGAAAGTCTCCACCAAGCACAACATCTCAAGGTCACCTTCTCAGAAACATGCCTCCCTCTTTCTGCCTCCCTCCATCTCTCTTGCTCTTTTTCCTCTTTTCTTTCTTTCTCACTCTCTCTCTGTGGGGCTCACAGAGCGGACATCCAGCACATCACAACCAGATGGCTAAAGATGCGCCACAGCTCGTCTCTCTCTCCCTGCTCTGCACTGCGCATGACCTACTTAGGGGTGGGACAGTGCTCACCATGTGTGTGTGTGTGTGTGTGTGTGTGTACATGTGCACCCTCCCTTTACCCTGCCTGCTGAGGCACAAACACCCTCTGATTAAAGCTGTCATCTTTCTCCCATATGATGACACCCTGGCACATGAGAAGGAGGTGGGAACATGGGGCAGAAGAGTCTGAGGGGCACCAGGCAGTTCTCGGAAAGACATGTGACATCTATGTCTATGTACGTGCATCTATGTGTGTGTGTGCTGTGAATGTAATCAACAGCTCAGAAACAAACAGTGATGACCGTCTGTTAGAGTTTGAGTGCTGAGCGATAAAGAAGGCTTTTTGCTTTCACCGAGGGATAGTTTGAGTTCTAAAAAATCTCAAGGATTGATAGAAAGATGGAGGGATTAGAGAGCAGACAGCTAGAGCTGCAGAGTTTTCCCGATCTATAGCTTTATGATCATCATCCTGAAATCTTATCAGTTTGGCAGTGAGGAAATCTCTTTGCAGGAGTACACGAAAGAGAGTAAGGCGTCAGTGAGACTTCTTCTTCAGGCTTCCTGGAGCTGGTGAAGCCTGAACTAAATTCTGAATTGAGACATCAAAAGTGTCAAATTTTGGTAATGAGGCAACTGTGATGCTTTAAAAACCTGAGATCAAGGTTTGTTTGAAAGAACAGTCCATTTGAACTTTGCCGTTTATTCTGTGTGTGCATGTGTGGCTTTGCTGTGTGTACTTCTGCATTGTGTATTCAGTACATATATGTACTGTATGTACATATATGTATATATGTACTGCACATGCATGTGTGAGTATGTGGTCCAGTTTCTGTTTGGACACCAACCAGCACCAGCAGTTACCCAGCCAGATTTTAAATCTGCCTCTCATCTCTGAAGACCTGTCATCTGTCAACAAGCCACATGTGCACACACGCACACACACACACAGACACATATATATATATATATACACACACACATACACACACACACACATTTCTGTCTTTCTTAAAATACAGCAGTCAGTGACCTTCTTCACCAGCTGTCCTCGTTTTGAGAAGCTATCGAGGGAAGCGGAGAAGGCCTCCAAAGAGCCAAATTAATTCTTTGCTTTGAGCCGTGACATAACGCCTGCTGCAGCACCGCCAAAAAAGTCTTCAACTGGCAACACGCTGCACCGCATCTACAGTATGCAGCTATGTTAACTGTGGCTCGTCTTACACCCACAATAAGGTGGTCTGAGGGAAAAATGCGCTTTTCCATTTCAATGAAGCTGAAAGTTTTCTGTGACACGGATCAAAACCACCGAAGCAGAGCCATCGCAGAGACTGTGTGATGTGTAAAGGTATGTGTATCCTGACCTTGAGATATACTGCATATCCAAACACAGTCCAATTAGACTAAACCCAAGATCCCATGTCCATGACACATGACAGGGTCACCACCTGTTGGCATTATAGGATTTTGAAGAAAAAGGCAGTTTGCTGTGCAATGATATAAGTTGTGTGAATGTGTGTGTGTGTGTGTGTGCGCATGTGTGTGTGGAGGCTGAGAGAGAGCAAGGATGGGGAACACCATTCCTTCATTTACATTCTTTCCACTGTATTGGTCATAACTATGAAAATGAACTGCGGCAGCCCAATGCAAGAGAAAGAACAACATCAGTAATGAAAGAGGGATGGAAGCCGCAGCTACTCAGACTGGGTTGCATGCTCCTTTTCCATCTACTATCTCTCTTTGTGTGTGTGCGTGTGTGTGTGTGTGCGTGTCAGTGCCCTTTCTCGACTCCTCTCAGATAATTCATCAGGAGTTTTTCTTAGATTCTTCTCTTCAGGTCCAGGAATTTAAAAAACTCTCCATCATGCATGCACAGTAATGAGAGTTTCCCCTAAAAGGACTGGTTCAAAAGGGAAGCTTAGCTGTGAAATGTGCCAGGCAGTATCTTGATGTCTTTAACTCAGATGTGGATGCTACCTAGAAAATGCTACTTGTAGCATTTTTTGACATTGCTACATGATTGTGAAATGAAATTTGATAATGTTGTATAGTTATCATGAACAAACGGGAGTGATGGGTTACTTTAAATGATAATTTTATCATTTCAGTGCACCTAGTATAGCTGTAGATAAAACACTGAGACATTACCACCTTATAAAGGTGTTATGGTGGATGTGTTAGCAAACAGTTGCTTATTTACATACCTAGCACATACTGAGCAACAATAGAATTCATTTGGAGATGAGTTTCTTGGAACCAGATCAAGTTTAGTCTGTACAGTGGGTTTATCAGATTGTTCTGCTGGAAACAAGGTTGATGAGAGTGGTGACAGTGAACCAAAAAAGTAAAGGTGTAGGTCACAAAATCCAAACAAAGAGATCAAAGATGCTTTGTAGCGTGGAGGGAAACTGCAGAGTTGGCTGATGATTATGTGTGAATTTGTCACTACAAGCAACCCCTTTCACATTACATGTAGTAATTTGATCTATTGTTAACATAGAAATATTGATTAATGCAGCTTTAAACCCTGCTGCTTGTCCACAGTTTCTTTTCTTTCATTCAGTGAGGATAGGCATATGGAAAATGACTTTCTCTAACTTTTTACTTGTTAAAGAATCTGCTATTGCAAGGCATTCTGAAAGCAATAATACCCCATTGCTGTAAAGCCTTGGGTAAATGCTACAGACTGAAGTTGACACCTATAACAAAGTCCAATTTGTAATGACTGTATGTAGCCCCAAAACTAGCTGCTATAATATACTATACACATTTATGTAATCATTGGTCTTTTCTTTTTGAATTTTGACCATCCTCTCTGTCTGTATTTACTCCTCCTTTGGTACATTATCAGGTGTCACAGTCGTTGTGCTGTTCTCACCTCTTCTTTACTTCTGCTCTTAATAAATAAAAGGTTGCCCACTCTAAAACTGGAAAACTCAAAACCATAGTGTAGAAAGGGACAGTTTCCAACAAGAGTTCAGTAGTGAATGTTCCTCAGACAGAGCATAACCCTAGGGAGCTTCATTAGCACATGTGGGCATACATAATGAACACTAGTGCACTGATCTAAAATAGCAGCTAGCATAATAGAGCAGAAGAGTAACCAAGCGTGCAACATGTACGCGCACTCACACATACACAATGGATTTTACTTCACTGCCCCTGGTTCGCACACAGTGTTCCCTGTGGGTATAGTGTGTGTGTGGTGTGTGTGTTTGTGTGTGTATGTATGGACACAAGTGCATTATTGATGCAAACCTGCCAGGCAGAGATGCTGCAGATCAAAGTCTGTGATAAGGGAACATAGTGGCCACTCCTACATCACCCAGAGAGAGAGAGAGAGGGACAGAATGGGAAAAGAGAGGTTGGCCACATACTTGCTCTCTTCCTCTTCAACTCCAGACCTTCATGTTTCCTCCAACCTGTTTGCTCTCCCTCTCTCCCTAGGATTGCGTCACAAGGACTCAGTTCCAAATTAACAGATTGCAGAGAGTCATGACGGATAGAAGAGGATATGAGAGGTGGGGAGGGGGGGGGGGGACCCGAGTTTCCATGACGACGGCACAGGACTCCTGCTTGTCGAACGACTGAGTGTGTGTGCGCATTTTATGTGTGGTTCTGTGTATTAATTCAAGGATTGCACAATGGGGAGACACCATCAAGATTTATTCTCCTTATCATTGAAGTAAGAAACGAATCAGCATATCTCGCACGTAATACGTACGTTCACACCACACACACATACACCAACGCAGCACTGTTGTGAAACATACTGCCTTATCACTATTTCATATCCCTTTCACAGCCAACAAATGTGTGGAGGGGATAACTAGTTCAGAGCAATTACAGCATGGCTTGGTAAGATTTCCAACTATAAAACCTTCAGAGAGGCTGGAATCCTTTTCACTTTGGATGTCCATCTATCTATTGATTGGTTGAACAAAAATGTGAACTGAACACATTCGTACAAAGTTATATCATACCACCTATAGTATATCAGACATAAACTGAGAAAATACTCCAATTTGATGTCAAAATGGCTTAGTTCAGAAAATATTTGAAATAGCTCCTCCTCCAATTAATTGTAGATTTCTTTCACTTGACCCTTGTGTTCGAAAATAAGAAGAGAAGATGAGAAGAGACAACGTGGCAGGATATAGGATCTTGAGGTGTGCCGAAACAGCATTCGCCATCGTGCTGGGTACTGCTGACTCCTGGGGGGCGTTTTGATTGGATCGTTAGCAGGACAGTGACACCTGAGTGCACATGCCGGGAGTGACGACAAACCTCGCCATGTCTTTCTTTTTCTTTTTCTATTTCGTACGTGACCCTCACACTATCACCAACTAGGACTTCAGAATCTTAAAATCTTAAAAAGCAGCTTCTCACTAATGCTAAACTTAGATCACCAACATTTCACATCCCTCCAGCTTCAATCGTTTGGAAATTGTGCCTATTGAGGCTTGTACTAAACAGCTGTTAGTTGCCTACTTGTGTAGCAGACATTCTGTATCTAGTTTTTAGGTTGGGTTGGGTATATCACATGCATGTGAGTAAACACATGTACACACACAACTACCAGTGTTGTGGGCTGCTCAGCTCTCAGGGTCTCCACCAAGGATGGTTATAGCTGTCCATTAGTGGCTGCTCTGAGCACAGAGGAGAAACTGGGTCAGAACTGTATGAGAGAGAAAGTATGTTGTATCTTTCTGTCTCTGATTCATAAAGACAAACACACACCAAACATAGAAACACACAACAAATGTATTTTTATATTTGCCCTGCCCTGGTTATTACACTCACATCCATTAGCCCCCACTGGAACTCTCTACATCCTGTCTTTCAGTCCTTTTGCTTTCTATGTTTATGTGTCCATCTATCTGTTGCTGTTTACATTCATCTTAGGACTAATAAAGGTTTTTCCTTAGAGTTAATGCACCAACCAACAGATGTTGTCAACAATATCTCCTTTTGCCCTAAATATCATTTTGGGGAATCTGAACCACAGTGAATGGACCACATTCACATAGCGCCTTTATTATTGACAGCTGGGCATTTTACAATGCCTCATATTCATATACACACATGCAAACTCACACACACACACTCATACACAGATGGTGTCAGAGCTGGAACTTCCACATAATCTTAGACAGAGATGGAAACCTTAACAGATTTAGCACAGATGAATGTGACCAATATTCATGTAAATAACAAGACTCTTTCTCTATAAGGCTATACTGACTGAACTGACTAACTGACTTATATTGGTGATCATATCATACTGAGTTATGATCAACTTAAGAGTGTTGCTTGCGGCTAAGTTAGATACACATTTTAATGACACTGATATCATAAGTTAAGCAGTAACAGCCTCTATATTTCACTATATGAAAACAACTACTGCAAGTTTGAGAGGTACTAAAAATCCATTCCTGTGATGGGCATACTGTAAGACAGAGGCTGTCAAGTGAAAATCATCCATTGTGGTGCCTGCTGACAACAACAGCTTTTTCAGTGATTACAGCCTAGATGCCTTAACTTCTTTATTTAAAGATCACTCTATCAATTTAGCATTGCTCTTCTATAACAACATCAGACTCATGATGGAAAGTTCAAAATAAAAAGAAAAGAGAACCAGAAATATAATCTTTTTTTATTCAATGTGTTTCTCTTCTTTATCAAAATTCAACAATTCAGACAAACAATTCAGCTGGAGATTCGAGCATGTTATGCTGCTAGCAGCTAACGTAGCCTTGAGCCTGAAGCAGAGATGAGAGGCAGACTACAGAGGTCTGGTGAGATCACTTCTTTCTAACTTGACACCCCCAGATAGTTTTTCATTCTCAAACTTGTAGTCTTAAACCCCAACCAATGCTGACTCAAGTTTGAGGCAATTTATCAGATGTCGCCCTACTCCCTCAGGAGCCACAAAAGGCTTTATAACAAGTAGTAGCACTCCCTAAGATCTGTTCCCCTTTAAGGTATTGGAGGACAGACTTGTTTTGTTGCAGTATTTCAACACAATTTAACTAAATCATGTCATACAAAAATGTATTCTCAACTTTGGTTGTTATTCCAGTGTTATGTGTAGCATCCTGAATTTTTTTAACAAACATAACCCTGGGCATCATCTGCTAGCTGTCTCCAGAGTTGTGTCCTCTGACATCTCTTGTATATTTTGCCTAGAGATTGTTGTTGCATGAGAACAGATAATGCAGAGGTGGCTGATTGCTATATAATAGCCTCCTTCAGGCGAATTAAATTTGCCATGGCCCGGATGTCGATTTAGAGAAGTGATTGTGACAGCGGGTTAGGTGATGGATAATCACTTACAATTTTCTTGGGAAACAGCGATTTGCCAACAGAATGAAATCTGATTGCAACATTAAGAAAAACAGTGAAGCATCTTCCTCTCTCTAAGATCTGAGAAAACCTGCTTAATTCAACGTTGATCACACCCTGATGACACTAGTTCATACAGCTCATATTGAGGAGATGCTGACTTGTGAAATCACTGTAATGATGGTGTTACTGACAAGAATCTCTAGCAACTATTAAAAGATGATGGCAGTCACCACAGGGCCACATTAAAAGGAGAGTAGTTCAGTAACCTGAGTGATTTACACAGCAAGCAGATAGTTAACAAGGCAAATATGATCATATCTGACTCTACCCTGTCATTCTCTTTCTAACTCTTCCCTCTAGCAAACATTTTAGTCTCACTACTTCATTTCTTCCTACTGCAGCTTTGTGGCAAACTGTTGAGAGCTACTGTATGTGAGGTACTGGTCTGGATGTCTGTAGTGCACCTCCCACACTCAACTTGAAGTGGTTTCAAAGGAACAAGGAGCTGTCACTTTGAGAGTGGGTGGTTATGGAACTGTCTTCAACAGAAGACTTTACTGTTTTACGCCTGTCTTAAAAAAATGGTAAATGTAGACTATGCTCTTCATTAAACAACAGAAGCAAAAACATGATCGGAGGATCACAGCAACACAGAGTGTTTCCTTGGTGATTAGGGGTCATGTTGATTATACTGGCAGTGTGCTGTAATATGGCTTGCACTGTGTTAAATTAAAAATCTTGACAAGCTCATTGAAAGAGATCAAGAAGAAAAGACAAAACTGCAAGAGAAAATACGTGTTACTACCCTTTGTTTAGTAGATGTACTACAGGAGAACTATATGATATTATATTTGTACTATGATCATGACAAACTACATGTCAATAATTGGTATTATGATTTCATAAATATCTTGTACTAAGTGAGACAGCTATGCCCCTTCATAGGGTCTGTAGAAAATTGCACAAAATGCTGTGTCACCATAGTGCCTGAGACATTTATGCCTTTAATAGAATATACAGTTCAATTGATTTGGTATACCTTATTAATAACCCAAAATAGTGAGGTTCATTCCCTTTTACTCTGATTAGTACAGATGATCTTGCTCAAGGACACACTGACAGGTGGGATTAAATCTGAGCACTCCAACTGAGGTGTGATCTCACTTTACAGGCCAATCTGCTACCCCTGTTATGCTGATATGCTGCCATGCTATACCAATTACTGCTAAATTACAGTAATACAGACACACTGTATTTATTGTTCCTATCAAAAATGCAAAATAATTCATATAGTATTCTTTATACAAATGCTTGGCAGGTCTCAGCCATTAGAGAGATGCAATGTGTATTAACTTGTTGCCAGTCAGCAGCCCAGGTGTATAAAAGCTTGCATATCACACTGATGCTATATTAATGCTGAACACTGGGATGCAACAATGGTCTTACCATGCTCTTCAGCTGCAAAGCCATCCTACAATGACACAATGACAAGGTTGGGAAGTGTGCAACTCAGAAGACAAGCAGAGATGCTAAAACTCCCACAGCCACAGTTTTCACCTCACAAAAAACCCATGGATATGTTTCATATAGCTGAGTATGCCAGTATTACATAACAACAGCCTAAGATGCAGCTACAGTAAAGGATGATACAAAGCAAGCCATTCTTCACTAATATACAAACCAACAGCTCTTTAACATAGTTTTGATGTTTTTCAGACAACCACATAAAGTACAACAGGAGTTGACTTTTAAACCTGGCGTGACATGCTGTGATATTAGCATAAACGCTTAAGGGGCAAAAAATATTATACTACTATTATTTTGAAATCAGGGTCTGCAACAATCTTCTTATTCAATAATGCTCACCTTACATTTTTGCACTACAGTGCCAGACAGTGCAGCATCTCAGTAAATCTGGGCCAGGTTGCCACCTAGTGGTTAAACTGAGCAGCTAGTGTTTTAGTTATAGTGTTTGATGCACATGTAAAAAGCAAGAACACTTGCCCCAGAACTGTGTAAAATAACATCTGCTGTTTGTAGTGCCAAAATCAATACACAAACCAAATACAACTATTTATATATTTGGTTTAGATTTTGTTTGAAACTTTGTGCTGCTGGATTTCTATTTGTAGCTACACAAATTTCTACTACAACTTAACGTATTTACTTTTTGCACATGCAGGGACCCAAGCACATGGCCCTGCACGCTGATACCCAGATGATAGATCCTGCTATGCAACAGACCAGTAACAAAAACTGCCTTGTGATAAGCATGTAATGAAATTAAAATATCAGTGTGCAATAGATCACAAATAAGTTTTATGTAACAGTTTCTTAGTAAATGTCTTACCTTTGGCCTTTCATCCACAATCTGCTGGCGGATGTCCTTGTGCTTCTCTAATAATCTCTCCTGTCTTTTACTCTGTGCATCCTCCAACTACACACACAAACACACAAACATATACTATAAAGGCATGTCATCAGCAATATCACTGTATCCATAAAAAAAGTACTATAAGCTTATGTATAGGAATATAGTAGTGAATACAAATTGGATTTTTTATTCACTACTATGAACTGTATAACTATGAATCTAGCAACTGATGGCATGAATGTGAGGTGACATTCAAATTCTCTATCACACCATAGTCATGTCTTTTCTTACCCGTTTGATGTACTGCACGACCTCATTAACAAACGATCTGTTGATCTCCAGCTTCTCTCTATGGGGAGAATTTTAATGACAGTCAACCCAAGCAACCAGTCACAATGGAACTAAATCTTTAGTATTTAGTGACATCTAGTGGTCATACAAGTATAACTTCCATACTCACAAGCAAACTGAGCTCAAATACAGATACTTACTCCTCTGTCACATTCTTGTCTTTAGATTTGGCTTCGTTGATTTTCTCTTGCCTTTTCTTGTCCATTTTCTTCTTAAGATCCTTCTTTTCTCTGTATAAGATGAAGCACAGAGAGAAAGATTGAGAGAGGATAAAGATGTTGAAGGATTTCTGTGTGATTGTGTTAACATGTGTGCATTCTGTATATTATAGACAGTCTTACTTCTCACAGATGTCTCTGAGCTTCTTAAGCTGAGCACTCTGACACTCCTCTGCTATAGTGGTCAGTTTCTCCACCAGCTAGACAGAGAGAGAAAAAGAGACACACATGCACACGCACAAAGATGAGTCATAATTTGACACTAAGTACAATATATTGTAAAGTGAGTGAGACAGGAAATATCTGCTTTTAATTCCTTAGGATTTTAGTTAATATATCACTTTTTGTTGACATTCTGATCCCGATCAAACTGCATTCAGATCAGGGAAACAACAAAATCTCCATTATGCTTGTTGTCTTTTGCTTGGATAAACCTTTCTGACACCTCAGCTGTGCTCACTGTGCAGATGTACTGGAGCAGATGATATTAATTTTTCCACACCATACAACAGACCATATGCACAGGCAGCAGAATGAAGGCTGTCATATTCTAGAGGGCGGTGACCTGGAGTTTATTGTAGTATTCACTTATTCATTTACTTGATATGATTAATCTGCGTTAGCCTGTCTGAGCTTTGGGACAGCAGGACGCAGTCAGCACTTTACTAAGTCCGACGCAAGTAGGGACAAGCTCCCATATGTGTGTGGCATATATGTGTCTGTTTATCCTACTGCTATTTATAATGTGTATTTGTTTATATTTTGTATGTCTTTGCATACTGTTTGCGTGGGAACTCTCACTGCCCTGACAGGTATCATTAACTCTGAGAGAGTGCATATAAGGAAAACATTTATGTAAATGTTTATATTGAAATCAATCTGTCACTCTACAGGGGCTTAATAAGGGCACAGAAGTTCAGTAGAGACGAGTATGAAATTAGCTGGAAGTTTGGTGGCCATAAAGAAGCAACAGATGTACAGCGACGACAGGAAATCAGACATGTGGACTTCTATCCATATATGTGCAGTGTGTACCAAACAATAGTTATGTGTTTATTTGTTGTTTGCTTTTTGCCAGTACCTGTTTGATGTGTTCTCGTTTCTGGTACTTTTCGCTGTAGTACTGCTCCTGGCGAAGTGTGAGGAGCTGTTGCTGCTGCTGTTCCTTCAGCTCTGCAAGCCTCTGGTTGCACTCCTGATCCAGCTCGCACAGCTCCTGGTCCAAGGTCGACAGAGATTGTTCGGACCGACTGGAGAAGTACACGCAAACACACAGCCACACACAAACAGAACAACCGCACATTAAAATACTTGTTCCAGTATCAGTGATAGTGTCAGTGGTAGTGATAAGTAGAGAGAGTAAATGACTGCATGTCATATGCATATTTATATGAAATGAAACTGCATAACATTCTCTAAGGATGCAGAACATTCTCAGGCAGTGGTGCTAAGAACATTGATGTTAATGTGTGAAGTAATTTCAAACATTATGAATGACACTTATCTCAAAGTAATTCAGTAGAAATGTGTTATCTTTCTTTTGCAGTAGGCCTCTGAGGTCCTGCGTATGCTGAGTTCTGATTCTTCAGTGTGTGATGAACTCCTGTGGGATGACTGGGTCCTGAATGTGTCCCTAAGGCTTGGGGGAAGCCTTATCCACTCATTCTTATTCTATGCATAGCTCAGTCTTATATCTCTGACAAGAGCAATTTCTGCCCCGTAGTCTTTGTTTCTGAGCAACAGAATATGCAACAGTGAATCTCACTGTGTATTTTATGATGCGTTTGTGTAGGTGAAAGACAGGAAGAAATGAAGAAAGACAGGAGGAGGGTAGGAAGATTGATGGACTGCGTACTACATGTTATCAAGATGTACCACAAGTTAACTTGTGATGTAGTGTTGTAATTTTCTTTTTACTGCATTCCCACCTGTACAAAACTTGCCTCATCTGTTTCTGCTTCAGATGGTAATTTACTGCATTTCCCAGAGTTACTTTTAAATACCCCAAGAGAATCACCTTATCAAAACTTGTAAAGTGTGTGCAGATAGAGAGACTGACAACAAAATGCTTATAGTTGCATTGTTTTCTTATCTTTGGAGAAAACTGAATGTCTTACTCTTGTAAGAGCTTGTACAGAAGCCTGTGCACTTTGTGCATTATTCCAAAACCTCCCAGAATGTAGCGAAAATGTTTGCTAGTAGCTGTAGCTTTGCTTAAAGTATCTCATTGTGTCTACATTGGCTAAAAGCTTTGTTTTTCTTTGCTGTGTTGATGTGTTTTTGGTGGATTCCCTTTGTGGGTAGATAGAGCACAAGGGAAAGAGGTGAAGAGGTCAGCCAAGAGCAAGGCAGTTTAAACAGGAGAAAAGGAGAGCTACCTACCTTTTCTTACCGTCTCGTTTGTGGCTCTTCTGCAGGGCAGAGCGCCGGCGCTGATGCTGGCTCTGTAGCTCAGACACACGAGCTGTGTGCTCCTTGATCAGTTCACTGGTCTTGCGGTGGTGTTTCCGAACCAGCTCCTTCATCTCCTTGTACTGCTTCCTCTGCTCCCGAACAAAGCCCTTCTGTTGCTTCAACTCCTCCAGTGTCTGAGCCTCCAGTTCTGAAGACAAACAGGACACTTAATTTTCTTGACACCGGATTATGCCTAAAGTCATTCTCTTGAGTATAATCTACAAGATAAAGGTCAAAGAAATATTAAACTGATTTCACATAGAGTAAGGAATAAATTCAACAAAATCAGTAACCACAGATATAAGAGTATATAAGTAAATATAAGTGTTCAAAGTTGAAGTTTGAAAACATTATCTTACCAGTGAGAACACTGTGAATGATGTCTTCTGTCTTCACTGATGGCTTCAGTGAACCTGGTTACCAAAAACAAGTTTACAAATTAGTTTTCCAATAAAGCTGTAACAAATTATCTTGGAACTTGACTGAAATGGATCAGAGAAAGTTTTTTCATATGTTGTTTTGATACAGATAAAAAAAAGTTATAATTATATTAAGAGTAGAGCCTTATTCATTTCCCCCAAATTTAAATCAGAGCTATAAATATAAGATACAAGAAAGCATATATTTTCTGATATTATCAATATAATTGAGCCAGACTAAAATATTTTTACTTGTGTTTTTCATAATTAAAATGTAGGACTAAAACTTTTCAATTATATCTGTATTATCACAATAATAGCAGAATATTAATTGCAAAATTTAAGTGTTTGAATATTTACTTCAGAAAACTGTATACTGCATTTTCTCATCTGCAAGCAAAGGCATGTTTTCTTACAGTGCAATCATTATGCAATTTTAATGTTTAAATCAAATTTAATTTGAAGCAAACTATTAGCTAAGGTGAATGTAATGTCTTAAGGTAACGTAAGAACAATACACATAGAATTTTCAATGTACCTATAAAGTACTTTGTGTGAAACTTTAGCTATTGCACATGTGGTGATGGGATTTACAGGCTGGTTATGTATACAGCACCTGCAGACTGAGTCTGGCCGACCAGTGATGGGGGTTTGGGGGCGATAATGGGTGTGTGGCTCAGCCCATTCTCTGCAGGCAACGCTACCCTCTGGTCCACTTTAGATTCTGAGGGGGCATCACTTCCTGCCTCCACCTGTCCATCGCAGAAAAGATTACTGATTACTGATTACGCTGCCCCCCACTTACACTTCTGCATTGGAATTTAAGGCAAGACAACATACAAAACCAAATGAGTACCATTGTTCACATTAAGACAGTCTTTCTAAATAACAAGGCTAAATTGTTTAGTTAGATATGGTAATAAAATAAAGTTGGATATGAAGTACAATAAAATGGAAAACATATTTATCAGAATTTGACAGTTGTGAAACACACACACACACACTCATCTCTTGCGACAAATACAACATGTCTGTGCTGCGCATGTGAAAAATTTGCCATTACAATATTTTTTTCCCATCTTCCTTGCGTAAATTTGATTAAAAGTTCTCTGATTTCATTCTACAGTGTCACAGAGCATTCACAGCCTATTATAAGTTTAATTAAGCAAAGAAGATTTTTTCTGAAGAACAAAAACCCCCTCAAATGGTGGTATCTGTTTTCAGAAGTCTCCTGTTGTACCTGTGTCCTGAAGGATAGTTTGTAGACATAGCTTTGGTAACCCACTCTCAGCATTGCTTCCTGTGCCTGTGCTCAGCAGATCTTAATTTCCCCTCAGCTCGGCTGAATCTCAAACTATATGCTCTTATCTCTGAAAGGTTAATGCAATTTTAAATAATCTCTGTTCTAGTCACGCTAGCCAGATCCTCCCCTGCTCTCTCTACATTCATCTCCCCGCACTGTGCTCTGCCTTTCCATGCTCTACCTCTTTTGGCGACTGTTGCCATGGTCACAGCATGAAACTGCTCGCTGTCAGCCATCCTTGTGGGAAATCGTATCAGCTGGCAAATCAGATAAAAGAAGCCCCTCAGGAGCAACCCTTCTTTCCAGTACTCTTCACTAATAACCTCAGATAACCCTGTGTCCTGCCCAGCCTCTCACCCTAAATTTATCTAAACTTCAGTCTTAGAAATTGTTCACATCTCAGATATCATTCCCTGCTGCACTGCACCTACAGTAATCCTTGGCTACTTGTAATCTCAATCAAGCCCATTAAAAATAGCTAAGTCTGCTGCTACTTTAGCCATAATGCCCAATTTACAAGTTAACAAATTCAGTAAAACCCTTTCTCTTGCTATTACTGTAATTTTGATGGCCAATTAGTGCAAGATATCTGCAGTACAATCTTTCCTTGTATGTCACTTTGAACAAAAGCAGCCATGACTTGTTAAAACTCTTTGAGCTGCCTGGCATTCAGATTATGTTCATAAAGCCTGTACTAAAGTTAAAGGTCACTGTCAACTCTAGTTTAGATTCATATAGTTGGCTAATTTCCAGTCTACAGTGAATTACATCATATTAGGCCAGTTAGTTCAGTAATTATTAAGTATATGTTTCTAGTGTGAAAAGTAGTTTCTTAATTCTCAATGCCAGACTAAGATCTAAACCAGCACTAACTGTTTTTTGATGACTCTGGGGCAGCACAGGAAGCTGTAACCACAACACTGATGCCTCACCATTTTATGCAAATGATATAGCTAATGTGTTAGCAAGCTGTTTACACAGAGGAGCACACATGGAGCAACATTAGCATTCAACTGGATTTGTATTTCTGGCCACCTGGAAAATTTAATTAATTTTAATTTTCACTCTTTTTTAAGCTCTGTTTTGATTTACTTCAGTTCCTGAGGGAAATATCTGTCTCATTAGCTTCTACACGATCCACTATGTTCACCAGCTAGTCGCTAACTTTGTCTGCTTTTTGCTGCTGTAGCTAATGGCTGGTTTATCAGAAGTATTTGCTGTGCTGATTTTAGAAAAATGGTTGAGCAGAGTGGTGAGAGTCAATCAAAACATTAACGCTGCAGCCCATTAAAGCAAAAATGATGAACTGAAATATGCTAAGAGGCTCTGAAGAGGGGAACTGCCAGGTTTGGTGATAATTTTCTGCGGGTTTGTCAGTATTAGAAAACTGCTGTTACATTAGCCAGTTCATAAATTGTTTATATAAAAAGTCCAATTAAAGCAACATTAAGCATAGTCAGGGTTAGACTTACCACAGCCTAGATGCAACAAAAGGAAAAAGACCTGTTGTTGAACTCCAGACAGCAGAATATCAATATACCCTTGCAACTACAGAACTCAAGAGCGGAATAGTCATTTGCATCTTTTGTAATCTCTGCTGTTGTCAGCTGTTGAACATTAATTTGATTTGGTCTATGAATCTTAAGTCAAACCCCATTTCGAAAAATGGGAAATGGGACTTTAAACATGGTCAGACTGTCAAAATGGACAAGTGGCCTATCCACATAAAATCTTATCAGACACTGCATCATTCCAGCATATGCAGGTATTTGCATTGGTGATTAAACTTGTCACCCCCTACAAGCATATACCTTAAAGCACAACAATGAAAGTACACAGAGTCACAATGGAAACCAGTGGAAACCTAGTATCAGAGCCTGATGGTGGAGGCTGGAAGAGGCTTGATGAAATACAACAACAACACTGCTACAGCTGTGGCTGCAGTACAGTTTATCATAAAAGGGACTGGGAATGAAAAATGCCTCAAACAAAGTGCCTTGATAATATCTATGGGGATCTGTGCTGGAAACAAAATGTGGTTTATAATCCATCTATTCTACTGGTGATGGTGCTGGCAGATGGCTGTGGGTTTTAAAGTACTTTGTGGTGTTATTAAAGACCTCCTCATGCTGCTTACTTCTAAATTGCATCTTAATAGACTCTTTCTAAAGAAAGGGAACTCTGCCTCTCTCTGCATCTTCTCATTCTCCCAACCATATGTTTTTTCTAAACCAGTTACTTCCTCACAATGAGAGGAGCAGCCAGCTGGAACAAGAGCCTTTCCACGCATAAACACAAACACTTATAAGCAGACACACGTGTCTGTATGTGTGATAGAACAAGTAGAATAAAGACACACCTCTTTGTCACCCTCCTCCTCTCCTCCTTCCTCCAAAGTGAGAGCAGCCAGCTGATTGGCTCTCTGCTCCATCAGGTTGACATAGCGGATGGGATTGGACAAGGCTTCAATGACATCTGAGGAACAGGGAGAAGACAAAGCAGCCTTTTTGTAACACTGAACTTGGTTTTGATGCTGCAGTGTCTTCTGTACAAAACATTTTATTTTTTGATATGTACACCTGACCTACCTGCAAATGTGTCTGGGACATAGTCCTTTACTTCTACATACACAAACAGAGCAGGCAGCGTCAGGGACTGGTTCTTCTCATTCCTTAGGCCGATGTAGCGATAGCCTGGAGGGTTTGAGTAAGATTAACGTCTTTTAGTACAGAAAAAACAGGATCAACCTACATGGAAGCAAAGCATTCAAATAGTTGAAGACATTTCAGAGAACAACATTTTTTATGCTGTTATTCTCTCTGCATTCTTAAATATGCAGTACATTTTATAGGTTCAAATGTTAATATACCCCTATGCATTTTCAAAATGATTTTTAGGATGACAGTGGAAAGAGATGGAAGGAGTGTCAAAGCAAAACTCACCTGGACGGATGGCTGATACAGGAATGATGCGGTGGCCGATGAACTTCCCACCTTCTTCAAACACAGCTATTCTTAATGAAGCAAGTGTAGGCAGGACAACCTGAGGAAAAATACATGCATGCCATTCACTTATGTGAGACCACGTGAAAAACTGTCCACACTATAACACATTAGTTGTGTCAAAATGACACCACCAAGAAACAATTACTTTAATTTCTCAAGAAAATTTTGTACTCCATGTGTTGCATATATATATATATATATATATATGTATATGCATCCATGTCATATACGTCCATGTCAATTGTTCAATAAAAATGTGATCACTTCATCTCACCTTCTTGAAGACAATGGCCTCTTCTTCCCATACAGGGTTGATGGCGTTGCCCTGAGATGTCTTGGTCTTGAAAACTTTCCTCTTGGTGTCCACTGGTAAGCCGTACATTTCGATCTCCACGTACGTGCCCACTTTCTTATCTGACAGGAACTGGCCTGAGATGATCTGGAAGAAAGGAGCAGGAATGAAAGCAAGAGGTCAAGACAGAGTGAAGAGAATGCTTAATCACACACGCAGGCAAAGCTACACAAACACAAAAAGACCAACACAATCATATACACACCTTGACAGACAATGTGTTGGCTACTATCCCATCCACTGTGCTCTCAGTAAAAGGGTCAAAGTGCTTGTCCGGCCGTCTCATAAACTCCGGTTTGAGTCTGTAGCCACATTTCCCATTGTACTCATACATGCCCAGGTTCAGCTGCATGGAGAAATCTGTGGAATAAAGATAGGATGACCACTGTTTATTTGCATGGGTCAACAACACTCACAAAAATCTAATATGCAAACTAAGATTTGTTCCAACAATGTGAAGGAGCAAAGGATTTGCACAATACGAAAAAATACTTTTTCCTCACCAATGGTTTGGAAATTAAGAGCCACCAGCTGACAGCCAGCGTTCCAGAAGAGTTGAGGGTTGTAGTTGGATGAATCCACTCGAGTGCCTTTAGGGTAGATCCTGCTCAGCTGCAGCTTGTTGTATCTGAACAGAGCTGTGTTAAGGATGAAGCTGCATGACCTGCATCAGAAAATTCAACCAGTACTACTGAAACTGCTGTCTTCTGTTTACTGCTAATACAACAACATCTACTTGTATTACTGCTTCAAAGTAAGAATGACTGATTTTAAACACCAATCTGTATTTTATCTTTTTGTTACTTCCACTCAGCAAGATGAGCCACTGAAGCAAAGGATGGAAGAGGGCACGTAAATGGACACATACATAAACCCAAATTAGAATCAATTACTGTGAGTTATATAAAGCAGTAAAAAGCACTGATTGGGTAACTCTCAGAAGGATACTCCACAAACTCTACAGGAGATTTGGTTAGTTGCTCCAAAGCTTTGGTCTCCACGAAGGATGACATCTGGTAGCTGCGATTGATCTCTGTGCACAGAGATGGTGATAAATTGATCAGAATTACCTAGCAAGTGCATTAGATAGATTGATACATAAAGATCCAGATTTATCAACGCTGTAAAAAACACTTGTTTAAAGTGCTCCTACTGAGCTGACATACAGAGTTAAAAATGATTCCCAGGCTTTCTCCCAAGATGCAGTCATGCTGTGAGACATTAGTGAGTACAGTATTCAGGAAACACATATAATCTTGCTAATTTTGTAAGAAAATATCTTAAGATGGCTTATGTCTTCATAAACAAAGCAATATCTGCTCAATCATTTTTATCATGTAGATTGTTGGTGACTATGTGTACAATAAATGTTCATCATTCTCACATACTTTTAGAAGCCTCAAAGCTGTTAAACTTGACTGGCTGGATGTAGATGACCAGGTTGGACATTTCCTCTGTGGCAAATGCCTCACTGCCTGCTGTACCCTGTACATGACAACAATCACACACCATGTTATAACTAAAGGTCTGTTATAATCCTTGAAAACAATGACACAAGTGTGTGTCACTTGCAACATACACACCTCATCCATTGAGCCCTTTTTACAGTCATCATCATCATCATCTTCATCTTCACTCTCTGCCTCCACCTCACCTGAAAAATGTGTCAGAGATTTGGTCACACATAATTACAATACATAAGCGAAATGAAGCAAAATTAAATGTGTGGAAATTTAATTGACATTTCCAAAAACGCAATGCAAACTCAATGGTGGACAGATTGGTTTGAAAGCTGTCAGCCTTTAAATAAGTATTTATCTGGGATCAGTTGCCTCCATTACATGTAAAGCAGCGACAGAAATAAGACTTGCACCGACAGCTGAACGCACAGAGCTCATGCGCTGAGGAAATTAATTTCAATATTGTTTTGGTGGAGCTGACACAGCCTCTGCGCCCACATAATGAGAGATCTGCTAGAGATTTTCCCACTGAATCTGAGGTCACACTGACTGAGGAAATTAATTTTAACATCATAATGGTTGAACTGACCTATAGCTCAGTCTGAGGTCATGTACTATGTATGACTCACCAATAGACTTTCTGCCCTGCGGCCTCAGGTTGAGCTCAGCACCCTCAGAGGGCTGTGAGGAATCTGCCATCTCCTCTTTGGTTGAACCTGTGTGGAAAAAAACATACTCATCAGCAACAAACCCTCAAACCAACAAACATCCTACAATTATACAGGCTCAAACCACTAAACTAAATAAAGCTTCATCTTGAAGGGTTGATAATGTAGTGTTTAGTCTGCCATTGTGCAGTACAGTACATCATTAACTACTTTTCAGTGCTTGTGCAGCACTTTTAAATTAAACAACTTGCTTCATAACCAGGTAACATCAGACATATAAGAAGGGCAAATAAGAAGACAAACAAGAAGTTTTGTGAATGGCAGCAAGGTCAGTTTGTACTTTCTTAGCTAGACCACAAAGAGGCAGACCAAAACTTTTGGTTGATTGTGCACAGCCTGACAGGAAGCTTTGCAGAAAATATGTTAGTATATTGGGATTAAAGAATGCTATGATTGGACAGCAATCCCGCAATCCCGTTTCTTGATTTGTGGTTGGGGATGTAAATGCTGCAATGTCTCAGCTCTTTATCAGTTACAATTAATACAATTTTCCTGTTTACTGCATTAATACTACAGAAAATTAGGCCACATTCTAATTTCATTATAATATGTAATTTGCTAGGTTAATATAACTGCAATTAAATACATATTTCTTCAGTCTGTCTGAAGAATCACAGACTCATATTGGCCTTCCTGAAACCAAACTTACATCCTTTCACTGATCCCTGATTGTCTCATCAAGTGTAAGCACAGAGGAACCAGCGCAAATTCCTTGTGCACGCCACTTCACCTCTTGAATGGTATGTGACAGTGAAACACTTGTGTTACTTATTTTCTTACACCAGGGGGCAGTGTGTGTTAGTGTAAGAGTGAAGCTTTCAACTCAGCAATCAATGAAAACCGAAAGCGATTGATTGCAAGGTCTATAATCATTTACAGATGAAAGAACACACAAACATGAATAAAGGGAAAACACTGAAGCATTTTTGTACACACACACACACACACACACACACACACACATAAATGACACATCTGAAGTGTAGTCAACTCCAGTGTAGATATGAGTGATTAGGGAAAACTCAAACTGGAGAACAGCTGTGAAAATATAAAAATCCATAAATTGAGATGTATAAAAGTTCACCAGACATTTATAATATAATGTACACATAGCTGCATGAACACACACAAACACACTGAAGGCCACAACTGGCCAGTGTTTAAGACACCCCAGTGACTAGCAGTGTATATGCCTGACAGAGAGCGTATGCAACAGCCAATAATACCTTCAGCTGATGGAGAGGGCCATGAAAATGACAAATGATAAACAATAGCACCGCTTCGCTCCAGTGATTCAGATTCTGGACAGCACAGCAGTGTCGGTCCATAGCGCAGATGGACTTAGACGGTTAGGCTACATTTTACTTCTGAAACATCATAACTCAACTGTCCAAGTGTGACTTGATGGCTCTGTTAGTAAGATGCGAGTGCATGTGTTTGAGTGCTTAAGGGAGTGCTGTACCTGCGCTAGGGGAGGAGGGCTCGCACACACTGGAAGAATCGCTGTAGGTGTTAGAAACCTGCTCCGACAGTTTCTTCTTGGTGCTTCCGTCTGTCTTGTGGTGTTTCTTCTTGTTCTTCACCAAGATTTTCCCCATCAGCTCCATTGGGCTGGGTAGTGGCACACCAGACTCCAGCTGGACACGGTGTAGAAAGAGACAGTGAAATAAGTCATGGAAATCACAGAGAGGTCATGTAAATAAATAAAGACACAAGCACACAATGAGTTAATGCTTTTTGTGACAAGACATTGTTTCAGTAGAGGAGAAACATGAAAATAAAGGCTGTCAAATTCCAAAATGTTGCTATATGGCAAGAGATTACTCCATTACAGCCATATTTTATGACAGTCTGGAGACAAATTAGCTCATTGCAGGAGTTGTTTACTGGAGTGAGTCATTTAACATGTAAATGCATGGCAATTTTAGGAAAAAAAAAAAATTGTTCTACTAAAAATTCACTATGGAAGATTCTACTGAGTAGAGCTTGTTAGTGACCGCGAGGATCAGCACTGAGCATTACAAAGTCTGTTGATGTAACAACTCAAAAGTTTAGACTGTCAACACTAAGAGCTGCTTCCTTGGGGGAAACTGAGCATTAAACACAAACACATACTCTCTCAAGGGAGCTGGCTAGAAGTAGGCAGATCTCTGATTTATTTATTGGGTACACTGCTTTTGGATCACAGTGTTTAGGGATATTAATAATGTATTATCAAGAAAGTCAGCAGTGATGTTGAATACACACACAACTGTGGCCTTTACAACTTATCAGCTATAAACATAACAAAACTTAAAAAATTTCAAGAACAAGGAAACAGTGATTCACACACCAAACTTGAGCCAAGATTTTCTGTCCAGTAACCTATTCTCCCAGCTACCACACACATCCATCTACACCTCTTGACTGGTGTTGTTTTTGGGAAGTGATGAAATAAAGATAAAACATCCTGTTTGCCTTGGCCTCAATTGAACAGTTCCACCTAAATGGAAGTAGTTCAACAATGGATGAAGCACATAATCTGGACTCTACTCAAATCCACAGCACTAAACCTGTTTATTACACTACAATTTATTGTTGTTTCTCCCAAATCCCCAAACCTTTTATTTGCTCCATTGTAATATGGTGTGAAGAGAGGGCATCAATAGAATTAGTGGAGGCAGAAAATAACCAAAAAGCTTAAACTTTCACTTGCACATGCACTAGTTTGCAGGAACCACTACTTCCACTACTTTCAGGATGTGACGACTGACCAGTGGGGGGATGTAACTAAAAACTACTCCAGGACTGTATTTAAGTACAATTTATAGGTACTTGTATTTTTGCGCTACTAACTCTACTTCACTATATTCCAGAGGGAAATGTAAGTGGAGAATAATGTTTAATAAACTATGATCATTTGACAGCTTTAGTTATTTAGGATTTTACAGCAATCAACAGAATGTTAACATGGTGCATCAGTATAGATTAAACTACCAGTGTGTAAAAGAGTTAAAATGGGCTCCAACAATAACAGTAAGATGCTGCTTACACATCATCAGTGATAATTAATAATTAATATAATATACAATAGATACATTTGATACAACTTTGAATACAGGACTGTGGCTTGTAAAGCAGTATCTTAAGACTGAGGTGTAGCCAATTTTACTTAACAGTAAGTAAAGCGTACTTCACTCAAATTCAATAACACGTTTCAGGTGTCTGTGTAACCTCTACATGTCTCTGTCAAGCTACATCAGATTTGGATTATTGAACTCTGACCTGTAAAATATCAAAATTCTTTGATGTCAAGATATTTAGAAAACGAGGGGTAAACCTTTATTTCAGGAAGTATTGTTTGTTTATATTATAGGACTGTATAGAGTCGGAGAGATGTTGCTTGGTTGGAATAACATGCAAGAACAGCAACAGCAAGTGTTTGAGAAAAAGGTATATAATCTTAAATTTGTGGAATCTTGTTATTAGCCTCCTATGCTAGTTTCAATAGCTTCTGCTTGCTACTCTACCCACAGTATTCTCAATATCACTTGCCTTTCATGAGCATGTGAGTATGTTTCATCTTGCCAGTTCTGGTCTGTCTGCAGCTTAAAACTCGGCCTCAACAAGCCTGAACAAACTGCAACAAAAATAGCTTTATTTCTCAACATATTTCATATTTTGTCAGCAGTTATAATTAAAATGTTTTGGCAATACAGCCTTCATCAGCATAATGAATGCAGTGATGAGAGCCATATAACAAACAAGAAAACATGTTCATGGTGAATCCAATTTTTAAGCAATTTCAGCTAATTTTTTTTGGAAAGAGCAGACTGTTCTCGGCTTAATTGAAAAAAACAAACAAAAAAAAAAACTAAAAACTAAAAACACTGTCACCAGTCTCTCCTATTCAATACAAATGACATTTTTGTGGAGTGGAGATACAGGAGGCGCTCGAGTCTCTAAGAAAACTGTAATCCTCTTTATTCTCACCCTTAGGCTCAGCTGGAACCAATCTAGCTATATTACCCTATCTGCCCCTGACCCTATGGACTAACAGAGCTGATATCCCATTCGATACGCTGTATACATGGCTGTCTCAATGCCAGGGGGTGTGGTTGTCATTGAACTCACCTTTCTCAGTTATTACATGCCCAGTGGTAGAAATCTGATTCCTCAATAGCACTTTCTCTTTCTTTCTGTCTCTCTCTCTCTCTAACTTCTCTCTTGGTGTCGGTCTCCTCGTATCTATCTCCTTCTCCTTCCCTCTGCCACTCCATTCAAAAAGACTTCTCCCTGATAATACTTCAATGTCAAATCCAGTCAGAAGGCTGTAATTCTCAGCGGGCTGTGTCTTTGGCAGGCAGCAGCGCTGGAGGAGCTCCCTGTGTGTGTGAGATAATGCTGCATCTGACTGCTGGGAACTTTAGCTGCTCTTTAGCGTTATACCAACAAGGACAAGTCATCCCTGGTGAATAACAGAGTTAAGTGGTATGTTTAAGTACATATGTGTACAGGATTCTATGTGTGAGATGCCTGAGTGCTTGCGTGAGAGTTTGTGTGACAAGTATCTACATTTGCTTCACGTAAGTGCCTGCGTCATTACACACAATGACGCCTTTTTTGGTTGGGGGGGGGTGTTTGGCCGCAAAGGGACAAAGCAAGCTTTTGACTGGTAGCCATGGCAACAGAGGAGAGACAGATAAAGGGCTGCCAAGAAAAGCCATGTTTAGATTACAGCGTAAAACACGTCCATTTAATCTTACACGGCTGTCATTTGCAGTCTCTCCCATGATAACAGAGAGGTAAAATAAAAATGATTCTGGGATGACTCATTAAAAGTTGGCTTCTGTGGCACATAAACAGCCACAGGTATGTGTGTCTGTTTGTGATTGAAAACGAGAATTAAAACCGGAGGGAGAGAGAGCGAGAGATAAAGTCTAGGAGGCCATTTAGGAACGTGCCTGGAGTGACAGAAAGAGGAAAAACAGTGACAACACATTTTGCCAGGTGCTAGAGGGCATGTCGATATGTTGCCGGGTGTCAGAAAGATGGATAGAGAGAGCAGAAAAAGATATATAAAC
This sequence comes from Lates calcarifer, assembly GCF_001640805.2. Lineage (NCBI taxonomy): Eukaryota > Metazoa > Chordata > Actinopteri > Centropomidae > Lates > Lates calcarifer. The sequence continues at coordinate 15,976,693 of NC_066839.1, forward strand.
ACTGAGAAATAGTAGTGTGTGTCATCAAATGAATGAATTACGTGTGTGTGTGTGTGTGTGTGTACATATGAATGTGCAATAAGTCATGTTTTTTTGTCTCCTGAATGCATATGTGCATGGGTAACATTCTGGGCAACAGTGTTCAAGGACACTTCTTTGGTGCACTCATCTGTGTGATAATATCTGTTGAATCCCTTGCTGCTGGCCATGTCGTATGCATGTGTGTGTGTGTGTGTGTGTGTGTGTGTGATAAAAAAAAAAAACAGCGAAAGAGAAGGAGAGAAAACACACAATCATGAATGTGTATGTGACCACTTGCACATGTGTGTGTATGTTGTGTATGAACATCTTATGTACTCACAGGATATTTCTCCAGAGGTTCTGTCAGTAATGCGTCTCCAAATATTGACCGGCAGTACTCTGCCATCTTAGCCTGCTGCTTTGGTCTGGGAGTCATCACGCACAAAAACAAACACACAGACAAATCATTATGATTTCTGTACTAAATATCAGTGTATATAAACTGAATATGTATTACTCCTAAGAACCCCTTTGGAGCCATTAAAAGCCAAAGCAACCAATGAGAAGCTTTTCCCTAAAGCTGTGCACATGTTTACACAGATGATAAACACAATGGCTGATTGGGCCTACTTATGTTAAACCATCCACAGATACACAATACTCATCAATAAGGTCATACTGTAGCCTTTGCACCACTGACGTGAAATCTGCTGACTTACGAGTCCACATGGTTCTCAAAAGACAGGATGATGGGGAAGGGCGAGGTCTTGAAGGCACACTCCGCGATAGCCTCAATCACCTCCTAAAAACATTAAAGACAGGAAAAATAATTGGTAATATAACTTTAGATTTTGTTGAATGCATACACATGGGGCAGAATGTTATGTTTATGTTGAATTATTATTTGTGTAATGTGATGCACATTAAAAATAAGGAATGCTGGTTAATGCGATAATATCCTACATATATTTACAAACAATAAAATATTTCAAAATACACCAAAGGCTCATATACAGGCCAGAATAATCTCTATTCACAATGTTATGATTCTCTACATTTCCTAGAATGCCTGAGAGCCTCCCCCAGAGAATATGGCCAAACCTGGTGAAATCAATAAGGCAATAGCAACAGTGATGAGATAGGAAGATTCATTCCAAATCCAACATGTCTTCTGGCTGCAAGGCATTATAGTCTACTGTGGATGCTGATGCAGGGAGACTTATCTTTGTGGCTAGGTGTATCAAATGGATATATCAGTGTAAAATCACTGGATTCTTCTGTAACACCATGCAACATGTTGGTAATTGTTCTGAATAATAATGTCCTGTTAAATATATCACTCCTTTTTCCTCAGTCATTCATGTCCCACAAATTCCAGCATGGATATGTCCACAGAAATGAGAGCTGAGACATGAAGTGGTGTCATTGCTCAACTCCAGTAAAGACGGTTCAGCATCTGATATCGGATTTCCAAGCCACTGATTGTCCAAGTCAATTACACCGTCATTAACAACAGTGTCAGTTCAGTTAATGCCTTCATTTCCATTTGCTCCATCTCCTCCAATAAAATTCTTTATCTGTAACTCAACCCTCTCCATCTGTAGCTTTCTTCCATCTTTATTCACAACTCTTATACACAACTCTGTATTTCACTCGCAGACTAATTCCATTAAGCTTGTTCAGCTTCTTCTGTTACTCTCATTAGATCTAAATTTCCTCTATCGATCAATCCGCCCATCTCTTTCTTCTTTTTCTCCTGACACCTCCTTTGCCCTGAGATTATCACACCCTCCTCATGCTATAAAAGCATTTTGTCTTTTCATCTTCGGAGACTTCAATTAAGCACCCCTTAGCACTTCTCTTTAGGGCCATTCAACGCGTCCCTGTCCCTTACGCTTTGCTATCTGCTGCATGCATGCCCCACTTTTTGTTTCCCCCACTTCTTCCCAGACTCTGCTTTCCTCTATACTTACTTTTATCTTCTGTGTCTGACTCTGTATCTGTATGCTTCTTTGTGTATTTCATACCCTGTTGTATGAAATACTATTAAAGTTTGAAGATTCATATGAAAACAAACCCTGTTTCTTATTCTATTTATGGTCAGCATTTGATGCATTTAAATTCACTAATAAGCTTTTGATACTGTAGTTTTTGTTGATAATGGCAGAGCCTACCATTCCTGATTCAGAGGAGAATGATGCATGAATGTAATCCAATCCAAATTTATCTTACTGATAACAGCATCTGTTTACTGCTCATTTTGTTTACACTGTGTCAGGGCTGCATTAAGTCACTACAAACCAAACATTTCTTCCTGCTGTTGCTTCACATTAAAAACATTCAACTAGTGAAACACAGGGTGGCTTGCAAAACATGACATAGTCTTTTCAGCATTTTTTCATCAGCAGATCATGTTTAATTTTTGCAAAGAAGTACAGGAACAAGCATAAACAGCCACAGTAAGCTGTTAGATGAAGAGCTGCAGGCGACACCTCCAACTCCTCTGTTGAAATCAGACTGACTAACTTTTTTTAAAAAATACAATAAGGGGAGTTTGTTTGGCTGCACTATGAAAAGAAACACCAGTCACTCTTTGAATTTTTATATTGGATTTCTGACAAAGTAGCTGTTGGAGTGTTGCTCGATATTGAACATCGATACATGTGTCAAGAAAAAGAATGAAGTATGAAGATGCCAAAGAAGGCAAAGGCATCTAAGCTACTGAACTTACTTTTACACTTTGCTTTCCTTATTTAGTCATAAACAAGCTTTTGCATTTTGGTGAAAGCCTGCAGGTTTAAAGATGTTCACATAGGTGGCTGCCAGCACACTTACATGTGTGCACTAGGAGGCAAAATAATGCTTACCAAATAGAATCTGCTGGAAATGACCCAAAAATGGAAACTAATTTTGAACCTAAAAACTAAAGCACAGTAGATGTAGATGTTGGTCCAACTCATCTATCAATCAATGTTTGACGCAGTGGATTACATCATTTGTCCATGAGGTCTGTTTACCCAGAATCCCCCTCTCTGTTTCAGAAGACAAAAATATTAAAATGTATCTGCAAAGAAGAATATTTCAGTCTGTACTCACTATTCCTCTGCTCCCCACTCCCCCCACCCAAGCCTTCGCCTACATCGATTTCACTCGTCTCTCCTTGTCTTACCTTGAAGGAGATTTCAGTTGTCATGGTGAAGCCGTGAGTGATGACGGGCTCTTCTTCTGTGGTGCGACCCTTCCAGCAGTCCAGTTCAATGCAGCGGCACCCTGACAGCAGAACCTGCTTGTACATCTCAACTGAAGAGTTCCCTGCAAGCTGACCGGCTGCACCCCGCACACAAGCAAACAAACACAAGCAAACAAACACAAGCATGCACACACACACACACACACACACACACACACACACACACACACACACCTTCAGGTAACTGTTATATTGATCCCAAAAGTACCAGGATGCCTACAAAAGCATGTCCTCCCTCTTTTCAAGAGCTCATTAACCGCATTAGGCGCTTCCCTGCCGTAAAAACAATTCAGCTGTCGTTATCTGAACCAGGCACATCTCATCACCTGGTCACCATTAGCGAAGCAATTATCTCTTCACATTAACAGCATGCTTTCCTGCAACATGAGGGGAACTGTGTCAAAGTGAGAGGCAGATCTGTGTTGTCATTTCAGGTGGGATCATTCATTTTCTCACTTTTTTCCATTTTGTTTCTCATTTTTCATCCCACTCTTCCTTTTTCTTCAACTGACAGACATCCTTATCCAAACCCATTACGGAAACACTTTCTCTAATAAATGAGTTCATGTGTTGCACACTGCATGAAGCATTGCTTTAATTTAGCATGGATCGATAGGATGGAAATACATCAACATGAATGAATAAGTTGGATAAGCCTATGTCAGTGCAATTATCTTGCATGGTTCTTTCTTTTAAAGTTGTTAAACATAAACACTGCAAGGAAATAACTGCCTTCTGCACTGCCACAAATTTCTCTTTCCTATTACAATATCACAGTGTGTCACTAGGAAAATACCTAAAGAAAAACAGTGTTTGTGAGGAGAGAATCAAGAACCCGTTGTTTGCTTTTCTCATTTCTTCATTTTGCAGGCTATGAAGCTGGTCTATTACAGAAATTCCATTTTTTCCATCGCTGGAGAAATTTGATCCACTTGAAAGATTCAATGCTCTCCAGTTCCCCCCAGAATAGATTTGAATAGATGAATTCTAATATCCATTGAAGAGAAAATGGCCTCTGTATTGTGCCTGCCATGCTTACACACTGCCGGGAGCCAGTTACTGTGACTACCAGTCTAAAGAAATATTTAACTCATGAATATCAATGAATTGAGTCTCATGGCATGACTTGATTGGATAACCTCTTGAGAGGTAACACAGGAGAGGGGGCCTGATATGCACCAGCGCATTTGATTGACTGACCTGCGAGGTATAAAGTCGGGTGTATTCACTTGTGCAACCATAATTGTATTTATAAATGAACGAGTGATCTGCTCATGTGTAGAAGAATAAAGGATGCGCCTGTGCAATCAGTCAGGAGTAAAATCAAGTTGAGTGAGACTATGTAGGTGTGAACCAGACAGAGAGACAGACAGAGCTGCTTACACACACAACAGCTTTTTGGTTTGTGTTTGGATGTATGTGTGTACCTGTGAGGTATGTGTTGTGTGAGGAGTTGATGAAATAGTGGGAGAGGGGAAGGGTCATGTCTTCGCTCTGGTCCAGCTTCTCAGGGGGGATGATGCTGTTCTCCTCTCCATTCAGATACCTGGCAAAGCCTTCTGTCGAGATTTGACCTGCATGAGCACAACACAGCACACAGACATGTTAGTCAAGATGATGTGTTTGAAAATTTTTGACTCCAGACAGAAACCTGAACTTTGAATTGCCTGAGGAGTAAAATAAGACTGGCTCTCTATTCTTCTACATTCATTCAACAAATTGACAAGATGACCAACAAGCATTGTCTTATTATCCAATAGTTTATTTTTCTGAGTCTCCATTTGTGCCAAACATTATTAAAAACACACTGTTGCACTGGGTGACAGTTTCCTTCACTTTGATGAACCCTGTTGATGTGTATATGTGAGCTGACACTCACATATACACGTATATCCTGCTGCCGTAAATGCTCACTAGTACACCGTGTATTAATAATAAGAAGAACTACATCACCCTGCAGTTCCAGAAAATTATTTAACCTCCTTTAAAAATAAAATTATTTATTTGTGACCTTTCTTTCTTTCTTTCTTTTTTTTTTAAAGATTTATATTTTCACTATGTAGAAATGGCCTTAGGGCTGAATACATGGACAGAGGAAGGGAAGTTATATAGAGCATTGCCAGACAGAAAAACACATTTGTGGTTTTGATCTTTTCATAAAATTTGTTGACAACAACAAACATATAAAATATCAACAGCCTTATCTTTTAAACTAAACGAAACACAACATGGTGCATGGCATGTGGTAGTACACAATGTGACACAGATTCTGAATATTTTTTACTTTGTAATGTCTTCTATGAAATATGTGACATGAATAACTTGAAAAAAGAAAAAGTAAGCGATTGTGTGTACACTATACTGTGTACACGTCCTGCAGGTGCATTCAAATCAGCAGCTGGAAGACTGCATTAATATACTTCAATGGTTACATTACAAAAATGCTCATAATCACTAATTAAAGCCACACTGAGATTACATTAGTAATTTAGTTTAGCAGGAGGCCTAAGTCACTGTTTGCTGAAAGCCTTTGTGGTTAATCCTTACAACCTGAGCCTTAGTGTTTCTGTTTCTTACACTGTAGGTGTATACTTCAGTTATTAGCCTTAATTACAAATATTCAAGGTTTCAAGGTGGATAAATACATTTAAAGTCTTCAGTTTTCACAAGGTAGTTTATAATACAAACACAATTTTCTACATTTCAGGCTTCATTTGCTTCCACTGGCATTTCTGATGTCCATATAATGTCAATAATAGGTTCTGAAAAAGCTGAACTGCCCTTGACGTTATTTCTTTGTTTTGATTGTTTATCAAGGTCACTCATGTTACACTTTGCTTTTTTGCTGTCATCAATGAGCTCATGTCCTCACTGAATGTGCTCAATAAAAGGAATAACGGCAAATACATAAGTAATAAGCCATAGATGAAAAGCTCACATCTCCAACCATCCAGATCCAAGATTAAAATTTCCATTCACATTACCATACACATCACACACCATACCTGCATGGATTCAATTTTGCACAACATATAGCAAGTGCTCAAAGCAAAACCACTTGCAACCTCCTCCACCCACATACGCACACACTCACTTGACGTTATGATAAATATGCTAAGTGATGCAAGCTCGACGGGTGCAGCAGGTCCCTCCGGCCACTTTATGCTAATTAATGCGGTGCCGCCCTCTGCAGAGTTGCTGGACTAATTAACGCTGGCTGCTGTCTGTGACATCTGAGCTCAGTCGCACTCAGCGTCTTACTCCCTGCTGACTACCAGGACCTCCCTTTGCCAGGCTGAGGCCTAACCTCTGCACCACACACACTTGCACAGACATAGACACAGAGTTTCCCCAGATCCCAAGACATCTGTAGGTCAAACAGGGAAAAAAAAGGAGTTAACATGTCCGGGATTAGAGGTGCACTTGAGTGAGAACCTACAGGTGTTATTCTAATGGTGAGATTTAAAAGGTGAACTTATAGGGGAAGAGAGTAAGAAAGGCTACATTCAAGTCATATCAAAAAAGTTCAGCTTTTGGCCACAATAAGAACTCTATTGAGCTGAGAGGAAAGAGCAGTTGAAATGTATTCTGATTTTAATGATAAGCTGTAAGACAAGAGTGGACACAAACTGACAAAATTTGACAAAGAGCTTCCTCTCTACAATCACTGAAGATAAATATGCGATGATATGCCACTATCCACTCTGGATGTAAGAGACTTTAAGTGTCTTGTTTCATTTAGCATTTTATTCATCTGCCTTCAAACAATGTCGGAACAGTTGAGTGAGCACAGACTAAAGTAGTCAAAGACAATGATAGAGCACTGAAGAGATTGATGACAGGTATTATATTCACAAAATCCAAGCTGTAAAACAGAGACAGAAGAAAGAGAAAGTGCAACAAAGAGAGTGAGCAGAAAAAAGTATGTGTTTTCTCACTTTTCTTCCTTAATCATAGCTTTTTGGAGGGCAGAGACCTAAGGCATTGATTTGATATTTGCAGTGAAGGTGTATGCATTTATGCATGGATACTGTGTATTCCTGCATTCCACGTAATGCTTTTTCAGTGCAGGCTCAAAGCCCATGTTTAATATGCACATAGCCACTCATAATTTAACGTACATTTTTGATTGCATATATGAGTGTCCTTGATAGAGGAAAAAGTGTGTGCATGTGTATCTGAATGTGTGTGTGATTGTAGCATGCAGAGCTCTGGACCCCTCTGCAGAGCAGATGGCAGCACTTCCTCCGGCTAGATAAATACTTCACATGGGGAAATCTGTCACTGGGACAGAGAAGGGCACGCTTCCAGAGAGCCTGGGACATGACGAACACACAACATCACGGTATGAGCACATCACTGTGATCAGAGTCAAACACTGGGCAGTCAAACGGGATACTTGCATGTGGTTTAAAAAATGATCTCAACTAATTTAGGCTTTACTTTACTTTGGGAAAAAAGTAAAGTAGATATTTAAATCAGAGGAGATTATGAAAGTGGCACTCTAGCTCTGCTTGAGTCAGTTTGGGTCAATTTAATTTCAGTGTAATCAGTAATAAAATGTGCAAATGTGAGTGGCATAATGATGATATTACCGAACAGGTTTTTAAGATAAACAACCTCTTCATTGGCACGGCATGGCAACATTTTTAATTTTAAAACAGAAACTCTATTTAATAATAGCCTGCAGACAAAATAGTTTGTTCTCCACATATTCCTGCAGCATAGTTCGAAAGGTTTTCATCAACAGCCCTATGTAGGTATACTGTATAATCTAGTGAGCCATAGTACTATAAAGGTTACTGCTTTAAAAACATCAAAGGTATTAACATTTTACAAATCATGTATCATACTGTGATGTTGTAAAACACAGTGTGCAGTATAGTTTTTGGTGCTGTCTGAAGTAGTATTTTCAACATCTATTACTATATTTGTTATTATTTATATAATGTTTTGGTCTAATATAATAGAAAAAATCTATCCAGAGATTTGCTTGATAATAAACAGAATATGGTGTAAAGTAAGTCGCCCTTTTTGGCACATGTGTATAATTATCTGTGCCTTCCAGCAGAGATAAAATTTGAATTGGCACATACCCGACCTTGATGTCTGATATCTGGAGTGGGATGTTCTCCATTTTTGGCAGCTGTCTGTCCACTGACACCTCAGACAACATGAAAGCTCAACATGTCCAGGAGTGATGGATCCCTTATGCTCATCCCTCCTGGTTGTTCATAAATTATTCTGTGCCACCCCTGATGCTCTAAGACTACACCTAAAACTACTTCTTTACTTATTTTACATGAGTGCAGTTTTTGATACTAATAGTAATTTTTAGTTACATTGTTTGTTTGAATTTTTTAACAGGTAGATTGATAGTTTGAACAATAGGCACTGATGACTGCTGCCTACAGTATAATACAGTGGTTGTGAACTGGCAAGTAAAATAAACATTTAACCACGTGACCAGCACATATGTCAAATTAAGCATTCAACAATTTGAGAGGACTACAAAGACAGCAAATATAGAAACAATAAGTTGCCAAACTACTAATAGTGCTGGTGGCCAATATTTTTTTTTTTCCTTTGGGCAGAAACAGGCTAGCTGTCCCCTGTTTCCAGTTTTTGTACTGAGACAAGATAACCAGCTGCTGGCTATAGTGTTATATAAGATTAACAGATATGAGAGTGATATCAAACTTCTCTTCTAACACACTGAGCTTTCTCAGCAGTTACCATAGCTATCTTTACACAGGATTATTTGAGTCGTCCACTGATGAAATCACTGGTCTGTGCACATTGTATGGATCAGATATGGGATGTGTTTTTTGTTTTGTTTTTGTTTCATTTTTTGAAATGGATTTACAGCAAAAGACAAAATGAAGATTTGTAAAACATAACAAGAAAAACATCCTAAACAATGTTTGTGTGTATGAAAGCGTATCTGAATGTACATGTGTGTTTAACAGTGCTGCATAAGTTCCCTGCTGCACTCCACTTACCACTTGCTATTTGTTCAAGCTCTCCTGAAGCACAAACAACACACCAGCAACCCTCCCTCTCTCTGTCTTTTCACGCTTTCTCTTTCACACTCTTTCACGCTCTACTCAAGGATTCTACTCATGTAATGCTACTCCTATAAATAAATTGTGTGTGCATATGCACATGTGTGTGTGAGTGGTATTTACAGACTTCTAACATTCTGTTCCTTGGTATCCCCCTACGTCCCCTCACTTTTTGAGCTTTTGGACACTAGGCAGCAGGGCTGTCGCTATGGTAACACCCTTCCCAAATTTATTGGTAGTGGGGGCTGAAGTGGAGGGTTGGGAGTGGGTAGAGTCTTAGTAGGGCTGGAAAAGGCTGGGGGCCTTAAATAACCACATTGTACATGTGGGTTAAATTTATCTTTGAGTTTCTGTGTGTGTTTTTACTATGGGATTATTTTTCACCATAAAACATCTGTGCATTAAAAGGTGCTTCTGAGTGTGTGTTATGTGCGTTTAGATATACACATAAGCATGTTAATGTGGCTGTGTTTGTACTGAAATTTGAGCCACTGACCTTTCTGTGCCAGCGAAGAATTAGGTTCATATTTGTCCACCAGCAGCTGGACCTGTTCAGGTTTGAGAGGAGGGTAGAGGATCTCATTCAGACGAGGGTCTCGCTGTTTATTGTTAATAAACTCTGTCATTTGCTCCACTGTGAGGTATGGACGACTCTTAGCCCCCCTAAGGAGATTAGAAGAGATGAGAGAGTAAAGTGACTAGTGGGAATACAAAAAGGGAAAAGCAGAGAAAACTTGGGAAGGGTTACTAAGTGATATGTGGGAGCAAGAAGAGAATTCAAAAATTGAGATATGAGAAAATGAAATGAGAAGAGGATGATGGAGGGGAGGAGTGGTAATTAAAACGACAAAGAGATATGGAGAGGGAGAGCAACAGACACGCAAAGGAGCAGAGGATAAAATGTTGTGTTGAGTAAATTATGGGATTTGATTAAAACGCCTTTCATATCTATGCCTGTTCCACTAAATTATCATCTCCATATCCTCCTGGCTCTCATGCCATCTCACTTAACTGTGATTAAAATCTAGATTTATGACTTGGATTGGGCACAGTCGTGCTGGCACGCTGGCTCGGCTGATGGTCTGAGTCCCTCTGGGCCAAGGGGCAGATCTGCTTCAGCAGCACGTGCGGCCACACAACCGGGCTCGAGGAGTCACAACCAGGACCATTACAGCACACTTTCCTGTACTAATTAACTACTTATGATGACTCTAATGGACAAAAGCAGGTGCCTTAACCCTGCAAAGCCATATTGCTCACTGAGGTCTGCCAGCCATTATCTAGCTGCTACTTTGAAAAGAGCAACAGATGGTTGGTGAAAAAAGAAATCTAATTAATCCCACTCACAATGTTTCAAGTTTTTATAACTTTGAAATAAAACTGTGAATTTCTATATTCTTTAGAAGTTGCAAAGATTTTTGCTTTCTAGGAAGATTCTCTAAAAGACAACTGAGAGAAACAGGGTTCTCACACATCAGAGAAGATGTGGTCCAGCTCAGGTCGGGAGCAGATGTTGCTCAGAAACATGCTGTACACCTCTGGAGTGAAGTCTTCTTGGGGGATGGAGTCATTCTGTAGAAGAAAACAGCAACATGGTTAGATAAACTGTAGGTGCAATACAAATGCATGAGGCAGCAGGTGGCCTTGTAGTGGGCAGAGACACTGCGGAGGAACTTCAACTAAATACTACCACTGGTTCTTTTAGGTATTGTTGCATCTTCAATTTCTTTGATTTGATTTTTTAAACATAATTTATATCTAAAAAACATGTTCAACTGTATTTTCAGAGTGATGCACAGGTGCTTAACCTTCAAAACTGTTACTTATAGGCAACTGAAAAGTCTCAAAGGGGTTAATAGTCTGCAATAGTGTGATTATTGTTAGATCAAGTCCACCCAAAACATCTCTGCACATTAAATCATATTTTCTAAACAAGTCATGTTGTGCTGAGTTTTAAGTTGCCCTCTGTTTAACCTATCTCTCATCCCTACTGGATGTGCCTATAATAAAGACACATCTCTCATTGCCATGAGAGGCTCTATAGCTGATCCAACCTCTTGTATTCATACATACATCTCAAATAATTCACAGAAGACAACTGCCTGCAATTTGCACCTAGATTTAAACAAAAAAGGTATGGTCACAAGGGCTCCTTATAAAGCTATGAGAGTCAAACAGCTCTGATGAAGACACAATGCTCAGCACAGTAGCAGGCAATACCACTGTGCCAGCAAGAAACAGATCAGAACCAAACACTCTTAGAAAGGAGCAGAGAAAAGAAGATCAGGAGGGATGCACCGAGGGAGGGGGATGCAGGTCAAGCCCCGCTGAAACTCAGTGACTCATTTTAAAGACCTTGGTGTGAGCAACGCTGTGTATGTACTTTTGCCTGTGTTTGTGTGTGTGTGTGTGTGTTTGAGGGATTAACAGCACTACCATTTAGCTGTAATTACTTGCGCGTTGGAACAACAGCAAATCCCACCAGGCCTTCATACAGCAACACGTTCTTACATCCTGCTCTCTCCCCCTGTGCTAATTATGTATAGCTTGTTCTGTGTGTGTGTGTGTATGTGTGTGTGTTTCTGTATGTTTTCATTCTGTTTGTATTCAGAAGCCATTCATTAAAGCTACGATGTGTCTCTCCTACTGTATGTGCATATGTTTCAACATGTGTTCAGAGCTGCATTAAACTGCATTTTCTCACTTCCAAACATGCAAATTGCTTGCTACCACTGGAATACAAAGATTGTTTACTGTGTCGGGGGACTGTTTACACCTCTATGCATGAGGGGGCAGCTTCTCTCTTGTGATATCTGACTGAGGTAAAGATAAAACAGCTTTTGTCATCTCTATTGCTCCCACTGGGTCTATGTCTTTGTTTCATTACAAGCAAAGCTAAATCAGTTCTGAGTGAGAAGTCATGCAGACATCCAGAAAATAAGACTCCAAACAAATGAGCAAAGCAGCAATCAGCTGCTGTTTCAGAAGAATAGAGAATGAGCTGAACGTTGAGAGGATACAGCTGATGGATGGATGGAGAAGATGAAAGAGCTTGGAGACTAGATAAGAGAGACAGACACAGATAGAGAAGCAGGGACACAAATGGGAGCAGGTTCAGAGACAGAGGAAATACAAGGAGACAACAACACTGGAAAAAAGAGGGAGTTTCAGTATTTTGGTGTCTTACTCTGCCAGAGGGGAGGTTACAGTTTTCCAGGGCTGTCTCCACTCGCTTCCTGTCTGCTGAGAACATCCTGAAGATACTGTGGGGACACAAAAACACAGGCTTATGAGTAATAACAGAAAATGCCACACAGATAGAGGAGTTTTCACTCTGATCCTCAAACTGTTGAATTCACCACAGCTTTTAATTGATAGTTATCAAGGATATCCTGTGAGAAAAGTCTGTTGGAACAGCAGAACAATGAAGGGAAGGAATGAAAATACAGAAAATAAAAAGACTTAAACATAAGCTAGGTGGGAGAGAATGCAACCACAAACTCCAGGGAGAAATTACAGGTTGAGAGACAGAATTGAGACACAGATCATGACTACATTAAAAATGAAAATGTAATATATGCAGAGTAAGAAGACAGAGGTACAGGAAGGCACATCTAGCTTAAGCTAATGCAGTCTAGCAGTCTTGCAATGAATCATATATTCATGAAGGTTATACAGTAATGTTTGCTTTTTGTTGAAACTGTTGTAGAAAGGTGCTGATTCAACTTTTTGAAGGCTGTAGTTTCCGATACATTGTGTTATACCGAGAAGTGTTTCTAACATATTTTAGACACTCCCTTATAAAGAGGCAGAATGAGATAAATCAGAGTATCTCAGCGAAGGTGATTCATGTGTACAACTGCACTGTGAATAATATTCACTGTAAGAACTTTTCATTATGGTATGTACAACTTAGAGTGAGCTGATTTGATTACTACTGTTCACACACATCTAAATTCCAGATGGCAACACCATATGTAGATAAAAAGTGATAATGTTTGTAATTGTTTATAAAGACAACATCGCCCCGAATGTATTCATAAAGATGAGCACACTAAGTTGCATCCACAATGTTGTCATTTCTTATCATCATTATCATTATCGTTATCACATCGCAGTTCCACGAATTCTATCTCACTAGTTGCAAAACTAGTATTTTCTCCTTTGTAAATAAGGACATGCATATAAGATGTTTGCAACGTCACTATACATACAACATAGCTGTGAAAACCATGTATCTCCAGTGACACATTTCATGAGGTAAGAAAAACAGCCCTGTTTTCTGGTTTGTGACACCACATTTTTCAGACAATCCTAGGGCTTTTTGAATGATTTATTTCTCTTTTGGAAAAACAAGGTTTTCACTAGGCAGTGCAGAATATGCTGTCCTGCCTCATCTGTCATTTTGAGTGTAGAGAAAGACAGTGCTTCTGTGTGGTTGGGCTGCTGTTCTCTGTTTTATTCTAGTGTATATAGACAATAAATGTGATTTACTGCAATGAACTCCAGCATCGTTACAGCTACCACTGGCTGTTTAGGCCTGTTTCCGCTGGCCATAGCCTGTTTGTAATTACATGCAGAGGTATCCATGAGCACATACTGTATGCTCAGTGGGAGAGCAGAGTCAAGCTGACTTTAGTCAAACTGACATGTCCTCCCAGCTAGGAGGTTAATTCCCTAAACGGCAAGGAGCATCTCTCTGCCTCTCTGCGCCAACACCCACAGCTTTCCTCTGCGGCTCTGAGGGAGGTTATCGCAGAAGTTCACTGTTGCCTGCCTGAAAGCACAACTTGACTAATGGAGATGGAAGCGAGTTGGATTTCCAATGAGCTGATGACAAATGCTCAGATAAGTGAAACGGAAACTAAATTTAAAAAACAGAAGACATTCTCATATTTTGGCACATCAAAACGGGGCTTGCCCAGGGTATGCTACTGCTCACACACACACACACACACACACAAACATGCAGGCACATGCGCGTGTGCGCGCGCACACACACACACACACACACACGCAAACAAACCAACAAGGGTGGGCTCTTGAAAAATAGAGGAAATAGAGGAAAGGACAGCTGTCGACATTGGAGCAGCTTTTACTGCAGAGCTGAAGAGTCATGGAAAGAATAAAAGAGGGATATTGTGAAGAGAAATCAGAGCATACTTTAAGAAATGCACACATATACACAGAGAATGTGTGTATACTTAAGTGTATATATGTTGAAAGTGAGGAGAGACGGCAGTGGAAGCTATGCATTGATCAAAAGAGCAGAGTGGTGGCAGGGGAGACAAGGATGAATCAGAGAGACTTACTTCTTGACGGGGATTCGCCCCTCAGGGTTGAGCTGCAGCTTCAGTCGAGTGTATCTGCATTGGACGGAGCACACACAGCCTTACACAACATGTAATCAGCAGTTTGTCTGTGTGAGTAATGCGCTTGGTCTAATTTAATTTCTGTGTGTGTTTGCTTGACTTTACATGTATGACTGATATACATCACCATTTGCCATGTCTGTGTACAGGCAAGAGTGCAAATTCATATGACAGTTCATGCATCACTGGGGTGAAATACATACATATGTCAATACAACACCCTGCGACTGACTGCATGTGTAGAGTTCTCTGTGCATACCATGAATATCTGGCTGTGTTTACATGACAGGTTAGAACTGTGGCTAATCTCTGGAAGTCTTGCATTGGCAGCACTCCGCCATGCAGCAGCAACACAGGCAGCGCAGCGCAGCCTGCACTATAAATAGCTTAGCTGCAACAGGAGCCGTCATTATGGGCTTTGCTTTAAGTGGCTGCTGGCTAATAATTAATATCCATTACAGTGTCCACTCCATAGAGTAGACTGACTACTACAGGCAAAGTCACAGATGACTGTAATGGTTAACTGGGCCAGACTGGGTTTTGTCTGAAGCATTTTTTTTTTCAAGAGAGGGAAATGTGAGGTGAAAAACGGAAAGTCATGGCCAAGAAAAAGCTAGTTCTGTACAGCTGACATCATTACAGCTACTTTTGAAAAAGGCGGAGAAAAGGAAACAAGGATGAAATGAAAGGTAAGGAGGGAGGAAAAGCATGAGGGTAAAGAAAGACGGAGGGAGCAGTTAGGTGTTTCTCGATGCCTTCATCTGCCTTACAAGTGCCTGTATTATTCATCAAGACGAGTGGGGGAAAACAGATTACTTGCATCTGTCTCCTTTCATGTTTATCTCACTGCTGTCTCTTTCTCTCTCTTACTTCGTTCTGTCTCTACTCTCCCTCCGTAGTTAATTCTAATCAAGAGGGTCAGTTTCCATTTCATCTATGGTAATACAAATATTTATTTCTGCACATCCACTTTTCTGGCATGGGATGAAATACAAAACATAAACCACAGAGCAACAGCTGATAAATTCCCAGTTTTCTAGCACAGTCATGGGTCATCCCACTATATGCAGTGCAATTCTAACCCTCATCACTGATGCTCAAGGCAACATAATCCAAGGAGTATCCTCACTTCTGTTACATTGATCTCAAAAGAACATCTTGAAACACACAGCCGTTTGAGGACATGCTGGGTTCTGCTTTGATTCCTGTTCCACCCCCACCCCCCAAAAAATGTATCACAGCCTTAAGAGGTGGCGATGAGAATTAACCACATGCAGAGGAACATCAACATCACTTCAGGGATGAGGCCTCCTCACGCTGCAGTAGTAGTATGACAAAGAATCGCCTTATTTGTAAGCAAGCAGTGCACAACAACTGCTGCTGTGAGCAACCAGCGTGACTGCAAAACCTGCTCTATTCAATTCTGTTCAACTCTCTGTGTACTATGTGCTCGATGGCCACTTTTATTGTCTCATAAGTCAATCACCCTCCTCAAGGGTGTGAGTTAATGGTTTCTGTTCGCTGATAAACATCGGACAGCTGGGACTTGTCACCGAGCAGAGCCCAGCATATTCTCTGAAAACAACACTGCAGATTCATATTTAAACTCACTCAACATCATCATCACTCAGTCACTGCCTGCACAGATACATCATCTGCGGACCACAGAACACTGTTTTTCGATCAGATCAATATAAATGTGGTGCTGTAAGCTGTCAAACGCAGTTATTATACAAGATCAGAGGTGATGTGAGGGCGACTGATGCTAAAAAACTGACTTGCTGGACAAAGAGCCATTGATGAGGGCAAGGGGTGATTTACGTAATATGCTGGAACAGACAAATGTGGCACCTTTTTAACATTTCAACATCACCACAGCACAGGTTAGCATGCTGACCTGTTTAAGGATCCACTTTCACTGGTGTGCCATTATGCCATTAATGCAACAATAATATAACCTACATATGCACTCTTGCTCTGGGAAGTGGATGAGCCAGCACAGAGATGCACAGAATCAAGTTCATGACCTAATACATATTTCCAGCTGTTATATTTATCCTCCTCTTCCTTCCTGTCTGTCTTTTCTCTCCTTTCTCTCCCCATTGGTGTAAGGTGAAGTGACCTTTATAAACTCAAACCCTCAGGCTGCCTGGTAGAGCTGTAAAAAAGCAACTCCCTAGCTCCTGTGTCAGTGTGTACAGTACATATTTATTTGAGCATATGTGTAGAGGTGTCTGTGTGTATGTAGCAGGGTTTATGATGTTTTATAGCATAGTTTGTGCACTTATGTACATGTTGCAAATATGTTTAACACTTGCCTTTACAGTCAGTTGTATGTCTCTTTTACATAAGATGCCTTATTTGCTTTTTTCTGGGGTTTCTGTTTATGTAAAATACAATACATATCTGATGTGATGTCGGTGACTACTGACGTTCTTTAGTTTCATGCAGACCTGATTTTCATATTTATCTCGGGGATTGGAGATTTACATTTTTTGCGTGACTGTGTATGTGTGAGTGCGAGTGTGTGTGTGTGTGTGTGTGCAAAGCATGTGTATGTAGATGACATACGCTTTCTCAAGGCAGGCCTCTCTGGACATGTTCTGTACCAAGAGGTTAGATGCCAGGTTGAATAGCTCTTCTGCCCATTCCTGCAGTAAATAAAACACACACACACACACAAAGTCAGTCTTGATAACTTCTGAGGGCTGTAATGTGTCTTCTGCAACTGCCACAACAAATTAAATCATCGGTTCATTAATGCTTGTATGCTGATAATTTCTATTTGAATTCTGAAAACACACTGTTACAGTGATAGTTTACTTCCACATTAAGCCTCAACCCTGATCCAACACAGGATGATCCCTTCATTAAAAGTCTAACAAGAATAGACAAACCAATAATAAATGGGATCTTGTTTTAATCCCGGATATTCATCATCACCTAAAAAATAAGTTGAGATACTGATCAAATTATTGTTATGCAGCCTTTTCATCATTTTAATTAACCTTTCCTTCATTTCAAGGTTTCATTTCAGTGATTTTTTTTTCTGTTTTGTCTTTCTCTTTCAGTTGAGAAGCTTTCCAGTCTTTTCAGGGAAATATTACATAAACACGGAACACCTCAGTTCAACTTAATCATCAGGTTGGAGGAACAAGGTTTTCATTTAATAACATTTTGTTTTTTTAGTTTTTTACCTTAGCTGTCTCCTCTTGGAAAGCCATGAAGTTCAGGTAGGTGATGTTGACCATGTCAGGGCCACTCACCACTGTCAGCATCCTGTTCTCCATCTTACCCGCCAGGGTGCTGACATCCAGTAGCTCACGCAGCTTGGCTTCCTTAACAATGAAACACACAGAAAGCATGTCATAACCAAGTTCAAAGCAAACCAATACAGGTCAACAACCTTTAGACTTTTTATATCCCAGTTCATAATCATTGACAGCTCATACACACTGCTTACACGCTGTGAACTATACCACCTTTATGCCAACAGTGGACTACCTTTCACCCACACCTGCATCCACAACCTAGCAGCTCAAACAAAACTTCCACCAGTGGAGAGGCAAATGACATAAAACAGACCCAGAATTTTTTGGTATTTTTTTTAGAGGAAGTGCTGTTTTGTGTCATCGTATTTTGGTTACTGTTGTTTCATAACAAAAACAGCCCTGAATGCACTGAACTGAAACAAGATCTCTCAGTATTTTGGAGTTCACACCTTGTCTGACAGCTTGTTTGTGTGATTAATGAGAGGTCAGCTGTCTGAGGCAGGCGGTGTGAGGAGCGAGGTGGGAGGCCACAGTCCCAGTAGATCTTAATGTGACTTGCAAGTTTCATATTAGAAGCTATAAAAGCAGTGAACAAGGTGGGTTAAGCAGCTCTATGATAGGAGGCATTTTCATTTGTAAACTAATTAACGGTGCTGGAGGCATTGAGCTGATGACACTGGTGGCACAAAACAGAGATTTTTAGTAAGAAGCACAAAAGACCACAAAATATCTGCAGGGTATTTATGGTGTTATTTACTATCCATGACCCCACGACAACTCGCCAAATCCCGAGAGCTTACTGATTTTCAAACCTTGCTTTCCAGCTTGTCCTCAGTGTGGTAAAACATCCTGCCATCTTGTCATATTTTCAGCTTAACTGTGGAGGACGGTACTAAGGAAAGCACATGCACAGTGTTGAACAAAATGTTTCATGAAAAATCATCAGTGGATTCAGCTGATATCTCATGAGTATATCGCACTTGCTCAGAAAAGTTTTTTAATAAATGTTCTCACAAACACTGCAAATTCATGAGAAGGAATTACCTCCACCTTGAGCAATGCAATTTTCAGATTTAATTTTTGATTCCCTGCAAACTTCTTTTATCCAACAAATTCAGCAGGTTCAAGGAGTCTGTTGTAAGAAGTCTGTTGTCTGTAACAGACAAAACATTGGGTGCTGGCAACAGTCCAGTTCACACAGAGAAAAACTCTGAGGGATTTGTATTCAGGGGTTGTAATTGTCTGAGGAAAACTAAACCAAACTAATTTTAGCAAATATACATTTAAACAGCTCATCTTCAGTGAAAATCATATAAAAAAACAAACTACAATGCCTCTGAGGTGCAAGAGAGGAATAACAATGATCTTTTTCTCTCCTTTTGCGGCCCAGTACGGCAGCAGCATACAAAATGGTTGCTCTGGCTTAATTAACACAACAAAAAAGCTCTGTAAAGGATTTTGCAGTGAAAGCAAATGAGCTCCCACTAATTTAACCAATCAAACAAAGAGCATTGTGTCCTGTGTCACGCTGATAAATGTCCTCTACACGTCCCTCACGCCCCCCAATCAAATTGTGCGGCTTAGTGGCGCCCATTATTATCAGCTGAACTTTTCTGAGGCAATAAATTCTCCCTATTGAAGAATCTCTCCCTTCTGACAGCCTGTCTGTCTGCCTGCCTTTCATATAAGCATTCACAGATTTATGTGGCAACGTGGAGAACTACTGTCTTGAAAAATTATGCCTTGCTATAATTTCAAGAAGAGACGAAGGAGCGTTAACTAACTGCACGTACTGCACCACTGAAATATTACAGGTTTTCAGTCACTGAGTGATTTCCAGATAATTCTCACTCGGAAGTTTAGAGTTACAAGACCCTGGGCTTGACCACCAATCAGTTAGACACAAAGTGCTTATTTATGGGGATCCATCACTGTCCACTTATGCATTCTGAATGCCACCAGTCCCATCAATCACAGCATAAAAAGCCATTTTCAATTTGCAAAAACACACAATGCCAAAGTACCCTTTGAGGGATGCTTTGGCTGCCTGCCGAAGATGAAAGGCTTCTGAGAAAAGAAGAGACGACAGTAAGATGCATATTTCATTTATTACAGCGCTTGAACGTCAGTACAATTTGATGCTATTTTGATGCTACTTGTAGCCATTAGCTGAACATACAGCTCATCTCCATGTAAGCAGTCAGCGCACGGCTCATCTGGGAGGGAGCTGCAGGCACTCACAGCACATCAGCAGTTATGTTGGAAAAGGTTGGAGAGAAATGAACTGATGTCAAAGAGCTGTGACCTGCTATACAGGAGGAGGAGGAGAGAGGAGAGGAGAGGAGAAAAAGAAGTAAAGCCATGAAAAGGGAGGAACAAAGAAGAGAGGAGGGGGCTCAGACATGTGAGGGAAATGTAATTTGTGATGGTGCATTGTGGGAACTGTTGGAGGCATGCCTGAGGTCCCAGTTACCACAAAGATGGGAGATGCAGAGCCAAACAAGAGAAGGGTGGGGGATGGGCTGGGATTATGGTTAGGCAAGAGGATGGTTTCGTGTTTCACTACATAGTTCAGTGTGAGAGCCCTTCCTCTGTACCACTGTCACGGACCACTGATGTGAATGGCTATTATTTCCAGGTTGTATGCGTGTGAATGTATATCATGTATCTTTGTATCCATGCTAGTGAGCATCTGCTTATTCAGGCGTGGATGGTGCATGTCAGCAGCTGCAGTGTGTCAGTATGGTTAGTCTTCACAGTTACTTAGCATTCAGGTGGAGCTGCAGCCTGAGGTAACGCACAGACTTCCTCTTCCTGCCTTAAAGTTTGTCACAAGGCTGTACATGTTACCAGCCATGCACTCAAACTGAGTCACACTCTGCTGGGCACAATGGAAAGGATTCAGATTGGCAAAGGGAAGTTAGCTACACCTCAGGTCATTAAACCTGCAACAGGGCACCTGTCTAAACTCACACACACACACGCACGTGCACACACCTTGGACTTGGAGACACAAATGCACACACATCCCCAATGAGAGCACACATGCATAAAACCGTACTCAAGCAAGCACAAATCACCGCGCATACACATACGGATGCACACACAGTCACAGGTGTGTGTGCATAAATACACACACAGGGACATCACATCAAAGGAAATGTCAATATGAATGATTGATGATAACCCAACTACCTACACACAGGCCACTCAACACTTGCCTTTAATATACTGCATGACAGATTTCTAACTATAATGCAGTATATCTAAAACTAAAGTCAGTGCATGCCAAATTATAGGTGCTGTTAATCTGAGACATTATAAACCTGGAGTTTTCCCCTCACCCACAGAGATCCACTTCAAAATGTTAAAAAAGGACAGCAGTAGAATTGAAATATGCAAACTGTACTTAAGCAGAATAGATGATATTTCACAATAGAGAGACTGTAATTCTTATTTTGGACAAGCAGTAGTGGCATTATTTCATGTTTTTATGAAGTGCTTCCCTTACAAAAATGTGCTGGGGCAGTTGAAATAATTGATTAGGTGTAGAGGAGAGCTGCTTTAATAAGTGAACAGAGCCTCGTTCAAAGAAGGTGCCGCTGCTGTACAAATTGATGTTATGGTTTCTTCAGAAGTCATGTGAAAAGTACTTTTTTTCCCTCCATAATAAACCAACTCTCACAAGACATACAGTTCACAGCACACTGTGTAAAAGACAGACATGTTGGTTGGTTTCTTGAGGACAGCTACACTTCAGTTGACCCTGCCAGGCTGTGTAGCTTGTTGCAATCCACACTACATATTTGAAAGTGTCTGCATTTGTTAAATGCAAGGATGTTTGAGAAACACAGTTTTAGAAGTGATTTCAGGGTGTGTAGTATAGGGATTCAGAGGAGCACATCTTAATGTATGGGGCTCCGACACTGCAGAGCAGCACTGCAGGTTACAAGCAGGATACCAATTCTCCTGCTGCTGGCTAGCCCTGTTAACTAACAGAGCGGCAAGATGCTGTTGGTGGGGCAATAAAAAGCCTCAGGC
Organism: Lates calcarifer; assembly: GCF_001640805.2. Taxonomy (NCBI): domain Eukaryota; kingdom Metazoa; phylum Chordata; class Actinopteri; family Centropomidae; genus Lates; species Lates calcarifer. The sequence continues at coordinate 15,998,714 of NC_066839.1, forward strand.
GTTAGGGCGTTAGGCAGGAAATTATGGGATATCAAGCTGGGGGTAATGTGCTCATTCTGCCACACAAATACTGTTACAGACGTGCTTTTTATCGTTTATATGCCGCGACAGTATGTGTGGGAATAGATACGTAACGGTGGCTAGATGATGATCTGCCTTAAGTCAATTACCTTTATGTCAATTTATTTTTTTGTGAAGTGTTGTGTGCGTGCCTATTGCTGTTACATGTGCTTTCTTGTTTATGAGCCAGCATGAGTCACATGAGTGTACAGAGCATTTCACCCTCAGCAAAGCTAATCCTAAGACAACTCCCTCTCCTGGCGATGCAGTCATTTATTTAAGAGGGTTACGCTGCATCTGCAGAGCATGTTTAAAACATTAGCCACATCATAATTTACAAAGACAGAAAGCACTGAAACATTGATCCCATTAGAAGAAAGAGCCCCCCCCGTCTTTCTCGCTAGGCTAAAGCTATTTCCCGCAAATGGCCCTCCTAATCATCTGTATGCATGCACATGTACAGTACAGTCACAAAAATGTAGACATCACATTCTTTAAGCATACGGATATTTAAAGCTGCAGTCTGTACAGATATGCAGACACACACGTATATTCTATGGAGGTGAGGGCTGTTTTATCTGTTCTCACACATAAGTATTGTATCACTGACTTTATTTGCCTTACAAATGATATGCTATACATGCTGCATGGGCCTTCACAGCAACATATACAACTTAATAAGATCTCAGTGTAACCATACACACATCCATCCATCCAAAAGCTATATCACTTATCCTTTGAGGGTCATGGAAAGGATGGAGCCAATCCCAGCTGACAATGGGCAAGAGGTGGGGTTATAAAAGCAGAACCCTGAATCCTATTCAGGTTGCCAGTCTTTGGCAGGGCTGACATACAGAGACAGACACCCATTCAAACTCACATTCACACCTATGGGTAATTTAGAATCACCAATTAACATAACCCGCCTTTCTCTGGACTGTGGGAAGAAGCCAGAGTACCTGGAGGAAGCACAGGGAGAATGTGCACACAGAACTCCACACAGAAAAACCCCGGCAAAATGGGGGTTCAAACCCAGGACCTTCTGTGAGGCGGCAGCGCTAACCACTCACCGACTGTACCGCTCTGACCATACACCCAGAGTAAAAGATGAAGCAACTTAGAAAATGCTCAGTAGTGATTACAGGTTTTCAGTGTTAAGCATCTGGCAAGGCAAATAGCCCTACAGCTAAATGGATTGTGGATGCTGCATGCAAAAGCACACACGCGTACACCAACACACAAAGACACCTTCAATTTTTTAGAAAAAAACGTTACACTTCACGCCCTCACAATGGGAACTACAGTGTGGAGCATTTCAGCTACAGGGGGACACTGTGTAGTTCAGCTTTAAAGCTTTTCTGCTGATTAAACAGCCTGTTTGATTCAGCCTCAATAGCAGAAGCCTTTCATATAAGGATAGGAGAGCTGTCTGCTCCCATTACAGCTCTTAAGTTCCATATTTTAAACTTCCTCAGCTTGAAAACTACCTCACTAATTTTTCTAGCTTGGAGTGAAACACATTGTGTGCAGACTGAGGATAAGCCACAGATAAACCTCACACAAATAACTGCATTGTAAACACGATCTAAGAACATGAACGAGAGCAGGAGAGGATGAGATGGAAGGTGTGAGGAAATCGGAGAGGGATCAGGAGCAAGTCTTTGATTCTGGGGCATCCGTCTCCCTCTCTGCCTCTATCTGCATCCCGCGCTCATCCCTCATCTGGAAGGCTCACTGTCTCTGCTTTCTTTTTATTATTCTCCCACAGGGTCATAATTCATCTGAGCACTCAAGTGTCGGTGGATTCAGACCACCACAGTTTCATGAGGCGGAGAACTGCCCACAAGGCCAGGAGTAAAAGGTCAGCGCTTCATCAGTCAGCTGTCAGGTGATGCATCACTGACCACTGAAAGGAACCAAGTATGTACACATTTGGTTTTGTGTGTGTGTGTGTGTGCTTTGCAACAGTAAACCATAAAAGACCTTCTCAAAAACCTTGGATAAGGGTTTGCTACTGGTTGAATATAACAAACGGATGTTAATTTCTTGAAATGATACTTATATTCCTTTAAGCCATCTCTCTTGCCTGTAATGCAGCTGTACTGGCAACTGTCCATGAATTAAGCATCAGTAAACACAGCTATGTGAGTTCAAGGATGCTGAGCTGAGAGTACAAGCCTGTGTAAAACTGCAAAACATCATGATTTAACGTGAATTATTTTGAGATGGTGTTAACCCTCTTTGGCTAAACATCTCTTTATATTACACATGTTTGATTGAAGGTTACAATGGTTAAGAGGGGAATAAAAATAAAAATAAAATCCTGATCAAAGGATTGCAAAGCTTTAGCTCATGATTAGCTCTCCAGTGGTGATGTGCCACTGGCGCTCATGCATCGTGGCACAGGTTGAGAAAAAGCGTGGGAGGAGGTTAAAAGCTCATATGGACTTAACAATCCCTCATTCCAGCTCTTCAATAGGGGCATTTCATTAACCCCTGAAGCAGCGAGACATGAAACGAGAGACTGAGGGGTGGACAGAGGGGAGATGGAGAGCGCATATCATGCCATTTCCAAAATGCCAGCTCATCAGCAATAAGTTGTGCTGACAGGCACCCATTTTCATATCTTGGGGAAGTGGCCTAACATTCACACCCAATGCTAATCATCTAATGACGCACAGTGGAACTGAACATCACAGACTTTGAGGCGAAAGTGAAAAATACATTTTTAAAAGAGCAGTTATACAATCACTATATTTCTCATTTTTATCATGAATAATCTAATCATGGGCTGCACAAACTTATTATAGTAATTCCTCTTACTGATCAGACATTCTACTGCACAGCTAGACCTCTGTCAAACTTTCATTATACCTGCAGGGCAGCTGGACACTTCAGGCAGAAATTCATAAGTTGAGGTACTGTTACTAAAACTTTCATAATTTCACAAAGCTACTTCTAATTCCACCCAGCACACTAACTACAATGAATTTATTTATTCTGAATTTATTTATTTCTGCCTGTAGCAGGAACCACACCACAATACAGGTTTTCTGAATGTGATTTTAAGTGTGTGAAGTTAATGTAATCATACATCTAAGAACAAAGATTCTTGACCTCAAAACACAAAAGACATCCACCTACACAAGATTCTGAGGAAGTCTGAAAGAAAGACAAAAGTCACTTACCCACAATCAGAGTGTTTAAGTGGAATAAAACTGCTGATGTCTGACAGGTGTTGGCAGCTGTGCCTGCAAGCCCTGGGCCAGAAAATGGCAGAAATGCCTAATTCAGTCTGCCATCCTGCATATAAAAACTCTCGACATCTCATTCAGGCTGCCGTGTCACTGAGGAGAAACACATTCTCCACTGGAAGCATAAGGAATACTTGACAGAATTTGACTGCAAATCACAGCCCCCTCGATAACTAAATCATCTGATTTAACTGTCACCCGACAGACACTGTCACAAAGAATCAGCCACTGAAGAGTTCTCAGCGCTTCTGACGTTTCCTCTGCCACGTTTTTTTTTTTTTTTTTAAATAACTCATCTCCTGAGCAGGAATAAGCGTGTGTGTGAACCACCTAAAAGAAAATATTTCATCAATTACTGCAACATAACTGAAATACCATCAGTGTTTTGTAATAGCTGCAATGTCATTTCATATCTTCATTTTTGAAATAATCTCTGATATTCCACCATACTAAACAAATGTTTTTCATTTAATGGTCAACATGACCACAACCTGCCCAAAAGACAAATAGGAAAAGAATCTCTATTGACTGCACATCCTGACCGCAGGGCTTTGAAGAGAATAATGCTCCAGAAATGGGGAGGAAATTGGACAATATTTCTGAGAAATCTGCTTTGCTCTGGCACCAAGGTAACATGAGAAGCATATGAAGAGCAGTGACTACTACATTTCTGATAATGTGACACCCTGTCTTCCAGCAAACATTTCATTTTTCAAAAAAAATTATGTACTTTTGGTTTTACTTACAGTGGATCAGTTTTTTTCTTTAACTAGGCAAAAGTTTTCAAGTCATACAATGAGCACAGATTCAATACATGACAGCCATAGACACAAAGCAGACACTTTGCACTTAACTTCAAGGTTGACATTAGTCATTCTGTAAACTCTTTCATTCTCTACCGAATGACTTCATTATAACTTTTTTATAAGTTATAATATAACTTATAATAATAAGTTTTATTATTATAGGGTTTTTTAACAGCTGTTTGAACCTTAACGTGCATGTTCACAGAAACCCAATCATAACTCAATCTAACACCTGGACACGCCATTAGAGGATACAAAATTATACTGCCATTAAGGGCCAAAAACAGACTCTTGCAGCAGATGCTTTAGTAACAGAGGGAATGAGAGACCTGTAGGGAAGCAGACTGCCAGCATGGATTAAAAGGGAACATAAAAGCTTGGAGGGCAGGGCATAAGGATAATTATACAGAGGAGACTAGCCACATCTTTGTCACAGAATCCCTTTGCACCTCAGTTCCTGGGAATGTAACCTGCATAATAATCTCTTACAAGGGCACATGTTCTGTATGTAGCAGCAAAATTAGGGTTGCTAAATTTTACATGTGTTCATACACTTGAGAGTGTGCACACACAAGAGCATCTAAGAGCAGGCCGGTGTCTGGGGGAGAGATAGTTAGAGGGACTGAGAGAGAATAAACAGAGAAAAAGAGGCAAGAGGACGAATCACGCTGTGTGTGAATCATTGTGAAGGAAAGACGGAGAGACGGCAGGGGCAAGGGGCAGGTTTGATGAGGTGGAAGTAGTCTACCTGGCATGCACTCTTCCTCTCACTGGCTGAGCTCACATTGGGCAGACAGGAAGGCAGAGGCACAGACAGGAGGGAGCTGACCTCAGATACACCACATGAACTTCAGCAGGAGAAAAATAATCAACCGCTGTGACTCACCAGCTCAGCACTTCTCATTAGAACAAGCACCCAACAAAACTGGGAACTTGGTAGCACACAAGTCAAATAGCTGAGCTGGCAATCAAATCAAACACACAGCTAACTTGGTCAAAGTATTTAGTAAAGCACACTGCCAAAAACAAAATTTACAGGCAAATGTTTCCAGATTTCGAATACCCAAAGAAACATAGTTTGGTTCACATGAGCAAATAACTGACACATGAGGTAAAAATAAGTGAGAATAAACTCAGGATAAAATGCCCATTTATTTTCACACAAAGTAACCAGTATGAAATTCAAAACTTCGCTTGCTATTTTTTCCCTGTGCTACTGAAAAGTACTTCCTCCATCTCAGTGTGCCCCAGGTATTCTGGTCATTACTCCCACCCACTCTCTGTGACTCATTCACATCAATTTGCGAGGTGGATGAACCCCATTCTGTTCAGGCTGTCCATCAAGTGGCAGTCTTTTAGGGGTGGCACTAAAAACAGCTCCTGGGCACCAGAAACCGGCAGGTACATAACTACAGTAATTATCCTGCAGTCGTACAGAGGCTCTAATTTAATGCGGCCAGCGCCTCTTGAAATCCAGAGAAAATGCTTACAGCCCTGACAGCAATCAGAATGTACAGTACATCCACACATGGAAGCGGCACATGCATGTGCACTGGCATCTAAGAAGGCACAGATGCATATACACCCACACAAAGACTAATAAACACAGTTGGTGCAAAAATAGAGGTAGAACGGAAACAGTCAAGACTGGTGGAAAAAGCATCCACATTTGTGATGCATCTTTGGGCTAGCAATTGAATTTCCATTTGCTGTATTCCATTTGCTGAGTGACCCTCAACTCTTATCTCCCTGTGGAGCTAAAAATCAAGAAGGGATCAATAATAAATTCAGTTTTCAGTATTAGTATTTGTGTGAACAGACAGAAAGTAGACACAAGCATTATAGTACCATATTTTGTTTTATCCAGTATTTCTAGGATTAACCTAGAAACAATTTCACTTTCTGCTCCTCTATCAAAACCAGCTTCTTTTCCAAAGTGGCCTGCAAAGACTCACAGTACATCAGGCTGTTTGAAAAGAGGGCCATTTCCAGCCTTCAGTTCTCCCTCTGGCACCCTGCTCGGGCCCTCCAAGAGCCAGGAGCCCCATGGAGAGAGGCCCCGCGGGGGAAATGTCCACAGTGGGGTCCAAGAGTAAATAATTTATGAGTCCCTGTTGGCACAGTGCATTCAGGCTGTAGATGCTCTGCCACTGTAAGGAGGCAGCATATGTCCTCCCCCTCTGGCTGTTTCCATTCTTGCCATCTTTTACTTACAACCCCCCGCTTTCCCTCCCTCTTGACAAAACACTCCAATATGCTGGGCTCCTCACTGTGTAGAGGACATTAAACAGAATCCAGCCCCAATGACATCTTTAATAATTCTGACCAGAACCAATTGGGTTTATTGGGGGACATTCCTGGGGGAATAAGGGAGAGGGGCTGTGTATCATCAGAAGCAGTCGACATATTGTATAAAGTAATAGTGAAGCTGAAGAGAAGGGGCTGTGCTTCCTCTTTCTCCTGATGGAGACACACACATGGACCTGGCTTTATTCATCCCAGAGATGTGGCTTTGTCCTGATTTGTGAAGGTAATATGAATGACGCACAGGACTTGTGCAATAATACAATACATGGCCTACAATTCTTAGGAAGAGTATTGGCTGCTAAAATAAGGCTACATAGTACACACACACATTGTAGAGCTAGTGCCCTGCAGGCAAGTTTATCCATGCATCATGAGCATTTCTTGTTTTTACATAATAATTAGAGTTAGTCACAGGCAGGGTGATGATATGGTCTTTATACAATATGAAATAGATGCTGTTTACTGAAGGAAAACAAACATATAGAATAAAGCTATATGGAAGTGGAGATACATACATAAAGTTTCTTACATGGGCCATTCTCAATCTTTTGCTTAACTTAAGCATAACCTGCCATGCTACACCCACACCTCCGTCATCTCTGTTAAAAGATTTAGGAGGATGAGAATGAGAGAGAAATTAATTAATAGGGACTCAACCTCATTCTTTTGAAATACAAACATAGTTTTATAGTTTATATTTTAACATTTGAGACTTGAGTTAAATGCTAATGTGGCTTCACAAAGTCTCATAGTGGCAATATGCTGTTACAATACAGTACTGTATTGTCTGATAGAATGGTTGAATTTATTTGATGATTAAAAGACAATTACAACACTGCACAGCAGTCATTACAAACACCAAAAAAATCACCAAGGATAAAAACACAAAAAAGCCTGAAGGCTTATTTCCATCGTGGTCATCGATAATAACACTAAAAATAAAACAAACAACAAAAAATAACAATCCTGGACATACAATTAACACATAAGTGACGCAGGAAGCTCAGGTTTAATAAATAGCAGGTGGTGAGTAGCTATTTTAACACTCTTTGTGTGTGACACTTTCTTGGTCACAATCCATTCAAATTATGAGTTGAGTACACTACATAGTACACTGTAACCATTTCTTCAAGCCCATTTCAAATTAGTGGGCAGATTATTCCACTGTGCTGCTGCACTATAGAGAAATGTATTTTTGCCCATAAGTTATTGAATCGAAAAGTTTTGAAATTTGTTGTGCTACCTCTTGTAAAGTAGCTATGATTGTGTCTTACCAATGAGAAATAATTAATCAGATATTTTGGAACCATATTGTCACGGCAGATCTTGAGTGAAACAGAATGTCCCTCATGTCGAAGCTCATTATTTTTCTGTGAAATAACGGCAGAACTATTACATTCTTCTTATTCCGGGGAGAAGGTCAGGAGGTATGTGCTTCAGACAGCACAGTATGCTGGGTCCTTCAGGCCCTCATAAAAAATGCCTGAGGAAACTGCTGTTTAGCACCATGCTGTCAGCAGCACACACTCTACCACTGCACACATTTTTTTTTTTTTTCGAAATTTTACTAGGTGACATACTGTAATTGCATAAACAGCCCTAATTGGGCCCCCAAATCCCTCTGCAAACATTCAAGGATCCTTGGTAAACATCATGCAGTGATAATTGTGACTTATCCTCTGTCTGTAGCCATCATTTAGCCTTTTGTCATCATTAGCTTTGCTGTGACACAGAGGGCCTGCTGTCCCGACATCCCCAGACCATCTGCCAGGCCATGCCATGCCAGCCACCAACCAACCAGTCACCTACCACCCTCACATAACGCCCCATTTGGTATGGCATCTGTGTACTCTGTACACTGATCTGGCAACAAAGGATTACTGAATGTTTAAACAAGCTCTTGGATATTTAACAATATTCAAATGGCCATTTAATCCTATGGCCGATGTCTGAGCCAACGCTCTGAGCTGACAGTGATCTGGGGACATCCCATTTCAAGATGCCACGGTGTTAATGACACACACGATGAGAGAAATCAACACTCAATGCGGAACTGGCCTCCATGTCTGATTGGCTTTGATTCTTTGACCCATCTCTGATAAAAGATGATTATCAGTCCACGGTTGTTTTGTACCAGACAACAGACACCTATGGTACGCCTAAGCTTAATTAGCCAGTCTCGGTCTCTAATGGCAGACCAGGAGATGTGTCTAGACAAAACGCCTGTTGTCTGTTAACAAGACAGACAATCCAAAGCAATTGATTATCAGAGAAACTTCTGACTTGTAATCTGCTGCTAACAGTGCTTAAAAAGTTTTAGAGAGAAAAAATCCTCAGTTTTCACCAAAGTCACTGCTTCTATTGATTCTTGGTCATCGGTCAGGAAAGAAATTGTGAAATTATGGAAATAAGATAGAGGGGTTTTGGATAAAAACTTTGTTTGTCAGTCCTCTCCAGAATTCACTCCAGAAACCTGACCACTATCAAAGTGTACACTGCATTAACAATGTGATGTAACAGGAACATGAACAAACCTTTGCGGTAATTTGTAACAGCTCAGCGAATATGCACCTATTTTACTGGGATATTATTCTAATCAAAAGGCACATATATGGTTTACTGTCATAAGAGATGCTTGCAAAACAGGCAGCCCAAACACAATCTTGTTGCCTTTTCTGTCTCCAACATTGTCAGTCTACCATGCCAAGCCAAACCATTTCAGCCAAATCAAATCAGAGATCCATCCTCTTCCACACTGTTTTGTACCCTGAAGGAGAGTACATGAAAACTGCCAGCATGTTTGGTGAACACAATTACAGCTGCTTCTGCTTAAGGGTGCATATGGAAAATGTTCTGTAGATATCTCTAAAAATCGTCAATATACAAAAGACCAATCGGCACGGAGAGCTGGTGCCCATGACAATATTTAGTGGTAGAGACCATTATGGGCTACTCTAGCTAAATGCCTGCCAGTTGCTCTATATAGAAATGATTCCTGAAGTACAGTATGTAACAATAGGCCTTTGAGCTAAGTAGCTTGGCTTGGAGAAATGTTTCCATAATTGCAGTGCATTACATTACAGGGTTGGATAAAATAATTCCACCTGTTTCATGCAGAAGGCCTTTACTGAAGTTATTTCTGAACCAAGCGTGGTTTTCCTGCTGCTAATGGATTGGCCTGCCTTACCAGTGAATGTTAACAAAAGCTAATGTTTGAGAGGCAAGGCAATGCAGCAAAAAGTTTGTAAACGGAAATGAAAGTGGCTTATCCTACTAGCAGGATTTTCTCTTGCTTTTATGAAAATAGGATTTTAATACTGCACATGAGACTACAATACTTGTTAAGAGGACATGTTTTTCCATAGAGTGTTGTCAGCATCTCTGGTAAGTGTTACACTTGTGAAACAGCACCTGCAGTCTGTCAGCTACCAAACCATGTGGCGTCCAGAATGGAAGTGGGGGACTTTTTGGGCCAAACAAATGGCTACAACAAATGTAATACAACTTCCTGTGGAAACAAATGTCCAGAAAGTGAAATCATTCAAGAAGAAAAAAGACTGAGGATCCAAGTTCTCAGATCCAAGCTTAGTTTATCCCAATATCATTCACTCGAGAAAAACAAGTGAGGGAGAAGAAAAAAGTGAATGAGTTTTCCACCTCCATTTGCTCTGGTCTTTTGGGCAAGAAATAGTTTGAGAGAGCTCTGTGGTCTCTGGAGCAGCAGCATTAAGAATCAGACATTTTCTTTACTAACCCTCCTGAGATTTACTATCGAAAACCAATTAAGTCTTTGGCATGCTTGTGTGCTTGGAAGGGATCGTTGCAGGGAGTGAGAAAGGTCACTTGTCTCCTTACGTCCTGGTGTTGGAAAGGTCCCTAAAATACACACACACACACACACACACACACACACACACATACACTCACACAAACTAATACCTACATTTATACATACAGCCACAGAAATGATCACACAAGCAAACTCATGTGTGCTATGTCCACCAGTCTCACCTATGTGATTAAGGGTGTTTGGAGCTGAGTAGTGTGACAGAGTCAGCAATTAGCAGAAATCCAAAGAGCTGTTCTCTCATCTCATCCATCCTCCACAATGTGTTCACCACATATCTGTTAGAAATAGATTGATGATAACAGTATGGTGGGAAACTTGGAGGAACTATTGATCACCCCAATTAAATCTGAACAAATTAGAGAGGAAAGAGGAGAAACTGGCTTCTGCCAGCAGGCATGTCTGGAAGTTTATTTAACTATGCAATTGCACAGTCTGTTTCCAGAATGAGATATTTGGAGTTTGAAATGATCAATGATCATTAACATTGCTTCATTAGTGCTGCTTCATTAGCATTCATGATCATTAGCTAAGTCAAGCAGATTATAGTTTTCAATTAAAGTTATGAGTCATTTGAGACTTTTGCTTCCAAAATCATCAACTTTTTTAAGGTAGATTCATTTCTCCAAAAATCTTTCAAGGAAATTACTACAAAAATGGTTCTGAAGCCATGCCAATGGAGCTTTGAATCTCCCAGTCCATCAAATAGCTTACTGTAGATTTGTGAACATTTGAAGGAGCACAAAATAGCAAGCATTAAGTGTCACATTTGCTGGGTGTAATTAAGAGCAGATGCTGCAGAAAACTGTGTTTTGGAAAGTTTGATAATTGATGAAACAGGATGTGTTCAGTCGAGCAAGAAAAAAAAAAAAACTTTTTTAACTGTTGTCCCTCAATCACTTTGAGAATCATGAGTCTGGAACAGCTAACAGATTTCAGCAAATGTTGCCCAATTACTGCAGTTAAACAAACTCCCTAGACTGAGAGACAGGCTGTATGTTTTTTAGCCAAAATAGGGAGAGAAAGAGAGGTGGGGGGGAGAAGAGAAGAGAGTTAATTAGTGGTTGATGTGATCGTTCCTATGCTCTCCTGTCAAACGGCAGAAATCTACCATGTGTCACAGCACCTTCCCTGCCCTTGTTAGCTCCATGTTCATCCTCTTCTCCTTATGGTTTCCATGGTAACAGACCCATCAGACCGGCCATAACCCTCACGTGTGTATTGGTGTGCATTCGTGTTTGCATATGTGTGTACAGATGGTGTGTCCACTAAAAGTTCATTCAAATGTTAGTGTTTTCACCAGGTATTAATACACAGGAATAATTTTGTGAGATAATTACACTGTCATGCAGTGATTTATTAAGATACTCATCACTCTATACATATAATCTAATCTAACTAATAGGTGCAAAATAAGGTGCAAGGTTTGCATTAGTCTTAAAACTGGTTACATACATCGACAGTCACACACTGATTGTTCTGCACAGAAGAAGAGCCAAGTTGAGTCAGAGATTAGTCAATAGTAGGACTGCTAGCTGCCACTGATTGTAGACTTACAGTATGATCAGTGGCAGGTTAAACAATTTCAGATTCATCGCTGTTATACTTTGACAGCTGATTCCCAACCAGGGCTACAAGAACCCCTGGTTGGGAAACGTACTTCAGCTACTGCCAGAAATTATTACTTGATTTAAAAAATATTATCCACATATTAGTGTTTGGGACAAGAACAACCACCGAAATAGGATTACAAATTGGTGTCACAACAAATAGTGAGCTACCAGTTACAATAGGCTGATTGCACATTACACACCTGTCCACCTATAACAGTAAATGTATTATAACATCTTAAAGCCACTGAGTTGACAAGTCAGTAGAGAGGACAAAAAACTTCTACTACAGGTAGTGGATATATGGTTTAAATAGATGGCTAAGAGAGGATAAACACTTAAAACAATCATTTTAAGTTAATGGATAAAAAGGTGAAATGCTTAGCTAAAAGTCGTGGATAAATGGTTCATATCAATATCAATAGGAATGCAAGCTTGACCAATCAATGAAAAATGATTTTAACAATATCCTTATTTGTAACATCCATTTTAGATCAGTTTAGGAATGTGTGGGCACATCTATCTATCAAGACTGTAAGTGGGGACTGACCTTCCCCTGCCTGTAGGAACTGAAATGAAAGACGAATGGGTGTCTGTGTTAACACAGATTTTTCTTCACAAACTAAAATGCTGACTCTTTGCTGGCAGCAGCCCTGCTCTCTTGTCTGAGAGTTCTCGCCTCGGCTGGTTCTTATTTGATCAGCTCCAGTTCCACTGGGACGACCTTTGCTGGGTTAACAAAATGTCACATCTGATTTCACTGTGGGCATCAAGTGACTTGGAGACGAGTGCCAAGTTCCACTGGAATAGACTGAAACCAGCACTGGGACTGAAGACAGGGGTCATCACAAGGCAGCAGTCCAGAAATTCATTTGTTTCCACATAGATAGTTTTCAATACTGACCTTCAGTCAAGCCGCTGGCTGCTTGATCGTGATATTACTTATAGTTTTTCCCTCCAATGATACAAATAAAATCTCCATCAGTGCAACCTCTATATGTACAGCATAAAAACCTTGACTTTTTTTCATGGGTATCAGTCATTTCACATCTTGTAATTAGTTAATTTATGTTTAATATCTTTCACTGCTTTTCTGTTTGTTTGTTGGATACTGGTTTTGTCTTCCTCTCCTGGTGCTGTGTGTCTCAACTGCTTTGTAATTTAATGAGACTTTGTGATTGCATCTAACCAATGGTTTTCTCTTTGAATTTCTTTGATACAATGCACAATACACAGAGTTGACTTAACTAAATTCAATAACTGGGACAACTGAGAAACAAATACAAGACTATGGATATCATATATTATTGGATGTTACAAGTTGTTTGTGAAGCTTAGAGTGAAAAATGATTCTAATTTGTTGTGGTGGATCCATAAAGCAGACAACCAAACTCATATCTCTTGTTTTCTCTCTTACTCTCTTCATCACCAAACAAAATAATACAAGGAAAAGGTAAATGTACACAAACTCAGGACAGCGTTCTCTTTTCCTAGGGTAAATTGTTTGAGACATTCCATCTGGGGTTCTGCTAAAGCTGGGAACTTTACCTGCACAGGTGCACCATTGTGCTCCTTTGGGCCTTTTCACCAAGATAGTCATCTCTGAACCCACTTAAGTAACTCTCCCTCTGCGCTGACACAGCCTGCTCTGTTCATCATTACAGTCTCTATTTCATCTGTTCTTTTATTCAGTCATTCTTTTCCTCATTCATCTTGGTCCAGTAGCTCAGTCTCATGTTAGTTGGGAACAGGAGCAGCTCCTGTGGTAGTCCAAAGAGAAAGCGAGCATCACCTTCGATTTCTCCATGAGCTGTAATGAGATGGCTTGCTTCGCACCAGGGGAATTCATCTGTGTGCAGGGATCACCTAAGTAGTTGACTAAAGAATCAAACCCCAACCAATCCGGGTCCATCATGCTAACCTTTATTTCTTCTTCCTTTTTTGTCTCTGCCCTTTCTCATTCTCTACTGCTGCTGCTCCCCTGGAGGTTACATAGATGTGTGATGCTGATCAATTGCTTGTCTTTGACTGATGACAAATGGTACTGCAGTTTCTTTTATGAAAATCAATGAGTCCATATACCCGTTTACTTTAATCACCTCTTACTGCAAGCTGCCATTTGCCCTGCAGCCAATTCTACTGATGAAACGACAGTCAGGAGCAACAGTATCCAATCTCTTCTTCACATATTGGCACTGACTGAACTGACTATCTGATTGAGAGAGCCAGACTGAAGAAGAAGAGAGAGACGGAAAGTCCGGCATGGAAGGGGATGCGACATGCTTGGATAGTGTGATGGCATGTTTATTTCAGACCACCACAACACAAAGAGTCCTGAGTATGACTGCGCGTGTGCCTGAGTGTTGTGTGTATGTGTGCATGAATCATATCTAAAATGGGAGTGTGTGGGAGTTCTTTCTCCAGACCTGTCAACTGACAAACTGTTTCATGCCTCTGTGCACTAAAATGTCTCGAAGCAGAGCCTGGGGAAGAAGGAACGAGCCATACTTACATTCATTCACATTTATTACATACAAATCTCTCCCCTTTTTCATTCAGTTAATTGCACTGTATGGGTCAGTTCTATTCTACCATATGAGTGTTCTCAAATGTTAGTATTTACTGGTTTTCTTAGTTTTCTGTAATAGCAAAATGGGCATCTTTGTATTTTGGGATGGGCTTTGACTATTGGTCAAGGGCTAAAGCTAATGATTACAATCATCATTCTTCTCTATTAAGTGATTAATCATTTGATAATTTTTCCCATCAAAATTCCCTATAACCCAAAGTGATTAGTTGTTTTGTCTGAACATTTGACATTTTTCTTCAATGATGAATCAGTTTTAATGAACCTAAATGATCCATTGATTCTCAAATAGTTGCTGATTATTATTCTTTCTATTTATTAATCAATTAATGTAAGTGAATCCAAAACCATTCATTATAAATTTCAGCTCTGCACAACTAGTGCCAAAGCCAGGGACACACATCTCTCTATTCCTCACTGTCAATCAAACACACACACACACACACACACACACATCTGTGTGTACACACAGACACACGCTCCATCTCTCTCTGTCTCAGCCTTTCTAACAAAGGCCTTTAGAGAGACTCATTATCATTGATTGTCCTCCTAAAGTTTCCTTTTACATTCAGCTGTTCATCTCTCAAACCATCAGTGCTCATCTGCACGTTTGTCAATCTTAACAATTTGATCATTAATACAGCGTAAAACACTAATGGTCTCAAGTCCACTATTTCAACACACTGCCATGTGACACTAATCTACAGGCTATCAGTGTGAGCAAGATGTGCTGCCAACATCCATCTGACTAAATCTCATAGGTTAGCTCTGATCCCTGCAAGTCAGCCTGTAAGCAGGGATCAACTATTATTTCTCTTTGGCTGAAGGGGACTGTGTAGTTGTGCAGCAGGTGAGACCAGGGTTTGAATTACAATTTGTCTCGCTGGGACGTGGGTGAGACGGCGGCCGTGAGGAGTCGCACATATATTACCGTGTTATGTCTACAACACATGCTCACGCACACATCATTACATCACTGGGATATACTAAAAATAACACTTCTACATAGCACAGATATGATCTTACTCCGCACACGCCATTTTGCACACGCACACACACACACACACACACAAGTAAATCAATCATTGGCTCAGTGATCAGCTGAAACACGGCTCAACAGGACTTGCTATAAATGTTGAGTATCACAATGTACAATATGTATGTAGATGCATACATATCAAAGCAGTTATTAGGTTATATTTGGTGAGAGATTTTAAACTTAAACTGCAGTTGAGACTCATGCTGTCATAACTGCAGATGCTTATATTGACAGTATACAGTGTACAGTGGAGCACAGAGTACACCAAGCATGTGTTCATGTTATTTCCATGCTATTCATCTTGTCATTCTAGCTGTGTCCAGGGTCAGACAAAGGCCTTGCCCACTCTTACATCGATAGATTTGAAGGACTGTGATTGTTGCAGCTGGAGCACAAACTGTGACCCCATCCTTCATCTATACACAGCAGACAGCACACACGATGGAAATAAACACTGGAACAACAAAAGCCTTCATGCTCCCAAAAACATGCTGTAAAGAGGAGATTCAAAAAGCAATCCTTACTAGTACAACTGTATTTAAAAAACCTATATTATAAAACCCATATTTCTTAGTTAGTTTTAACTGAGCTAGTGCCTTGCTTTCCAGAAAGCTTCATATTATCAGTGATGTGACATCAAAAACTGTTTTCAAAGTGCAGTCTACTCAGAATCTGGGGCTGTTTTTGGTCAAGAAAAATAAAAAGGAAAAAGAATTTGGAAAGGCGCTGCTCCACAGCGCCAAAAATAAGTGCCAATACACTGATACTGTATGCTCTGTTTCATGTTTACTTTCTCAACTATGTAATCACAGCCTTAAACACCCCGATAACACAGGTGAATTTGAATATACATAGAATAAGTGTACTACAGAGGGCAGATCTAAAGTATACAGTAGCTTGCTGTGTACTCGGAGGAGCTGTTTAACACTTACTGCTGTGGAAGATAGAGCTTTAGCTGACTTTGTTGGCCAGACAGAGCGGTGGTGATAATGGCCTGCTGGCCTCTCCCAGATCCTGTTACACTGCTGGGGACACACAAGCTGCTCTGTATTTAGCAGCAGTCCTCGCTGCTTGGGAGCTTAGATTGTAACAGAGCTGGTGGCGGCTTCCTCTCACCTCACAATTAAAGTCTGAAGCAACAAACAGCTCTGGAGGAAAAGAGCACTGTCACCTTGATTCCTCTTGATTCTACTACACTGTGCAGTATAGCAGTTATAATGAACTGCCCATCTTTCAAAATCACTCACACTCTTTATTTGGTATTTTAACCACATGCTGTAACTGCCCCGTTATGGTAGTTCTGCAGCTTTGTTTTGTAGTTGGGAGTGATTACCATGAGTGTCTCAGCTGATAACAGTGGCTGCATCTGTCCAGACGATGCACCTTTGTAAACTATCCTCTGTGACAACACTCCAGACATCAGCTTGTTCTCATCATCTGATTAACCCTTTTGTGAAAGCCTCCACAAGCATGTATACTTGTATTACCAATATCACAACCAACCAACATTTTAAGAACTTGAGTGACAGTGTGAGAGTCTTTACAGCCATCTGCTATACTCAGTCAGCAGTACCCTTGTCTGATCATGCGTGCATCAAGGGATAGATAAGCTATGTATTCCTTGTGTGTTGTTTAATAAACACACAACAAAATAATCACCTGCACATGGCAGACACAGACTGGGGTAAGATAAGGATATCTGAATTATCAGACCACATTCTGTCTGCACATTCTGGCCTCCCACAGTGTAACCAGCAGCTGTGCTTGATGTCTTACTTCCATTATAAAACAAAATAAAAAGATCTGAGAATGAAATCTGCTGTATGGAACGCAAAATCATTAAGGTTTTTCATTTTCAAGATGTATATTACAACCTGAACTTCACAGGCACTGAACAGGCAGGGAATTTCATAGACAGATATCTGTTTAGTTGTCGAAGAGATAGAGAGAAAGCATGTAATTTCGTCTGTCAGACACCTACTGTAAGCAACATGGTGAGATACTGATTACATTTTCCTCTCGCCAGTTCTGCTAAGAAAGAACAATTCAGACAGAAAAAAAAATTTCCAGAGACAAGAAGGACAGAGAGAGTCTTACAATATGTCCCTCACAGTGTGGAGAGAGGCAGAATGATGTGCAGAAGAGAGTAGAAGTTATCTGAACACTTATGTAGAAGTTGGACTGGACAGGTAAAGTGCTCACCAGAGATGACAGGTATGATTGGTTTTTAGCTGTTTGGCTGGTGCTGAGGAGAGGGAACATGCTGTTCAGGAACAAGCTAATCTGCTGATTTAATAAAGAGACAATATGAATGGAGGGTGTGGAACAGTGAGGCCTGCTGCTGGAACCAGGGGTTTTAACACATGTAAAACAATACACTTATTTCAAAGAACATGAACTGATGTTAGACTAAACTCCTGGTTAGCTTTGAAAAAACAAATCCATGTTCATCTCCCTGAGACAGAGTTGCAATTGTTGAATTGCAACAGACACTCACTTCCTTGTCACCATAGTTTGACTACTCTGTGATATCCACAAAAGCAAGTAAAAATAACGATACAGATTTAGAAGCAACAGCACATGTTTTTGTTAGCCTTAGGTCCCCTGTTCTCTGCATGGAAATATGGCAAGTCTTCCAGCTATTTGTGGATATATGAAGTGGATGATTATTAGCGCTGTGCTTTGCTCACCAGACCTTAGGGTGTGTGATTTATTTCTGGAGCCACCCGTCACACAAAGGTTACCTCTTGTCATTTTGACAAGCGGCCAATCTAATCAACCTGAATGATGATGGGGTGGACACATGCTAATTAGCATCAGCAGCCCGAGCAGCGTAGAACAAAGGACATTGCTTTTGTCGTGCTTAGTTACTGTAGTCAGTGCATGGGTGTTTGTGTTCCTGTGTGGGATTTGTATCCATGCAGTGTGTGCCATGTACAAGTGATAGTAAGCGTTCTTCTTTGTCAAATGTATTTGTGTTTGGTGTGTGTGTGTGTGTGTGTGATTTCACAGGGAAAATGTATGAATCATAACTGAGTAGCTAGAGCCTGTGGGCAGGGTGGCATAAGTTCATCAGAGGTCAGACGAGTCGCCCACACACTGCGAGCCCGATGAGCACAGCGGCGTGCTCCAAATCTTAATGACGTTCAGGCAGAAATTCCAATGCTGCTCAAAGACAATATGAAGTAACTTGAGCTGTAGTAGAAACAAGAGCTTTCCATCTGGAGCCCATTTCAAGCCAGTCTGTTGAGAATGATAGTATCTGATTCTGACAATATTCGGCTGAGACACAGGACTCTTGAGCGGCACAATGAAAGCACTTCTGAAGCTTTTAACTGACATGTCATCGTGAGTCCAACATCTCATCTTGTCTTGGTAAGTGCGTTGGTTTCCTGCAATTTGCATGAATGAATGAATGCTGCAAAGGGAGCCCTTGAGAGAGAGCAGGAGGAACAGCACAAGGTTTAAACAGGAAGGAGCATAAGGGCAAAAGATTCAACAACACAGAAAAAAATAATTTGAAGTGGTATGACTTGCAGAGTATAAGGTTAGACTTGAATAGAAAGACTGATAGAAAAAAGGAACTTCTTTCTGAATCTGCTTCCTCCTTATATTACCCTCTCGTGTACTTAGATGCAACACTGAGCAGAGTACACTGATTGATCAGTTTTATTGATTCAAATCTGCTTTAAGTGTTATTTTGTCATGAAAGTCATTATGGTGTATTTTTGTACTGTACGGCAACAGTATTGTAATTTAATTTAAAAATCAGTATTACTTGATTTCAACAACTCTGCATAACCAGTGCCATCATTTTAAAGAAGAATTTAGTTTGACAGGAAAGAACAGCTTTTATGAATTTTTCCTCAAGCTGACGTTAACAGTGTAGTGATCTTTGCAAAACCTTCACCATTCTTACAAGATCTTTAGGGGTATGAAGGAGAAAAGAAGAAAGAAGAAAGCCATGAAAAGCATTGTCCACTTCCAGCAACTGCTGTCTGGTATTATCTGTGCTTCTCACCTGACATCTTGCTTTGACCTCACTTTATCTCTGTGTCCTTTCTCCATTCCTCTCATCATTTCTCTCTCCTTCTGCTGTCCTCCTGTAAAAAATTCTCCTTGCCTTTTTCCTTCCCCTTTCTCTGCTTTCTTTCCTCTCCTCCCCACAGTTTCTGCAACCAACCCCCCTTTCCTCCCTTCCTCTCCTCATCTCATCAACTCCTCAGACACTGTGTCTCACTGGTGCTCCCATTACAATGCCCAGGGTGCATCACCGCTCCATCTCCCAGTAATGGATTTCCAATGCTTCGACCATCTTACCTGTCACGTGGTCATGTCTCCTCCCTGGGTAGCATCACTCTGTAAGCTGTTTAGAAATGCATGAATCCTCTCTGTGTTATTGTACTCATTCCATCATTACTCACTCCCCAGACAGAGCAGCAGTGCGCGACCCCCACCTGCTTCTCCTGCTGCAGCGAGTCAAACTGATGATGACTGCTGCTGCTATGTAACAACATCACTAGACTGACTAGGTCCAAAAGCTATATTAAACAGACTTATTATGCGAAGATATGTAATAAGAAAGTAGTAAAGAATGCTGGTTATTGTTCTACTTGAGGCTTGGTAAGTGGGAAATTAACTGCAAGAAATGAATTTGGCTCTGTGATTGCACCAGAATGTGCCAAATTCCTTGACAGTTACAGTGTGCCAGATTCAAAAATGTGTGCATAAATTCTTTGCTCATAGCACACAATCATCAACATTTTAATTAGCTGTGAAATAGCAATTTGGATACCCTGAACTGGCGTATTTTCCTGGGAAACCATCCATGTACTGTTAGTATGTGGGTTTGATTTCAAATCATGTTTGTCAGTCTTGAGTGTCAGTTGATCTTAAGTTCCTCACTTTATAAAAATTACACTAAATATGTGCAGATGGATTGTGAACATTACCCATAGAGTCAGATGCACATGAAACTACACACAAATACAATGAGTTACCTGAATGTACCCAAATGTCACTCCCCTGTTCTGAGGGTTATATGTAAGGCAACTGCATTAATTACAGCTCCAACTGAAAAAAATGCTGCCATTTCTGTACATATACAGAGATGCTCTATGGTTATATGTCAATCATTACAACCACCTGAACCAATTTCAATCCTCTCCATAACAGAGCTCTTGGCTAGATGGATGCAGACTGTGTCTGATTCATGGTCGGGCTCACACCCACTCATGCCTTTGATTTCTGTGCAAAAATAAACACTTACAAAGCATATCATCGCCCAAAATAAGCCTCCCTCTGGCCTCTTAGTACACTGTTCATTGTGTTCCCAGAGTCTCAAAAGACAAAAATGTCAAGAATACTGAAGCTATTGTTATTTAATCAATACATATTATTGCATAGACAAAAAACCAGAGGGCACCTAAAAAATATATTTTCATATTTCATTCATATCCAAGTACTTCAGCTGGGCAGCCAGCTCATGTTAATTGTGGGCTTACCTTTGGTGTTTTGGTGCTCTTTCCATTTCTGGCATCTTTGATGTACGCTATATCCAGTAGGTCCGTATCCTGTAAACGAGAAGATGCACAGATAAATCAGTATCAATGTCGATCAAGAGGTAATTCAAAGGCTTCAAACATAGTTTAAGACACAAAGACATTCAGTGGCTCTTTCCATTTCACCTTTCCTTTTCCAAACCTGCCTCCTGCACCTGAAGGCATTCTGTGTTGTGTGAAACACCATGAGTGTATAGGGACAACATTAGCCTCAATACCAAATAGCACATGGGAGTCATTCAGTGTAGATAAATGGAAGCCTACTGACACTTTGCCCTAAATTCTAGTGTTCTGCACAAAATTAGGACAAATGTTACAAACTTCCAATGTTGACTGATGATCTGGCACAAATACTCAAAATAGGTTCTGGAGAGTACCCTCATAAAACCAGGTACTGGACTAGTGTAACATACCAGACACAAAACATAAAAAACAAAAAACAAAAAAGGTGGTGATTAGGTTTCATGGCAGATTATATCTTCATCTGCAACATACCACTGGAATCTCTATTGGCAAGGAAAAAAATGGTTGGATGTAAAACACTTCTCACCTACCTCACCTCTCTGCTGGTACATGATGCTCTGCCATAACACCTTGCCACACCTTGGCTATACTCAGCTGTTTGTGTGTTAGTCAAATAGCAAAGAAACACAACAAGGCATGATAATAAAGTCGGTCTTCAAATGAGATGAAAAGACCATGACTATCATCATTATGATTTAACCAAAAAGTTAAGTAAGGCTGTAAAAGCATTTTAAGTAAATGGAAAACTTGGCTCCATTTATTATTGATACAGCAGTGTGGGAAGCCATGTCAGAGCTTCTTATTCCATCTTACAGTTCCAACATTACACATCACACTATTGTGATGCAGAGGCAAAGTGGGACAGAATTCAAAATAAGTGCACTAAAATATTGACACCATAAAGTAATGTGTACGCATGAAACTTGTTACCACAATGCATACAGTGTACTTTGTTCTTTTAGAATGACAGAAACCTTTTATTTAAATCTTTTAATTAGAGTCAAAATGTAATTTTTGAAGAACTTGCTCTTAGTGAACTTGGCATTTTGCTGGTATGCCAACCTCTGTCCATCTCTAAGTGGACACTTACTATTCATACAGTATGCATCCACACTGTCCATTCATATGACCAATGCATCAACTGTTTTGTGCTTATTTGCAAGCCTATTGTCTCTTGAATAGCCAGTAATGTGGTTAGCAGTAAATATATACAAAATGGCAATTGTGCAGAGGGCCCCTGCTGCTTTCCTTCAGTCACCACATCTCTTTATCAGTCTGGATTATCTTTCGCCCCATCTCTCTGAGAGGCAGCCAGGACATGAGGTGGAAAATTAACCAGAGTGAACTGTGTGTCCACTCAGCATTATCTGGGGAGACAAGTAGCGACGGGGGCTTGACTCAATCTCCAGCCGCAAACGCCAGTATCTGACTATCTCAAGGCCATCAGGTTGATAGAAAATTGCACCCAGATTTCTTCCTTATCTACAAATCCATATGTACCTTAGTAGCCACCCAGGATTATTTTCCATTTCAAATTCTGAATATAACTTTAGTGTATATTAGTTCTGTTTTTGCTTTTGTCTTCTTCAAATTCTGCTACCTGCAACACTATGCTGGAACAATGATGACATGAATGACACATATCATTGTAGGGCATATTTAACCCACGAAAACCAGAATAAGAAACAAATTCAGACCAGCACGTCTTGCAGCTGCATATAGAAACATTAGTGATGAATACTGATCACTAGGGATCATTTGCCACTTTGCCACAATAGTTTTACAGCCACTGTCTGTCTTCATATAAGAGGCAGAAATTAAAGCACTGTATTTTATAGCTATAGTACACAAGGACAAGTTATTACTTTTCTGCAAAGTGTAGCATCAATTAGGCTGTACCCTGTTTGCACACAGAGAGCCTCTGAGTCAAAGGTCAGCGCCTACATCAGGTCTGCAAATGCCTGCCTTTGAAGTCACTTTAGAGAGACGGAGCTCTGCATGGGGCCCTGGTGGAACAGTGGGGCTTCAGGAAGCAGCTTGTTGATGGGGTCCTTTTTTTGTGCCCTCTAGCTCTGCGCAGTTAACACAGCTCTAAGCTGGTTCAATGTCATTGGTTAAGTGTTAACCTATAGAGCCTCTTAAAAGGTAAAGCAATCGGCCTGATGTGAGTGACAAGCTGCTCGCAGCGAGCAACTAAAGTGTAACACGTGTAGCCATTACTGTAACGTCCAGAGGTCTGAGTCAGCATTTGCAACAATGAGCAGCAGCTTACTCACTGTGCTGATGTAAATAAAAGTTGATGGCAACGACATTTTATTAATATTGACTTGGGATTTATGACTGCAGACACTGCACAGTTAGTTAATTAAAGTACTTTCTTTCAGTCTAGCAGTCCAGCCATTATTTTTCCTGCTTAATTTCTCTCATTTATTTCCTATGACATATGTTCTTTATCTGTTCATTTCTGTCATCTCCCTTTATTGATCACACTCCATCTTGCTCTGTCTTTCTCTCTCTTATTTCCCTCCCTCTCTCTGGGCATTTCTGTGTGCATCAAAACAGTGAGCAGGGATCCAAAGCCTATTAAGATCCACTGCACGTCCAGGAAGCAAGCAGGACCAGCGGGAGAGAAACTACAGAAATTAATGAACATGCTTAACCTGTGCTGGCCCTGGGCCCTGTTTTCTGTGCCTGTTTGTCTATTTCTGCTGTGGAGCTGCTGTTCACACAACATCTGCAACATGCTGCCTTCCTTTTAAAATGAAACCCATTCCTTTTCCAAGTATCAAGTAAGTAGGGTGGTGTTTATCTGACACTTCAGGAAATTCATCATTGATCTGTGAGTCATTTTGTTGTCAAATGTGACTCTGCTTCAGGCACTTTGTTCATTTAATATACAGAATGTTCCATGTTCTTGTGTTTGACCAGTCTTTATTATCTTTTAATCTGAAGTACAGTGAGTTCACTTGCATCTGAAATGTGATATACAAAACTTTATTTGAGGCTAAATGGTACAAAAAAGACAGTTTAAATGAAACAGTTCTTACTGTGTATCCAGTTAGATTAAGGCCATGTTGGTTGGTTTTATAACAAAGCATTTGAGTTGAGTTTGCCCTTTGAGGAAACAAGCATTAGTGGTAAAAGCAAAGGAGGGATGTGCTGGTGTGAGAAAAAAAGAGAGAGGGGGTGAAGGAAACATGGAATGGAAAGTAGAAATGAAGAAAATAATAAGTGGGAGCAGGGAGACTGACAGCCACAGGTTAGCTTGCTCATTTACCAACAGCATGCTTGACAGCCTCTGGGTTCAAAATGGATGTGCACTCCACAGGACTCAGGGCCACTGCTGAGCAACAGAGACAAGGAGCAAAGAAAGTGGAGGCAGGAAGAAGAAGAAATGAATGGGGGGCATGTTTGAGAGAGGACTGTCGTGCCTATTGTACCAGGGCCAGTGTGGGAAAGAAAGACAAGTTACACTTGCTGGAATTTGTGATGGATCAAATTTTCAGGAGTGTTTCAAATTAACAATAACAATCATGTACAGTAGTATAATATCATCTATGTGTTTAATGAAATCCATCAATCCACTGACAAGCATTTAATGATTAATTCCACTATGTCATGTTTCATCTACAACCCTGCATGCCCATGTCTTGAATCAGGCTGTAGCCATTTAGATGTGGTTTGCTTACTGGATTGCTGACAGGCTGCCAAATTGTGTCATGAGGTCACCGAGACTATACTGGTATAACATATCAGAATGGCCCTTAACGCTTTCATGCCATCCCCTGGACCAAAATAAGCTGCTGTAGTATGTATCCCAGGACTGTCTGGAAGCCTAGGGAGGCTTGGTCTATACATAGAGCACACACAACTTAAAATGCAACAGAAGTAACAGATACAATAGAGGGTAAATTCTGGGTTTTGTGTGGTGCAGAGCTAAATAAGCCATTGCATAACCAATTAAACTGATGTATTCTCTACGCATAAGAGTCTTCAAAGGCCCACTGACTCAGGGTCAGAGGATTCTGGGCACGGATGTGTCCCTTAATCATAAACAGAGCTATTACTTATGTGAAACAAAACACACTAAAGCTGCACAGGTGCTGTGCAAGTGGCCCTTATGTAACACTCTGCTGCTGGGAAACATGTACTGTTATGAGGGAAAATGGTTCATGGAGAGCTGTGCTTGAACTTGGTTGAGAGTCACATCCACTCTGCCGCTCCACTCAGGGGTTCCTATAGAGTGACTCTAACAGCCCCACAGTGATAAAGTCACAAACCTACTCACCTGAAGTGGCTGAACTAAAGAGAGAGAGTGGAAAAGCTGCAAACAGCCAGACAAAAGAGCAGAAAGCTTGTATATAGAGGGGAGGTGATTTGGGGTACATTCTGCATTAACATTTGTGCAAATAAACATGTGCACAGCCTCTAAAGACCTTGCACTGAGGATGTGAGTTCTGTTCTGTCCTACCAGCAGTCTAAGATGGCTTAGTATGTAAAACTCACAAGAGGACCTGTTACATTTTAAATTATTTCCATGGATTAAACGCTTTATTAGGCAGTATGAATTGGAGAGTGACAGCAAAGGTAGGAGAGAAATGAGGTATGGCATGTTACAAAAGCCCTGAGCCAAATTGGAAAGTCTGGCATTGCCACAAGGCTGCCCGAGGGCCTATTTAAACTGAGCAACTAATTCACTCTGTTTTTCATCCATCTACCAAGTCCCACTGTTCCCGCTCTCTTCCTTACTTCTATTCCTATGCAACATAATAATAATAAAAAAAGCATATACTCCACCACAGTTGTGTCTTTTTCTTTAGTCTCACTGGAAAATGGCTATATGAAGGTAAAATGCCTCTCCACTAAAAAATGAATTCTGCACTGTCATTCTGTAAAATTGATTTTTAACTCACATAGACTCAAGCTCAACTCTCCTTGTTTTTTTGTGCAGTTGATGGTGCTGCTCATGTATCCTCTCAGAGAGGGATGTTTCAAACATTGGGCTAGTTTATCTCTAACCTTTACTGCTGCAAAATGTTCATATTCGAAAGAGTACAGTTCTCCAACTCAGCCAACAAACTGTGGTGTGCCGGTGCAGAGATCTCAGCCATCATGTGGGATCTATGCAGTTTTTTTTCTCCCACTATTTGTCTGGATACTATTGCAAATTCTGCAGAAATGTCTCCAGCTTCTCTCAAGCTTTGACTAAACCATGTACTCCCTTGGTGCAGTGAATGCCAGCATGCTTCTGAGCATCTTGAAGCGATGATGTGTCGTACTCCAGCTTTATCTGCCCCCAAATTCACTTTGATATTTAAAGGATGGGAACGCACTTGGAGAGTTGTCACAAGAGAGAGTGTATGAAAAAGTGTGGTTGACACGTTGTTGTACAGTCTAAAGCATTGCATATGGGTAGATGGATTTTGTGCTTTTCTTATGAGAGTCACTGCTTTTGTATTTATGTCTCTTTCACCTGTCATCTTTAACAGCTGCAATCATTCTTGGTCCACACGCCTGCCTTTCCAGATGTGACCCCAATTGATGGGTCTGTACCTATGGCCACTTTTCCACTACTATTTTGCGGGGATTGTTTTCCCCCTTTACTAGACAAGAACAGTACAGACGTAACAGAAAACTAGAGGAGACAGAGATGGGGGAGGACATGCAACAAAGGTCTTTAGCCTGCCTGATGCTGCTTGAGCTAGAATTAGTTTTTTTTTTTTTTATCAGTTTCTTTTGCATTGACTTTGATTCCGGTTTCCTTCCTCATCCTCCGTGAGCAGCCTGTCAAGTGTCATATAGTCATACAGTTGTGGGATCACATGTTTTTGGTAATCTGAGTAGGGTTCATGGTCAGACAGATGGAGAGAGGACACAGGGATTAGAGGTCATGAGGGAAAAACAAGGAAGGCAGCAGGGAAGGAGTGAGGGAAGGATGACTGTGTAGGAAAAAACACTGAGGCTGAGCAGTGGAGGAGTATGGTAGTGGCTGATAGTGGCTATCAGCGGCCGACACGCTCCACAAAACAACCAACACTGAGATAAAGGCCGCAGGAATCTTTGTTCTATACATCAGCGCACACATTCATGCTTGCACACACTTCACCTAAAACACACGCTCACAAGCACAACTCTATAGGCATATACACACACACGTTTGTGCATATACACACCCTAACTCCTCAGTATCATCAATCTACAGTGTCTGCTGTGCTCAGTCATGATAAGGACCCCGGGTCCAAGCGCAATGATGTGACCGGCTCTTCAGCTCACGCTGGTCACAATTTTCCTTGGAGCGTGCTAGACCAATCAAATCGTGGACACACATGCTCGGACAAGCGCTCACACACGCAGTGACGGATGGAGTGTAGTGAGGGATACTGGAGGGAGTGTACTCCTCTCTGATAGATAGCAGAACTGAGTGGGATGACAGAGAAAGCAAAGCTGCTTCCCTCATCTGTCCATCATCCTCTGTTGTTCTCTCTCTATGTGTCTTTGTTATGCTTCTGGCTGGATTCTTGCTTCTCCCCTCCTCCTTCCTTCACTTACTCTGTCCTCTCTTGTCTCTGCTGTTTTGGACTTGCACCTCTCTTTCTCACTCGTCTCCCCTATCCTCTCCTGACCCCTCCTGCCCCCCCCCACCCCCGCACAAATTCTTACTCCTCCACACAATTTAAGTCTGCTCCTCTGTGTGGCTTCCTTCAGGCACACCGTGGATGGCTCTTATCTGCTGCAGTGGAACATCTGAGACCCTCTTCAGGGTCCTGGAGTGAGTGACACACACCTCCACACAAGCAGGAACGCATAATCACACAGTGACAGACAGTGAAGAACATACACATCCAGACTAACTCCCTCTCACTAACACGTTATTATGCACTTGTACACTAAAAAACACTTAGTAGTTTCCTCTAGGCATCTGACCAATTGAGATATATATATATATATATATATATATATATATTTCTTAATACTCAACTCACCTTGTCTTTGCAGGCTACAGGTTTTCACAAATTAAATTCCTGGCATTCCAGCAATGGATAAAAGGTACATTCAACCACACCACATCTCTGTCTCCAAGTCTACGGGCTGAAAGTGATCAGTGTGCCTGTGTGTGCTTGTGCAGGGGTTCCCCACCGGAGTCCTTTGAGAATCACTGCCAGTGGCAGATACAGTTCAGCTCTGGCTCTCATCTTTCACATCACCTCATTTAAACACCTCCTAAGAGCAATCCGTGGGCCCTTTGAAGTCAGGACAAAGCGAACGGTTAAAAGAAATGCATTTTTCACTTTCTTTCTGGAGGCAAAGCTCTCTGTCTCTCCCTCTCTGTGTCTGCGGCTCTTCCTCTCCAAGATCCTTCATTAAACACTCTCTGGTTATCCTGGCTTAAGTGCAAAACTAAAAACTTTCCAAAATATGTTTTACTCAGTCGCCAGTGTAAACAGAATAGAAAGGTTTTTTTCTCCCAAAGTTGTGCTGTTTTACTTGTTAGGGACCTACTGTGTAAACATTCTGTATCATTTCCATGACATCAACAGAACAGTTTGACCCAGTACCCACTAAAAAAAACAACATTTTAACAAAAGAAGAGTTATTGAGAATATGTCAGCTTTTTGGACAAGAGCTTGGCACTGGATTTTTGGGGCAACATACTACAGCAACAATACAGCAGCCGATATTTGTTTTATTAATAAGAATAATCTTGATAAGCATCCCTTAAATTTAGTTACCACAGAGCTGTGACTGAGATGAGTGGGACAACTGAAAAATAAATCTGTAGGTTATCTTTGGCGGACAAACTATGTAATGGTGACACCTCAAACATATCTTTAATCTTTCTGTGCTGCAACTTGAGGTTACTTCAACCTTCAGCATATAGTATGTTGATACCAATATATCTATGATAAACTTAAGTTACCCTATAGACTAATGCAGGCTATAGGTAGAAGTAAATATGTCAGGATTACGGAGTTAGCAGTTATCTTCTATACACCTATGC
This sequence comes from Lates calcarifer, assembly GCF_001640805.2. Taxonomy (NCBI): domain Eukaryota; kingdom Metazoa; phylum Chordata; class Actinopteri; family Centropomidae; genus Lates; species Lates calcarifer. The sequence goes on from NC_066839.1 coordinate 16,027,808, forward strand.
TTACATTGTAATATGTAAAATATAATAATGTAAACTACCTATAAACTTTTATAGGCTAGCTTTTTTCCACCTGCAAATCACCTAAACTATATTTACTGGGCTGGGCTGTTATCAATTGCTCCTAAAATAATAAATAAAATTCACAAAAAACACTTAAGACCGATGGTGATCCATACAGTCAGCAAGCCAAAAATGTTTCCCTGCAGGGTTCTTTCCATTTTATAATTCGTTATTTCTAGGAAAGTATGTACTTCATATGTTTACAATGCAAAAAAACGGGTATCACGGAGTGGAAGTGTCACTGTCAGATGTCCATTTGTCATTTTTAACTGGTTGCCAAGAGATCTGGACACCTGAGAGCAGCGTGCTGCTGTTAGGAGCAACGCTTTGTTAAGACTGTAATGGATATGAACGATAACCCTCCTCCCTGAAGTACTCAGGGTATAAATAAGGTAATTAAGTCCACTGTAGACATAAGAACAAAACATTTTGGAAGTACTAGCTCTGCTATAATACAATTTAGTTTTACACCACTGTCTTTTCCATCAATGGGATAACTTCCTCATTAACACAGACTACCTTCATCTGTCAGAGCAGGTGATTGCCAAGTGGTTAAATCAAACATCTATGCTACCACTGTCAGTCAAACTGCGTTCATTTCAACTGTGCCACCACAGTCATGGCAGCATCATTAGAAAACAAACACATAAATCAGCCTGCAAATTAGTGTATAGTATCAACCAGATCGATGTATCGGGTAAGCTCTACTCAACCCACTGCTGACTGTGAGCCGTGTGCCTTTTTATCCTCTTTCCTGTCAAAGAAACCACAGGCAATTATATGTTTGTCAACAGGTCCTAAAAGCGTTTGATACAAATAATAGAGCAAAGCCACAGATACAGAGACAAGAGCAGAGAACAATGAGAAGCACAATGAGGTTGAAAAGTGGAGAAAAGTGTCTGTCTAAAAGGTTTCACTGACATCCTGGATTTCACCTCGTCTGTTAATGTATTGATGAAAAGTAATTCTCCATGTCCCTCTCTTCCTTTTCTTCTAATGGGCCAAGTGTTGCTCCTCTCTCTCCCATCATGTAACTCTCTCGAGGAAGACTCTCGGAGAGGAGCTGGTATTTTAAGTATGGCAGACTGCTGTGCTTCTTGTCTTGCCCCAGAGCACCTCCAAGCTGTTTAAATTTGATACCTTCTTATCATTCCACCAAATTGAATTGACTTTAGTGGGGAAAGAAAGGCGACTGACCCACATTTGTGACACACTTAGTTGCTCGAGCGGAAATGGAACAGCAAAAGGAAGAGGGGAGTCTGAGGGAAATTCGGGGATGGACAACAGAGTGATTGTTTGTCAGAAAACTTTCTAAGTTCACCCCAACACTATATTTACCAGCCAATAAACACTGAGGTGACGGGTCATGTCTGCAATGTAAGATACACATTACACTGTGATTGTGGGTAATATGCCTGAGTAAAGAATGTGCAGAGCCTAAAAAAGTCTGTTAGAGAGGGTTGTGGTTCGAAATGTAATGCCTTCTATTGAGGAACTGCCCTTCCTTGAGCTTTATATTTGGTTTTAACAAGATGCCTTTGTTTTTTTTCCCAACTTTTATCCACTCTGTACATGTGTCTATGTAGAGATGTTAATAATCTACAATAAAGGCCAAAATAAGTCCCTCAGTGTGTTGTTAATAAGCTTTCTGAGACGAACATTTGGAAATGGAGAGACAGCAGCAAGATAATTGCTACAGAGTACAAAGGAATTCAGCTTAAAATGAAAAGCAGCAGGGTGGCATGAAAACCCAGAAACCTCTAGCAGGTGGGAATTACAGTCCTCTTAAACATCAGAAGCACATCTAATGTAATTATTTCAATTAGTCTGCATCAAAGCAATCAATAATACAAAGTAAAATCTGTCTGACAGAGTTGTCTTCACATGAGACAAGTATAATTCAACACAAGATATGTAGCCCTCTCTGAAAATGCTTGTAAATGATTAACAAGACCAGCCAGCAGAAAAAAAACTTACTCTTTGCTCTCTGTGATTATCCATACTTACTATCTCATTGACCACTCTACATCTGTCTCTTTGAAATGGAGTTAAAAACCTCTTCTTTCCAGTCGCCCACTTGAGCAACTGGTCATTCGTTTAATGTGCAGGAAGCAGTGGAAATTGTTCGAAAGCAAAAAGCCTATAATTGCCTTATCAGCAAATGGGACTTCAATGTAAGCCATCCACTGCCCTGATTCCTCCAGCAAAATGAATTAAATAAAATTCATTGAGGCCTTTCAATGAATATGGAAAACCTAGTTTGAACTGATAATCTTGTTGACTACTCAGATCTACACAAGGATAAAATGCACTATGGTTTTTCTGTTTTTAGCAAGAAAATAGCATGATGAAAAGCAAAATGTCTTCATAAGACTAAATGCCTGCAGGTCAGACATGGTGCATTTGTGTCCTTTGACTGTGAGATACTGACATTTTATTTCATTTCTCTCACTTAAAACAACTGTAATTCATTAATACCAAACAGAAAAGTGCCTTTGGCTACTCATTCTACCTAGAACCACACAAACTATAGATATGTGCTAAGCTTTAACTGTTAGTGTTGTTAGCAATGAATAGTTTTTAACAATACTGTAACTCATCTCAGTGTGGTCTAATGATTGTATGAAATTACATGTTATATGTGGGGAACATTACTGAATGTGATGCATAGACTTTAATGAGTGTGTCAAATTTCATACAGTATCTGCTTAACAGTGCCTATTTTATGTGCTCTACATAATGTGCTCTTGGTGCCTGTTGCGTAAGTTTTTCATGTGATATTGTACTCCTTTGTGTTGTTCGTTAATGGCTTTAAAAAAAAGTGTTTCGTGAACTGGATGTTTTCTTTAACTTTTAACATCAACCTTCCCACCATGAGCAGATGAAAAGTAACCATTTTGTTAATGCAGGCATGAAAGAGCAGCAACACCTATTAAATAAAAAATAATCATGAATTTGCCATCAAAGCTAACTTTACCTTTTGTCAATTTTGACAGCATTCTTTGGAGGAGAAAGGAATAATTTAAGACATGACTTCAATATTCTTTTAATTTCAGTTCTCATCATCTCTGCTCTCAGCGACAGTGTAGATGAAAGAGAAAAGAATGTGTGAACTTCATTACTGGGTGAACTTGTGACCTGTACTGCACAGTCAAAGAAAATTAAAGATAAATCAAATTGCTTTACAAAAGAGAGGTGTATTCCTACGCTATCTAGCCTTTGAAACCCAGCATGAAAAAAGAAGATGCATACTTGTTTCATCTAGATTTCTTTGCCTTACCACACGTTTTTTTACAGGTTGTAAGGCTGAAAAAAAAATTCATCTTCATTTAGTGTTAGATTAGAAATCACTGTATTTAACATATGAAAGTCAATTGTGTTAAAATTATTTATTTTTGAATCATAAAAGACAGCAGGGTAGCTCTGTGTTTAGCACTTCAAGATTTTATACCTGGGTTCAAATCCCAGCTTTGGTCCTCTGTGGAGTTTGATCCTGGCTTTATTCCAACAGTATCAAGACCAGTACTGAACTGAAGACTCTACATTACTCCTTGATGCAATGCTTGAATGTTAACATGTTTGTCTCTTTACATGTGTTTGTCTCCTCCAGTATTAAACTTGTTATTGAGTAAGATCTGTTTAGGGTGTTTCTTTCTTTAGTGTCAGCTGACAAGCTTTCAGTAACACCATCTAGTCATATATTTTGAATATTTCCTTCCAGGCCCCTAATTTGACAACTAAAAAACTGCTATTTTATTTGGAAAGGAAATTAATTGGACTGAGGATCATAAATTACACTCAATATATATTTATATATTTTTTCCAGCATTAGCAGCGCAACAAACTGATGAGCAACATGAGGTTGTGCTCCATCTAAGCTTTCCTGTCAAAGCCTGGGATGAAACAGGAAGGAAGTGTGTTCTCTTATTGAGAGCTTGTCTACAGTGGGACTTCAAAGTCTTTTGGCTGAATGCCTTTATTTGAAAGAGCTCCCTGAGGAAAGCAGCCACCTGGCTTGGTACAGCAGATGGCAGTCAAATCACAGCAGCAGGGGGGTTTTGAGTACTTTGCAGCATCAAAAAACAAGCTGCATGGATTGGATTGTCATGGCAACTGGGCTGGGTTAGCATTTGAAGTGGAAGGAAGGGAATGGCAGAAGAAAAAAGACAGAGAGAGACAGAGTCAGTCTCTCTGTGCACCAGGTGACTCATAAAACAGTCTTTTTAAATTTTACATTTTACAAGAAACATCACTGCTTAAACGGCTGAGCTATAAATTCTATACTGCAATCGATTAAGCTTAATTACAACTAATACAGCAAATCAGTGACTGAGAGATTTAATTCATCCCTTCTGACCTGTGCTAGTTGTACGCAGAGAAACAGTTATCAGAGCTCTATAAACTACTGTGGCTGACTATAACCTCTGATTTCTGACCCACTATATAAATGTCAGGTCACAGCATTGCAACATACCAACCACAGCTCTCCAGTAGTCTACACATTTTATTGACTGGTGACCATAAAAATCAATGTCAAACCATTATTTCATTATGAAATGCTTCAGTAAGTCAAGCAAAATCATAATTGGGAAAAAATAAAAGATTAAATTACAAACTGTTTGTACAAACATATATCCATATTCTAGGCATATAATTGTTACATATGAGTGGGTAAAACAATGCTGAGAGTATGTGGCTGAGTCAATGCATTCATTATTTTTGTTTATAAGCATATGCATTGTTTATAATCAGGTCAAATTCAGAGACATGGAGCAAAATACAAACATGGAGGATTATCAAACCAAAGCTTGATATGACTAAAGGTGTCGGTTTGTTCAAACTAAGTGTTTGTCGGATCATCTAACAGTGTCTGAAACCTGCTGAATCCACACATCCAGACACTCAGACAGAGAGACAAACAATCAGACAAACAGACAGAGCATCAACATAAAGACAAACATGTTAATTATGACATACTCTGCACTACACGCAGCATCACTGTTCAGCTGGTGCACTGCAGACAGCTTGGAACAAAAAAACAAGCGCAAACAAGCTGACTCTGACTGATTCAGTTGTGTTGTGATGCAGAGCTCAAGCAACAGCTCAGCTCTGTCTCAGCCATGCAAATATCTAACTGACAGCTATAGCAAGCAGCCTGGCCGCCGCTGCACATTTAAATCTATTCAAATCATGGCTATGACAGAGTGACAACTCTGAACTCTGGCAAAAGCTGCTGCCTGAGGGCCTATGAGCGACAGAGCCTTACTTCTGACATTTCACAGTAAAGGTTCAAATATTCAAGGTTCACGTTTGGCTCAGCTTATCTATCGCCTGTGATAAAATTACTCACAGTTGCCTTTAAGAATACTGTACCTTAGTGTATAGAGAATATGAATTTGAGTTGTATTCCTTGCACACAGTAAGGTATTAGAAAAAGCAATTTGGTGGGCTCTGGCAAAGATGAGCTATTTATCAGCTTTTAACAACAGTTGTTAATACAAAAGTGCTGCAACTGTTATTTCATGAAGAAAAAAATTACTGGTGTGAAATAGGGGTGGCTGCCCTTCGAGCACTGCATCTTATTATTGCAGAAAATTCAATATATGAATCAGGCAGACAGTAATGAAGAAGTAATCAGCATATCCAAAGACAGTAACAGCAGGCAATGAAAGACAGACAGAAGTAAAGACGGTGACAGAGACACAAACAAAAACAGGGAGAGTAAGAATGAAGCAGACCTTTCAGCTGACTGCAGTCTATTGAGTGGAGATAAAGTCAATTTACCAGCATCACCGTTAACCATACATCTCAGTGCTTCACATCAAAATTTCATTAAGCCCTTTCTTCGGCAGCGGAGAGGCATCCTTAAATTTTTTACGCTTGAAATAAGAGAGGTTTTTTGACAATGTTCAAGTGAGCGGAACAAGACAGCTAAAGAGAAAGGCAGTGTAATTATTTAAGTCATCCTCACACAAGGTAAGTCTCTCTTTCTTCAGACACTCTTACTTTCCTGCTCTGCCTTTCTACTCCTGTAACTGTGTGCAGCACCTCCATCATACATACACTGAGCACTCAGTGTCAAACTGCATTCTGTGTGAACTATATCAGATGAAAGGAATCAACACAATAGAGATCATTTTTGAATAAGTGGCTCAGAAATAGGCCAGCATAAATGTTATAAATACCTGGACCCATGAGACAATGAGAAGCTTAATCATCCTCTTCACTCTGCTGTCAGACAGAACACCTTTGATTGGGCCAACATGAGCTGTTTGTTGGCAGTAACTCATACTGTACATGAGCACTTGGTCTAACAACAAGTATATTATACAAACTATTATGATCTAAACTCATATATCATCTATGACTAATCAAGATCTCAGATTTTGATTTTTTTTAGGATGAATTACTCTAATACTGTCTTATTTCCTTCAGTCACATTTACAACACAGGGCCATCAAAATGTACACTGAATAGAATACATTATTCTGTGCCAGTTTACAGCCTGTAATAGTACTACTTATGTCTACTACTTATAGTATTACTTATGTCACAGCCATAAAATGATTATTATCAGCTGTATTTAATTATGTTTGGGTCTTCGAAACAAACTCAAATACCATTTTCACTTCCCTACTTTTCAGCAGTGATGTGTCTGACCAAAAACACAAAGTGAGAGAGAGATAAATACACGCAATGATCTCTTCTAGCTCCCACACAATGGTACAGTTTGCATACTATTGCAAAGATCTGTCTAACTGTTGTGTTATTAAGTCCTGGTAGTATTTCATTGGGGTACAGCAGATGGGGCAAAACAACAGTGGAACACAAGTGGAACAGCTGCATGTTCTGACTGTGGCAAGAACACAACAGATTAATAACAGTGATAGGAGAATACTAAAATTATACCAGTGTTATCCTTTAAACATCAGTTTGAGCAGAGTCAACATTTTGTTTAGAGGCAACTGTAATACACTGAAGGAACAAAATAAGAGAAATGTCTTACCGTTCAATGAACTATTTCTATCCTAGGATTGCATTACATTTTAATGGTGTTCCTATTATTTTGTCTAACCTCTTGAAATCCCTAACTGTTACCATCTAGGGGCTTGTATTAACGGTTATCTTTCAGTCGCTGCTGCACCATCAACATCACTTACAAGCCATGCAACCGGCTAAGCTTATCACTTGAATCCAGGGTGTCTTAGCTCCTCTTCTGAGCTGCCCAGTCAAAGCTGCTGCTGTCGCTAAGTCACCTCCATTTCCTTGGCAGACTCAGCTGAAGCACTGAGATTCACGCTGAACAGTGTTGGCACCAGCAGAGCCTTTAATGAGCCAAAAGACTCTAAATGGACAAAAAAGCCCTCTTTCCGGATCTGCAGCTTCATGTTTTGTGAACGGGCTGCAGTTGTTCAGGAGAGGAAACGAACAGAACCATGTTCCTCCTCAGTGTTACTTTGTGTGTATATGTGTGTGCATGCTTGAATGTTTGAGCATGTATTTGTTTACCCGCAGACCAGCACAGTGTGGAAAAGAAGCCCTAATTGTAATTCAAAGAGAAAAACAGGGCTAACTCAAGTGCAAACAAAGCCTTCAGAAGTCGCCCAGGAACTGCTAATCCAAAAGAGGTTGGCAACGCTTCTCTTCTTTTAACACTTCCTTTTCTGCTTTTGACTTGTACCTCTAATAAAGTCCACACGTATATACAGGCCACTGTTTTTCTACATTAAAGTTATTCCTTGCTGAGCAGACAGGTCAACAGTTTACATTCTCTTGTTATAGGGTGGGTGCTCTGAGCCACACTATTTGTTCATGCCACCTATTAAAAACTGCAAGACGTAAAAAAGCTATCCTTGTGTTACATTTTGTTGTAGAAACCTTTGCTGTTCCTAAATAACATCGTATGGAGTGTCTGTCTTAACTGTCATAATATTTAAATGCTGCAATGGCAACAATGACAATTTTTCTTCTGCTCCTGAACCCAGGCCTGACCTTTTGCAGTAAGCTTTAATCATTCAGTGTTGCTTATCTACAGCAGGTAATAGTTCTGTCTGAACATCTTACCTGAGCAATTTTACCCTGTGTGAAAAGTTTTCCTCAGCATTCATGAGAAAAACATTTTTGGCAAAACCCTGGCTTTTTGAAGCAAGACACAGCAGAGAATCCAGAGCTCAGTATTTTAAGAGGTAATAATGTGTGAGGGCAATCATCAGAGCTACACTTCCTGTAAGCAGGATGGTTAACTTTAGACTTGTCATCTAAAAAGTGTTTTATTTCACCTATGTAGGACATGTGTAAGAGAAACATGAGATATTTGAGTCAAAGCTCAGTGCTGCTTTGCGATGTAGCCCAACACCTGTAAAGTCTACTTTGTCAAGTCAAAAAGCAAAAACACTTGCAATATGGTGCTTAATGCGTCTACATTACAGATGTGATACACGGTCCCTTGTTGATGAACCCCATCAACTGTCACTGGACCACGTTTCCATGAAGTTGAAGTGATAGCTGTAACTCATAATTTCAGAATTTCTTCATGTCATCTATGCCTATCCTGATATTGTGGATTCAGTGTTTGCTGCCATTTTAACCCGTGTATGCTCACTGTCATTGACAGGATACTTGATAAAAGGGTAGATATCACTTGGATACAGCTAAATCATGGCTTAATAGTTATATCTAATTGATATTCAACAATGCAAAGGTAAATTGATGAGGGCAATTGATTGAAGGGCTGGAAGCATATGACAGACAGATTAGCACAGAAGATGAATGAACTGCACACAGAATGAAATAAGTGACTTCTACTGGCTACAGAGCTGGCCATTTTTAACAATGGCATGGCAATATTACATCAGCAAAGGTCCAATCTCTTTTAAGCCAATCCAAATGAAATGTCAACCTAAATTATGTCACCAAAATGCTAATGTGCCTTGAAAGTGACTCAGTGAACTACCATACCACAGCTAACAAAGGGGATGTGACAACAGTCACTTTCTTCACCGTGTTCATCATCATTTTCATCTTTGTATTGTTTTTCTTTTTTCTTCTTCTTTTCTCTGTTTTTCTGTCTCTCTCCCTCTGTCTCTGTCTGTCACTACAGGTACAGATGAAATAGGGCCTCTGCGTACCAAGCTATAACTTGGCAGAGGTCACAATTCACTTTCAGTAGATTGGCTTCAGATTTATGCCTTGTCTCTCACTCCCATATAGTGCTGACGGAGGTGGAGGAGCAGCAGCGGGTAATCACAGAAAATTGCTGTGTTGGGGGAAACAGATGTGTGAACTCTGCAATGACAGAGCAGAGTGAAGAGGGTGTGTGTTTGTGTTTGTGCATCAAATGTGTATGCTGTTTAACATTAACCCAAGATGGCCTTACTCATGCTCTGGATTAGGTCAATTCAAGGCTCATTCAGAAATGTCCCACACACACCAGCTGCCAACTATGTGAGTCTGCTTTTGGCCTGGGGTGAACTGTCGTTCACCTCTGAGCATCATTCACTGCCATATGCTGAGTGCTTGTCCTGTGAATGTCCCGAAATTGGCACACTGCTGAAACATAAATCTCCCGAGAGAAAGCATTTAACCTTTTGTTGTAACCACAGCCTGCTCGGGAGAACACACATAAATGCACAAACACATGAACACAGACACAGACACACACACACAGACAAGGAAACAATGATATCAGTTTCGAAGCCGCACCATTCTCCAGAATATGAGCGGGGGCCGAAAGAGAATGTGACATTTCCAAGGTGTGTGCTGTCGCATGGCAACCATGGCAACTAAACCAAAAGGCTGTTAATTTGACTGAGTCAGTCCACCTCTCACTGTTGCATAGCTCCTCCCCTGGAAAGCTGGCTCAACCAACAGGAGCAGAAATTATTTTTAACCTACTAAAGAAGCACCTGTTCCTGGTTGGACATTACAGGAATGTTAGTGTACATTGAGGTGTTTACACATTTGACTAAGTGAGTGCATGGTTGTGTTGGGTTGGGTGCTGGCAACAAGTGGTGCATGTGAGTTTGTTATTTGAGGCATTACATAAACATATATATATATAATTGGACAAAGGAGCATGGTCTAAATGCCTCAGGCTTTTATCTGGTTATCATGGCACTGTAAAAGACATGTAAAGTAGTCAACCACGGTGGAGGGTAGAAATGGTGACATGGTGACTTCTGTCACTACAATATTTGATCATGTAAAGTAAGTCAGAGGCACACTGATGATGATTTTGTAGGCTATTTCTGCCTCATTTCACAAATCACTGCTGCAATTTACAATATGTCAACCAATTAACCAATTAGCAAAACTCTAAAAGACAGTGTTATTTCAAAACTCTGAATAAGGAAGCTAGGAATATGTTCATGTTCCTTGTTCTTACATATGGTGCACATTTCCTCAATTAAGGGAAAGCACCTCACCTGGATGTTTTCTAAACTTGAAAGGGTTGTTATTTATAACTGTGGGAAATGTGCCAACTTCTGAATTGTAACTACAGTTTGCTGATTTACAATGATGACACCTGTAGTGACTTTTTCTACAAACTTTTATGATGCTGTTGTTAATGAATTTCTAATGTAGTATGGGAATATGTTGACATAAGGTCACTGCGTGATATTCATTTACACTGACTTGAAACACACCTCTGTTTCACTAGTTTCATTGTTATTGACGTTGTCACGGTCACTTCATTACCAACAGGATCATCACTGTCAGTACCATCATCATCATTGTAGTTATTTTCAAATATTTCTTCCCCTATCTGAGAAAGTGTTTGTACATCACATTGTGAATTTGTGTGTGTGTGTGTGTGTATTGTGTGTGTGTGTGTATTCAAAACAGTGGGTCTTTCAAGGTGAAGGAGAGAGCATGCAGAAACATAAAAAGCCAGCCAAATGGACTCTGAACCAAACACATACAAACATGGGAGAGTTATGACTGTGGGAGTTTACATAGCAGTGACCTGTTTAAAAATACAGCAGTGTGCAGAAATGGAGACAGAGCTCACATCACAATAAAATGCATACACTTTGCACCTGTTTTTATCCACTGGGGAAAAGGACAGATTGTGTAATGGCCCTCAACTATATCAGATGATATTAACTTAACAACTTCTTCAACTTCTAATCTTCAACAGGAGTAGCATTGTTCAAGCTCCTCTTTTGGCAAGCGTCCACCAGTGGAGGGAGGGACGTGAAAAATCAAATTAAGCTTATCTCTGGGTCCAAGATGTCCTCTCTGCCATTGTTAAGTCACCTCGATTACCCTAACAGGCTCCATCAAGAATCAATTAAAGGATCTTGTTAAAGTTCTGACAAGTCTTTCACAGAATACTATCATTCCAAAGTTGAGGCCATATTGTCAGCAAAAGTTACTATGACTTCAACAAAAGCATCAAGATAAGACTAGAGGGATCCCTAAGTCTTGAGTCATCAACTAAAAGGCTAGCCAGAAAGAAAAAGCAAAGAACAGCATGCCTAAACAGATCTGACATTACGTTTCAGCTGCCGTCAAAACTAAACTTTGCCTTTCTGACCTTAAACATGGCTGAAATCCACAGTTGGATCAGACCCTGACAGAGGACCTCACCACTAGATGGAAAAGAGAAACCTTGGGATTAACAGCAGTCCTTCTACAACCTTTCCCCCTACTCTCTGTCTCAATGTCTCCCACACATGCAAACATAGTCATTGCCTTGCAAGTCACAAGTGCATCTCAATTCTCTACTATGAAGTAAGTTAAGTCTAAGTCTAAGTGCTTAGTTTTTTTGTTTTAATTTTATTATTTTTGTCATCTAATCATTAGGAACATAGGCTACGTTCAACTAATTTTACTCTGGGCTACCCAACACTAACAGATAGCGAATGTTAGACATCTGCGACTACTTATTGAGTCTTAGAGATAACATTAATGCTAAGAAAACTTGGATGAAAACTTCCATTACCACATCGGCTGTATTCATTCGTTCATTGATCTGATTTTGTTTTCATACAATTTGATTCCAAGCAAAGTTAAATAATTACTGCAAGCTCTTAGTTTACAATAGGTTTAGACAAAGCTGGCCATGTTAGCCTCATCTTACAATTGTTTGTGCAACCTCTAATTTCAAACAAAGTTTCTGATTGTCTGAGTTATCATCTGTAGTCGATCTGATGTCCACTGCCAAAAACACCTTTCACTCCTTCGCTCGTGCAATGTCACTGGCTTCTTTCGGGCTGACTCAAAAGAATATCCCTTGTCAGAAAAACAGTGAGTTGATTTGCCACATGCTTTTTTATAAGATAATTTTCAATCACTGGGCTTTGAGAGAATTTCACGTCATTCTGAGTCAAAAGGCAAATGTCCAAGTGAAGTCACAAGTCAGTGGTATCAAAGTCTGGTGCAGCTGCTAGTCTTTTTTGATTTTGTCAAGTCATGTGTAAAGTCATTCAAAATGGCATTTGACACAGCAGTCAAAAATATAATGAATAAATAATATATAATTATGAATAAAATTATTTTTTTCTTTTTGTTACATTAAAAAAAGTCCTAACGCAAGGCTCCCAGGAAGTAGTAAAACTAAGAATACAGTAAATAGTAAAAACTGTATCCATCTGTGACAATGTGTGTTTGGAAGTAGGCACAGTAGGCACACTGAATACAGTTCTGCTGTGCTTCTGAAGAATCTGAGGAATGCTTTTACTCTGCAGGCCATCATGCTGAGTCTCTTACAAACACACACGTAACAACTGGACAGAGCATTGTAGCTTGTTTAAAGTGGTCTGCTGAACAGATGTGCAGTACCATCAAGAAAAAATGCAAGCAAAAACATGACACAAGACATATTTATAAATACATACACACTTTTGTGTTGATTGTGGCACTGAGGAATATAGCGGGTGCCTTTCTTTATGCCCTAATAGAGTTTTGTCTGGGCTATGCTTGGTATCAATTTGAGTTATTATGTGTGCAGCAGGACTGCTCTCAATGCTGAGAGACAGAACAGACACCCACACGTGTAAACACACACACACACACACACACAGACAAAAGCCTCATCATTCAAAATCCTTGCCTTATGACAGAGACACAAGAAATAATGACAAAGTCATGCCAAAGAGCCTCTCTCAATTCTCTTAGTGGAGAATCACACTCAGTGCTTGTTATCTGTGACCACAGACACACACTTTTCCACATACACAAGCAAGCCAGACATCAAAAGTGTTCCTTGATTTTCTATTTGTCTCTTTCTCTCTTTCAAAACATACTTCCTCATTGATTGTTTCGTTGAAATGTACATATGCCCTAAAACATCCCCCATTTTTCCACATATAGTGTACTAATTCATAGTAGGTTGCCAGCATATTAGGCTCCTGTCTCCCTTACCAAACACTACACTCACACATAGTACACTCATAAATGACGTGTGTATGTGTGTGTGTGTGTATAGAGGTGTGTGTACAGGGGTAAAATCTCGGTCAGCACTCCTGTCTATGCTCTTGTATGGCTTCAGTGAAATACCCTCATCTAGGCAAACATAAAATCAATGTCAGCTATTAATTAGTCTACCTCTGACTGCCGGTGCTGATACAGTTACACACACAAATAGAACAGGAACACATTACGCCCGGTGAGCTATTTGGAGCTGGATTGGTTTTTAAAGAACAGAGGGTGCTGGTTAGGCAGACATGTACTCAAACTGTAAATATAAAAAAAACTAAGCAAACAACTTGAGCAAACTGACATAGCCTCTGCAAATTATGTACACACTTTCAAGGTTAAACTGAGAGGAAGTGCTTGATAAGATGACTGAGTCTGATAGCATCTTAAATTTCACAACCTTGTTCCTGGATATTATGAAAGCCATAACTGGAGCACAGAAAAAGCACAATGCACTGTGGAATATTCTCACAGGTGTCAGGTTAAGCACCGCAGGTGCAGCAGTTCAGATTTCTGACTCTTTTCCACCACTGCTCTATTAGTGGCTTAATTCAGAATGGATATCAAGAACCTTGCTTCCTGGTGTGCGATGAGATTATGAATGGAAGATGGGTGCAGTGTTTGTGTTAAGCACAAATTCGAAAATGCCAACCAATAAAAGACAAGCTAACTGTAAACTCTACTCATAAAACGAACAAACAAAAACGAAAGAAAACAGGAATAGCAAATCAAAGACACAAGCTAATCCTGAAAGCAGTCTGTAAAGCATCACAATGTTAGAGATGCCAAATAAAAATATATCTTCAAACTGCATGGGTCTGTATTTATGTCAGCACAGTAACAGAAACAATTTCCAAGTGCTTAAAGGCTTCTCAGAGAGCTTCCGATCCTTCTCTAATAATCCTAGGTGTACCATGATTACAACTGGAACACCTTACGTGGCCGCCACAGAATTCTGTTGGTGTTGCCATGGTAATGAGTACTGAATGATGCGATCACAGTAGTACATGATAAAGTTGGATGGTTCCAGGCAAATGTCTGTGAAACGTGTGAACAAACGATACCTTTGCTGTGGTCGTATAACAGCTTTCCTGAAGCACTGTAACTTTCCATGGTTTCCATGCTATTCAAATACTGTGGAAATCAGTTTTCTGACATTTGACCTGCATTGTGAGGCAAGATTATATTGTATACAAATTGTAAACACAAAGGTCTTTTCAATTTTTTTCTCTGATTGTGGGTGGGTAGTTTTCACTTTCACTATAGGTAACAACAAAACAGAATCTACTTTACTGCTTATCTGGGTGTTTACAAGTTGGTGAACACTAGAGCTCCTTGCACTTTAATGTATTCTGGGATTTACTTCCTTCACTACTAACTAAAAGCAGTCAGACCGAAAAAAAAGCACTGCAGATAAATATGTACAGAGATAAATATGTCGGGAGAACAGTGCAAAAGTTAGTCCTGGCTTTGCTTCCACCACAGTGCAATGCAAACTATCAGGCAATGCACTGTGCACTGTGTTGGCGAATCAAATATATGCAAGTACGCAGTCCAGGTGGAATACCTTGTATCGTGTACCTCATTGCATTGTGCTAATTTGATGTATAACATTTCAAATTCAGATGGAGGAAAACAATTATTGCTGCTGTGAATGAATCAGGGCTCAAAGGAGTATAAACTGCCTCGTGGTGTGTCGCTGCTTAATAAACTTTAAATTTGGGCTTCCTGGTTTGAATCTTATCTTCTATCTGCATCCATACTGAGCCTGTTGTGTTATGTTCTTGGGTAGCTGTTGATCTGACTGCAACCTAACAATTAAAAAGTTAAGACAGCAAAAAGGGTTTCAAGTGAACTTTAAAAGTGCACATTTCAGTGTTTGGCCAGACCAAAACAGTTCACTTGCTCTTGTAGGTGTGGTGCCTCACCTTGTTCTGGTCAGTCCAATACAGGAAGTAACCTTTGGGGTCGACTGTTAGAGTCACCGGGGTCACAGTGGTAGAATCCTGGTGGAAAACAGAGAGAAAGACATCTGGAGTCAATGTGTGTCCTCTTACGTCTGTGTATCACTGCCTGTGTTTTTATGTAAGTGCATGCTTTTTTGTGTGTGGCAGAATATTCTCTTGGTAAACCAATTAATTCATTTCTCAGGATCAAAGCATAGTTTTTGGAATACTACATGCATACCAGAATCTGAAATGACATTAAAAGTGCTGTTTATGTTGTGAGCATACACACAATCCTTTCCTTCTAGGGTACTTTCCCCACCATGACCTGGCATCACCACAAATGACCAAGTAGCCGGGTGTGTGACTGTGAGTGTGTGTGTGTGTGTATTTGAGACGACTTCTATCATGAACTGCTGGTCGTTTCACAGCTGATGTTTCCATCTCTCCCCTCTTGTAACAGACAAATGCTTTCCCACAGTTCCCACATACAGACGGCTCCAAGCCTCACACATACAAACACTCACACGCAGTTTGACCCTGAGGCATACATGGCAATGCCAGATATTATTGGATGCTTCTATAAAAAGAACGAGCCATTGCTTTTTATTCCTCCTGTGTCCACAGTGGCCGTGTTTCAGCTGAACAGTAGCGTATTGTCCTCCTCAATCAGCCATGGCTGTGAGATCACAGTGACAGAAGCTGCATTTGCTGTACAGAGCAAGAAAATCTTCAAAGTGTCTTCACAAGGCTTCTAATGATGTCCCTATCACAGCACTGGGAGACAGAGCTAATGGCCTGCATCTGCTACATGCCTGTCATGTTTGGGTGCAACTCTGCGACTTGCAGTGTAGGGTATCATGAAAGGGCTGAGCTGGGAGCTAGCAGACAGCGGAGGAGTCTATGCTGAGGTGTAGAGAACCATTAGTACTCTGGAATCAGTTCATACTGTCTAAATAAGACAATCACAGTTTATGGAGCCTGGCACACCTGCTCCATGACAGACCAATTCTGAAACCCACCCCTTTATGAACCCGTGGAGAATCTGAAAAGACAGGGAGAAAGAGAAAGAAAGAAAAAAGGGGAGGTGTAAGGAAAGTAAAGGGAATAACCCATTCAGTGCTGGAAATGGTAACCTGCCGCATCAGAGGCATTTGCTATAGTGACGTTTACCATGGCAACCCACCATTCCCGCGAAATCTATTAGGGACTCAAGAGGAATCGTTTTGGTTCTGTTCACATGACTGCACAATCTTTGCAGGCTTGATTGAATGACAAAAGACGCAGCTCATACCACCGAACGTATGCAGCATACACACACACACACACACACACACAGTACTTACAGCCTGAGGGCTCATGTTCGCAGTTCTTAGATATAGCGTCTCATAACAACTGCAGCCCCATACACATCTCTGATCTCTAGTCAAGTTACAATCCTCAGCCCAATTTCTTCAGTTTAGTTTTTACTGACAAACATCTCTTTCCCATCCTCAATGAACATAGCAGTTACTCCTAGAAAACTTTATAAAATGATAATGAGTCAGATCAATAATTTTACAGTACATTTTTTATATTTCCAATAAACCAAGTCAAGAATTCACTCTGTGGGCAAGATGTGGTGACTAATGGATCATCTGTGATGCCAGTTAGATGGGAAGAAGATGGCTTGAAACCACTGGGAATCTGCCTAATGATGTGAGAGCAGTTATTTTCACCAGCTTCTTCCTTAATGTCCCAACTCTCCATGGCCACCGCTACAAACACATTAAGCCATTATGGACTCAAAGATTTCCTCATGGGTCTGAACATTTCCGATACACAGAACTATCTATAACATTGTGGATTAGACTTCAGAGTGTTTTGCTGAGATTGCTACCTCTGAAGTGGTACTGCACATGATTATTATTGTATTCCACTATTCTGAGGATTTGTCATTAGTAGGAAGACATTAGGTGGTGGCCTGCTCTTTGCTGAATTAAGATGAAATTAGTAACTGACTTGCAAAAGTGCAAACACCCTGAGGGACCGATGCCAGACAGGAGAAGCTGCCATTATTTTCAGAGAAGAGTCTACCATTAGCCATCACCTGAGGGGGCATGTTAGAGAGGAGATTTGAACTCAGCATATTTTTGTTCTCTATGCTAATGACACATCTTATGACTTTTAAGGGATTTTAGGTTCCCCAGTGGTAACTTATTATATCTTATTCAATGCACACCAGACCAAAAAGGCCTGATACAAGAGTAAGCTTACAAAAATCTGTGTTTACATGAACCTGGGATCACCATTCACATATTTCAGATCTAGCTTGTCTCTTGTCAGTGATCTTTATGATGAAGGGTTCACAGATTTGGATGTCTGCCTATCCTCCACTCTCTCATAACAGAGAGCAGCCACTGCTGCTCAATGTGCCGCATGTGACTGATAAGTAATAAAATCCAGACAATGTTTTAAACCACAAACAGGTATTTCATGAGCTCCAGCAGCAGCCAGTTGTGCGCAAGTGTCAGCAACAAAAGTACAAGGTGTGTATGTGCATGTCTGTGTGAGGTAGGTTGCGGAGGTCTGGGACTTTGAGCCTTTTGCAAACATTTCAAGAGGTTTTCTGATTGCTCTTCTATTCTTTTTCAACAGTCAACCACCAAGTGCTATGTGCACTGAAGCCTGCAGTGCTTCTCTTTACTTTCTCAGACACTCTGCCCTTGAAAACCCATGGCTGTTGTACACGCAGTACAGTATGCCATCTCTACATAGTAATTAAAACTTTATACCTTTATTGTCTCCACTGAATGTTCAGCAGTGAGACAAAATCTGCAATTTGCACTGAAATGAAAAAACAAAACCCCATCTTGAGTGAAATAAAAAAAAATTAAACTCATTCAGATATTGGAATTGTCTGTTGCTTGAATAATACAAAAAGAGGTTTGAATAGAGCCCAACAGCAAAGCAATGATAAGAACAAAATTAGTTAATTTAATCCTTTTCCACTGACAATGTATTATAGCTGTTTCTCTCTGTGTCTATCTCTCAGTTCCTCTGTGATTCTTTCCATGAAATGATACAGATAGGAGAGAGGAAGGAAAGAGTGCGTGGGAAATGAAACAGAAAGTGTCTATGTGTATGTCTGTGTTTGAGTGTGTGTGTTTTTGCAGGAAAGGCCTGGTGGGCAGTTGGTTCTGGAGATATGGCCCTCATCTACAAACTGCAGTACACAAACACGGCTGTTAGGGGAAACAGGCACACACCACGCACAACCCTTCTCACACATGCCAACCACAGAGCTGAAGGGGGGAGTACTCATTAGTAATTACAAGTTAAGGAAATACTTGAGTTCTCTCCTTTAAGCTTAAGATTGATGATTGACAGAGTGGTAGGTTTGTAAGGGTGCATAATTTCCCCACTGCCATCTGTACTGACCACATTCACACTCCTTTAACACTGCTCCACTAATGCCATCTGTGCTGTGCACGAATCACCTGAGCTCAGTGAATATGAATCTTTCACTTGTGTGTATTTGTTAAGATGATCTCATAAAATCATATTTCAGAATGTCACTTATATAAAACTAGCACAGCAGCACTTTATCATCAAAACCCGACTCCCTACGGTGATCGACGTGTATGATTTGCATACACTGGGATCTTTGATAAACATCTCATTCTCCCTCTGTTATTCAAGACAATAACAGTATTCAACTGTTCACTCAGCAGTTACAGGTGTGCACACGTCTGCATTTTCAGTGCACGAAAAGCGTTTCCCAGAATGAACATATTCATACACTCTCAACGCACTCATATTCAAATGCTCACACAATAAACATGCAGCAAGGTTGGAGAAACCAGAGGAATGCAAGCAGTTATTCAAATGAGATGATCTGTGGAAAGATGTGAAACAAATATTGCAGAAGTCCTTTCAGAATATAAGACCTATTATACTGACAGTATATGACATGAAGTCAACCATTAAATACAGTAAGGTCACTCCATTTAAATTCAGTTTTTAAGAAGCAGCCGCTATATGTTCATTCTCTATTGGACTACTACAAGGACGTGTGGATTTGTTGTTTGAGGAAGGTGCAGTGCAGCCATGGCTGTTAAAAGGCTACTACTGCTATGTTTTCACCGGCTACTCAACAGCAGTGTGCAATCAATTTTAATCAAGGTCATTTCAATACAGCTAGACTACCAGTAGTATAGAAGAATGATAACAAAAAAAGAACGAAAGAGAGAGAAAAAAAGACAATCGTTATTCAAGTCTTGCCTGGTGGTTACACTGAGAGCCGCATGCTGAGCTCCGATACACTAATTAATTGTAGTTAATTGATAAAACATTTTCAGAGGAGGGGGGGAGGGGCGAGCTTAGTTCAAATGTTGAATTTGATTTAATGAGCGGCGCACACACTCTCACAGTCATACACGCGAGCACTCACTCACGCGCGCGCACATACACATAGCCTAGGCTACTGTGAATTGTTAAATGTAAACAAGGCACATGTCAGCAGACTCTACAGCGGATACATTTCTTTAACGTTAACCAGCAAGCCAAAGGCAGGCAGCCCCTGTCAATCAACGCTCCACTGACAATTATCATCAATCGGCTACTGTTGCATGAGTAGCCTATGGATTGTCTAATACATCTTAGTGGCGTGTGTATGCATGCAAATAAAGCGTGCAGAAATGAGCCGATAGTGGGAAAAAAGAAAATTCACTGCCGGTCTCTTTCGCCATTACTTACATCATCCCATTTCATAAATTTGTTGCCCTTTCTTAGGCTCTCGGGCACGGACACTGGCTTGAGCTGCAGCGCATGAACTCCAGGCTGTGCCCCTGCCATTGACTCATCTACTCTTCTCGACGCACGGCAGGGGTAGAAATGAGTCACTTCACTCTCTTCTACTCTTATGTATCTTCCTCTCCTTTTGTAATCTTCTTAAAAGCAGGCTGACGGAAGCCCACTAATGCTGCCACTGTGTCATGCCCGCATTGACGGCGGCGGTGGCGCGTCTCGGCTTTGGAGAGCTGTGGAGGTGGACGCAGGCGCAGCGAACCGGGGCCACTGACTGACTGACTGACTGACTGAGCGACATGCAGCTAAAGCGAAGACGAAGAGAGGGAGGGAGAGAGAAAGAGAGAGAGGGAGGTGGGAGGGGGGGTCTGAATGAGTTGCACGTCTGGTTTCAAATTGTACAAGTCAATGCAGGGACAGGATCGATGCTTGAAGTGATCTAGCGCCTCCGTGTGTCCTAGGCAGTATGATAGGCACAAATGGCCCCAGGCTCTGAGCAGATGAGACGCCAGGAGTGTGGAAAAACTTGGAGTGATGTCACACCAAGAACAGGTGTAAACAACAGTTCTGTTTGGTTAATGCTGCCTTGAGAAATTATTAAATGCATAATGCAAGATAAGATTTTCTTTCTGTGGTAGAATTTGTGTTTTGGAGTCCCTATTAAAAACAACCTTATTGTTATATGCCTGATAGGATTAGCCTACTGTAGGAATATGTCAACATTATCAATCCTTTTGAGACCCTACAGGTGGATACAGGGTGAAGGTGTGTTATATTATCAGCAGCAGCAGTGACAAGTGTTCTCAGATAAATGGTGTGGCAGCATGAGGACCACAGACAGCTTAGACACACTGCCATAATCAAAAAAGGTGTGTTTGATGTTGCAGCGAGAGAAGCAGGATGTGAGTGTAGCAGCTGACTCAATATGATAACCATAAAACAGAGGGATTTAATTGTTTTTTTTCCATCACAGTCATAATCTTGGGTTGGGTTCAAGAAGATTTTGAAATATTATTCATACTATTGTGTAGCAAGATGAAATTTAAATACAGTATAGTAGGATAGTTGAATGAATAAATAAAACATGATTTTTTTGTAACAACTCAAACATTTCTTATGGGTGTGAGGAAATTTGGAAGCATGAACTTTGTATTTATAAAATCCTGGATTTGGTCCTGACATCATGATATTGTTATCTGTCTTCATCAGATGTCAACCTTTTACATTCATGCCTTTATGGAGGATGGTGCTTTCTTTAATTTAAGACATCAGTCTACACCCATCAGCTAGAATGGACACTGATGTCTGTTTCAGTGCCCATACACGGCTGTGGGCCTTTTTACTTCTTCATGACTAAACTTCTTCAAAGTTCTATGAGTCAAGAGTCTGTCACCGCCTTCAGGACTTTTTTTTAGTTTAACTTTCTTATTAAATAAAACATAGAACCCCTCTGGGCTTTGTACCACCCACACTGTTTATTTTCTGCCATTTCCAAAAAGAGACTACAGACTGTTCGAGTCCTCCAAGCACTTTTCCCTCTGTGTGTCTCTGTGGTCAGTCACTGGCCGGTGCTGACGGTCAAACACGTCAAACTAGTCAAACCTGTCAAATTCTGCTTGGCGCTTTTCATGTCAGTCGTAATAGGAGTTTGTTTGAGTTTGCCTCCTGTCATTAATGATTGATTAACAGTGACAGTCTGGGGACCAGGCCCCGAATAGTGTCACAGTGACAGCTTGGGAAAGTGAGGGAGAGATTGGAGTTTGTGTGTGAGAGAGAAAAACAAGAGAGAGATGGGAAAGAAACAAAGGCATGAGATTTTAAACAAATCAAATTTAAAGACAATATTGTCTAAGGAGTCACAATTCCAAAGTAGGAGCACTTATTTCAGCAAGAACAACAACAAGATGCTGTCATACCAATGCAGAGACACAAATGTTTTTATTCTGCAAATGAGTCATTGTTATCCTCCATGCCTCAGACTTTGGAATCCATCATCTGTCTTCCTATCAGCCCTAAGGTTCCAACAAGCTCTAAAATTGGTCACAGCACTCGTGTGAAAGACGAGAAGGTCTACAGTAAAGAGAAATAATTGCATTGTCAGTATATAAAGCACTTAAGACCACACATTTCCTATTTCATTCTAAGAAACACTAAGCTTTTACAATGAAGTCATCCAAGTTGTCGGTTGTGTATCTCTTTTTCCTTTTGGTTGAAATTAATAATATGGATGTTGCTGTAGGAAACACAGTCAGTGATGTACCAGGGAGATGATATATAAAGAGGGCATTTATTAAATAAGCAGTGTGTCAGGAGACCCAAAACCACACACACATCATAGCTTGTGTTTTACAATGTTCTTTGACAAGTGAGAGCAGCAGCCTAGTTGGTGGAGGGGATCAATCTCATCAGAACTGCTACTTGTCCCCTGGGTGCGGTCGTAAAGATTCATTTCAAAAAGAGCAGCTTCTTCTTAAACTGACTTTCTTCAGTGCAGGGCTGGATTAACCCTAGGGCAACAATGAGCTGTGGGCCCCTGCTTAGCTTACCCAGACATGCTCTTAACCATCTAGTTGGAGAAAACAACAATATTAAGCAGAAATTTAACAGACTGTGCACCATGTAAGTATAATATCAAATGAAATGATAAAGTCATTAACTGTGATTGTCATTCAGGGCACCAAAGCCACAAGATTAAGCAAAAATGCAGGAGCTACTTTGCACTTCAATCAAATAAGCAAAAAAAAAAAATAACTTCCACTCAGACTACCTGGGGCCTACAGAACCCTGAAAGGTTTAGGAGCCCTGAGAAATCATGTAAAGATGAATTATTTTCTGCTGGAACGACAACTGTCATAAGAAACAGTGACATATGTACCTGTAGTTTGTGCTCTTAAAGGACTCTCTCTCCCACATTAATCTTTTGCAGGCACAATTCAGACAATAGCAGATATGTGTGTTGATGTCAATGTTTGAGGAAAGACTATTGCCCAAGCTAAGAGCATGATCATCATGTTCAAAGCTGATAGTGCTCAAGGTTGATATTCCATTTTTATGTAAGGCAGGAGCACTGGTTGGCTCACTATTTGCTGATGAGGGAGCTGCAGCTTCTTGGTATTCAAGAAAAGGGTTCCCAGGGTTCTGTAGCATTCAAGGTGTGTTTGAGGTCAGTGGTGATGCCATTTGCACTCTGAACATGCTTGACCCTCAAGAGAAGGTCAAGAGTGAGGCAGAACCTGCCACATATACTGTACAGTACCTTTTATTAGGCCCTTACACTGGTTACTGGTGTGGTTGTGGGATGGCTGATTTGCCACAAGACAGAATGAATAGTGGCAGAGTGTCGGTGCAGCAATGTATTAGTGTTTCCACATGTACATGATGAGGAACAGGTGTTCTCAAATGACTGCCTGCCGGAGCTTTCATTATCAATATTACCTCAAGATATCTCCCAAGTAGCACATTCAGCATACCATTAACTTTGCTGAATTATGGGCCAAAGCCCAGCATATTGAAGCTACAAGACCTTCTGTCCTTTCACCTTAATACATGAACTGTTTGTGTCAGCTCTAGACGCCAAGACTGACTTGGAGTTTAAATGGTATAATCATGTACAGTAATATCCCTCTTGACTAAATATCTGCATATGAAATTTTGGGAAAATTCAAACTAACTAGCACTCCATTATTAATATTAGTAGCTCTGATGAGGATATTGACTATTTTGCCAGTGAGCTGACTGAATCTGACAGGATGCAAAAAAAAAAAAACATTTCTGTTTCTGCCACAAAGTCAAATCAAATAAATTTGAGATGGTTTTTAATATCCGAATCACTGTTTTGAAATCAATTGTCTGGTCTTTAAGAAGTGATGAGGTGAGAGCACTGAGGACTACAGTATATGAATGTATAACCAAAGCCTCTGGGAATGGCAAAGGGTCTGTTTGATTTGATTCCCGCATTGTCCTCTCAATGAACCCAACCAGAATCATGCGGTATAAAGGCAGTACATTAGCAGCATCTCCTGGATCTCTCTTGCCAGTGCACTTTGTGATAGCATGTTTCACACTAGTCTACCACACAGCATGTATCAAGTGAATCAATTAGGCATAACTTTAGAAAATTATTAATGGTTTCCCCTTCAGGCAAATAACTTCTGAATACAGCTTTGAATAATGGTAAATGTTTATCATACAGTAAACAGCTTTAATTCATACCATCCATTATCTATACCGCTTATCCATTAAGGGTCCCTGGGGGGCTGGAACCTATCCCAGCTGTCATTGGGCGAGAGGCAGGGTACACCCTGTACGGATTGCCAGTCCATCGCAGGGCCAACACATATAGACAAACAACCATTCACACTCACATTCACCTGGAACCTTCTTGCTATGAGGTGACAGTGCTAACCACTGCACGACCTGTGCTGCCCTAAACAGCTTAAATGCATGGGATAAAAAAGGCTTCTGCAAAGTTGTGACTGAAACTGTATTTTATAATTTATTTTTCATGATGTTTTTTCAAGTGTATTTGAAAATTATAGCAGGACAAACTGTGTAAAAGACACTTAAGTGAAACTGGAAGTGGGCGATATGGATAAAACACTCATTAGTAATGGTAATGCACATATCAGTAACTATCATGATATATCATGAAAGATTAATTGTACAAATAACCAGATGAGAATGTCTGTTTCTGGCTTCTCCATTGCATTAAATTAAATACCAGTCAAATCAAGGAACTTCTTCACACTGATGTAAACTCATGCAAAAATCCAATATTGCCCTAAAGCAGTTGTGCTCATAAAATACCCACAATGATGTCATACACCCACGTATATTGGAAGGATAGCTACAATAGCAAAAACAGAATGACAAAATCTGTATGACTTCACTCAAATACACTCAATCAAAGGTAGTTATTAGCCATAAAAAGACATGTCAGGTTGTTGTATATCATTTGTTTAATAAACACTTGAAGTTTGCAAAACTTTTTATGTGTCAGCAATATAATAATATGGGACACTGTCAAATTTAGACTTAGGTGGTCATTGTTTTACTGGAGTTGAAAAGCTTTATTGGTCAAATTTTATTGTTTCCTGTTTCCTGCTTTCTAGTGTGGTTTGAGACACCCAACACTCCTCAGACAAACACTTGGGCAGGATGTGTCTACAGTCTCTGGTGCACACTGACATCCTGAGCTGGGAGTGTGTGTCAAGATAAAAATTTATATGCTTGCATGTGTGTGCAAAATCAACATACTGTGTGTTGGGTGCCAACTACAGGGACAGGGATTAAATGCTATTAAGCCACGTGGATTTGACTATTTCTCTTATCCACCTGTGCAAGGGAAAACACTCAACAGTAATTCACGGGCATCCCTGCTAATTATGTGACTATAGTCTATTTACTTCTGTATTATGAAACCATCAGCCTTGGGATTCTAAATGGGTACAGTTCAAAGGGTTCCTCCACCACTCATACTTATAAAATAGTGAGTAAGTACTGGCAAGCCTAACTACTACTTAGTGAATACGAGCTCTTCAAAGGCACCAGGGATGTGGTTTCTTGACTATAAAAAGACCAAAGCCACTCTGGGACTTCCAAGGCCTCTAATGGGACAATGTAGCAAGTTCACCAACAGAGAGTGCTGTAGCATAACTTTATGTTACCCTGGTGGCTCTCCTCTGCTTACGATTAAGAATAATCCTTCTCTCAAGGTTCAGGAACTTCATTGTCCATTCAATCCAAATTCCTGGTAACTAACATAACACGGAACATGTGCAGTGAAAAATGATATGTTAAAAACTTAACAGCTTGCAGAGGGGGCCCAGGGCCTGTGGTTCAGGTCAAATTATGAGTTTAAAGCAAAACTCTCAAGCTCTTTTGCTCCCCAACCTGACTCTACTGACACAAAAATTTGTTTTTTTGACATTATTCACACCTGGAGTGTTGCAGCGACCTTGTGGGCGAGACAGGGGAGGTTTTAATATCTCTCATTCCATGCTCTGTTTCTGTGTGTAACCAAACACCTCTACTACTTCTATTGTCTTATCTGAGATTGAAGAGGGAAAAAACTGGCAGGTGTTCTTCCCCTCAGGCTACAGACTTCAGAAATGAGGAAAATAGAGGGTGGGAGTTGGAATGAAAGGGAACACGCAGGCCTGCATGTATACATACGCATGCACACAACAACACAGACACACACACACACACACACACATGCACAAGCATATACTTTGACACACATGTCTGAGTGTGTTGCAAGATCACACAGCCAGTGCTTTTACATGTAGTGTAAACATGTCTGAGGGTGTGTATTAAATACTCATTACAGAGGACTGGGTAAGCTCTGGGAGAGACTGGGAGAGAAAACAAACAAACCCTACGGGGTGGCTGAGAGGGGTGGTGAGGGGCCGAGGGAGGCCTCTCCCAGTGTAATTCAAGTTCAATAACTGACCCTTAACCTCACTCTAACTCAGGTTACACAGCTCTGGTGAGACAGATTATAGGCACAGTTACCTCACAGCTGTGGATACTATATACCTTGACAGAAGCTTTACACACACACACACACACACACACACACACACACACAGAGAGTATCAAAAACAAAAAAAGGTCAGTTGGTAATGTCAACAATCAACTAAGTATTCTTGAATATCAAATGGCAACACAGATGACAGGTTCCCAATCTGTGCACCTTTTGGTATGATGTAAAGAAACTAAGACCACACAGAGCCCTTTCACAGCCAGGAAGCAGAGGACATCGTTCACCTGCAGGGCTGCAGCTGGGCCAGTTTCACTCTGTCAGAAAGAACTAATTAACTGCATGTCAAAATGATCACAGAAGGAAAACACTGCTACTTCAAACCACTGAGAAATAGGTAATTGTTCGGTTTACACCTATGCAGATATGGAGTAACTATCAGTGTTTAAGTGGAATAGTTTGTCTGCAAAGATCCTGCAGTAAATTAGCCCTCAGTGACCAGAACTCAGAGAGAAGTAATGGAGAGGATGAAGGAACTACATTTTGCATGTTTTTGTGTCTTACAATGTTTATGTTTTGGTGGTAGGTTAGCCGCACTCTTAGGCATGAGGGTGGCTGCCTGGTAGCAGTTGTCATGGTGTTGTTTTATTTACATTGTTGTGCTTGCAAGCAAACAAAATAAATACAGTCATTAAAGTTGTCATGAAAACAGACATTATTACATTCCAGGTTTGCAAACAAAACTCCTGCTTTTCTGTGTTTGGATTAATATTTACTTAAATATATCCATCCGCCACATCCAATCCAGATTTTGCAACTTCCAGATGAGGCCAGTGGAAGGGTTGCAGATGCCATGGTTGTGGCCACAGCCTAAAAATGGTTCACATCTCATGCTGTGTTAGCATAACCACGGTCACATGTTTGAGGCAGAGTCTGAGCGAGTGAGGGAGAAAGAGAGAAAGAGATCTAGCTACTGAAATCTCATTTTTGCAGGACAGTTCTGAACAATAACAACACATGACAAACAGAAAAGAAATGTCTTGCTAAAATTGATTGCCATCCATTTGACCATTTTCCTCCCCAGCTGGGCATTGCTTTGGTTGAGAGACATGCTCACCCCAGACATCTGTGCCTCTGGGCAACTTTGGCTCCTGTTGTGTGGCGCAACAGTAGATGGGGCTGCAGGTCTGTAACATTACAACAGAAAAGAGTCCAGCTATTTTATCCAGTCTCCTTGTTTCTTGTCTTTTTTTCTTTTCTTTCCACCAGTCCCTGTGGACTCAATATTTATGGATTGGTAAAACCAACATGGAACGGGGAGTTGACCAACATATCAAGTGTCAAGGTCTTGTCAGAAAGGCCCTAAATTTGCATCATTACAGTTCATCCTCTGGGGAGATGGTGGGGCTAATTCAAACCATCTCCACACAGCTGGAAAAGAGAAGTGGGCTCTCCTCTGGAGAGAAATAAACTGGAGAGAAACATGTTTTATGTCTATTCTGCCATTTATTGTTTTCATAGTCATAGCTTGCCTATATCATGGCATTCCCCTAATCGTCTTTAAGTTACACAATGTCCAATTGTCATTTCAAAACTGACATCTTGAGATGAAGCAAAAGACATCATTGTGTCTAAATGAAAACCAGTATTTATCAGACCCCTGCACCTCCCATTGTGACTTTACTATTTAGTGTGTTTGTTATGAGTAGATCTGCCAATCAGCAATGCACAAAGGGTCTATTGTCCATGGCCCACTATGGCACAGTTCCAGAGAGGGCGTAAAACTCCTGTCTGCTCTGATAGCAATCTGTAGCTAAAGCCCTTCTCCCAATCCCAACATGCAGCAACAACCTAGTGTTGAAAAAGCCTAGGCTGCAGTAAGATGCTGATCTAAGGTCAGTTTTGTGCCCCACAGATGGTTTTAAATGGAGGATTAGGTGGAGGTAAGCTGGTCATAGGTCTGTGCCTAAGGCCAGGTGTGTAGTTAGGGATCAGGCTTTGTGCTATGGTAGAGCTTTTTCCCTTTAAGTGTACCTAAATCCCTTTAAGAAAGAAAATGTTGATGTTTACATCCTAGCTGTGACCCCCTCTTGGCCTCTCTCCTCAAGCATTCCTGCCATAGCTGTGACATCTAGCTAAGCTTTAGGACACCAGAGGGATAGTGAAAACATCGCTTAATCACAGCCACAGGGCACCTGCATGATAACAAAGCAACCCCTTAACCCTTCTGTGTTTGTGTGCGTTCCCTAATGCATGTATGCATATATGTGTGTGTGTGTGTGTGTGTGTGTGTGTGTGTGTGTGTCAGATTGCTTGGTCAAAAGGTGCCCTCATTCTTAACACAGGGATTCAGGGTCCACAGCACATTAATTCTGAATGAGTCACCTACTTTATTTTCTCAGAGTCAGCTGTGGGTTTGGGCACAAATCCCGTTCATATAATCACATGTAATTCCACACAGTTCAGGCATATTTTACTGTACACCTGGAGGGGGATTCCCAACACATTTATTTAATATACACCGTGAATGGAGTTATCAAAAACCATCATGCCCCTGAGGTCATGCAATGGCAAAAAACTCACAAAGCCAGATTCATCAACACCAACAGGGCATACAGCTGTGACAATTTTAACACAGTATACAGTGTTAATCTGATGCATTTCTAAATTCTGATGAGCTTTGCCTCTGTATTTGACATAAAATATAGGCATACTACACTGGGAATAGGTAAAGTACAAGAAGACTAACTTCAAATATAATGTTGGTTTAACATTGCTTGAAAGCATATTTGATTTCTTTGATTTTGATTTGTTTCATTCGATTAGTTAATCAGTAATGCCATAAAATCAATTTTAATGCATTTCCTGAGACAAGAGTAACAAATTTCTGCAATCAACACATCGATTTTTACCAGCAATCACAGACGTTCCACTCTTGTTTTTCCTGAATGTCCATTTTATATGCACACACTTCCTGTCAGTACCATAGAAAAGCAACAGTTTGGATAATGTATTATAAAGCAGCGTAGTAAATTTTGTTTTGTTAGTGGATGGCTGTGGGTGCAAGGCAGGGCTCTGGCTGTGGACTGCTGAGCTTGAGGAGATAGGTCAACACAGGTCAACCGAGTCCAGCTAAACAAACATACGCTATCAAAGAGGAAATTTCCTGTCCAATCTGCAAGTTTTCTCTTCACAGTGTACATTCACCAGATGATCCCAAGGGATGAGACTACGGGTGTGTGTAAGTGACTGTCAGTACAAAGGAACTCTGTTGATTGGTCACTTTATGCAGTGGTTATGTTGAGATTATCACAGTAAAAAGCAGAGAGAATAAATAGATTTTGTCAAACTTTTGAGTCCCAGTTTGGCTTTTTTATGAGAACCCTGAGAAAGGCCTTTGCTATAAAAAGATATTTGATTCGCTTTGTTACACTGAAAAACTGTATTCAAAGATATAAGCATTACATTTTCATTTCACGCTAAGTTAGACCCAGCAGAGGGACTGCATGTGGCTGTGTCACACAGCAATTAACCACCAGTGAGGGTTTGGCTCTAAAGCCTTGCAACGTTTCAAATTGCTTCCCAGCCATAATTCCTCCATCCTCTTTGACTCAATTACCTGTCACCTCACCAGACAAAGGACACACTATGGAGGGCTATTTCTTATGCAGACATACACGTAAGTATACGCATGCACTCACACCACATGCGCACTTGCACACACACACAAATGCAGACACACACGCTTACACACACCGAGGGACAATATAATAGTTCTTATGGTTGCTAGGCGCTGTTGTAATTTATGGCGGGATAAGGTTGCAGGCTTAGCCCCGCATCAGTGTCTTCCTACCAGGTGATGAGCATTTGCAGACAGGGCTTTACCACTTCTCCTCTAACTAGTGGCGATATTGAGCATAATACACAGCTGAGAGAAGAGACCTCAGCACTTGCTGAATATTTGGAATATAAACAAGACAGAGAAATTTTATAAGTAAGTTAGTGGGTGGTGTTTTTCTATTGAGGCTAGCACAAATTTTTTTGGACTGACTCAGATTTTGAATGGAATTTAATATAAATTTTAAGGAGAAAGCTGCCAAACAACTAGTAACATGCTTGCCAACAATATCACATATTTTTTGAGACTGTCAAAACTTTTCTCTTCATGTGCAGATTTTTCTTTTTACATTACCTAGAGAACAGATTTTGTACTAAAATGTATCTTTTCATTGCTTTCAATTTCACAACAGTACAGTACTGCTCAGTCCCATCAAAATTACTGTCATGATTACACTGCTATTTCAACCCTTTTTCTCTAACTGAAAAAGTCCAACATAACCTCCAGAGTGCTTGTGTGTGTTTGGATATGTGTGTGTGTGTGTGTGTTGTGTTGCTATGTCTCGGTGGTTGTGTACAGCAGTTACTGAAAGTACAAGACCATGTGCGTATGTCAATGTGTGTTCATGCTGTAATAATATGTGTGTGTGTATGGCGCATGTGTGTATTACTGAGTGGACCTCCCCCGCCATACTGCAGAGATTTTTCATCACATGAAAGCCAACAGGGGGTGGTATGCATGCAGGGCGAGTCGCTTCCATCTGCCCTGTCCACTTAAATTAGTGGGGCCTCGCATCCAGCAGCATCTGGTTCCAATATGGAGCCAGGCGGAAGGGTGGGTGCCTCACTGTGCGGCGGAAAATACAGCCTACTGTACCTTTAAATAGCCCTCAGGAGGCTAGGGACGGATGCTGGCCCTATCGCCCTATCCCAAGATTCTTTGTATCTGGCCTAACACTTCTTCCCTTTGAAAGAGGACAAATGTACAATTAGGCAGGAATGCCTGCAATGCTGTTTTCCAAGCGTGTGTTCGCAGAGCTGGCTGGAGCAAATGGCGGATCGACTGGAGAGAGGTTACGCGCCGTCAACCTCCCTCACTGTTCCGTGGTGAGATGCACCGTCTGACCCTGCCCAGGCTGGGTTTCTCCGGTTCTGCTGGTCCGTGTTTGGGTTAGCCTCTTGTTGTTCTGGTTCTGCTGCAGTTTGCCGAGCCAGGTCTCTGTCAGCACTCCTCTGTGGCACAAGTCTGTAAAGATCCCTCCTCCTCCTCCTCCTCCTCCTTCTCCTCCTCCTCCTCCTCCTCTTCTTCTTCTTCTTCTTTCCCTGGACGAGAGGCACTTCAGAGCTTACCCATAATTCAAAGGTTTCCATCTCAACCATAATTCACACTGCGCGCTACCCTAACTAAAGGGGCTGTCTGTAACTACGGTGATTGCATGTTTGTCAAACGAATTGTCAGCGCAGCAGACTCAGGAGGAGGAAGAGTGTAGGGCCAGAAACATGATGATGACACAGGAACGTGCACAGTAGTATCATCCTATAGTGCCTATATGATCCATAGGTCTGTCCAAACAGATACAGGTTGCAAATGTGTATTGTTGGTGGATGGGTGGCAGTTTACTCGATACAGTGTTTACAGGATGTTGAGGACGATCAGTTACACCCCACTTCTAATTTTAGAAGGTTTAATACTACTGACTACTATTTTCATATGTTACATGGCATAGTATGAGAACGTAAAGCTACTTTCTTAGTATTGTGCATGTAAATAGTGACGAGAATAATAATTTGAATTCTACACAGTTTCCAAAAAAGTCGCAAGGCAGTTTGACCAAACTGTATCAATCAACAAAAGGATAGTCTATGTAATTGAGTACATGTATCTATCCTGCAGTGCATTTTGAAAGTATACTGACAGCACACATCTCCTTCTCTGTTCAAAGTACCACTTGGTGTCCAGAGCACAGGGAAAATTTTTTTATAAGAAACCCACAAATTGTTTAAGAGGCCCTCTGGAGGCCCTCCCTTGAATTTCCTGAGCACAGGGAGTCTGTGTTTCCATTAGCCATGAGGGAGGAGAACATGGAGCGAGAAACACAGTGCCATCAGATAAGACTGATGACAAGGCAGAGAGAATCGATGACAAACTTTTGACAGCTCTGGCCCATGTCTTCAGACCTAGCCCGCCTGCTGAAATATAGATCACAGTGTGCCTCCAACACACACACATACACTGTCAGGTCTGCAGATGCTTGTGTAATATGTAACTGATTAGCTAGGCAAACCACAGGAAAGCATTATAGTGCCCATGTCAGAGAAAGATGGCCATCTGAAATATCTGGATTTTTGTTTTTATGGTGCTTTGATATGTGAAATATCACTTCTGTGTATCTCAGTGTTCACACTCACTGCTATTGTTACAAAATCCTTGCCCTTTGACCTTATGTGTTGGAGCGCACACATGCGCAGAGCAACAATCAAAGGGCATATCCAAACCAGCAGGAGGTTAAACTTTATCTTGCTGATTCTCAATTGGAATATTGAGAGAGTGTCACTAAGATATATTACTCACGTACAACAGTCCACCAACCAAAGATAACTGCCACACAGAAACAAGTGCTAACCACCAGGTAATTTTATTAAGTTGTGACTTCCTTTCTTTTCCCTCCTTACATCGGGAGTTCAGAGGTCAAGAGGATCTGTCAGCAGTGACAGAGAGGATTATGGGTGTAGGCATTCCATTGGCAGTCATTACTGCCCTCAGTCAGCACCCAGTACTCTCTCTCCTGCTTTTTTTCTCATCCTCTGTCTTTCTGTCTCTTCTCTCTTGTCCTCTGACAGACTAAGAAGCAATTAGTGTCACATTAGCGATGTCCAAGGTATAATTCTTATTCATGCCAAGGCTGGTGCTGTTGTTCATCCATCTTTTTAAATAAACAGATGCATTCTTTGATTTTATGGTACATTATCTCAAAACCTTGTTTTTAAATCTTTAAAATCTGTTTTTTTTCCCAACCTTTTGGGATGTATCAGAACAGATCTCTTGTACACTTCATGGGTAAAGCCTCAGCTTTGTTAACAGCTATCCCCAGAACTGTTACTCTACATTCCTGCTACATTACAATCACCTATCCAAATACAATACAAAAAGAGAAGGAAAAATGAGTGTGAGCAGCAATGTGAGGTTTGGACCCCTGCACTAGAACCCCAGCCCAGTAGGATTCCTCACATTCCAGCCCGTGCTGGAGCTGGAGCTGGTAATAGATCTGAGCAGGCCTGCTGGGCTCAGCGCATTGTGGCCTGTCCTCTCTTCCTCAGCTTTCTGCTTTGGAACAAGACAGAGTTTTTCCTTGTAGGACACCTTCCTGAGAACAGCCTCAGGTACTGACTTTCCCTCCCTCTGTCATCAAAAAGCACACATGAATACATTTCTTCCCTTCCTTTCTGCCATCCCTCCAGTTTCCCCTCATGCAACTGTAACAGGATCGCGGGAGTTTACATCATGGCAGAGTGAGGGGCTGGGTCTTTTTGACAGTAATGCAATGGACACTTGTTTACCTAACCTTATGGGTCACAGTGCAGTTTAGCAGGGAATGAATGACTTCATTTTTAGGCTTTAAATTAAAGGGTTCCTCCTCTCTTGAACTTAAAACAGATTTGTGCATGCCTTGGAATGAACAAAGTGCTCACTCACTCAGTACACAGACCTTTCTACTCTGGTTGTAACGGTACAACAAAAGAGGCAAAGAATTACAGCAACGACCAGAATGTAGTACAGTACAACTCCTGAGGTTGCACGCATTTGCATACACTTATAACATTCCTTAATACCATTTTTACTATCTTCGATCTAGCTAATGCTTCATACATATTGTAAAAAATCCTTTCATTCACCCTGACATGGTGTCAGTTACTTCAACAGTTATTGGGCTACGCCATATTTGAGGGAAATTGCTACCTTATGCGCCTTTTAAAAAAAACCACTGGGTTTTGAATGGGACCTTTTAAAAAAGGGGTAGTGTTTCATTTAGAGTTGGTGGTCATTTTGGCAATGCGATTTTACCACCAGGGAGCCTTGGAACCATTTACACTCACACATGGCATCAAGGCCTGCTGTGGTGGTGATCAAGTGCTTTGGAGATGCCTGGACACCATGAGAACACAAATTAGAGCCCATCTCTCCCGTACTTCCCCCACACCAAACTGTTCAGAGCTATAGGAGCACGCTCTCCCTCTCCCTCTCACTACAGCCTTTCATGCCGCTTGCTCGTCAAAGGAGAATTGATTAAAGGCCCTTTTAAATGACTTCCTTTTCAGAGCTATTATTTCCCAATAACCAAAGGAGAGCAGATTGAGATCAGTAGTCTAATCTGTTGTTTCCCTCTCCTTCTTATTGGTGTTTTTGTTAGAGCCCAGCAAAAGAGCTCACCCCATTTTTCCTGTCAGTCATCGAGTTGTAATACTGGGGATCATGGTTGTAACTTTAGACTGCTCAAGCACTCACGCACGGGCCTTTTTCAGAGAACAGAGTGAAACAAGTCACTCTCCAAACCCTCTGACAAATAACCCATGCCACAAAGAGCCTGTAACTCTGCCGCCCAGGGAAAAATGCTTTGAAGCTGCAATAGAAAGGAGGACTTCTTCGCTGCGGCCAGTGCAGCACTGGGTGCAGCAGCTGAACTTCACAACAAGAGGAGGCAACAGCAATCTCTGGAACAATAGAAATCCTTGAACTCTTTATTCTACAAACAGAAACACAGCTACTGACCTGGAGGTTAGAGTGACAGATTCTTTCCCAGGAGCCCAACAGCGGCTATTCCACTGGTAGTAGAAAAAGGCAAATAGAGAATATGTTTGGAATGGCAATATGTCATGCTTTCCCAGCGCCAAATTGAGTTGAAAGTCAAGCTTAGCTATAAAAACACATAGCAGATGGGAGGAAGAAATGAAAAGATAAGAAGGGATAAGGACTTTTCATTCTGTGTCAGCAGAAACACCTACAGTGTCGGTCTTCCTCAGAGCTCTAATCAGAACACACCATCTCCCTTCAACTTCAAACATTCTTGTAAACACCTGCTTGTATCTCACCTCTGCATCTGTGTGGGTAAATACCACCCATTTTTCTCCACCTATGTACAGACAACGACCTCCACTAGCTACCTCTGGACAGTTATTTCTTCTGTAGCCATGCATCACATCTCCTCTCAAGATGAAGAGCATGTGGAGATGAAAAGCAGACTCTCAGACTCTCTGGGGGGGAAACCCGTTGTAAAGAAGAGACCTTCAGGTGAGAAATATGCGGTTTTGGCAAACAAAAGTTGCATTCATCCAGGTGGTCCCAGGCGCCCTATCCAAACAGAGGTCTCAGATTGAGCAGCATCAAGATTGTGTAAAAACAATGCCACAGTATGATCATATCTCTCACTTTAATGATTAATCTGATGAAGCCAACTTTTCATCTGTCGACGCCAATGTTCTAGGAGCTCTTTTGACTTGTCATCTGGACAAGTAATAACAAGGTGTGTTGTGTCTCACAATCACCTTTCAACAGCTGAGACGCCTGTCTCCCAGACAGTTGTGATATACTGTATGGCATCATATTAATGGTTAATCTACTTCAAGATCATCATCATGACATGCTGTTATGTTTGCCAATTCCCCGTAAAGCTGTTGCATATAAGGAGGATCAACTGAAAAATGACATTTACATTTTAATGGGGATTCCCCTGTCCACTGCTTTCACATAATACCTACTTTAAGGCTCTCTGAGTCAGGACAGACAATTTCATGCATTTTACACACAGATCCAAGAACTGCCTCTAATACTCTGCATTTTTAACCTACACTCCTTCATTATGGCTTGGATTGGAAGCTTAGCACTCACTTTTCACTCATTCCTGTGCAGGCTCTGCGCCTTTTCTCTCTCTATCTCTCTCACCTTCGCCTGTTTCATGCAACTCTGCTTGATATGCTCTGCTTGCTCCACAAATCACCAATTGACCGAATGCAAAGGTAAACCCTTAGCTCCCTGTGCCACTGAGGCGCAAGATGCTACTTTTCTCCACAAAATGCTGCTTTCAGCATTGATTTCAAGCGTCAAAGCACCAGCAAGTTTTCAACCAGGAACCACAGATGACTTTTCTAATGGTGAAACAAAGCTGGCTTTTGTGCCTTAGTTCTGGGAGGCCGCTCACTCTTGTCATGTACATGTGAAATTAATTAGGAGGAAATACTAAAACACTTGGGTGGAAATTGCTTTTCACCAGATGTTCTACATATGAGGATCGATTTAGTATTCTTAGCATAGCAAAATGACTATATAACTTCTTTGCTTGCCTCTTTGATGAAAACCAATCTGTCACTCAAGGCACATAAAAAGAAGTCAGGGTTATATGCTACTGTTTGTTCCACTTTATGGAGTCTTAGGTAATGTGATTACTTAACCAGGTTAGGAAAATAGAATGTTTCATTCTGGGGTAAAATTCGACATACTGACAAGAGGCCCAGTGTTCCTCAATGATCCATGCATAAACCAAACGAGTGGTCTTTTCCTTGTCCCTTGCCCCAAACGCAGAGAGGCCAAATAATCACAGATAAATCACTGTCGGATGTGAGATAGCCATCATAACAGAGGTGTTTAGGTATGTCAGCAGCTGACATCTCATATGTCATGCATATGTTTTTAGTGTGCTTTGGAAAAGAACCAGCCTTCACACACGTCTGTTTATGGTGCTGTGGCAAAACTCCATGATACGGATATAAAAAGCACAGCATGCAATGACAAGGCAAGAGCCAAGATGAATTGGGAGATCAGAAACTCTAATTTCTTGCCTTCCGTTTACATTGCCTGCTCCACTGCACAATGTCAAAGATGTGTGAGGAACAAGGGAACTATTTTGATATAGCTCACTACACTGCCAGCCTGACAAATTTAAACATCAAGGAGGAACAGTGCCGAAATAAAACTCTCAATATGGTTGCATTTGTTCAAGCCTAGTCATCTACTCTTATTGTAACTGACAAAACACACACTAATCTCCAATTCCTGAACCTTTTTTAATGGTTGTCCTCATTTCTCTGTCTCACATTATGAGACTGAGTAAGCAAGTTTTTCAGGATATAATACGCCAGCCACTGAAAGAGAGCTGGCCTGGCCATCTGAAGCAAAGTGACTACACACCAAAATACAGCAGCTCTCCCCATAGCTTCTGTTGCTCTGTGTATATTCAAGAGAATCCAAGCCATCTGGAGTCTGTTTATTGTATTACAAATGACACATAATGGTAATCTGGCATGTGATGAGAGAGCGTGAATTACAGACAGGGGGCACAAAATGGGTATTAACCTTCATTTGATTTCCTTTAAGGACATTTAATTTAAGGCCACATTTTATCTACCTGATAATTCATTACAATAAGCTCACCCATAACCGTATGAAACAGGATAAACAGAGGAAACTGCCAATTAAATCACATTCCAGGAAGATTGGGGGGCTTACTGTATACAGAACAGTTAGTTTAGTGACATAAATATTTACACAAACTGCCACGAATTAAGACAAGATGTTACCAGGAAATAGGCTACATTGTGAGGGGCCAGAGCAAGGGTTTGTCTAAATTTATTGGCCTCTTTTGAGTCCCTATTTTTTTGAAAACTGTTTCCAAGTTTTTCAAAGTGAATGAAACAAGACAACTGTCGCAGCTCTGTGCGAGTCCACACTGTAAATCATCCCGCTAAGCTTGTTCTCATAACATGATGTGCTTTTCTTTCAAATGTTGAAAACTTAATGTGATGTGAGCATTCATTTTCCATTGACATTTACAGCAAATACTAACATGGATCATGTATCTCAAGCAGACAGAGAGAGAGAGAGGGAGAGAGAGATGGGCGGAGATATGAATAGTTGCATCAGACTGGCCCTAGTAGAAGTTAAAGATACATACTGCATGCCCAGGGAGTGGATGTCAGTTAAATGTTTATACAGCTGCTCTGAAGATTATTATTATCATGAAACCACACAGCTATAATGTCATTCTGTGGATGCCAGAGTACAATCAGGTTCTCCCTATAGCCTACGAGCCTCCTCTCTCCCCCTGTTAGACAACCCTGTTGTTCTGTTCCCTACAGGCTGTATGGCTGGGATCAGACTCAGCAGGACACCATGATAATGAAATGTGACAATAAAATGGGTTTGTTCTGGACTAACTTCAGCCATGTGAAAGCCAATATCTGCATTTTGCTATAGCTGTATATATTTGTATATGGATGTTGATGTTTTTTCATCACACCTGCAATACACAGCAGTACTAATAACTGTGTAGGTGTTCAAACCAAGGGGAAGAAAATATATGTATAATTTTATAGTTACCAACCTCAGCTAGTCAGCAGATATGGTTTACAATTTGTTTGTTTTCTACGTCAGAGATGACCTATTTAGCTTCAAAAGAAAACACAATGTTGAAGACTATAAAAAGGCTGTGATAAAACATTAGCGACAGCACTGCCAGCATGTGATAACATGTCATTTT
Source organism: Lates calcarifer (assembly GCF_001640805.2). Lineage (NCBI taxonomy): Eukaryota > Metazoa > Chordata > Actinopteri > Centropomidae > Lates > Lates calcarifer. The sequence continues at coordinate 16,066,873 of NC_066839.1, forward strand.
CTGCTCTTCTTCTAATTTTTGTGTTGCAACGCCAGTGTAGCTTAGTTGTTTCCAGTTTCTCTAATCGCGTCCTTAAACCTGATTTAAATAATTTTGTTGGCCACTAGGGGGCAGTAAAACAGGTTGTATACACATCAACACATCACCATAATCACCTTTAAGTTCATTCCTTTGGAATAATGTTTCTGGCTACTTAGCAAATGTAAGTCCAGTATTAACTCGTAAGGCTCTGTTTTGATCTCTGCCAGCTCCCTAGAACACATCCTCATATTTAGCAGTAAAACACTTGACTTTGTTCATAAGCCAGTTGCTAACTTTTTATGTTGGCTGTTCAGTGCTGGACAGGCACTGTATGGTAGTTTATTCAGAGCTTTTTTACTGAAAACACTTGCCTGCTTAAATCGACAAGAATGAGAGCTGGTCCCACAGTGAAGTTGTGAGTCATAAAAGAAGCTAAAATATAGCTGAGAGGAACTGCGTGGCTGACTGTAGCAAGGTGGTGAAATGGGAACATAACATTCGCAATTCTTATTGGCTATTGAAGAAACACAGCCAGAACCTGGATATACGAAGTTGAGATATGTTACTCAAAATTGAGAGCATTTATGGTGGTTTTGCTTTATTAGTGGTAATGATGTGTTTCTCTCTAACAATATCTTAAAAAAAATATCTCTTCATAGCTTTTGGTGCTAGATATCTTATAAATGGTGATATACTGGCCTTGCTCTGCTTGATATAAGATGTTCAGCTTTATCTGACCTTCTCGGTATCTCACAAATGATAAAACCCACAGATTCAGGCAACTTCTTACGTCATGCAATGGTCTAATCTCATCTTATGCAGCTGAAATGTTTTTTGTGAAAGTGATGAACATTTGAAGCTGGAGAGCATGTTATTGCTTATGGCTCAAGACTGCAGATGAAATATATGAAGCGCGTTGCTCTTTCATCTTATCCAGCGAGTGATTGCAAATGCTGTCAGTTTGTGTTTGCATGTGAAGGTCACAACACTTCTATCAGGATGTTTCTATTTGTCTCTTTGGTTTCCTGAACCTTTAAAGGACTTGCAATTGCACGGAAACAAGCTTCATTTAGCGCTGCAGTTTAACTTAGCTGCATACACATATTAACATGTTTAAAACTCAGAATCAGTAGCACTGAAGTTCAAAAAGCAATCAGCTCTTCCAACCAAGTATTGCATTAGATCTACATAAACAACTATTAATTGAAACCATCTTCTGCGGAAATGTGCTGGCTTCTGATTCTCTCTCATGTATAGATACTTGCTAAGTGTTTTCCTTCCTTCCCTGGCCTGTAAACAGCTGCTTGTGCTTAAGCAGTAAAATGTAAATCTTGACGCTGGCTGTTTATGTAGCCCAACCTTCTAATCAAGCAGACGTATAATTGAGTGACGCGTGGTGTCTTTATGAGTGGAGCTGCATTCAAAGGGCAGATCCCTGTATTTATGTCTCTCTCTCTCTCTCTAAAATGGAAGTAGCTGCCTCTCATCCCAACTAGTTCGCCAAATGGAGCATGTGTTTATATGATTCCTATTGTAAGTTGTTAAAGTGTGAGGTCTGTACAGGACTAAATGTTTCTTACTGGCATACTGATTTTATAGCTGTGCAGTGTTATTACTGTTGTATAGTCAAAGCATCAGGCATCAAACTGTTTTCACATTGTTCACTATGTGTAAGAACAAGCAATAAGGACATGGTTTTGGCTTCAAAAGAAACGTGTCCTGTGAATAAAAGATAGTGTGTGCATTATTTAAAATAAGACAAGTGACACAGGACTTAAAACCTAAATATGGAATTCTCCTTTTTTGGCTTAAGCCTAACAAAAGTAATTTCACAATGTGATAATTACAATTATATCTATGCCACTGATACTGATAATTACAAACTGCATATCTGGATAAAGAAGCATCCCTCACTGTCTGATCAAAGCTCTGTTGTCCCCTATATACACAGGAAATTAAAACACAAACAAATAAACAGTGTGCCAATTTGCCAAATTATGTGCAGCTTCTAGTCAGCGACCAACCTCAATGTGCTTCTCAATATTTGAAACATGCAAGCAAGGTTTGGACCCTCTCTTGTGATCTCTGAGAGCCCATATAATCTGGAGGTGGACTTGTTGCTCAAATTAGTGGGTAGAGAAGTGTGCCACATGTTCAGTATCCATAAATATTGACTCTGGCTTTCTAGCTGGCCGTCTCTGACCTTGGTGGGTTTCCATTTCGGGACTAACCTATATGAAATGTGTCCCGTTTCCCCACAATCTCTTTCATGCACCACGTGCACGTGCTCGGCATTGCCCAGAAGTCGTGCTTCTGCTGTCAAACACATGTGGATTGATGAAGATTTTATTGGTTTCCAAATTAAAAAGACAACTTAGCCTGAGTGTGGAATTAGGGGTGAGTCACAGCAACAAATTGTTCCCTGATTTTGAGCAACATCTCAAAAGATTATCTCCTTGTAAGCATGTTACTGTGAGTTAAGACTACAGCTGGCTCAAGACAGAGGAATGCAGGCCCTGTGTCTAGCCAAGTTGCTGTTAACAGCGGGTGAAAGGCTAATAGTTGGATCTGCAGTGTCATCTCAGGGCTTCGTCTGCCCCCTGACTCCTGGAATGTACGTGATGACAAGAGAAGGCCGCACCATCCACATCCAGCATAACATGTGCGCATGGACACACACACACACGGTGCACATACTGTGGCATGCAAAGAAATGAGCATGTACAGGACCCTGGTGAGCAGAGAACAATAAACCATGTCTTCTTCTCCTCCTCAGGATGTACGTATTAAAACAACAAAACACATTCTATCCTAATCTCCCTCAAATAACCTCAAACATTCCCCCTTGAATAGATTCATTATACTTTTGTTAAGTTTTATGTATTGCACATTGTTCTCCCTTAAGGGGGTTTCCATACAAGAAAAAGATACATCTATTACCTGCGAGCAAAAGCACATGATAGTGGTTTACTGTATATTATTCTTTTGGTTACTGAAGATGATTTCTCCAAAGGTGAAGGATGAATGGAACATACCAATGAAGAAATCCAACTTTCAGATGATTAGAAAAATATATAATATGCAGGTGAGGGTCTGTGTGTGTCATAACTCAAAAGTAGTCCGGTGTTCGAGCTCCACTGACCTGAATTCTAGCCCCATATTGTCTTCCACTTGTCAAAAAGGGACAATAAATTATGATGACAAAGGTCAGAACGTAACATAAAGAAAAAAGAGAGATGAGACAAAGTGGAGTGATTCAGGGGTCTGAGAAATTTCTGATCCTAAGCATAGACTCTGAGGCCTTGGGGGTCAGATCAGAGACCTGCCGTATTCCACCTTACCGCTGGGACAAAAGGATTTCCAAGAACTCCAGTTTAAGCTGATAACTATGGTCTACAGCTAAATAATTGTTATGAGGGTGTACAGATGGTCTAATGCATTGTTTTTAAGGATTTCTTGTGTGGATTAAAAAACACTGAAACAGGGTTCATAAAAACTATTGTAAAACTAGTACAATCTGTATGTTATAGAAATATTATGGAATGGAGGTTTAACATAAGTGTGGGAAACCCTCTACAGTGTGTGTGCTTGTTTTGACAAAACTGCATTTTCATTTGAATAATGTTTCCTCTTCCTATAAGCAGTAGGTTCACAGAGCTAGAGCATCTAGAAATATTGTGGGGAAAAAAAAGGTTGTAAACTAGCATTCTAATGGGCCATGTGGCTCCTCAGTGTTACAGCACAGTCAAATGTGTGAGCACGTCTATCTTGGCCTTGAGTTTGACGTTGCAACTTTCAGATTATTTACTGCTATCACGAACAAACAAATGTGTGCTGGAAGGAAATAATGACACCAGTGATGGCGATGGTTGCGCAGGGATAACACTGTCTGGCTGAGTCACAGTTTAACCTCTCAGAGTCCTCCTCAGTAGGTCGTTCATTTGTGTTTCAGATAGCATATCTCTACCTGCCCTCTTTGGCTGCCAGGGTTTCTGTGATGTTGTCCTTTCAATCAGCATGTAATTGGATCAGCAGCAGCGATTAGATAAGCATGATGTATCTGGCTCAAAACAATGATATATACAGTAGCAAAGCCGCATGATCTTCTCAAACCACTCTGGCCATCACTGATCAAGTCCCTCAACAGCCGTGGCTAGACACATTCCTCAGTGCTGGCCTGACACAAGCTGTGCCAAGACAGACACACACACGCATACAAAGTGTGCATGTACACACACTCAAAACACACACCTTCACATGCCCTCTCATTCAAACCACACACACACACTTATACAGAAAGAAAAAGAGGGAAAAGGCATCAAATAAAGCCCTCTCTTTCTAATCCTCTCACTCGGGTAATTAAAGATACTCACGGCTTACTGTGTGAGGCCTTATCCTCCAATCTACAGGCATCTAAATGCCGAGCAGCTTTTACCTGGGCTTGAGTTTAGAGCACTAGGTTCACCAAGTGGTGTTTTGGCAACAGCAGAGACCCAACTATCAATGCCAACAGATTAACACAACAATAGAGCAAATCCAAGCAGTATGAATGAATTAACATGTTGTCCCACACCCTGACTTTATGAATGAAGGGAAGAATAAATTAATGAATGAATGGAGTGGAGAGGAGTAACCTAATTGGAAAAAAAATGGAAGAAAGTATATGAGTCAATACGTCACCTTGATTCTGTATAAATACAAAGAATAAAGAATGTGGAAAGAAATGTAAACTAAGATATTTATTAAAACAATATAAAAGAGGGAAGGCCAAGGCAAGGCCAAGAAACTGCACACTGCCACTCAGGTAATGGCATGCTCCTACGGGCCTCTCTGTATTTTAATTGCTAAGTGGATGATCTGGGATTATCCCTCATAAAATGTTATTGTCTTGAAAGGAGACAAAGATATCTTGTGATCTCTGTGGGATTTAATCTGTTGCCATCTCTGCGAAGAAAACAGGCCAGGTGCTTTGCCCAAAACACAGCCGCCTGCCCCACCATCATCACCTAATGGAAGTCACTAGAGGGAATCAGTGGGGGCTTTTCTTATGGAGATGACCCAAACTGTTGACTACACCCCACAGGCCAAAAACAACGCAGCAAAGTCTCTCTTACCCCTCTCAGTGCCATTAAGACTTTGCACTATACAAATGCAGCAGGTACTTTCCCAAGCCTGGATGAATCATTCAACATAAGTGAAAAATATTTTACATATATTAAAAAAGATTAGATACACACCATTTGTATTGGACAAAGCAGCCTCTTTAAGACATGATACTGTGTGAGCACTGAGTGCGGAGTTTTATCAAAAGTAAAAGAAAAACAAAATCCTGCCTTCCTAGGAAATTGATGGGGTTTCTCATGAGACTGACTCACTTTGCTCTCACACAGTATTGTAGATATGAGACAACAATACATGCTGCCAAAATCTGCCACTGATATATTGATAAACTGCTGTGAATTGGAATGAAATGAAAAGATTAATCCAGCCAGGAGGAAGCATGGATAAATCAGCTCCGATGTCAGACACACATGAACAAGCACCCACACACACAGTGAAGTTCAGCAGGAGGATGTGGTAGTCCCTCCGCAGGGTCTAATCCTTTAAAACCACAAAAGCAACGTACTGTGATGCCATTATCTATTAGCTTTATTCCAAAAGCTAAACATGTTTGATCCTACCGTTAACACCTCTTGAGCCATTATCTATTTCTTTTTTAAGAAAAAAAGCATGGGTTTACATATTTTTTGCTCAGTGTGGTCAAATTCACAGAAATATTACACCTCCTAGGAACTGTAACAAGCCATTTTGATGTTATTTAAAAGCATTACGCAAACAGGCGATTGCTATTCCTATGGAAAATCACCCAAAAACACACAACTAAAAGCAACAGTATGGTTTTAACTGTTGACTTAGAGCTATTTTTATGGTGTGAATTTCCAGGATATGTAAAGATGCAAGAGAAAAAAGTTGTTTGTAGTAAGGATAGGGATTTTATTTATTTATTATTTCAAATATATATGCCAATGGCTATTTCAAAGTTGGGGGGGGGGGGGGGGGGGGGGCACATGGATCAAAGCGCCCCCCCTGCATTTTATGGAATAAACAAATTTCACTCTAATGTAAATAGCACGAATATTTATATATTCATGCTGGAGACTGTTCAATTGTGACTATTCCAATAGCCCATTACAAAACAAACAATTCCTGTGGGTGTTTCTGAATCTTATCAAAATAGGGTTCCCTGGATCTAATGTGTGCTTATTTGACATCGTTAGACTTGAAAAAGTCTGGAGCCTCCGGGTTAGTAGTCCACAGGAGGTGCGTTATAGAGGACAAATGATTGACAGCCCCTTGGTGACATCACTGTACGACAAAAAGAGTCGCTGGGGCAAGAGAAGGCACCAATCAATTGAACCACTACACTGTGGCGCAAAGAGGAGAGGCGACGCGCTCCCTGACTCGCAGCAACAAGGTCCAAAGGAGCGACACTTGAGTGCGCTTATCTCTCCAAAAAAGCCAGCTCCGCTCAACTTTTGTCTCAGCGAATTGTTCTCGTCCGAAGATGTTCAACCAAGATGCTTTATACTTAGATCGGTCCTGCCTACGCGAGCCCGCTTCCTCATAGACTTAACATATTTTTTTTTCTTTCCGTACTGACCAAGACCTAACCCGAACTGCAGCTGGTGAGAATATGTGCGAGAGGCGATCGGCGAAGGGCATGGGCTGTCTTTGGTCCCCCAAGGAGAAGCAGCGTGGATTTAACACGAATTAATGTGGAATTTATCGGAGCCCAAAGGTGGAACGACGACCGGACACAGCGCTTCCTCGTCAGGTAAAATAAGGCTTATAGATTTTATTAAACTGTTGACGTTTTCCCCTAGAAATGAAATATTAATAATGTCAGCATGTGTGAAACAACTTGCTTCATGAGGAAACGTTTACTTTACAACTGCGACTCGTCAGCTCTCCTCTATATAAGCTTATAGGGTGTGTGCGTAAAAGTTAAAGCGTTCCCATTTTGAACCTCGGGGAAAACACAGGGAAAAGAAAAAATATAGTAAAAAAAAAACGTTGTTTCGTTGGAAGTTGTACTATTCAAATGATACGTAGGTTTTTTTTTTTTTATGTTTTTGATGTTCCTGTCCCGGACTACATCTGGCCCTGGTACGCACGTCAGATCTAACACCTGCGAGCCTCTTGAAGTAACTCTATCCCTTATGATTATACACGACCGTCAAAGCCTCTGCAAATAGAGGCTTGTAGCACCGTCTGACTGCCTCTCCTGCTGCTGTGTATTCTAACTCTTTCCTCAGTACATTCTTTCATGCTTCTTGTGATCTTTCGGGCTATGCAGACTTGGATTTCCTTTCATATGATTTCATTTAACATGATTTCTTATCTTTTCTAAGTGGAGACTTTTTGTCTGCAGTCTCCCCCGCAACTTTCTTTGATTTGTCTTTCTCCTCATTCCCCCTTTTTGGTCGTGTCTTTCATAACTACCTCACCTTGATATTTTCATGTTTCTGTTCATGTTAAGATCAATCCTCTGCCTCAGTTAGACGCGCTATATTGCCGACGGGCTTGCTATTCACAGCCCCCCCTTTTTTTTGTTCTACTTCAAAGTGAAGAGGTGTCTTCCCTTTTTAACCTGCTCTCCTTCAATCACTCCTACTGTATGGAGGGATCACACACAGTTTGGGAAATACTGCAGTGAAGCTCCTGCTGCGTCTACCTCATGTCAATACCTCAGCGCCAGTGTATTGACAGAAACCAACTTTCTCCACAGGGACTGACTGATCATGGTCGCCGTGGTCCGCTCTCTCATGGTACTGCTGCTCGCTCAGGTGTTGCTGGAAGGTGCTACGGGACTTATCCCCGAGGTCGGCCGGAGGAAATACAGCGAATCCGGGAAGCAGACCCCAGAGCAGTCGGAGAGCTTCCTCAACGAGTTTGAGCTTCGGCTTCTCAATATGTTTGGACTGAGGCGCAGGCCGACACCGAGCAAGCAAGCCGTGGTGCCGCAGTACATGGTGGACCTTTACCGCATGCACTCAGCAAACGGAGACCACAGCACTAAACGACCCAAGAGCATGGGGAAACACGCGGACAGAGCCGCCAGCAAGGCCAACACGATTAGAAGCTTTCACCATGAAGGTACGTATTAGTGACATACCTTTACCTGTCAGCCGGAGAGCTCATCGGCTCTCTCAGACAAGCCAAACCTATATTTAAACATGACTCAGTGCCTCAAGACTGAACTTCAGAGTCTTCACTGTTTTATGGAGGGTTAGTCATTTACAGGTGACACGCGTCCAAGTTATTTGTAACTCTTAAATAAGTGTGGAATAGCTTAAAAGTCACTGACAGGATTTACAAACAAGCATCTCACGCACAATTAAATGAACTCTCATAAATGCAGTGATGCAACCTTTAAGCAAACATTCCCCGTGGCGGAGCTGTCACAGGCGTCAGAAACATCAAGGGGCAGTGGGATCCCTGGGGTAATTTGTTTCTTAATAATTGATGGTGTTTGCGTGGGCTCTGAAAACAGTTTTTCCAGACACGCACCACAGGAGCAGGATAAAGGGCGGTGTGCCTTTGCGCAGGTGATAGTCATCACCCCGTTACTTCAATAACACACGACATGACATTATACTAACACGCATTATGACAAAGTCATCGTGTCAGACTGAATTCTGAGTCATTTTTAACAGGACTGAAATTAGTCCTTGGTGAAGGGGGGAGGAGGGGTTGCGCGCCTTATTCTTTCCAAATCACCCCTCTCTCCGCGCTGTGCGCCATTACGCACGTTCCAATAACACCATAATTGCTCACTTAGTTTATATGCTGGATATCCACTGATTGTTGAATTCAGTGCTTCAGTTCAGTTGCATTTTACTTCCAAGGCAACATATGCTGCTCAGATGAATAACGGTCACACACCTAAGGTTTATAGGGGCTGGGTAAAGTGCATTAGTTCACCAGTCATGTAGGCCTACTTTGTGTTTATACAATGTTATTGATGAAGTGGGTTATTCAAAATTGTCTTAAATAATCTAACAGGTGAAAATTAAATATAACAAATTCTTTATTTATATATTATGTTTAACTGCTGAGCAGCAGAGAGGTGCAGTTATTCATAATATTAAAATGATTTATGTATGATTAAAAAAAAAAGACTGAAATGTTTACTGTCAAACATATACCATCTGTATCAACCATTCAATTTCCTATGGCCCATGTTCCAGTTTTTACAACATACAAGTTACTGAGTCCATAGGGGCTCTACACAAAGTTCTTATACAGAGTACTAAGTGTTTGAGTGGGGAAGTTTCCATCAGGGGTGAGTCAGAGGGGTGGCTGAGTGGTTGCTTGGGTGCTCTCCAGAGGCCTAGTGCAATGACACCCAGTGGCTACACTGACACACTACAAACAAGCCTGGCCCGGGCAGTTGGGCTGAGTGACTGCTCCCTGCCCACTACTGGAAACCTCTGCACCCGGCCAGCACACACCTTGACACCACTGGCCATTGCAAATGTGTTCAGACTGTGTGTTTACATGTGCTGCCCTGGCTCTTTCATCCTATGCTAACAGGGGTGTAAGTCTTCCCTCGTCAAGAGACGTGCAGTTGATGGCTTCTCCATATAATAAGCATGTATCTACAGATGTAACTGCAGCACATCAAAGCAAACAGCTCGAATCATCCATCACATCTGTCTGCTGATATTAATTTCACTTGGATAATTAGTTTCACTGCTATCGGTTTTCAAAAATGACCATTTTCCATGCCAAATAGAACATTTCCACTATTACACAGGAAGTGGCTGCCAGAGACAGGTCCGTGATGAATGACCCAACATTAGCCTTTATCTTTTGTTTTGGCATGCAGCGCAAAAAGAAATTAGGAATGTTGATACACTCATCTCTGTGGTTCACACGTTTTTGACAAGCCTCAACTTGTTCACACAGCCATTCTTCTGAGGAGAGACAGACAGGGAGAGAGTGAGAGCGCTGCTGCAAAACAGAAAGAGTGACAGAGAAGGAGACAGAAGGAAAAGAGGATTTGGGGCTAAGAGAAGAGAAGGAGAAGGGGATTTGGGGGCTGAGGAAGGAAAGAAAGAGAGGGATTGGGGACAGACGAGAGGGAACGAGAGACAAGGGGCTTTCCCACACCAAATGAGGAGTGATAGGCCTAATTGAGGTCTTTGTGCCTCTGGAGGGAGGTTTAGGATGAGATGGTGGAATTTCCTAAATGCCTCCTTTAAAGCACAGAGTTCAAAGTTTGTGTTTATTTTACCACACCAAACAGATCAAAAAGAGTGTCTATAGATTGTCTATGATCTTCATAAAGTAAGAGTTCAAAGTTGCAGTAAAGAAAATTGCAGCTTTTACTGAGATTGTACACAAAAGAGGGGAATACCAATATCTATATATATATTATATATACACACACACACATACAGACATATATAACTGCACTATCAATGTGGTCTATAGACATTCTCAATAATATTAAAGTGCTGGCCAGTTCTGCAAAGGTTAATGCAACAGTTGGCATTTATGTTAGCGTTTATCTAGCATCTAATCTAACTTTAAACTGATTTCCATATGACTCTTTTGTCCATACTGATCTTTGATGATGCATTACATGGTACAGCATTTTCATGTACACAGATAGTGGGAATTATATCCAGCAGCAACTTCTTGTTGAGCAAAACGTGCAATTGGAAGTGAGCATGTTTGATCTTATCAATAGATGGAAGCACACTGCTTTCATCTTCTGACATTTAACCAGGTAAATTTATCAGCAGTAATGACGTTATTACATCTCCATGAGAATTTGCCTGCTATTATGTTGAGTCATACACGCAAAGTGTTGATGTATGTGTTATGCCTGTATGACAATGGCCCACACCCATTCACTATAACCACGTGGCAGCTTGGCTGGCTGCACAGAAAGAAGGCTCCAAGTTTTTTTTGTTTTTTTTTTTGTGTGTGTGTGTGTGTGTGTGTGTGTGAATGAGAGGGAGCAAAAGAAGCCATGTGAGAAACCGTCCCTTCATACTTTCCAATTTTTCTCTTCTTACAGTGGATCCATGAAGCCAACTAAACTTTAATCATAGATGTTGCTTCTCATTCTTGTACCATGCATAAATTCTTTGTTTCATCCTTGGCATGCATTTCACACCCCTATCGTCTTACATTATGTTTGTCTTCTCATCTTTTGTAGAGTCTATGGAGGCCTTGGCCAGCTTGAAAGGCAAAACAACCCAGCAGTTCTACTTCAACCTCACTTCTATCCCTGATGAGGAGCTCATCACCTCTGCAGAGCTACGTATCTACAGGGATCAGGTCATGGGAGCTGCAGCCCCTAACAACAGCTCCAGAAACAGCAGCACTGCTGGTGGCTTCCATCGCATCAACATTTATGAGATATTCGGAGTTCCTGCCACTCACAGTGGGGAGCCTCTGGCACGTCTGCTGGACACTCGGCTAGTGCAGGACTCTTTAAGCCGCTGGGAGAGCTTTGATGTCAGCCCCGCTGTATCTCAGTGGACCTCCGGCAAAGGCCACAACCATGGCTTCATGGTGGAGGTACTTCACCCAGAGGAAGGGGAGATGGATGGGGAGCATGCCCAGAGACGTAGTAGGCATGTCAGGGTGAGCCGGTCCCTGCATCAGGACCAGGACTCATGGCCTCAGGCTCGGCCCTTGCTGGTGACGTACGGCCATGATGGCCGTGGAGACTCAGTACTCCACACACGAGAAAAACGTCAGGCAGCACTCCGCAAACAACGCAGAAAGCAACAGCACAAGGCAAGCTGCAAGAGGCATGCCCTCTATGTGGACTTCAGTGATGTGGGGTGGAACGAGTGGATAGTGGCACCCCCTGGTTACCATGCCTTTTATTGCCATGGGGAATGTCCATTCCCCCTAGCAGACCACCTCAATTCTACCAATCATGCCATTGTGCAGACGCTGGTCAACTCAGTCAACTCAAACATCCCCAGAGCTTGTTGTGTGCCCACTGACCTCAGCCCCATCTCCCTGCTCTACCTGGATGAATATGAGAAGGTCATCCTGAAAAACTACCAGGACATGGTGGTAGAGGGATGTGGCTGCCGGTGAGCAAGTGACAGTGGTATGGATAGAAAGAGAGAGTGGGCAAGAAAGACTGAAAGAGACATCAGAGGTTATTACGGACACCCGGTTTCCCAATGAAGACGTTTATTTATATGAAAGAGAGACAAACAGAGCTATTGTGGAAGAAGAAAAAACTATATATGAATATATTTATGTCTACGTAAAAGTTGGGAAAAATAAATATTTTAATCAGAGGAATATTCCTTTACTGGTTTTGAAAATGTATTTCTGATGTACATTTCGAAATGGGTGCAATACCACATGAAGAATAATGCTCAGATTTTTATTTTGTATTTATTTCTATTATAACCACTTTATTTGTAAATAAATAATGTGTATTTATCGTGAAAAAACATGGTCACTCCAATTTTCCAAGATCAGCTTGGGTGAACCAGCCACTGTTGATGTATCTGTGTCAGGGGCAAACATGAGTGGTTAACATGAATAACAAAGTTTCAAATTCTGACAGAAATTAGCTGCAAAAATACAACACATGACAAGAAGCTCACACTATACTGATTGCAAACCAAGCACTGAACTCTTTTGGCAAATGTAATGGGAAACCAACAACAATAGAAGTCTAGAGAGGAAAGTGACAGGGCCAGGTCAGGGTGCCACTGGTATAATGAACTGTAGTGGGGTGTAGGGTCACAGGACGGGAGTGACAACTTACAAGCCCACAAATGTGATAGACTCCCATGGGAGGATTAGAAAAACACCAGAGCATGTTTTCATGCATTACATGTCACTGCAAAGATCCATGGGAAGGCGCTTCAAAAAACTAGCTTGTTTTTTCTGTCCCTAACCCATATTACAGAATAAAAAAAAAAAGAATCTACAGCACTTCTGAGGAAGTTCTGACAGGGCACAAGGTTTATTTATCATGAGATTTGAGACTGAAAGCTTGCAAACTATGGCAGACAGACAACAGGCCCTCAGCAAGAAAGGAGCCTACCGGCACTTTAATTATTAAAGACAAACAAACACACACCTGCACCTGTCCACATACTGCACATGCTCAGACAGATTCTGCCCCACTTCAGAGTTTGGCTGCCTTCCTTTGTCGTGTCTGAGTCATAAGGCTCTGATGTGTTGCAGCACTAAAGGAAAAAAAATCCAGGAATATTTCACGAAACGACTCAGCAGCAGCAGATAATGAACTGCAACAGAAACAATACCATACACTGACACCAAAAACAGTTTAAGAGTCATGTTTTATTCACTAAGACAGCGGGGGTGGCTGGCTGGCAAAAACAAAACATATCATATGTTGCAGTAAGACAGCCTGAAGTATGAACACCTGAGTCAATATCTTTATTCTCCAGTTTTTTCAGTGGGAACAATGTAATACGTAGACCAAACTGAATTGACTAAAACTGCTCCAGAAAGACACAGATGAAAATTTATAGTGTAGCCACAATAGCAGATCAGATAATGAGAGGGAGAAGAGAAACAGTGAGGGAGAGTTCTGCAGAGTTTGACTGACTGCATTTTCTGCTGTGTTTGCATTAGAAAGGGCTTGGAGGGATCACAAGGCAGCTCAAAATGCTCTAAATAGAATGTTTTTTATGTGAGCGCACATTGGGACCAAGGAATGTTGGTTTTCAATCTCAGACACATGCATACGCTTGCATGGAAAACCAACGTGGTTGTTTTTTCAATCATCTATTCAAGGGTTTCCTGGTGGGCTTTTTCTCTTCAAAAACAAATGTGCATTGAACAAAGATATGCTTGTTACTTATATAGGAAATGTAAATCAAAACATTTAGAAGGAGCCATGAGACTTTATTCACAGGCAGTAAAAACACTAAAATGTCACATTTTTTTCATGGGCCTCAGATCATGTCTGTTTACCCATTCTTATCCTCCAAGGGTGTACAGCACCCGTTTACTCTAGATGATGCAACTATCCAATTATTTTATACCCTCCCAACATGCACATGAAAACACACACACATGCACCTCCTCCTCTCCTACCACAGCTCAGTTTCAATCTTCTGCATGTGTTATTTTATTCTACCTTGCATTTCCACCCCCCTTGGTCCCATCTGGTGTCCATTTCAACTCTGTGGATCCCACCATACCACAACCCCGCACATGGGCTGCACATACCTATGTCAGTAGCAGCACCATTTTAATGGACTTCAGGAGGAAGTCACTTCACTGGCACACTTAATGAACATTTGATAAAAATCAACAATAAAAAACTTCACCCCAAAAATATCTGCCAAGAAGTTCAGGAATAACATCAGGAGTGGGATGGGGGGAAATTTTTGTGTTAAAAAAGTGTGAGATTTAGTGGTTTGCCTTTATAGTTCCAGTCCATAAACCTTTCATTGGGTTAGGTGGAAATACTGCTCCCAGAGTGGGTGACACATGGGTAGCACTCCTGAAACTCCCCTCCTGCACTCGATCCCAGCTGAACTGGGTTGCATTTGTACTGTGAGTTGGCCACTGTTCCTCTGACTTCTGGGGCTTCTTACTTTAGAGCCACATTATTATCAGACGGCTCCTCAGGGACCACTCCTAAACTTCTCACTAAGAACAGGGGTCAGGGGTCAAAGTAATAAGGGCCTATTATCTCCACCATTACTGACTGACTTCCAGGCTCATCACGTCATCACAGACGAGTGGCTTTAAGTGTGGTCAGCCACTGGTTGGGACTGAGAACATGTTTGCATTTCAGAATTTATTCTGTTTATCCCACTTGTGCACAACATGGACTGTAAAACAACTTATTTCATGGCATGAAAGAATTGATGATGAGCTAAAAATTTAGTCTGTGTGAGACTGTGTACTCCATGATTTAGTTATAAAAGCACAACTGTGAGATATGTGTACTTGGCAAGGTTCTCTTCACCTGCTACACAGACCTCTGCAAAGTCACTCTGAAAACAGATTTCCCCCTTCATTCTCCATGAACATCTGGTAAATCAGTTAAAGGTGTCCTTCGCTGTCCTTGTTTACGCACAAACACACAACAGAGCAGCCGCACAACTGATGAGCATAACACTGGGAGCTGGGACCTACTAGCGTGGCAGGGCACATTCATTTTGTTTGGTGCGCAGCAAACCACACCAAAACTATCTGCAGCTCCAAACAACCCAAATCATAAGGGTTATAAAATCAGATTTCCAGATTTCTGGCTGGCCCAGAATTGGAAAGTATGTGGCATGCCGTGTATCTTTGATGAAACAGAGGACTCAGTCGCTATGGGAGATCTCAACTGGCTTTGTGCCAAGGTGGGACACGAAAATGTAGAGAAGTGAAGAGAGACAGCAGCCACTTTAGAGTCTTTTCTAACTTCGGATCTTTTCTCCTTCATGTGCTGCACACACTAATTTTAGAGGTGGTGCACATGGTGTTTTTTCTGTATTCCGAGAACAGCCAGCGAGATGACGTCCAGCATAGCTAAGACTGTGGCATCTGTGCTGCAGCTCTGAACACATCAAACAGACGGGCGTCCACAGATTCAGAAGCAGAGAAAATATGGAAATTACTTTTCCAGAATGACTGCAAAGATGATAGTACTTTTACGTATATACAATCTCAATCTTTCATTCTTCCGCGTGCTTGTCTGCAAGTACAAGCATATGAATTACAGCATACCTGTAAGTACATGTGCCACAAATGCACTTGTTTTGACTTCTCAAATGCTGGTATGTTTGTATTAAAACGCATGGGGAAAATGACAGCAACATTACAAAAAAAACTATCACTAACCTGCTTCTGAAATATGTTCTGCTACTACCATTACTGTAAGAACTAATCATCCATGCAATCACAGTGGAGCTGGCCTGGAGTGACATGCTGAAATCATTACCTCTGGCTGGGGCTGAATGGAAGAGACCATTACATAGCCTTACACTCACAGTAGAATAGTTTTGCTATTAAGCTATAGAACAGAGTTAAAAGGCTGTCTGCCATTATAATACTCTCAAGAACAAGGCAATGAAACCTTAGAGGACAGACAAGAACTTAAGCCAAACACTTTTTTATCGATGGACTATGGGGGGCAGCAGCAGGGGAAACAACCTCATAACATCAGAGCTGTTCATGTCTCATCCAAGAACTCCCACATTTCTCATATCTGGACACAGAGTGCAGTTCTCTCCCTATCCTGTTTTCTCTCTGTGTTTTTAATACAGAAATATATATGAAATAGAATGAGAGAAAATGCAGGAGGATTTGGGTAAATTTTCACTAGGTAATTAATTTTCCTTTTCCTTCAATTTCCAACTGTTATTCTGTAATCAAATAGCAACAGACTTCAGGATTTGTATCTTGCACTTTGTGGACTAACACATTTCCACAGAGGATACAGGAAGGAGTTCCATGTGGACCACATATGGGCTTCGAAAACAGGCTTGAGGATGGATTTGCCTCTAGACACTGATCTAAGGTCAGTGTCATGTTTACTCCTCTGATGGTTACAGTTAGGTTTGGGGGGGAAGGGTGAACTGGACCGATCCTGGAACTTTGCCGAAGGGCGTCTCCTACACCCTGAACTTGAAAGGGGCTATGTGGTTACGGGAGCGGCCTCCATCTTTGTAGCAGGAAGTGAAGAGATCAATCAAAGGGAGCTACATGACATCCCCCAGCATGCCTGTTAAATAAATGTCAATCTCCAGCACAGTAAATCTAATACGTTATCGCGCATACAACTTCAAATCAGTAATGTTCTCATTTGGTGCTGGCAATGATAAAAAAGCTCATCTGTTTTGTCTGATGACAGATAGTCGACAAAAGCTCATAATACACCGTGAATAATGTCAAATAGCTACAATATGAAACAGAACATGCTCACACTCTCTCTCTCACGCATACACCCCAATATCTCTACGTTTTCTATATATAAATATGTATCTGCAGTTCAGTATGGCCTCAAGCCTGTGGATATTCTCATTCATCTCATCCATCCATCCATTCATCCATCATAGTTATCTCAAGGAAATTTAAATCGAACGCAACTGGACTTAGTTGTAGTCTGGCAGTATGGCCTAGATCTTGAAGACTCTTCAATCTGACTTAAAACTGATGGCCCCTGTCTATGTTATTTACTTTCTAACTATTTAATTTTTAACTATTTCTTTGTTACATTATGTAAGTATAAAGTGTTTATGCTTATATAAACTTTTGTCATTAGCCAGTAGATGGCAACAACCTATCTCCAACACTGCTTGGGTGATACCACAAAGCCTCCTCTCTCCCCCTCTATCTGCCCAGCAGCAACAGATAAGAGAGGTAAAGTAAATTTGACTCTGTATGAGCATAGTACATGTCTTCACAGTTTAGGATTACAGAGCTTTCACACTAATATCATTGTTGCAAGTTGCAAAGTGTCGATGCAGCACCTTAAGGTGCTCCAGGTCTAGAACCCAGTCCACCAAGAATCAGTTGATCCCCAGATATGAAAGGAGACCTGCTATAGAGTTGGGGGCCGCACTTGGTGGTCTATGAGAACAAGCTGGTGCTGAACCTTTTGTACTTAGTGCAGATTACCAGGAGGCTGCTTCCAGATGCAGTGCACTAGGGAAAACAGGCTCTCCTTCCCTGGGTGGTATGGGACAAATCCATTCCCCACACTTTTCTCATTAGCGTAATAAGCTTTGTATAAACCACTGGACTGCCATTGTCAAGGACACACACACCATCTCCACCATCCATCCATCCATCCAGCTATACAGTACATCTGTCACACATCTCTGTGCTGAAGCAATGTAGGTTGGAAAATGTTCAAATGGAATGCTTGCAAACACTTTTTGAACATTTTCCAACCTGTGTACATACAATCTCTAGCCAGTGAGCGTGTGCTTTATTGTATTCACATTGCTGTTTTATATAATGTGCTGTATATGAATTGTATAAAGTATGTAAAATTTATAAAAGCATAGAGCAATATTCTCTATGCTCAATTAGAAACTACTGATCAATTGTAGTATGCACAGATGTCAGCTCTGTACACCAAATCAAAAAGAAATACTGAGAAATCATGCAACTCCTACAAGGGAGCTGAAAATCTGAATACTATGTATTGTTTTTGTATGGTTTTGGTATGTGGGAAAAACAATTTAAAAAATGCAGCACTTATTTTCAAAGGAGGCTTCGTCAAGCTGGTCGCAGAGGCAGATGAGAGAAGTCTGTTTGTGTAAAGAGCAGGTCCATAACCTGAGGGCTCCAGCCAGTGCTGCTACGAAGTGTAACTCACACTCCGTCACCCCGCTCTCCCACAGCCTGTCAGTGGCATGGCAAAGTTTGCCTCACCAAGCTTCCTGTGACTCACTTCCTGTCCCAGCCCTGCACCTGCACTCCCCTGGGTGATGTCATGGCAGGTTTTCCTCTTGGAGTCACACTACTGAGCACACTCCCCATCTGGCGTAATGCACGTATGCATGCGTGTGTGTTTATGTGTGTACATCCATCAGCATGCCTGGGACAGACATCAGTCAACGGACCTGTGGTGAATGTGGTCCTTCATGGCTTTAGTGATGACCTCTTCTGTGAGGCAACGGCTTTGCAGACATATCACACAGACAGTGGAGGAAGAGGACAGTGGTATATGGAACATGGATTCATTTCCAAAACTGGATTATTGTGATTATTGTTTTCTCCTTTGCTTCCTTCTTTTCTAAGATACAAATATGTCCTTTTGTTGCCTCCTTGTGTCTGTGTATTCAATTACTTGTAAGAATCCTTCTGTGAATCCTTACTGAGCTTCACATAATGAAAACTTGACCTTTATGAGAAAGGAGTATTTCTGTTTTCCAGTGAGGAGAAACAACCTCTAGATGTCCTCAATATCTGTAGGAATAATTACAGTAGGCCCTTCTACCATCGGTGACCGCAGTGAAAATGATAGATTGAGGGGAACACACTACTTGGACAGGCCCATGAGTAAATGGAAATATTGTATGAGAATGAGTGCATACTTTTTTCCCTTATCCTGGGCTGTAAGAAGTGATGTTTTTTTTTAACCAAACCAACTTTTTTTTTTTTTTTTTGCTCTTTTCTCCCTCAGATTGAATGAGTATGTAAGTGAACGGGCAGGAAATGCCTTACAGGTCCAGTCAGCAGAGGCAAAACCCGTTAGAGGTCAAGGGTCGCAAGAGGAAGGCAGCAGCCATATATCAATATTCATTTCCTTTTGTGGTACATTCATAGACCTCTTGCTAGTTTCACTCCTTTATAAAGAGTGCTATGGATCATTAGTTCTTGCTAGCTGCCTGTTGACAACATTAGCTGCTCTAATGGTCGTCTGTGGGAAACTCAGTGCTGTGTCCTCCTTTTTGGTGTGTGCGTCACAACCATCTGGCTCTGATGCTGATAGATGGTACAGACCAGAAAGAGGCCAGTGCAAGAGAAAATGAAGACTCAGGGCCAATCTGGTTTTCTTTGACATCCACATAATTTCTGCATGACTGAACTCATATAAAGTATATCCATGATCTGTTTAGGACAAAGCAGTCTTGGTAAAAATGCAGTTGTGATGCACTGTTATTAGGTATCCACAGTTGTGACTGTGGAAATTGATAAAGTATACTTAGAAACGAGTTTTCCTCATTAGAATGGGCAGCATTTAGAGAGCCTCAGTTTACCAACATTCAGGGGTTGACATTGGACTGAATCTCTGTACTGTCACTATGCAAACAGCGGGCGTTCTGTTGACTGGGACATAAAATAGTGCTGTTGGGTTTTGGGTTTCCAGAGCGGGATCAGGGCTGCAGTATATTGAGTCCATGTGGGGAGTGCGTTTTTAATCTGAGCCTTACCCACAGTCCTTCCTGTTTCTAATTTGGCGCTGCAGCGGTTTTGTCCCGAGGCCAAGAGCCTCTCTTCCACAGAGTGTCTATTTCCTCTGAAGTGAATAGTAGCAGGTGTGCTGGCCCGAGATCCCTTGGAGAAGTCTGCTTATGAATGGCCCACATCTCACTCTTTCTCGCCTGTCTTTGTTTTCTTTTTTCTTCCTTTCATTCTTATTTTTCACTCTGTCTCACATTCTTTCTCTCTTTTTCACATACCTTCTCTCTTTCTTTACTGTTATGTCTTCACCATTCTGTGGTCACTCCTTTGTCTCCCTCATCTCTTCCCCTCATGCTTTTTTTTCATTCATCTCTTTGCTCTCTTTGCTTCTTTCAAGATCAAGGTGTAGTACTTTGATAAGTCATAAAGCAGCAGCTTATGTTGATGAAAACAATAAAAGACCACAGCAAGAACAAGGGCAGCGCAATCCCATATCACCCCAGCCAGACATTGGACATAACAAATCACATAAAACAGTCAAACTGTCAAAACATCCAAATTAGGTTTAGAACCTGATTTATTGGAATTGCCTTTGTTGCAGAAGACATAATACCACAATTCCTTTAGCAGTTACAACCATTACTATCCTGAATAACCTATACAATAAACAAATGTGCACTCACAGTACAAATCCCCTAATAATGAACACAATACACATATATGCAGGGAGGAGGAAAATGTGTCTATGTGAGTGAGAGACTTAATCTTTCACATGCTGTCATCAGGCCAGTCTGATAGCTGAGAACTCATCCAATCTGTGAGCAGAGGAGACATGCTGTCACGCTGTTTCAAGGAGGCACTGCGATTGGAATTAACCTACAGTGACCTTCACTTCTCCTCCCCCTTCCCCAAAACACACTCCCTAATGAGTTGGGCTTGAGGGGGTGCAGCCTTTGCTGTAAAGCAAATAAATCCTATCAAGGCAAAGTCATATTCTCACTTATCTCAGAGGAAAACAGGGCAAAAGATATCATGTTGGCTGCCAGTGATTTGTGACTTAACACAGGGGTGAAATGCGGCTGCAAAGCCATTAAGGAAATGAGAGTCTAATGAAAAGGGTTGTTTAACTGGAACACATGAACTCTTAATGATGTTTGTGTTTATTCAATTTTGCTTCCACATCATTTGCCAAAGTAGAATTTGGTGTAAAGGCTGTGAGCAAAGGTTGCAGATTTTGTTCCCAGAGGCTGTGAGTCTAGTAACACTTAAAACTTGCTAATAATAATCTAATTCAAGAGAAGCTATACTTGGTGGGTGATGCTTATCTGTAAATGATCAAAATGATAAAATTTTGTAAAATTCTTGTCACCGTGTCACCCATAATCAGCCATACCAATTCAATGTACTCATTTGTGCATTTGTTAAGTACCCTTTGACCCTCTAGTAACAATGGAAGTTCTCCAGCCTCTGTTCAGGCCTCATTCCCCCTTCTATGCTTCTGATTCTCTGCCAAAGTCAACCACGGGCATTTACGTCTCCAGCCGTGGTGTTTCCGGCATCTGCACACGCTTGTGTTTACACAGGATGTTCAAACTTGATGCAGATTAAACAAATCCAATTTGGAGGCTGAGTTCAATCACCTCCTTTATTTCAACATTAAGTAGATGAAGCTGGGGGCCAGATCACCACTACCATTTCCAAGAGGATTGGGTGGGGGGAACGATCTGTAGACCAATAAGTCCAGAAAGTATTTTGAGAGTATTTATATGCGGATAGATGTCATCCGCTAGTTCCCACAGGCTTGCATGTGGTTGGATTTGCTTAGTGTGGTGTAGGGTATTTTTTCAAAAATCTCCAGCTCTCCCTGGCAGAGTGTTGTGAGTGTTCGAAGGGCCCATGGGTAGTTTGGCATTGGTTCTGTTCCCACACTTATGGTGTAAGCGGAGGCCTGGCTTTGTGCTCACATGCCCAGACCAAGCACACGTAGCACAATTCAGTGTTATGAACATTTAATTTTGCCAATACTTTTTCATCTTGCATCAGATAATCACTGATTACTTAAACTCAGGAAACACAGTATAGGTCAGACGCCAATTGTGCCAAGTTCACTTTCTCATATGGGAGCGTAGACAGCTTCTAAGTTTGGCTGAGGGCGGTCTACAGGCCTGCTGGCCCAGTCCTCTGGTTGAGCCAGGCTTCAGCTCCAAGGGTTCAGGATTGGGATGAGAAATGCTACATAACACTGGATGGTCTCTGACCTTTTCACAAGTACAAAGGGACCTTCTTTGTGTCCAGAACAGCAGTCATTTGTTCAACAGGATTTTTAATTGCTGCTCACTCCAAATAAAGCCCTGAGTTTGGCTGGTGTTCGCATCCTCACCTGGGTCCTCTTTTGCATTTGTGAGAGGTTTTGACCTTCCATGGCACCTGTTTGGCTAGCGTCCGGCTGCCCATCTGCTCCTAGCTAATGTAGCCATCCAACTTCTACGGAACAACTCCTTTCAGGATGGCTAGCTGTCCACCTAATTGTATCACATTCTACAGGCTTTGTCCTGGTATTCCCTTGCCAGCTAAAGGTTGCCGAAATCTCATCCGCCACATCAGAGGGGCCCTATTAACCCCTGACCCCTGGTTGGTGTGTGTGGACAAGGTCGCTCCTCACACCCAACGTCGGGCCCATTAACACGTCGCCCCACAGCAGAAAAACTATTTTGACGGGCTGTAATTGGCGCTAAGTGATGGTGGACAAAGGCCCCCTCTGTGCTGCCTGCTGGACTGAGCGGTACTGACCACTCTCAGAGCTTCACGCTTGACATTTCCTTTCTAAGTCCAATGTGAGAAGAGAGGAATTGGGGAAGCCCCTTCCTGCACCACCACCTCCTCCATTTCTCTGTCCCTTCTGCTATTTGCCATAGCGCTCCTAGCGCTCCTTTGAAAACGTGAGATAATGAGGTGGGGAGAGCTGGCCAGAACAGAATTGCATGGTCCAGATCTGTGGAGGCTGATTAATCCAATGGCGGGCCATTCCTTTCAGAGCCAGCCTAATTAGTTTATGTTAGCTGGACAAGGTCAGGGGGCGTGTTTGACTGAGGCCTTTTCTTTAAATGCCACAATGGTGTGATGATCTGTGGGTGCAGGTGCAGCAATCGGCTGCTTTAATGTTGGTTAGCTGCTTTAGGTATTGGTTCTATGGATGAGTTGAAAACTGGCAAAGACAATGATGTCGTCTGAGAATATGATATTTTCAAAACAGTCTCCAGCCATCTAGTTGGCTTTCCAAGTTCATTAGTCATGAGCTCAAATGTTATAATGCTCTACAAATAACCAGGGAAAAACCCTCAACATTGTATGTGGGATAGTGGTTAAAAACTGAAAAGATGGAAAGCCAGGACTTCCGAATAACTAAAGACTATGAAGAATAATTTAACTGGTAGTCTTGGCCCACATTATTGTATTGCTAACCCAGAGTCCACCCATTGAATTACAAACCACTTAGAATGAGTCACTGTGTTAGTGTATGGAAGTCCCTCCTCCTTCAATCTTATCACCATTTACCTTGACTGAATTCATATTTATGGCAGATGTAAATCCCTTTAATGATTGACTGTAATCCCAAATTCCCCCTTGCTGTACACAGCTTGTGTCCTTAGCAACACTCCAAGGGAACCTAGCCAGGATTCACTCACACAAAGCTGTATACTTAAGACAGGTCTAACTCCCTTCCCCATAGGCCATGCCATGCTCTCATCCCCGTATTTAACAGTCTGACGTCAGACAGGAGCAGAGGAGGCAGCAGAGGAGACTTTAATACTAAATCTCTCCCCCTGTCATTACCGGTCTGTGTGACCGCCTATCAGAGGCCCTTGAGTGATGTGGGAAACCCTGGGCCCTGTCCTCCCAACCCCTGTAGGCCAGGCCGCCTGTTCTGTCCAAACCAAACTGAAAACTACAGGACAGGCACAGCTAGGGCTGACATCAATGAGGCGCCGGGCTCTTTATGCCCACTCTGTGGTCAGGAGGAGAGAAGCCTGGATATTAATCTCTCTCTCGTCTTTACTCGCATGCTTTCTTCCTCTTTCCCCTTCTCACCACGCAAGCCGTATTTCTAGGCTCTCCATTCCATTAAGGCTAAATCAAACGAAGGCAGAGACTGTTCCTTTTGATAGCCATTGCAACTGCAGTTGCAGCTGGAGGAAGCATCCTCTAAAACACTGTGGATGTTACGTAGAAAGAAATTAATGATCTGGCCTTAGCCCAGTCCAGAGTGATGGATTGTACCAGCAGCTCAAGTTGAGGTCTAGGTTATTTTTTAATATTAATCTCTCCATTAATAATTGCCTGGACTGTTTTGCTTTAACCTGAATGAGTCAACCACACCTTCCTTGACAGTCAAGACCACCGAAGCCAACAGCATTCTTTAAATCCACACACAGTTCAAGTACTAACTGCTTGGCTTAGTTAATTTACACATGAAAATCATTATTACAACTAACAATTCAACTATTCTTATATTGAGTACATGGCACTTTATTATTGTCTTGATTTTTCCTGTGAGACCTGTGAGAAGGAAAAAAAAACAATCTAACATGCCAGCTCAGTCAGTCAGCCAGCCAGCCCATTTGATGTGGGTCTTTATGAGAGGACACCTGCAGCACCCAGCGTCCCCAGTTGACTTTGTAAAAGCCTCCTAACTGGGTGGGGGACAGAGGGGAGAGCTATAGGGCCAGACCCAGGCTTGGCCCCGAAGGCCTTAACTATCACTCCAGTCCATGGGTTGCCTTTGGCCTTGCTAACTGTTCCATGAAATGGGCCCCAGGAACAGTGCAAACCTCCCAGAAACAGGCCGCTCACTGTTAGCCAACAGTGCTCCCTTTGTGTGAAAATTGTCAAAGCTGGCCCTTTTCTGCACTGGTCCTGCCTTTCTTTTGAACCTCAGCTGTGAGCAAACAAAGCTGGCTTAAAGGTTTGCATGATGGTTAGCTAGCTAGCTGGCTAGCCGCGTTAGTGTTTGTGTCAATGGAGCAATGGAGTTTGTGTTTCCTGTGTTCTGCAGGTGGGGCTTCAATGGCTAATGAGAGAAGACCCAGTCAATGCCTCACTGATGAGGCCATCATTAAAACCAATAACCCTATTTTTTGTGGTTAGTGGGGTGCAGAGCTCAATGCTTCATAATTTGATCCAAATTAAACACTCAATGTGTTAGCAGTATTTGGGATTATTATAAGTTGAAATGTTAAATGCCAGCAGATACGCAGGGTTTAGTTTTTCCAAAAGTATCCTAAATCTAGACACTGCTGTTTCAGTTTCCTGTAATCCACAGTTAGATTTGAGATAGAATTCTGGTCTCTCGCTTGACAGAATTATCACTAATGTTGGCAGACTCAGCTGTTAACAGATAACCGCATTATCGATAAATATAGCAGTAATGCACTGAAAAAAGTACTGTATAATATTCCTCAAGTATTCCTATTGGTTTAGTGTTTTTACAGTGACCATATTTAGTTACATCATTTAATTTCTTACATCACATTTATACCTTTAATATATTCATATATATATATATATTTTTTTATTTTTTTTTTTTTTTTTTTTTTTTTTTTTTTTTTATATTATATATATATATATTATATATATAAAAAAATATATATATATATATATATAATATATCAAGGTATCCTTCTATCACTATTTTTTATACTTTATAATATATATTATATTACTCTATTCTATCACTTGTGAATTTATACGATTTTTCTAGGGTATCAGTATATTATAATTGCTATTTGATTTGTATGGTAGTGTATCCTTCTGGCTTTCATTGCAGTTTACTTTGCAAACTCAGTCTATGCATCCTGTTCAGAGGTTGCAGAGATGTTGTTTGCCAGTTGGCTGTCACAGGTGGTGAAACATTAATCAAACTTTTACACGGTCAGTGAAAAACTGTCTGTGTATCACACAGCCATGTCAGAGTTACAACACCCAACACTGTGAAGAAAAATGTATCGAGTGGTTGTATTACCTGTTAAAACATAGCACTATAATCACTTTTATCAGCCAGTTCCATGTACACCATCATACTGCTGGGTTCTGTTTACTGCTCTGCAGCAAGTTTGAGAAGAGAAAAGAAATGAATATTTTAACTGATGCATAAATCATCCTCTATCTATTTCATTGTAGGCGCAGACATGATTGCTGTTTATCTCAAATGATATTTATTGTGTTGTCAGAGCATAAAATGTTCTCAGGAAACAGAGGAAACATTTATTAAATGCTATTTGTTATGGGGTTTTATCTGTGGTTGAAATGGACCATCAAGTCACCACAGCTTTGGGTTCACATGAATGAACTCCCCAGAAGATGTGTTCACTTTAAAGGCCATGTGTAATACCAAGAAGCTATACAACACTACAAAAATGAGCTATAGCTACAGTTGTCATGGAAAGGATAAATGCGTCAACATATTTATTAAGGGAGATAAACTTTACTAAAGCACCTTTTTCTTTTTTTTCTCCTTTGGATGGAAAGGAAAACCAGTAGCACTTGGTTTAACTGTGTTTCACTTTGCATAATTGTTCCCAAGGTTGCTGTTTTTTATTTCTAGGCTTTCTGTGCCAATATAATTCAATTTCTGTGGCCAAGCCAAATATTTGCAGCATGGCTTACGCTTCTAAACTGAGCTGTAGTTTGGGCAAAAGAGGTCTGCCTTGCCAGCAGCACTGCACAGACAAGGCAATAAACAGATTCACTGCTCATCAACAACAACTCTGCTTCTAATCACAATGTCATTCTCATTACTTGCTCTGTTGTGCAATAAATTCTTCAACAAGTGGTGAGATAAACACACAATCATCCTTGTCATTAAAGTCTTTTTGCATTTCAGTCCACACCTTGCACTGCACTGGGCTACGTGCTGCATGGTTTGATGGTAAACCGACTGTTTACTACTTCTTAGGAACAGATGACACAAACTGAAGGGAGTAAGAGTCATTTACAGTTAGTTAAATTCCCTGCTGAGAGGCCCTGCTAAATGCTTCTTCCACAGACCTTGCTGGGAAATATTTGCAATGGTTTCCATCCAGATCTGGGTCACTCGGTTCCACATTCACTGCACAGGTGAGCTGGAGCAGGTTTGTTTGGCATTGGTCATTGGCTGTCCTTTCCTTTCCACAGGGCTGGGAAAGCAGCACCACAAACAGCTTGTGACAACAAGAGATGCTTTTGTCCATAGCTTACCATGGCGAAATGACACCACTAAGCAGCCTGCTGCCAATGTTGTCCAGGTCTCCCAGGACAGTCCCTGGGGGCTACAAGACCTGCTGCAGGCCAGTCCAATAGAGGCAGAAGGAGAGTGAGAACCCTCAGGAGAATAGGTAACACTGTCAGCCAGCCGCGCTGCTGCAGCATGCAGATGAAAACAACCTCTTTCACATGGAGTGTGTTTTGGCTTCCAAGGCTGTAATCATGGATGATTAGCCTAAGAACTCAATTCCGAACAGGGACTATTCCTTATTCCTGTCACACTGTCAGAAATTATATTTACCTACCACCTTTCCCAACTGATCCAAGACATAAAGGGAGACTTGACTGATCAATGGAAATAAGGCAGGTGTGTGATATTGATTTAAATATTAAATAGTAAAGTACACCTCATTTCAGAATGTGTCATGTACAGGCACACACAGATGATCTCATGACAGGTTTCAGTTTAGTTTAAGATGTAGGGAAGAAAGAGTTTTGAAAGAAGTCTCTACACTAGTTCAACTATTTCTTTTTTTAACTGCATATTTCAATAAATACCAACACAAAATAAACCGGTGCTTTTGTATTTACTATTTTTCTTTAAATGCTTGTTTTCCTGTATATGCATTTAGTCAAATCATATCAAAAAAGCCCTGCTTGACTCAAGTTATTCACATCAAGTTAGTTATTTTGCAGCTTACAATGTTTTGTTTTTACCAACTTCTTTGAACATGTGATCACTCCCTTTTCTTTAACTTTCCAAACTACATCAAACTGAGAACATGTTCTGAAATACATACAAACAACCTTCACTGGCTTGTAGTTGGTTAATGACTCAAGCAGCGTGACACGTTACGAGGACTGATGTCACCCGTGGCCAGATCATCACCCCACAACAGGTGCAGCCTTCTCTCTTCCCTCTCATGCTCATCTTACTACAGCTTGTTTTCCTTCTACATGTGGAAAACATCTGCATAGGTGGTCCCTATTGCCCCTCCTCTTTCCTCTCTCCACCCTCCTCATTTACTCCCACCCCTCTATTCTGTCTCTCTGTCTCCTTATGTCTTTCTCTTTTTATGCCGGAAAAGGGAAGCGCTGATTGTAAATATGGAGAGGTGTCAGTGCCAGAAGAAATGAACCGCGTATTTCTGGATCCAAGCTGCGAGGTTTACCGAAGCATATTTTTATCATAAAAAGCCAACATGGAATGGGACGGCCATGCGCAGCTGCTGGTCTAATTTGCTCTAAGCATGTACAAATAGGACGGCCCACACAGACCATAAAAGTGGAGTGGAGGTTTTGCTCAACGCGGCACTTTTGTCTGACCAGAGGCACAAGGATGCTTTCCAAAGAACAAACAAATCACAAAAGAAAAGAGAAGAGAAAACACACAAGCACACTCACATGATAGTTTGAAATACAGTAGAATAACTCAGAGGAGGACGGACTGCTGCTGCTTCAGTGTTATTCCACAAGTAAACAGTGTTTCAAGCACTGTTTACTAACACCAATTCCATTTCATATTGAATGGTGAAAATAAAATTATGTAATATAACCTCATTGTTCATTTTTCAGGAAGAGTGCCTCCTGAAAAATATAACAATGTAATGTAGATGTACTTTGTTTAACATTTCTGATTTCCTATCCTTGTGATACTATTTTTTATTTAGAGTCAAGGTCAGTGGCTGTCAGAACTTATATATATCAAAACCTTATGTATATATTTTCTCAACAAATTCTCAAGGTTGTTTCCCACCTTCAGAGCTGCACCAATGTCCCTCCTGTTCCTTCTCCATACATTTTATTGCACCATGGAAAGTTTTATTTGCTCTTGAGCAATTTGCTCTGGAAACCCCCTGTAGATCCTGTGAGTACTGTACGTATGTACAAGTACACATCACATGCCTGTGCATGGATGCACATGCATGCGCACACACACACTTACATGTGTCTGAATGGGGTTCCCCTTTAGACACCGGATAAATAACTAACTTCAAACAGTAAACTAGGTGCTAATGAACTGGATCCTGACAGGGTTTGCTTTCCGCGAGCAGAGACCCACCCCACAATGGATCCATTCACAGGATCTCAGCCATGGAAAGTGTTGGTAAAGTAATCCCGCTAGAGTTTATGCGACCTTTTCTAACTCTCAGTACGTCTTTCTCCCCTCAGGCCTTTAAGGCCCAGCCAAAAACAACACTGACCTGCATCAGCTGATACAGGCAGAGGCTACCCACATTTGCATGTTTCAAAATGGCACCCATTCACAACCAGTTGGCAAATTGATGTGGGGAGGAAAGGAACACAACGCCCTGCTTCCTTTTACGCTTTACCTGTGAGATCAGTCACGGCAACTTCAAGGCCAGTGTCGAGGGTTGTTTCTTCCATGTCGCTCTGTAGCACAGGACGTGGCTGGATGGAATCTAAACGCTTCCGTGCACATGTGGCCAAATCACCCAACATCCTCCGCATACAGGACCTGCAAGGAAAGGTGTTATTTTATCTCTAACAGAATATGGGCAATGCTCCCACTGTGTCTCTGTGTGCTCTGACAAACCTAATAAAAGTCACAGCATTGCATATGGCTCTATTCAAAACATTTGATATTCACACAAAAATGCCAGCTGCTTCAAACTTATGTGCACCTGCTGAAACTGACAAAGAAGGATAGAGACAGTTGGATGTACACAACAGCATTCCATCATAAATCCTACCAACAAAAAGGAGTGACCTGTGACCTCATTGGGCTTAATACCTGAAAAAGACAATTTATCTTTTTTTCTTTCTTTCAACCTTAAACTGGCAGAGTATCTTCCTGAGGTGAATGATCACAAACTATCCATATGGCTGTGTTCCTCTATATCTTTCATCCCTCTGGGCAGCAAAGGGATGAAATACTGCCGGTGACAGGTAAAGCGATAGTCTGTAATGGAAGTTGTTTTACAGTAGCCACTTTTCAGAAAGAAGTGCAATATTCAAACATGTGATATCCTGTTCCAAACCACAGCTCAGAGCAGCCTCTCCTCTAGATGTGAGGGTCACACTGCGCTGACAACCTGTATTTATGGCTATCTGACCTGACACCATGAAAAGTTTTATTTCTATCAGATGTTTCCATGCAAGGAGAGGTGAATAGAAAAAAGGGATATCAGTCTTGGCAGTGTCGTATGGAAAGTTCAAATGTAATTGAAAATACATGAACTTTCTGCATGTTTTTACTTCTTTTTCACTTTTTAAAAAGTTTTTTGTTTTTAGAATTTTAATGGCATTGGACATTGCTTGGTAACGTTTTTATAAGCTTCAATGGAAACATCCACAAGCAACGACGTAAGATGCCATTTACTAAAGCAGCTATAGCTCCACCCATATAAACAAACAATTAATTTGAGAAATAAAAGAGACTTTATACTAAGCTTTCCCTGCCAGTGCAGTCTATCTGAGGAGTGGTCTGTAATATTTAGGCAAATATCAACAAAAAGTCTATATTTAGTTTGTCTGCTCTAAGACACTGCTCCTCTCTTGACCATCACACCTGGGTCTGTTTGACTCTCATCATGACAGAATTTTACATTATGATGACATTTGTAAAACAAATAACCTGCCAGGTGCAGGTTGTCCTTTTTAGCTTTTTATTTTTTTATTTAAATGGGAACTGGTATGGAATTTCATGACAGTTACGGAGGTCAGTGGCTTAAGAATAAACCACTTCACATTGTAAAGTAAGTATGAAACAGAAAAAAGACATGATTTTGACAGCCTCAAAGAGAGAATATGAATCAGAGCTGTAACATTTTGCAGGCCATGGGCCAGCGTAGCTTTTATTCCCCAGAGCCCTGTGCTGTCAAGACACTTCCAGTGCTGTTTCTCAGGCCTCCTGACCCCCCAGCCTTAGTCCCACAGGACAAGACCCGTGGTTGTGTTGGGTGGTAGAGGTGGGAGCGTCAGTGGGCATATAGGGGCTGAGGTGAAGGGGATGTGGAGCGCCAAGGTGAGCAGTGGTTGGTAGCCTTATGAAAACAACACCTTTGAACAGTGTTTACTTCAGAACCATGTATGAGGTCTCAATCGACACGTCAAAGAAGGTGGTGAGGTAAGTTAGTTTCTTGCTGCATTCATTAGTCCCTCTCGTCTATCCTACCTCCCCACTACATCCCTAGAAGAACAACCCCCCACCCCACCTCACCCCAAAAGCATGGGGCTCAGCAGCATGAATGGGGCATTGTGATGCGTCTCCGTCACGGCAGTGAATGTTTTCACTTCCATTTGATCCGTCGGCGAGGCTGCTAATTGGGTAAGCGTGTTCCCAGGTCACCGGGAGGTTTCTCTTTCCATAAATACAGAAACCCGGCAAAGGCTTCTACAGATGTTGTTTCCCACCCGCTTCCAAGTAGGTTCAGACCAGCTTCAGGCAGTAGATGTAATTTATTGTGTCTAAAACCACAGTCCAAAATTTTTCCTTCTCTCTCTCTCCTCATCACTCTAAAGACTGCATTTTATCATTCTTCCAGGCACTGTAGTAAAGCTGATATTTGTCCTTTACTTGAGCTTAGACTGTGTGTACTAGGTTGCCATTAGAACCACAGGTGTCATGATGACATAGACATGGTGTTACTTTGTCTGTACTCCATCCAGGCCTGACAGGTCCAAATGATGTTATTTTCCATGTGTCTGTCCACCAATGACACAGTTTATGAGGCTCAGGGTTTATTTGTTTGTTTTTGTCATGGAATTTACATTTCCGCTCTTACACAAGGATTCAAGACGACTTCATGTGCCAGCACTAAACACTCAGCTGGAACAGAGAGCTTGGACAGACTCAAAGGCATGTTTGCTACACTTATTCTGTTGGGTGTGGTCAAAATGGCCAAGTGGTCAAAGAAACTGTCCCTCAACTGGAGCATCCAAGTTTAAGCCCTTGCTCTGGCAAGCACACACCATGCTGAAATGTCCTTGAATACTTACCAATTCTAGGGGTGTTCTTCTGCAGCTGACGCTGACATCTGTCGTCCCTGAATAGGCAAAATAAAGACAAATTCATCACTTAATTAATAAAGAAAAACATTATTCCATCAAAAAAAGGAGACACTGCTCTTGGTGTCTTCTAATATAATTTGTGGTGGTTTTTTACTGAAATGGCAAAAATCACAAGTAAGATGGTCAGGTCAGTTACATTAACAGCGTTACTCAAAAACAGTCCATTACTATAACTATGTTCATTTAAAGGACTATTTTATAATATTGGAAAATTGACACTTAATATTGTGATACAGACAGCTCAGATCCTAGAATTCCCAGCTGTCTTCCAATGACCAAACTGGTTCACAAACTCTCAGCTCATTCGCCCCTCCAACTCAGCCATGATCTGATGGCGCCACTATGTGGCAGCAAATGAGCTCTGTTAATACAGTATGCTGAAGAAGGCTGTCTCGGATGAAAGAAAATCCCAGTCCACTAATAGCCATAGCACCGCTTCTACTAACCAATTATTCAATTTAACTGCATAATGTCAAACTGTTCATTGTGTCTCTACAGACTTATTTAATCATTATTTACTGATGAATGCATTCATGCATCGGAATCCTTAAAATACTATTGTATGGTTGTGTGACTATTCCTGTGATGCTGGAGTTATGACAATCATTTTCCAGTTACAGTATGACTAATAACTAAGAGCTCATTTCCCTTCTAAAGACTATAAAAATGATTAATCAACAAAAAATTTCTTTGTCCCCCAAGACTTAATTTATATGTTAAATTGGGCATTGCCTAATGCACCTGGTAGACAGGGGAATAGGAAAATGAAATCATGCAAAAAAAAAGTTATTTTTGTAACTGAGACATCAGATGCCCAAGAAGAGTCTGTGACTGAAATATTGCATTTTTAGTAAACTTAGCGCTGACTGTGTGCAAATATGGATTACTTTCAGTTGTAATTTAGAGTTTGTCGTTTATTCAAAATACAGGCATTCATTGCAAAACATAACTCAATCTTCAACTTCAGGATGTGCTCCAGCTGGGTGATAAACCCCTGGGAACATAATTTTCATTTGGAACATGAGGCAAAATGATATAGTATGAGCTTACCAACAGAAACCAGGGGGTGGCAGGCTTCACACATAGGTTCACCTCATGACTATGTCACTGTAACAGAGGAGAAGTCTACATGATGCACAGACTGCGTAAGAAACACACCTACATATTAAAAGCTGCAACACTGTGTGGATGGCTGATTATCAGGAGGACACCATCTGTCCAAATACTTTTTTTTTTTAATGCTAGCCATCAGTTTTATTGATGCGTTATTGTAGTTTCATGAGCTGGCAATATTATTTTGTGGAAAAGACACTCTCTAGTGATTCATCTTGATTAGTTCATTGGGTGTGATGTGGGCATTAAGAAAGGTGGGCTGATTCATCCAAGGTAAACCATTATTCATCATGTTGTGGGCCTCTCTTTAAATCCACTTAAACTGAAGCAACACCCCTGATTTGATATTTAAACTTAAAAAAGAAACTTAAAGATTGTAACAGTATTTCAACATAGAGAGCTCTTTTTTTAATGAAGCACAGTTGCTGCTAGCATAATTAGTTTGTTACTTTCTTAAAGGTGTATTCCTGCGATTTAGAATTGCACTTGATTAATTTTTTTTTTTCTAGATTATTTTTTGGACCTAAGGAAGCACAAATACTAATACACAGCTGTTTCAACAGGCTGATTGTTGTATGTATTCAGTTTAAATTCAGCGTGCTCTCGGTTTATTAGACGGTGGTAAGCCAGTGAAAGGCCTAACCAAATTAAGTATAACTTTACCTTATTTTGCAGTGCCGAACTAAGAATACTAATCATTGCACCTGCGTCAATAAAAGAGCTAATTCTTCTTATTAAGCCAACGCTAACCTACGATGATTGTTGTTAACTACTATATCATTTTTGTCCCGGTTTAAGTTTTGGTTAATTTCTATAGTTTGCTACACTTAAATCACTCTTAAACACAACTATTTTATTTCGGCTATGGCAAACAGCGATGTTTTCCAGGGAATATTAGCTTACTGCATTGTTGTTATTACCACAACTTGTAACATTAACAAGCATTAATGTTAACCGTGTTTATCTTCGCTAATTTTGGGGTACACGTGAGGCTACTAGCTACAGACAAGCTCTGTATGTCATACACCTTGGTAGTCATTTTAGTTAGTAAATAATATGAGCAAAACAACAACACTGTAGCCCGACACAAGCCGGTGAAATAAATTACACCCTAAACTTAACTTAAACTTCACATATCAGTGTTACGACCACTGTCGTGTGAACAAACTCACCTTTATTTGCCCACTTCCTCTTACGTTTCCACCTCTCCCTGTCTACCTGTATGAACTGGGCGTGTCTTACGTCTTTTACTCCCAAAGGAAGGCTCATTCCTGGGTCACTTCACTTCACAGGAAATTTCTAGGAAAAGATCACCGTTCAGAAAACTCTGAACCAAGGTAAGAGCGGTTTCAGACTCTTGACTTCCAGGTTCTCGCGGCGCGGAAAACGTTACCGTTAGTTCATGGGCCATTATCCACCTGGGCTTTATTCAAGGAGGACTCTCATGTCCCTGGTCCAGTTGCGATTATGTTATGTGTCTGTAGTAGGCCTACATAAACCAGGGGTTAATGTTTGATTTATACAACTTCATTGTACCGTTATTGTTATACCAAGGCTGGGCTGACACTGTATTCTGTGAATAGTAACACTTAACAGTAGTAGGCTATCTGTTGTGTATGGCTCAAATGAGAGGCCCAACACTAGTAGTAGTAGTTGTTTCCACATGGCTCACTTTCATGTTTTTTGTTTTTTGTATTAAGTCCTAAATGCTTATCCATAAATCAAAAATAATAGATTAAGATTTATAATAAAACTTTTGTTCACATCAGTTTGGAGTTAGAATGTGAGCGCTCTTTAAAACAGTGACTGTTTTGTATGAAAAATGTGTTTGATTTTCTGTTGTTTGCATCATTGTACCCTCCATCACCTTTTGGTCTGTTTTTGCA
The DNA here is from genome assembly GCF_001640805.2 of Lates calcarifer. Classification (NCBI taxonomy): domain Eukaryota; kingdom Metazoa; phylum Chordata; class Actinopteri; family Centropomidae; genus Lates; species Lates calcarifer. The sequence continues at coordinate 16,102,053 of NC_066839.1, forward strand.
ATATAGTGAAATATTTTGGGAGTCAATTCATCACACCCTAACACATCTCAACAAGTATTCCCTCAGCAGACATGCAAGCTCAAACTTTTAACTGTACCCTACAGCTGCACAGGGAGGGAGCAGCACAAAGAAAGCAGAGTGTGTTCATTAAACCTAGCCTGCCAGCAACACATTTTTACACAGTGTATACATACAATTAGCAACCAACAGGTATTTCTGTTGTTAGCCCCAGTCAAGACAAGTGTGTGTATGAGTTTACATCTCTTTGTTCACCAGATTTCCATAGTAAAGAAATGCAGGGAGATTGGTGCAGTGTGTGGAGAGTGTTGTTTTTTTCATGGTCTCTCCTGCACTAGATTCGTGTCTCTGCTCGTCACACATTCCACAGCTGTACCCTCCCTGCTCCTCCTCCACTCTTCTCCCCTTTCTTACCTGCCTGGTGTCTTTCATCCATTCACTCTTTCTCATAATTAAAATCCAACAACCATCCACCATATCTGTACCTTTTATGTGCATAGCTGTTCAGCTGTGTTGTGTCTGTTGTGTGTACTGTGTATTCTGCAGTCTCATCTCTTTTTTTTTTTCCTGCTGGCACAAGCCACTACATCTGCCAGTCTGTGTGTTTGCTGATATCTTATTCATAAATGGATCGGCTGAGAGGAGTACTTCAGGGGCTGCAGTATCATTGCAGAAATACTGCAGAAGAAGCTGGTTTAAATCTGTTCCATTGCAGGCCACTTGGAACAGAAAAGGCTGGGAGATCTATATTTGTTAACTGCTGGCCAAGTTAATTTGAACGTTCCCACAGGATGTTGAGAAACACTTAATCCAGCGACTCATATTTTCATCCCAGATGTTTCCTAATCTTCCAAACAAAAGAGAACAAGCAATGAATCAACATCCTTTAGTGGAATTCCCCCCACTATGTATCTAATTAGCAATAGCTGTAGGTTTTTCCTTCCAGTGTTCCTTGTAGTGTCCCTCTGTGATAGGGATATCTAAAGCAATAAAGCATCTGTAAACTATGCTCTGTCTCACCTCTGTATTTTCAGAACAGGGCGATGATCACAGCAGCAGAGATTGGAGAAACATCATGGGAACTGTCTGTGCAGGTGGATCAAAAAGATGGAGATGAGTCCATGAAATTTAAGATGAGGGTGAAGGGAGACTTACACATTGGAGGCCTCATGCTTAAGTTGGTGGAGAAGATCAGTAAGTGTCTTTGATGGGTGAAAAACTCATAGCACATGGTACATTCTGGATTATATGTGTAGCATCTAATTTAAATACATTAGAGGAATTCAGTTCTCTTTCTCTCCTAATTGCTTTTATTTAAAACATTCAACTTTGGTTTGAATTCCTTGTAAAAAAAAAAAAAAAAAAGTTTAACACAGGGCTGGGCTTCAATCCCTCTCCCTGCCGCTACAACAGGTCTGTTAGTCAGGCCACACCCTTGTTTGCCCTGGATTTTTCTACACCGCAGTACCATTGTTTTGCTACAGTGCAATGGCTTGTGTAGCCTTAGGGGCCAAAGTTCAGCCAGGATCTGATCTAATATCTCTTTACAATTCTCTATAAACATGGAGGAGCTAATATAGTATAAAGGCAACTTGAGTAAGGTGGTGTAAAGAACAAGAGACATAATAGATGACTATTATGACTATAGTGGCTTATCATCAAGTGACAGATTTTAGCCCAGGACCAAAAGAGATGATGGTAGACTCATAAAACCACACTTTGATCATGCTCAGCCACCTACACAACACTGGGCACAGGAAGTGCTTGTATTGGTAGCAGCAGTGGTAGCTGTTGAAATATTTTAGCTATAAAAACCAGAGCTCCAGCTCAAGAACCCATGAACTTGACATATAAATGTGTGCAGTAACTTTTGGTGCAAACTACCCATTAAACTTGAAATATGACAGTAATATGGTACTAATAAAGGCAGTAATATGTTCTACTGAATCTGTCTGTCTGCAGGGGCTCCTCAGGACTGGTCAGACCATGCCTTATGGTGGGAACAGAGGAAATGCTGGCTGCTGAAGACACACTGGACCTTGGACAAGTATGGAATTCAGGTAATATAGAGATGCCAAAGTGATTTAGTCTGTTTTTATTGTTGTGCTGATCTTTGATTGGTTATAATGTCAATATTTTGATTAAAAAAAAAAAACAATTCAGTTTGTATTTCTACAAAAGTCAAAAACTATTTGAATGCTCATGGCACAGTAGAATATTCCATTCAGAGCCATGATAATTCAGTTCTCTGTGTTCAGAGCTCCTTAGGGCAGGGAGAACCATTAGTTGTTTTATAGAGCCATCCATGGAAGCTTCTGAAGTAAAATTGTAGCTTCATCCTGCCTACTAGCAAGATCAATTTTATAAACCTCCTCTGCCTAGACCCGAACCATTTTTTGGGTTTGTAATTCAAACATGGGTTGTACAGCCAAGTATAATTCTAACTCAAAGAACCATAGAACTGTAGAGAAGATCCACTGTTAAAGCAACAGAAGTCATGCTGAAAAAAATCAGGAAAATGTTTGCAAAATGAATACAATGTACATTTTCATGTCAAAGTTCCCCCTCAAAAAGAGGCTAACTATGTAAACATCTCTTAATTCTACATATACCCTTTGTGTGCAAACACAGATATTAAAAGAATTCCAACTTGATACCAAATGTGAAAAAAGCAAACATAAAGGGACATGGGAGGCTCCCCATAGCCTGGACAAGACTACAAGGTTTCCAAATCAGCCCAGTGAGGAAGGAGAGAACATATATATTGATTTTGCATGTGTAGCTCACAGGATTTAAAATAATTTTTCTATACAGGCTGATGCTTTCCTGCGCTACACACCCCAGCACAAACCCTTGTTGCTGCAGCTTCCCAATATGAAAACCATCAAAATGACAGTGAGCTTCTCCACTGTGGTCTTCAAGACAGTGTCAGAGATCTGTCGATTACTCAGTGAGTTCCTCTGTCTCCTCTGATTAGAATACCCCTCTCTCCTAGCTGCTTTTGTAATGACTTGCTGTGACAGAAACATACTGGTGTGATTTAAAATTAAGGCTCACCCTACTCCCATATTCTTACTGATCCCTCACACCTTCTACTTTTTGTTCCATGTCAGACATCAGGAGATCAGAGGAACTGTCCCTGCTGAAGCCCCCAGATGATCCATCCAAGAAGAAGAAGAAGAAAGACAAGAACTCGCCACAGGATGACATCTGGGACATCGATTTACTTAGCGGGGGACCAGGAGGCACAGGTACTATGAAACACAGGGCTGTTTCTTAGCAAGGTTAAAAGAAAGTTTCACATCACAGAACCACCTAATCTTGTTTCAGAAGCAGTCTGTGGTGTTTCTGGAAAGATTCAGACTAATACTCACATAATGAAAAGAAAAAGATTCATTTGATGGGGCACATCATGATTAAAATGAGCAGAGATGGAAACTGTAATCGTTATCATGACTTTTCCACAATAATTTAAACTTGTTGTGCACAACAATGACACACTGATGGATTTATGAACTGGACTATGGGTCACATCAGATTAATTACATTGTTTTACATTTCTAGATAGTAGAAAGATAGATGTTATAAAAGGAAACATTTTGACCTGTAAAACACATGTGTAACTAAGAAAATATTAACTGCTGCATTGCAGTAATGGTTGGAATGTTAATATGATCAGGTCCACCAATGCTTTTCCTGCTATGACAAATCAAAATTTCCTCTGTGTAAAAAAATCTATGAATTTGATTATTTTTGGATAGATTAAGAAAACAAGAGTAGTCTCTGATACTAGTGTTTTATTTATTTTGTTCAGCTTCTGAAGGGGGGCATGACAGAAAAACTCTAGTTAAAGAATCTGGTCTGCTGGACTGGGCTATGGGATAACTTCTTGTTTGAACTTCAAACCAAATGTTATTGGTTGTTATAGTCAGTGTAATTTTTATTATATGGGATTTGGATAGTAGACCAACTAAATTTATGGAGCTTCATAATGTCTGAAATATGATAAATTCAGATTCAACCTTAGAGAGGATAACATCTTTATATCTATGTGTTACTTTGCCTGTAGGAAAAGAAGTAAGCAGCTTATATGTTTTCCACTGAGGTCTACCAGGCCTCAGTTTTCATCATTGAGATCTGAAAGAATTGTTCAGTGTGCTGCCATGTTCTTAAGGATTTTCTATTCAGGAACACCCACTCTCTCACTCTTAGACTGAATATCCAGGAAGGATTCTACACCAAACTAAAAGTTACTCTAATTAAGACCTTTAATCTCTGCTACCTTTAATGTCGACCCAGTTATTACCTTTGAGTTTCATCATGCTTTATTTTATCTCTCTCAACCTTTCTATCAGATTTTTATTTTAAAACACTTGTTTCCTCTTTAAAAATATTCTTTTGGTTTCATAAGTTCTTTCAACTCACCACCTATGCTATCTGTCAGGTAGTTGATTTGGACTTAAAGTGCCAACTCCAAGCAATTTCTTAAAATTCACTTTTTGGTAATTAATGGAATGTAATTAATAATCTTTTATTTTTCCCTCAAAGGCCCCATGTACAGTAAGACCATGACAGCAACCTACGATCCAGAGAACGGGATGCCGGTGTCGGCCACCAGCCTTTGGTTTGGAGAAAACCCTCTTGCTGAATCTCAGCCAAACTTGCCGCCTGCTGAGCTGGCCAAGCTGTACCAGCCACTCTCACTAGTGGACAAAGCAGTCAACAATGCAGGGTAGAAACGAAAAACTTTCAGTGACACTGTTGATTCAAAGTTGGTCGTGTTACAATATTCGGATGACATTTCTGTCCACAGCTCATATGATTGGTTATTGCTGTGATTGACAGGTGGTTGGACTCGTCTCGTTCTCTCATGGAGCAAGACATTCAAGATGAAGACAAGCTATTGCTTCGTTTTAAGTACAATGTCTTCTTTGACCTCAATCCCAAAGTAAGAGACCCCAAAATGATCCATTTGAAACCCGCTGAAATAACAGCAGGGCAGACATGGTTTGAAGTTCTTGAACTTAACTGGAGTGTGTATGTCTGTGTACATGTCTTTGTATTTTAGTATGATGCTGTCAGGATTACCCAGCTGTATGAACAGGCTCGCTGGTCCATCCTGCTGGAGGAGATAGATTGCACTGAGGAGGAAATGCTGATGTTCGCTTCACTACAGGTGGAACATTACCTCATCACAGTTGTAAAAGTGATATATATGTGTTTACAATTCAAAGCCAGTAAAACCAAAATAATAGTTTAGATATCTGTAGGTGGTAAGCTGTATTTGTAGGCTGTATTTCAAATGTGTAAAACTGTAAAAATGTCCTATATATTTAAACTTTTGGGCAGTGTAAATATTAACTACTACTATTAACAACTAATAATAACACCATCTTCCATACCTTCTTATTCTTATTTAGAGTATAGCAGTGGGTTTAGCCTTTCCCAACAGCGAGCAGCAGAAGGCAAGGTGTAAAAAGACCAGTTTCCTTTACAAAGAACTTGCTTTGCAGTGTCAAGGCTAACCACTAAGCCACTGTGTCAGCTAATAGGACTTTAACAGTCACTATTATAGATATGGCTGACCATCACGAGAGAAGTGCTTAAATCTGGATCTTTAAGACCACACCACTGATGACAGATTTACTGTATAAATCACACACTCATATCTGTTATTTGTTATGAAAGATATAGCTTTAACTTTTGCACGCATTTTTGTATTTTAGAATTAAACTTGCTAATGGTATCCACAGTAAATTATAAAAATCCTGATTCATAGTGGCTCGTAACCATGAGCAACAATTTCCAGTGGCACAGTAATGTGTGCTAAATTAGTATATACAGTATGTGTATTGCTGACCAGAGTGTTATCTATGTGGGGCAGTGGGTCTGGATGAGGACATGTCAAGATATGAGAAAACCTCCACTGAGGAGGAGGGATGGGAGGAAGAGACAAAGAGAGAGGTATAGGAAGAGAGGTTGAGTGGCGGGAAAAGGAGTATGGTAAAAATTTGCTTTAAGGAACTAATGGTTGCCATGACATAACTTTAAAGTTTTAGCTGTGACATTCCCTGTGTCTACAGCCCCTCTCTGATCCATTCAGCTGTTATTTTGCAACTGTTGGGACAGTGATTCAGATTTCTGAATCACTGTCCCACAGTGATTCAAAAGGAGATCAGTGTTGCACTCACCTACACATAGATGCAGTGCCTGGCACACAGGGCTGCGCTCAAACCTCCCTCTGACTCATGCCAGCCTTGCATAACCTCTTAAGTATTGTTACAGAACTTCATAATGACTTATACTTGTTACTTACAAAAATAATGTTTAGTCTTAGCGAAAGCAAGGAGTAAAAACATTTTTTTCTTTTCTTTTCAGTATCACATTTGTAAGCTGACTATGTCAAGTGAACCAATGGACAACTCCAATGAACCTGAAATAGATGAAGTTGAGGCTGCCCTATCCAGCCTGGAGGTGACACTTGAAGGCGGACTCCCAGACAGAATTCTGGTAAACATATGGTTTTTTTTTTTACACGGGACTACACTGGAGTGAATATTAACCATAATGTCAAGGTTTTCTGGTGTGGTACAGTAGAACACCTGTTTTTAAGCTGTAGTTGATAGCTAGGCCTCTGGTGATTGCATGTCCTAACATGGTGATGTAACGAGAAGACACAGGATAATTGAATGTTGCTTGTCCCACCCCCAGGAAGATATTACAGACATTCCAGAGTTGGCAGATTCCCTCCGGCTATTTAGGTAAACCCACCTCTATACACATTATACTGTATCACATGAAGATAACATGCCATTGGTACTTACTGTAGTAAAATCTCAAATACCTGTCTCTGATATTACTTTTTTCTGTCCTAAGAGGAAGAGGAAGTCATGAGACAATTTATGGGATGGGAATAGTAGAATATTCTCTACATAAATGTAGTGTGTGTATTTACGTTTCTGAATTTTGCTTTTGTCTTGCAATGACATGTTGGCCATCTGATAATTTGTAAAGGAGATGAATTCTGTCAAGCTGCTCACTTTAGCCTGTGCTGTTTTTTTAAAAGATGTACCTCATAAAACCTCTAATACCTGTATTCTATTCCACTTACAGTCTTCATTCTTTTACTCTTACTTTATAATGTCATAAACTGTATTGCAGGCAAAAAAAAAATTAAAAAATATTTCTCTTTTTGTCTTAAATAAGGCCCAAAAGACTGACACTGCGGCCGTACAAAGAGTACTGGTTTGTATTCAAGGACACCACCATTTCCTACTTCAAGAACAAGGAGGCTGCTGGTGGAGAGCCCATAGAGCAGTTTCACCTCAGAGGTCAGTGAAAATTAATGATGTGGGAACACTATTTCATGTGTTTTGTATTGTTTAGGATTAATATCCCTCAATTTAAGCATTCCCATGATTCACAATTATGTCTTCAAGCATCCTTGTGAGCATTAGCATTTCCCTACCAGGAAAGAGAACAGATTCTCATTTCTTAATAATAATATGAGGTCATATGACTGTACAGTTGGGATTAGGAGGGGCATACAAGATGATGTAACATCATAGATAATGCATTAGATTCATTATTTTATCCTGGTATTGGTCATAAGATAAAACAATTAATGTTAATGATTGTAGTCCAAACCAGTGTCAAAAATTCTGCTGTACTCTCCCTTGAATCGCCACCGTGACTTTAGCTGTAGCTAAAGTCAATAAAACATATTTCTCCACATTTGACAGGTTGTGAGGTAGTTCCTGATGTCAATGTCACAGACAAGAAGTTTGGCATCAAGCTCCTGCTCCCAGTTGCTGATGGGATGAATGAGGTGTACATCCGATGTGACAATGTAGGGTCCCATCCCCTGATCTACATGCTTCTGAGCATTTTTTGTGATTAACATATACATAATGCATAATACAGTGTACATAAACAAATGTGGGACTCATTGCGTAACTGTTATTTTCTCTCTGCTGCAGGAGACACAGTACGCCAAGTGGAAAGCTGCATGCATCCTCGCCTCCAAAGGCAAGACAATGGCCTACAGCTCCTACAAGTCAGAAGTGAAGAACATCCAGTCCTTCCTGCAAATGAAGAGCCTGGCGCCCCCTCCTGGTCAGGCGACTCCCGACATCGACACCATGGAGATGAACGCTGAGTGTTTTGTTTCTCCACGCTACGCCAAGAAGCACAAGACCAAACAGGTCTGTTTAAGGGCTACGTGCAAGATACTTGACTTTGCCAGCAGCCATCAGTGTTGCATCACTGTTTTAATGAAATGTGTTTGCTAAATCTGCCTTTGGTGATTGTTTCAAGCTGACAGCACGTATCCTGGAGGCCCATCAGAACATAGCACGGCTGTCCCTAATGGATGCCAAGATGCGCTTTATCCAGGCCTGGCAGTCACTTCCAGAGTTTGGTATCAACTACTACATTGTTAGGTACAGTGCATTTATAGATGTATTGGTGTAATACACATGCATCTGATACATTAGCATTTTATTTATGAGTGATAATTTGAGAGGTTAGCCTTTTATATGCATTTCAGATTCAAAGGCGGTAAGAAGGATGAGATTCTGGGGATCTCCTACAACCGTCTGATTCGTATTGACATGTCCTCCGGCCTTCCTGTCACTACATGGAGGTTTGCCAACATGAAGCAGTGGAACGTCAACTGGGAGATAAGACAGGTGGGCTGAGGAATTTTGTTCAATACAGTATATTATGATATATTATGATTATTGGAATAATGCATACAGACAGCATTACCTCATGAATGACATGAATCTTTAATGTAATTCCAGGTAACCATAGAGTTCGACCAGAATGTGACAATAGCCTTTTGCTGTTTGAGCTGTGACTGCAAAGTGGTCCATGAGTTCATTGGCGGTTACATCTTCCTGTCCACACGAGCTAAAGACCAGAATGAGACACTGGATGAAGAACTGTTCCATAAACTTACTGGAGGCCAGGAATGAGACAAGACACAGTATTGTGCTTTGTCAAATATATATAGAAGTGTATTTACGTACATGTTACAATGTGAAAGTTCAATGTTGCAGTGATAACCCTAAACACTGAGCACATCACTGCCAAAGAAAATGTAATACTGTATCACAGTCAGAGAAATGATACATTGTCACTCACAGAACAACAGTAGCATCATTTTCCTGTCACATATATATCCTGCTGTAATCAGTTATAACAGTGTACCCTGCACTAAAAAAATAATGGTGTGATGTAAATATGTTGTGAAGATTTGTCTTTCTCTCAAGACTGCAATGATATATTTGTAAGAATTAAGCTTTTTTAAAGGTGAAGAGATGTCCTCATTTCAAACAGACACAATGTTTGTAAAAGATTATTAAAGGGTGTTTTTATATTTCAAAGCTTGTTTCAAATTTGTTGAAAAACTGCTGAAATGCAAACTGAACTCAGTTTTTATCTTGAAGGTTAAACTAAATGATATTTTGTGCTCATAGAAAACAGAATTCATTGTTAACAGCTGCCACACAGCTTGAAAATACAAGCTTCAAAACCCCCAACAACCCTGAGGATGTCTTGAATTCATAAACTATGCGACTTAAAATTTCAACACTGAAAACTTCAGAAAATACATTCTTAGTGTTGAGAAACCAGATCAGCTTCAATTCTGATGCTTCAATGGCTCCTTTATTTTTACCTTGTAGGGTGGCTGAACCTATGTATTTTTGGCATGTCATCTGTTCTATATTGGGAATACACAACCCAAAGATGAATTAAAATATAAAAAGAAGTAATTATAAATTGCCCTATGCTGAACTTCAGTCAGGATGTTTGACATATTTCATCCTACAGTCATCATTTTGGCTTAACGCAACAACTTAATACTACAGTAATGTTATGTTTAATACAACTAGTAGAACTCAGAGGTTTTGACTGAAGCTACTGTGACTTGCTGTCTGAACACTGGGTCAACTGAAAATTACTTGAGACTTCCTAGTGACATAAGATGTCTCCCAGGTTACATCATTTATTCCAGTTTGACCAAATCATGTTTTTCTTGTGCTGTGTAGGATGCTCTCTTCTGCTCTTTCAACCGCCTCACTGCTACACTGCTGTACACTAGTGGTGGGCAGGTGGAGTTGGCACACCATTTAAAAGGCAGTTATAAAACACCAGATTGTGGCCCCATGGTGGGAAATGAAACGCACCCACCCAGGCTGGGTGATGACGTAGTCACACATCTGCCATGTGCGCACCCAAAAACTGTTGACTGTGTTGGAAGGCAATCTAGCAGTATCAGCTCTTATGTTAATAGTTTGGGCTTTAAGTGTACTCTTCAGTATAACCTCCAGCTTGAGTTCAGTATGGTGTTCAGGAATTTATCATATTCTCAACTGGAAAAATAAATGCCCAGAATTAATGCACATAATCCATATCTCAATTATTCACATATTTATGGTAAATGGTCGGTGGAAAATACAATATATGGAAATATTTGTTACAATTGGTCAAAATAAACTGGTATATGTTGTAATATATTACAAATACTAGATAGAGATATTTAAATACACAGTTATACTCCACCCTTTATAAAGATGATACAGTTTGTGTACATGCTGATATATTGTGAAAACAGAAACAAGTAATGAAAAAAATGGAAATACTCACAGGTGCTGTGTAGTGCTTGTTTGAGCTAAAATAAATATTTTTATTCATTAATAAAAAATAATAAATAAAGCTTCAGCCATATACCTTCATCAATTGTACGCAAGACACAGTGACATGTTTACCATAGTGAATTAATTATATGGCATGGTGAACCATGGCTAAACTCTCAGTTTTAGCGCCCCCTCCCTCTCGTAGGTATATCTGACAGTAATCCACGTTTATCGATGATTCTAAAATCTACATTTTTACCTAGAGTCATCGCACTTCACTCCTATTGGCTGTCAAGCTCAGCAACGCATAGCCAGCGAATCACCGACGACTACGTTGAAGCACGGCACTATCTGCAATCGTTTAGTCGTACTGAGAAGCTAGGGAAATGAAAGCTAACACGTGGAAATAGTAATTTGTCGTATTTTGCTTTCACTTCAGGGTGGTGTAGTGCCTTTTTGAACTGTGCCTTGTCAACGGCGTCTCTGTATCATTAGCTGAACGCTTACCTCGCAGCTCACCGGTGAATTGAGTTTATCTGCCTTATCATGGCGGACAACGGAGACGACGATTCTCAGTACAGAATTAAAGAGGGTGACTATGTTGTGTTGAAACGAGGCGATATCTACAAAGCTATGCAAATTCAACCAAGGAAGTAAGTCTAAAACTGTCAGATATACGCATTTTAACTAGCCAAACATGAACTCAAATTAGTGCTACATTTATTATAATTTCTTGAGAGGCTGGGTAAACCATAACTGACCTCTTAGTAGTGATAGATAATCAACTGTATTTTATAAATGATTGTTAATGTCACATCACCAAGAAGCCAGGCACTGATAAATATACAGATAGTAATGAAACTCCCACGAAGACTGTGGATGTTGAAACATGTTTGTAAAATGGATGCTGCACTGAGGCCATTCCACTGATTTATTATTATTTGCTCTTCTTCTGTTTTCCTCACAGGAAGGTGATTTTTGAGAAACAGTGGTTCTTCCTGGACAATGCAGTGGGTCAGCTGTACAGCACCACATTTGAGATTGTGTCTGGAGGGAACCTGCAACCACAGAAGCACAAGGACGCAGAGAGCGCTAGTGGTGTGTAACCTGCTGTTATATGCCACACAACAGTCACATTAATGTTTGAGTTATATAGCTGACTTATTTCAGGCCTCCAGTGGCATTTTCATCTGTATTAAATATGTTATTTCTACACTGTATGTATGAATATTAATTTTCACTTTGAATGATATCTTTATATGTTTTTTTCCAGATGCGAAGGAGGCAGGCACAGACAACAGAAACATTGTAGATGATGGAAAATCTCAGAAACTGACCAGGGATGACATTGAGACCCTCAAAGAGCAAGGTCTGAAGGGTCAGGTACATCAATAACCTTGAAATTACACACATGAAATGGAGAGAATCATGGTACTACCAGGTTTGGGGTCTGTTTATTAAAGGATAATGCTGGCCATATCCTGTTCTGAATTTATGAATATAAAAATGAGCCATGCTGTTACACTCTGTGACTGTGGGCACTATAGTTTAATTTCAGTCAATCCACATACACAGTCAATACACACTCCTTCACCCAAAATTTTTAATAATCTGCTGCCTAACGTAGTCTGAATATTATTTGCTAAAACTTACGGTTTTGCTGATTCAGGTGGATACATTGCACTTTTAAACATGAAGTCAGATATTTCTGACCTATTTTTAAAGATTAACATCTCAGAGGAATGCCAATTCTATTTTAAATTATCTGATAAAATAATGAAGCGTGACAAAACCAGCTTAGAGACAGTATGTGTTTGTGCTCCACAGGAAATCATTCAGCAGCTTGTAGAGAACAGCTCCACGTTCAGAGTTAAGACTGAGTATGCCCAGGATAAGTACATCAAGAAGAAAAAGAAGAAGTGAGTCACTTCTACTTATACAAGCACAATCTGTGACAGAGTAAAGATAATACAGAGTGCTGTAATTAGTGTTATCAGTTGTTCCTATCTTGTGCTTTTCCAGGTATGAAAGTACTGTGACGATTCTAAAACCGTCCTGTCGCATCCTGGCTATGATGTACCATGGCCGGGAACCAGGGAAGATCTGGTGAGTCAGCACAGGGATTAGCAGGATGTGTGAAAGTCATCTTTTAATGAGCAGAAAGAGACAATGTGTATAATGTGTATGTTTCTGTGTAATGCAGCCACCTCCGGTATGACACACTTGCCCAGATGTTAACTCTAGCAAACATCCACGCTGGCAGCAAAGTTTTGGTGTTTGAAACTTGTGCTGGCCTCGTGCTGGGAGCTGTCATGGAAAGAATGGGGGGTACGTTAGTCCTCTTAACTTTTCTGCTGTTTTTTATTATCTATTTGACTAAAGGATTTGAGCTTTTTCTGCACGAAGAATGTATTTTTCCGAACTTTCTCAACAAAACCTTTTCTTTGCCCTCTGCATAATTATCCTCTCTTTCCTCCTCATTCAGGCTATGGCTCAGTGATCCAAATGTACCCAGGAGGTGGTCCTGTTCGGGCGGGTGTGGAGAGCTTTGGCTTCCCTGCACATTTTCACGATATGCTGCATGAGTTTCCCATCTGCCATGTCAACGCTCTGCTGGCAGGCACTCTGGACACCACTGCCAAAGACGCAAATGCTGGTAGGACGTGCCTTTTTTATAAGAAAAAAAAAAAAAAGATGTTTATAGCTTATAGCAAGCTGGTGCTGAAATGCTGAAGAAACAGTTTCTTGTTACAACTGAACAAATGCTAAGATTTGCATGTGTTTCTATAATAGCTATTTTAATCAGATCATTCAGAAAATAAAACAAACACTCAATATCCTGAAAAATGAAAATGAGTCATTCATTGTGATATGTATTAATTCTGTAACATTTTACTGATATTAATAACCTCTTCCAAAATTCCAGATGAAAAGCTGTCTGACATGGCTGTAGAGGAGGAGCAAAACCAGCCTGGGACAGAGCAGCAGGGTCCAGACGAACAGAGCATGGAGACCAGTACTGGTGATGACTCTGGGCAGGACCAGGAGAAAAAAGAGAAGGAGAAGCGCAAAGAAGCTAAAGTATATAGTTTTGATATTTACCAACCTCACATTCAAAAATCTTCTTTACTTGTTTCCTTTTATGCTTGTACTCAACAGGAACTAATCACTATCTTTATAAAATCATTTGTTGTGAGGCAGATTATCAGTTTTTTTCCTTCCTGATATAAATCATTTATTTTGGATAATAATAAGGTTATACTTCTTGTTTGAAGATGGTAAAACAAAAAGAAATGTCAAAATTAGACCTAAAGAGAGAGTCAGTGCCCTTACTTTATGTTTTTTTTTTTTTTTTTTTTTTTAGGCTCAGGAAAAAAAGGTGAAGCTGGAGGAGAAACGGAGGAAGCTGGCAGCTGCCGCCGCCCTGCTGGAAGGCAGGAATGCCGACGGGTCGGTGTCAGATTTTGTTCTGTTTGTTTGTTTTTTTGCCTCTTCTCCTGCACTGTTCTGCTCTTTTCAGCATCAGCCTCTCTCTCTTCCACCTCTGTTTTGTTTGTCATGGATTGCAGCATGTAGTCAACAACAGTAATTAGAATAGATCTACAGGGATGAAAAATTGATTAATAATAATTAAAGTACTGTTAAGTATGCCCATAAAAGTCATGATAAATCATGTGCCTTCTTCTGAGCTCATGCACAGTTATTAACACGCGATGCCCTTACAAGGTGAACAAAATGATTGCTTTGCAGTTTCCTGTCCTATAAAGTGAAGAATTTGCTTTATAGCTTTTTTGTGATTGATGGATGAAGCATTGTGAGGCTGACATCTGAGCCAGAAGAAGTATTGATCTGGTTAGCCTATTGACTTACCTCTCCTCTACACCATAGCAGCTATATCATAAAAACTACAACAGAGGACAATTTCCCAGACTGTCTTAAATCAGCCTCTTTTACTGACTCTCCTTCAGCTTTATAGAATATGAAATGAATGTCCACAGTAGGAGGGTACTAAATCCTTAGGTCTTCCAGGTAATAAGTCACATACAGCACTGATATATGCTAAATTACGATATTGCCTACCTACACATTTCCAATAACAAAGTGTGTTGTTGACAGTGTATTTCATATCTGACAGGTTTGCTTGATCATCTGTTTGTTTCTAATGGCAGGTTGGTTATAGCCAGTCGGTTTCACCCGTGTCCTGTCCTAATGGGCCTGCTCAAATTCCTCTCCCCCTCAAGGCCTTTTGTAGTCTTCTCCCAATACAAAGAGGTAAGATTATCATGATTAGTGGCAATTACTATAACCACACAACACTGTTGATGTCCCTTACTGAGAGAGGATAATTTGCTATCTTAGAAGGATCTCTCATTAGTTGCCTCTGTGCACAGGTTTTTATTGCTTAGCGGTCCAGTGGGTAATGTCCTTATTTCATCCGTCCCAGTCACTGCCGAGGAATTACAGTGCCTGTCACGTCCCTGCACTTACTACCTCTGTTGTGCTTATGTTGCTAAAAACATCACTCTGTGTGTGTGTGTGTGTGTGTGTGTGTGTGTGTGTGTGTGTGTGTGTGTGTGTGTGTGTGTGTGTTGGCTCGTGTGCTATGCAGTCCTCCTCCTTAATGCTTTTCTTTCCATCTCTTCCCCCTCGATGTCTGCAGCCCCTTATCGAGTGCTACACAAAGCTCAAGGAACATGGCGGTGCAGTCAACCTCAGACTCACAGACACCTGGCTCAGACATTATCAGGTAAGCTCGTAGTTGTTTTGTCTCATTTTGTTTTTGATTTTTTTTTTGTACATTTCAAGCAGCAAATCAAAATGAATGAATCAAATGATTATGTCATGTGAAAATTCTTACTGATTGTGATAAACACAGACAGAATTATCCCCAGACTCAGCAATTCCCCTCAGCCTGATGTTCTGTTTTAGCATCTTTAAGCTCTTTGTTTTGGTTTTAAAGTTGAAGGGTTCAAGAACTGGTTTCACAGCTATCTCACCAGCAACAAACAGCAGACAGACAAAGCAAGCAACTTGCTGTCAAACATAGCGTAGCATTTAGCTGCTGAAGTGCCAGACACTTCTCTCAGTGAAGTGAACCACAGAGCTAAAAGGAGAGTGAATATTGGACTTACATTCGTCAGGAGGACATAAAGACACTAATGCTGCTCTGTGTCTGCTGGATGTGTAAATAAACAACTGTTTGCTAACCATGTTGTCTTTACAGCTTACTTTGCTGCCCTCAAGTCGACAAATAATCAATTTTAAAAAATCAATTAACTAATTTAAATAGTGAATAGCATTAATCCTCTACTTGTTTAGAGATTTTTTCAAATTAAGTCTAGAGGTATAAATAACAATGATTTTCGTTAGCAAATCATGTGTCGATTTTTGATTTAATGTTTGGTCAAAGAAATGTCAGAAAATAGTTTAAAATGCTTATGACAGTTTCCCACAGCCTATAGTGACATTATCAATTTAGTTGTTACACCCAACCAGTATTCACTTTGCCATGACATAGAATATGTAGAAGAGGCCAATTCTCACATCTGATTAATTTAAACCAGCTAATGTTTGACATTTTTGCTTAAAATTCATTACTTGAATAAGTCGGGGCTATCAGAACGGTTGTTTTCTGTCAATACACTGTTTGATTTAGTGTCAAGTAAATCTGTCATGTGCTTCTACAAGAGGAAAATCATTGTTGCAGTTCTTTCAATATTGATTCAACAGTGTTGCACATAATTACATGTGCTCTCACTGCTCTTTTTTCTTGGACCTCCATTCAGAATTCTATATGAAGTAGGAACTGGGTAAAAACAATGTGTTTGCATACTCAAAGGTTCTCCCCTCTCAGGACCAATGTGTTATTTCCCCAAGCCCCTCCCATAGAATTAATGTCTCCCGACTATATTTCTGTGTAATGTCCTTAGGTGTTGCCTAACAGGACACATCCTCTGCTACTGATGAGTGGGGGCGGGGGCTACGTCCTCTCAGGGACAACAATTGCCATGGACCGCTCCAAACCTGCAGGCTCCAGCGAGCTGAGGAACCGGCATCCAAAGAGACTGAAACTGACAGACACTGAGGGATAAACAAATATAAAAACATCACATGTTTTCAGGGCACATTTCTAGTGGTCTATAGGGATTTTTTCCTCAAGCACTGACTTTCCCTTCCTGTTGAACTGATCTGACACATCTGGAATAAGGGAGAGGGAGTGTCTGGTTTGCATTCATCAGACCACTACCTCCCGTCTTGTGTATTCAGATCAGTGCGGATGAAGGCGTAATGCTGGGGAGTAAATTGTGAGCCAGTTTAGGCTCTCTGAGCTCAGTGTATGTGTTATGTAAGGACCTGCTGAAATAATCTTTTGTGCGTTGAGAGTAAAGTGACAGGTTTGTGTTTCATGCCTCGAGACCAGGTGTAAAAACACTATTTTTTTTCCAGTTAATCCTCTCCAGCATCTATGTTATAACGTTTTTATTTTGTTATCCCTGCAGAAAGTGCCATTTGTTATATGATACAGTTGCTTATGCAGCTTCACTGTGGGCTGCATCTGTATCTACACAGAATTAAAAAAGTAGTACTGAAGAGCCTGATATGTGAACATTGTTTTTTTTTTCCATTAAGAAATAATTTGAGAGATATTTGTTTGGTCCCAGAATAACTCCTTTTATTGAGTGCAGACTGAACAAACTCTTTAGAACACAATTATTTTAATAATCTGTTTCAGATATATATTATTGTCATATTTTCTCTTTATATGTATAAACATCAAAACCATTCCCATGCTGATTAATCAGATAACATCAAAATATCACAAATACGATGATAAACAAGTTGATATTCATGTTTTTGGCAAGGCTCCAGGGTTATTTTTTTGTCTTTTTGTAACACTGTAAGCACACTAAATTGACAGACGTACAGTTAAGACAGCAGCTTTAATCCACTGATAGCTGATAGTGTCTTGAAATGCTGTTCATCTTGGCTTATGCACTGTTGTCATGCAATTTGGCTGCGATTTTCTGCAACTCCAAGTCCATAGCCGCTAGGTTCTCCAGCTCTTTCTCCTGAAAAACATGCAGTATTTATACATTAGCAACTAAATACAACATTTGGACAGTTAAACAATCAGAAATTTCACTTGTTTTCCCAGGCCTGCTTCAAAATTTGCATAATATGCTGAATTGGTCATTTAGGTTAAGCATTCCCCTACTCCTTGAGCTGATAAATCACCATGCCGCTGCCTCCTCCTCCTCCTCCTCCTCCACAATTTGTTTTTCTGCGTCAAAGTACTGTATGTGACAAGACAGCAAGATATGCCTTGGCCAAAGCTCTCTTTTTAATGGGCATATTATGACTTGAATTGCTCTGGGAGGCTGTAATCGTGATAGTCTTGGTGTGATTACTGCAGCAGTCGTGAATGCTGGTAAGAGCAAAGAGAGAAAGGGGACATACAACCTGGGAAGTCCTGCTGATCTGATATGCAATAGCAGATACCAAATATGTTAGAGTTGAGGAACGAGTCACTGCCCATGAATATACTAGTTAGACTTTTCCTTCATGGGACATGCTCATGAGAGGCAGTTCTTGATGTTCATTTGAACAGATGCATATTCACTGAAGCTCTGTGGCTCTGAAGGCTAACATCCTAACATCTCCATGTAGACTAGAGATTTCCATAACGAGCATGGCTGCTTTCTCCCCAAGTAAAACACTTCGATAGAGGTATGTGCTTCATGGCTTTACTAGGTCAGCTGAATATATGGTGGAAACTGTTTATGGAAGCGGCTGGAGAGTGAATGATTTATCTTTTCTCAATTATATTTCAGGGTAGACTGACTTTAACTGTAGTTTTCAAGATTTGCATGTATGTTCTCTAACCCTGGCTGCCACATACTATACTGTTCATCAGTACAAGTATCAGACAAATGAGATTCTGTGCAGAGTAATTATAGTCTGTACTGTGGATAACATCGTGCATTTTCTAGACTTCAGTGGTCTAATTAGAGGTTTAACAAAGTGAACATGACAGCAGATACAGCTTCACATCAGTTATAAAGGTAATTTTGCTGTTTAGTGAGCGTAGTTTTTACCTCCTGCGGGGTGAGTGGTCTCTGGTGCGTGCTTCTCTTTGCTTCCTCTTGATTAGAATGATTGGCCAGCTGGTTTATCTTGTAGCTCAGCAACTTGGCCAGTTCATCCATCTGAACACAAGACAGGACCGGCAATATGTCTTAATTGTACAATCTAAGACAAAATAACTACCTGCCATACACATTTTTAGATTTAATCTTTGTGCTTAATCACATAATTAGTATTAATATTGTTTCTTTTTCATATATATAGGTGAAAAGTGGATTTATCTCAGCATGCCTACCTTGTTGGAGGTTGCAGCGTGTTCATCTGAATCCCTTTTAAACCAGGCAGGATGGTAGTAGCCTCTGTAAATCCAGGGATTGCGCTTCTCTGCCAGATACCTGAAAAACAGGCCAGTTTTTTTTTTTTTTTTTTTCGTGTCAGCACATGAGGCATGCTCAAGGGGTGTGTTAATTTTGTTGTGCAAAATTTTGTTTTGATCCCTGCTGATTTGGCTGGCATTACTGAACTCTGAAGTGTTCTGTGCTCCGGGGGTGGAAAATACAAACATGCACAATTTAATGGTAGAAGTTGTTAAACATGATGAAAGACAGAGGTACCTCAGAGCTTCGTTCCTGTCCTTTGCAGCCTCCTCATATTCCTCTGAATCACCCCTCTGTTCGTCCTCTTCTTCTGATGAGCCTCCGCCACGCTTGTGAAATTTCTTTTTATGGTGGTACCGGTGTGTTGGTTTCCACACACGCTTCTCTATTTCTCCCTCTTCTTTTCCATGTCTTTTGTCGAAGCCCCAGTACTCCTGGCTGCGCTCCCCGTCTGCCTCCTCTCGCTTTTCCTCTGAGAGCTCCTCATCACGTTTGTGTCTCCTCTGGTGGTACCTGCCAGGCCTCCAGTCTCTCTTATCTCTTCCAGTGTCGAAGTCCCAGTACTCCTGGCTGCGTTCTTCGTCCGGCTCTTCCCTGGCTTCTTCGGAGAGCTCCTCGTCACGTTTGTGTCTCCTCTGGTGGTACCTGCCGGGCCTCCAGTCTCTCTTATCTCTTCCGGTGTCGAAGTCCCAGTATTCCTGGCTGCGTTCCTCATCTGGCTCTTCCCTGGCTTCCTCTGAGAGCTCTTCATCACGTTTGTGTCTCCTCTGGTGGTACCTGCCGGGCCTCCAGTCCCTCTTATCTCTTCCGGTGTCAAAATCCCAGTATTCCTGGCTGCGTTCCTCGTCTGGCTCT
The DNA here is from genome assembly GCF_001640805.2 of Lates calcarifer. NCBI lineage: Eukaryota > Metazoa > Chordata > Actinopteri > Centropomidae > Lates > Lates calcarifer. The sequence goes on from NC_066839.1 coordinate 16,122,031, forward strand.
TCCCTGGCTTCCTCTGAGAGCTCTTCATCACGCTTCTGTCTCCTCTGGTGGTACCTTCCTGGTCTCCAGCCCCTCTTGTCCCTCTCATCATCAAGACCCCAAGATTCCTGGCTGCGATCCCCATTTTCCTCTTCCTCGGTTGGCTCGTCACCGCGTTTGTGGAGCTTTTTCTTGTGGTGGTAGCGATGTGTGGGTTTCCATATGCGCTTATATCTCTCCTCCTCATCCTCATTCCCGTGCCTTTTGTCTACATCCCAGGACTCTTGGCTACGTTCCTCCTCTGGCTCCTCCCTCTCTTCTCCTAGAGGTTCCTCATCTCGTTTGTGTTTTCTTTGGTGGTACCTTCCGGGCCTCCAGTTCCTCTTCTCTCTATCTTCACCTTCTTCCTCCTCTTCTTCCTCTGATCTCTTCTCCTCTACACCCCAACTCTCCTGGCTGCGCTCGTTGTCTTCTTCTTCGCCACGTTTGTGTTTCCTCTGCTGGTATCTGGGCCTCCAGCTGCTCCTCTTCTCCCGTTCCTCTTCCTCCTCGTTCTCGCGTCTCTTCTCCTTATCATCACCCAGACTCCAGGATTCTTGGCTGCGCTCGTCTTCGGGGTTTTCCCTCTTCTCCTCCACAGGATTTCAGGAGCGCTTCAATGTCTTTTACATCTGCTGTTTTTGCCTCAGGGTGACCTTTGACTACCTCTTGAGTCACTGTCCCTTCCTCACTCTTCTTGTCCAGTGGGGCATGTTTAACCCCTGTGACAGTGAAAAAGAAAGATCAAAAGAGGTGTAAAGATCCACTTAGAATAGCTCTAAAGGCCAAGTAAAGATGGATTTGTAATATGATTTCAGCCTAGATCAAATTTACACTGAGTATATTTTCTTAACTGGAGAAGGCATGAAAGCTGTGAATCTGAATTATTCTATTTATGCCGCCAGCTGTTTGGCGAGATTGTCAGTGTGACTGTATTTTATCTGTTTGAAACTCCTCAGTGTCTCAGCAACCTCACAGTTAAAGAGTGCCGCATCAACAAACAGCAATCTCCTCAAATATACATGCTCCCAGTCCACATGCATGCACTACATATTACACTATTTGATTTGATTTAGGCTGCATGAGCATGAAAAATCACAGAAACCCTTGTGCTGCGAACCTGCTTGGAGAATGTCTTTGCATTCCTGATCCAGCTGAGAGTCCGGTTTGCTGAGAGCTTTGGACAGGACTTCAACCAAACATCTCGTCACCTGCAAAAATCAAATTTACTGAATATGTAGCTCTTATTCAAAATTCATTTTTTGTAATAGTTATTTTTGCAATCATCAAATTGTATTAGAAAAGCATACCACATCTTCTCTCTGCCCTTCTTTTCCCACTGGAAGCGCTAGATTTTCTGCATTAGGAAAAAAAAAAGTATTTCTGTCAAAACTGAGACTGCAAACAGAGACGGCTTAGATGCGTTCAAGTAGAGGACTCGTCGTTGTCACTGTCCATGGTCCTGAACTGATCCCACTAACTTAAAGCACTCTGCTAGAGGAAAACCGACACTCTTTCACCTACCTGTCAGAAGAGCCGCAACCGCAGCAACAACAAAAACAAGTCTCATCTTGGCGAGATGAGAGTAAATCCAACAAAATGTAAAGCACCAGCTCCCGTTCCCGACAGGAGAGAGCTGCGCTGACTGGGCGCCTGCTGCTCTGAAGGCTGGAGCAGAGGAGCGCCTCAAATAAAGAGAGGAGTGGGCTGGAGAAGCGTGGGTGGATCGCTTTAGGCTGCGTTAATGTCATGACTCATTAGACCTGCGAAGAGAGTGACTTGGGTGAAATTTGATGCACGCGCAACGTGGGCATTTGGGGAGGGGGGGGGGGGGATTAGTAGGTTAACCTAGTTTGTGTCACAGTTCGTTCAGGTGATTGTTTTAAACAGGTTTAAGAAGACGTTGGAATTAAAAAAAAAAAAAAGGCCGCTTGGCGTGTTTGAGTTAAATGCCATGAGATGCCCCAGGACAGACAGACTGACACTGGGGTGAACATAACATCACGAAGATTCGTGCAGTCTTACTCAATCTGATACTTTAACCCTGCAACTTTACTTCGTGATGATTGATACTGTTCTTTTTTATGCCAGAGAAAAGCTCAGCTTATGTTTATGCTGCTGATGCTGTTATCCTCACACACAAATGTAGCCCTCTTTATTGCAGGTCTGTTGTTGCTGTTGGATTGCATTAGATTGCAGACATATTCATGATATAGTGCCCTGTGGTTTATTCACTCAGAATAAGATATCTTTTTTTTGTTTGTTTGTTTCAGAATAGACTCCTGCTGAAGTTATGTAATACCTCTTTATTCTCAACTGCAATGTTGTCCTACATTATATGTTGGCTTAAATGATTCAATGTAGGCTAATGTACCATACATTAAACAAAGTAAAGGTAGACATGTAAAGGCAATGAGTCAGAATTAACCCAACTGACTCCAGAACTCATTGAACCTTCAGCACATCCCATCCAGTTTCCCATGGGAATCAGTGAGCTTCAGCACCAGCAGAGGAAAGCTAGTTAATGGAGACTTGGATCAATAGCTGTTCTGGTGAAGACCCAAGTGACACAGATGCACTAGAAGAGTGTCTTTTCTGCCATTACTGTCCAATTTCACTCACTGTACCAGTGATAATTTCTAGTTGCAGATACAGTGCTGTTCTGATCAAGTATAGTATGTGACTGGCAATACCTTAAAAAAAAAAAACACACACACACACACATACAGCTGTAGATCTATTTGTTCATGTGAAAGGACAGTAATCTGATCTTCACTTCAGACTTCCTCTTTTAATTCCCAACTTTCCATGAAACTAGTCTGCGCATGAACAGTGGCTTAATCAGTGACTGCTGCTGTCTTCATAAGAAACCCTGGATTGGGATGAGCTGACATGTGCAGCAACAGAGCCCAAGCGTAGTGGGCTCAGCTCAGCGTGGCTCAGAACATTCAAACTGACAACTACTGGCATCTTCCTTTTTGGCACTTTGCATGATTTTTTTTTTTCTTGCTTCCTTGTACAGCAATTTGTTCTTCCCCAGTGCATACTGTATATGCTTTCATTCAGACACAAGAAAAACACAAGTCGAAGAGTGACCCATTTGAGAGTTATGAGCACGGAATGGCACAAACGTAAAATAACTCATCTACATATATGGGCCTCTGTAGATGCTTAGAAAATGTATTTTTTCATGAGATGTTTACACAACAAGTGCTGACCTTAATATATGTGGCAAAGCACATTCAAATTCAATCATGTCTTGGAAACTACAAGCCCAGAAACTGCAACAGCTGCAAGCAAAACTGCTCCTATCCCGCTCCATAAATCTGCTCTCTCGCCTGTTCATCTCATGCCTACATGACTGGTTACCCCTGACATCTATCTTTGTTACTGCAGACAGCCTCCATTATGGTAACTGAAATAATTACTGGTCAGAGCATAAAACAATAATGTCAGATGGTGAATTGTACATCCAAGCAATAAGCGCTGATCCAAAGCAGCCAGTGAACCCAGTCTTTTGTGTGACGGATAGCAGGACAACTTTCAGTTTTTACATGTATTGTGTATGGGGAGCAGCAGCAGCAGCGGCAGCAGCAGGGTATCAGTGCTCTGCAGCTTCCTCCACGTTCCCAGAGGAGGAAGTCATGTCTGTGAGTACTGAGCCTCAGTACTCCACTGTGAGCCATCCAGTTACTGGATATCAAAGGCACTGAACCACTAAATTATACAAGTCCCTTGCTCTGAACAATGTGTGTGTGCTCGTGAATGTGCGTGCACTCACATGTGAACGCTGTGTATGTGTTTTTGTGGCCTTTACTGTTAGTGCTCCAGGCTTGATTAATATTTTAGTGAGCCATGAAAATATAGGAGCTTACAGGCAGCAAAAGGTGGTGGTGGTGGTGGTGGTGGTGGGGTAAGCTCAATGTGTTCAGACAGGCTCCGAGAGCACGACTCAGATCAGTCCCTGTCTGCAACAACACAACCCCTTTCATCACAACCATTTACATGCATGAACAAAATGAGCACAATGATGATGGAGCACAATGCAATGCACTGCATGAAAGCCTTGGCTGGGCTTTGATCTTTGGTGGGGACAAGCTTTATGTTTGGCTCAAAACTACTGAGAGACTTTGATAATATTCCAAGAACAATGGGGCGTATCCCTACGGTCATCTGTGGTCAATTCCATTTACTCTTGCTGACGTCCGTCTGGTTAAGGTATAATTACTGTCTGACATTTTGTTAAGTAGGAGGTTTAATTTTTCTTTTGTGGAGCCACTTATTATTTGTCTTTCAGCACAATCTGATGTAAGATCTAAAGAGAAGTTCTCACTAAGTAGCAAACATTTATCCATCTCTAACTTGAAATATGATGTTATTTGGATAATTGCTGAAATAGTTTTCTAACAATATGACAGCACATTTACCAAAAAGTATTAACAAATGACTTTAATAAAAAAGAAAGTAATTCAAACCACAAAAAACCAAAAGAGTAAACTTTCAAGAAAGTGTGTAATATACTGCTGTTTCCAGCCCCCAAGAAGTATATTAGGGGCCCCTTGTGTTTGCTGTTCTTTTCATGACAAAAGCAGTAATAAAAACAAAACTGAAAACTGCAGTAAACATTAGAACTTTTGGTTCCCAGAGGATGAACCCTGCTGACTTTGGTGAGTCACTGACTTTTCCTTGAGGCCTACCATTTTGTTTTTAGTGAAATATTGCAACAACCATTGAATGGATTGGTATGAACTTGGTGAGACTGTGAGGTTTTCATTTGTAGTCTTAAGTTAAATGTTTTGACAACTGGATGACCATTTAATTTTGTCCGTACATTCATGTTCTCCGTAAGATGAATCCTAATGGCTTTGGTGATCACTTGGTGTTTCATCTGACACCATCATCAGACCAACATTTCTATTTATTTTGGTTCATGACCAAATCCTGCAAAACTAATGACATTTCACTGCCATTGTGAACATGTTAGTATTCTTACATTATCATTTAGCTCAAATCACAGCCCCACAGAGCTGCTAGCATGGCTGTTGATTCTTAGTTGTATCCACATAAGGACCCCCCTCAAGACAGGGCATTAAGATTAGGTTATAAAACAGGACCACTAGATTTTTATCATGTCAGCTGATAATATACTTAAATGTAGCTCATTCCCAAAGAAATCTTCAAATTGATTAGCTAAAAGCAGTTGTCACATAATGTCTCTGTGTTCCCAGACTGTAACCGAGACGCTATTAGCATCACTATTACAGCAGCAGGCGCTTTCTCAATACAATACTCAATAGGACTGAAAAGGCCTGTGCAAGATTGAAATGGCTGATAAAGAGGATTCAGCTCTGATTTATTGTGTAATACGGGATTTGAATTATCCTAATTACCCGACACTAATTATAACATGTATTGCTTATTTATTACAGTTATGACTCTCTGTTTTGAATTAAAATATGATTCAGCTCCACAATTAAATATCCTTAGCCTGAGGTGACCCATGGAAATAAAATTGAAAGTCCACTTGAGTCTTAAGACAGTGTTGAAAAGTTAGATCTGTGTGTGTGTGTGTGTGTGTGTGTGTGTGAATAGCATTCTCGAGGGACTGCACACTGGAGTTCTTCTGCCATAACCCATAAGTATTTTTTAAATCCCTTCTGTGTTTTAGTAAAATTGTTTCATTTCTATAATAATAATGAGGTCAACTGAGGGAGGATAAATGTGAATAAATTATGAATGGGGCAGAGCAGGCCAACCTTTATGAATATTGTGGCAACTCTAAAAGTATATTGTTCTCAGTGGAATAATGGTTCAATGGTTTATTTTGTAACCACACACATATGCATATGGGCTCAGTGCCTTAAACAAAAAGCCATAAACACAGTAAAACAGTTAAGATTATAGTGGTAACCACGCCTGCCACAGAAAGTTACACAGCACTCCATCACCCTCAGAAGATTTACTGTCAGGAATTAGTTGACTTAACAGTTCCCTCTGTGTTCATTTCTTTATCAGTGTTTGTTCCCCGGAGGAATTCTGCCTCCACATTTTATCTGCTGAGAACTGGGAGTTGAAGGCCGAATCAAACATTTCTGATTTATTTCTACTGTTGTAAACTTGCTGCTGACTGATGCTGAATCATAGCTTTTCTAAAGAGATAGCAGCAGGCTAAAGCTCTCTCATTTTGCATGTGGAAATTCAACATGATTACATATACATTAACTGGGTTCAAACATGCAACAAAGATTTCCAGACTTGACTGCATGTATAGTATGTGTAATTTCCCCTACAAGGGCCAGTAACACCGGCTGCTGAGGGGATTGGGTGTGGTACATATTACACTGAGCTACTTGCACTGCACCACGCATGATGTGTTCACAGTAAAGGATGATGTAGAGGGTAAAATGAGAAGATGCATGTTTTGGTGCAACTTGAGCAAACTAATTGGTCAAAGGTCATGATTGTGGTTGCGTGATCATGTTTGGCTACATACTCCATTTCCCCTCATTCTGTGTTGGCTTCACATCCAGAAGAAAATCAATTCCAGACAATATCATCACACTGGCTGACATTTTGACAGCCTGTGTCTGAGTCATGGAGGATGTCAAAACCCATACATCCAGCCAGATCGCCCAAGAGGTTTGTCTGCTGAGGGATATAACACCAGCAGCACTTCCAGTACTGCGGGCCCAGCTGATTTTTAATGCGGTTAGCTGTTTACTGAAATGTGCTAATGAAAGTCACAGGGTTATGGATGATGCAATGTCAACACTACTCAGCACAGTGAGCAAATATGTCTCAAGCAGCAAGATCTGTGTATTATAGCTCACACTGAAGGAAATGCAAATATTTAGAGGGGTGTGATTTATCACCCTTATTAATCTCTGTGCAGCATAGTTATAGTTTTATGTTTTGTTTTTTTCTTTTACAATTTTAAGTTCCACACAATGAGTGGCAGTCCACCAGCTGAGACTCAGTAGAAGCTGGGTGATGCAACAGGTAACAAGTAAATCTACTACAGAATGATTCCAGACCTTGACTCAATAGAGTTCTGTAGAATAACCTCAAGAAACGCTCACAGCAGACATCCTATATGGCTGAGCTGACACTGATAGGAAGAGTGGTCTAAAATTCTTCCCGAAGTTCAGAAAACCAGATCATTCCAAGATGTTCACATCCTTTTTCTTGCCACTCAACATTACGTTTCCCCAAATGAGCCCCACCCACCTCAAACCAGTGAAAAAAATAAAGACAAAAACACAAACTCAGAAATATCTAATGTAAAACTACCAAAGTTCGTGTAGGACCTAATTGCCCATACTAGTAGGGAGCTAATTGAGAAAATATGTTTTTAGGGCCTTTAAGTTCCACAGTGTACCAGTGGTACAGCTGGTTTCAAGTAAGCCTCTTTAATTTAATCTGAAAGAAGTAATGTTTCAATTATTAAGATAATTAAAACTAGTTTAATATGGTATTTACCTCATTTTCATGACTTTTAGACACAAAGCTTATCGTAGTCGAAACATTGCTGCTCCTCCTGGTGCTTCTCATCATTTATTTTTCATCATCAACATAACAAAAGATTGGTCACCACACATCTGAGGATGTTTACAAACCTTTTGTGCCAAACCTCTGCAGCGAATGAAAATTTAATGGGCCAGTGCTGCTGCATATGCTTCCCTCTCTTGGGTTTTCATCATTGCTATTGATTCTGATGTGTTCATGCAAACTAGCCCTATTACACAACTCAATCAGCCGGGCAGATCCACTATTGTGAAGATGAGATCGATACAAACTTCCCACAGAGGGCCATCAAACAGTTTATTAACGTGTGAGGCCAAGCTGAGAAGCGAATTCTAAAACCTTAATAATTTTCTATTGAACTGTATTATATGATGTGTGAGATCTTCTTCTTTTACGTATAAAGCTGAGGCACATGTCCCCTTTTCTAATATAAGAGACATTTAAAGGAACACACAAGTCTTCCCTTTTTCACTGTTTCAGTAAACCCTGACTTACTGCAGCTTTGTTAGCAGCACTATGCCAATATGACTCCAATATGTCACATGAAAGAGCGCACTAAACAGAAGACTCCTCCTTAGTCTGTTTGTTCTTAATAGTCACAGTAAACAAAAGCAGAAATTATGTTGTTTTAAAAATCCAGTTTTAGTTAAAACCCAGTTAGCTTTTCCATAAATCAAAATGCACATTTTAACGGCTAGTCTCTGACTGCACAGACAGACCTGTGTCTAGTTGAGTTTGAGACATTCTTTTTAAAGAGCTCCCTTAAATTGCAAATTACCACAGGCTTTCTGTGTCATTGATTTTTTTCCCCCACTAATTGCTGCTGAAGAAATGCACCCAAGACACAGACAGTCTGCTGGAGAGCTGCAGTTTACAGGTAATCTTTTCAGTGGTCTTGGTTTGTTTGGCTTTCCGTTTCCTCTTTGGGGAATATCTTGTGTTGCATAATTAGGACTTCAATTCTGGATTAAGGACTTGAAAACCACTCACAAAATGCCTGCAAGAACAATTTTATCTTCTTAGGCTGATGAGTAGGATTGTAAAACATTTCAGTATACTCTAAGTGGTGTCTTTTTTATCGCAGGAAAGTGTAGCAGTTTTGAAGAAAACATGTAAAAATGTATAAGCTGTGGTTACAAAGGAAGAATGATTTATAGAATTATCACTGCTCCCTAGGATACAATAGACAGAATGATGTAATATCTTAATAATCTAAGTCTCTTATATTAACATGATATTAAAGATGACTGATGCTGCCTTGAAGCATCTTTCCTGCTGTGACCTTCAGCTCTTTGGTTAAATTGACACTGATGTTAAGCATTCTTCACAGGGGTGATAACATCAACTGGTATAGATTCAGGACTGAGACAGCAGCAGGAGAGAATTGGATTATTTTGTCTCAATTCTCCCTCAGGTTTAAAGGTTGTCAAGTGTAAAGCTGTGTTTTTTTTGTTTTTGTTTTTTTTTTTTTAATTGACCCTTAGACCGAGCCTCAAAGTTGACCTCTTAGTGACATTCAGTGAGGCCTTTAGGTTTGAAAGGCAAACTTTGTCCTGGATTTGAATAGTAAATATAGTCATAAAATAATCACTTACATAACTTTCTGGATGTTGTTTGGTGTGTATGACCACTAAACCTGGATCGACTCCAAGTGGACATCTGACACAGTGTCTGTGGGGCAGACTGACTCCTAATATTCAAGGCACATAAGGGTTGCTGCCTCAGTTTGTGATCCATTTGTGTTCGCTTAAAAAAAAAAAAAAAAAAAAAAAAAAAAACACTGAAATGACAAAAATGAATTTAGAGATTGTGTATGTATTGGACGTGCATGGTTTCATATTTTGTATAGCTTTTATAAAATGGGCTAAACCTTAATTTATGTAGCACTTTTCACAAAGAGCCTCTTGCTTGGGTACAAAGGGAGTGATACAAAAAGGAAAGCAAAAGCATTTAAATAAATAACTAAAATCAGGACAAGAATTAGCATAAAAAAGGCTGTGAAACATTTCAGATTCTAATTTTCATTACAAGGATTCTGTTTCTTTTTGTAATGAAAATCTACAGAGGAAGTTTAATGTTTAAATCAATAGCACTGAGCCTTCCTCTCTGCAACAACACACACACTGGTGTCAAGATCAATGGCAGTTTGGGAACAAAGTTGTGTTTATTCTCTCCCTGACTCACTTCTGAATGGATTGGTGCTGACACTTGTTTGGTTTGAAAAGGTCTGGGTTCTCTGTTGGACACAAGTATTAGCTATTCAGCCTTTAATCTAATTTTACTCAGCTTGAGGAGTTGGGGCAAGAAACACATGCATGTTTGATGTAAAACTTGCAGATCCTCCTCAGACGGAGTCAGTCTCTACTGGCCCATCTGAAGGAAAGCATGAATGCCTCACTGCTCACTTATCAGTCCTACAGAGATGCATGAGAAGTGATAACATTAAAGTAACATGATGTCCATGGAACAGTAACAGCATGGTAACCTCCCTACTAAGTAGATAAACATGTACACGCCCTTTTAAACCTTTGTTTTCAAGAACCATTTCATCTTTGCTGGGCCAGCATCTAAAAAGTTCTCTCATACACATTTGAAAATATGCAAGTTATGAAACATGCTACTCTTAATATTTCACACAAGAATGAACAGATACATACTGCCATGTGTTGCTACAAAGAGTTTCCATGAAGATGTGGAGTCTTGGTGGGAACTACTTGTTTCCTCAGGTGCTACTGAGAGACAATGGCTTGTTGCCGCATGGACAAATATTTCATCTGCTGCAATGTCTGCTGACTGAATCTTCTTTGCTGCTTTTAACCACTGTGTTTACATCTCTGCCTCCTACCTTTCCCCATCAGAATGTGTCAGAATGAGTCTGTACAACTGTGTAAAATGTATTTACACATGTACAACATGAATCTTAGTCATACTACTGTTATCTGAAGAGCAAATGTAATGTGGCTGCATCACCACAGCTGTCATACTTTAAATAATAAAATATCACACAGCACATGATGATGCGTGTTTGTTTGGTGCAGCGCTGCTGGTGATGTGTGACATTTCCTGAGGGGGAATTACTGGGAAGAAGGGGGGGGGGCAGTATGTTTTATAAGCACTGTGTCACTTGTGGCTGTATTCTTTTTATTTTTTTCATGTACAGTCTGCAATGAGTGGGAACAATCTCCTGCAAAATACAAACAGCATTACTAATTAAGGAGTACACTCCTGTGTTTTAATGAGCTGAAAACTGAGTAAAATCTCAAAACAGAATACTGCTTTTCCCCAGAGGTTGCCTGAATTGCCTCTCTAAACTCAAAACATGAAAAATTAACCTGCCTGGTAATAAGTCATAAAAATGATAAAGAGGCATTATCTATTAAAAATGTCGCAGGGAGTTAATGATGTGCTAGATCCTGGCTGATGACATTAAAGTTTGGTGTTCTGTAAAGAGCGTCTTTTAGAAAATAAATTACTCCCTAAGTGTTGTGCCTAACTACACTTTGCAAATGAACCAGTACATATTAACATTATTAGAAAAATAAAGAATATTTCAAAGTGCAAAGTGCTTCCCTGTGTTGCTGTTGATTATTCCTCCATGCCCAGTTTAAATCAGTTCCTCTCTACTTTGAGGCTAATAAGTGGTGTGTCTGTTTGACTTTTATATTGTTTTATCCTGCAGTGCTGTTTCTACTTTCTTTAATTCAACTTAGTGAGAATAGAGGAGATACTGTGCACGTCCTCTTGATGGATTTTGCAGACATGAGCCTTGGGGAGCAAGTGACTCTGGGTTACTATGACCTGATATCAAACACCACACAGAAACCCAAAGACAAGTGATGAGGGGAAGCACGACAGCTGACTGTGTCGCTGTCCTATCGGTGTTAGGATCCGTTCTGCTATAAAACCAGAGACTGGAGCATATTTTTACACGCTTAATTTCCCAGGATGCTCTGCTGCACCTGCCTTGACACATTTATCAGCATCAAACAGAGAGATAATATCAACTCCTTCTCCCCCTCTAAGTGAAGGAAGCATCATCTCTTTGAAGGCCTAAGTCTCTTTATCTAACAATCTTCCCAATTTTGTCCTGTCAGCTGACTGTGACAGTTTGAGGTGAGCGCTTAAACGCTCACTGTGATCAAACAAGCCATCAAGCTGAAACTGTCAGTGTTCTTTCCAAGCATTTAGTTAAGAGCTTCCTACTTTCCTAATTTCTTCAACATGAATTGAATAAATTAAAGTAATAAGCAGCCTGTTGTTGTATATAACATACCTTTTTTCACTTCTAGATCCATTATGAAATATCTATCCCGCCATTCACTTATCTTATCAATCATCAAACTGACTTTACAAACTGACTTTGTGAATGATTAGTGTGCAAAGGTGGACACATCACATTTACAGCACAAGCTGTATTATCATGTTTACAGCACAAGACATTCCGGCCAGTTAAAGATGTCATCACTTCACCTTCCTACCTCATTTAGTAATGTGGGAGAAATTTCTGATTGAACTGAAGATAACTCCTTCCTCCTCCTCTGACTCCGCATTGGTGGCCGTCTTTAGTTCTCAAATCACCAGAACTCAGAAGAACTCAGCCTCAGGAAACCAGTGCCTAGTTTTTATGTTACACTGTTGTCACAATGGCTTCAGGGAAGGAAAACAGTGGACTGGACAATCTGGCATTTGATGTGAGTATAATGACTTATTCATGTAAAATATACTCAATTCAGGCATTCTTTTTAAAGGATGTCAGCATCACCAGGCACTGGTAAGCATTCAGACAAAACATTGTCTGTGATTTCGTATTGTGTTAAATAGTAAGGATTGCACTGTACCAAGTCCTAATTAGTGCTGGTTCTTAGTGGGCAAAGGTTTGGACATATGAGAGTAATTTGGGTTGAAAGTTTCTAAAAGTTGTGCAACTTCTGAAGAAATTCTCATGATCACACAGCCCAGCCCACACACAGCACACACACATCACAATATATCTTATTATTACATGTTTTGAGTAGGCTTGTAAAGCTCTATATTTTTCTTTCTTTCTTTCTTTCTATCTTTTTTTTTTTTTGCTTTAGAGTTTTCCACATTTCAACCATTAGAGAGACACAATGTCAAGAAATGTCTATCTGCCATCTATGTTGTCTACCCACCTGAACTATCTTGTTGTTTCAGTGGACTTCCAAGTAATTCACTATTAAATATATATGAACTGTTGGTGTGTACCAGTCATAAAAATCACCTGAGAACAAGTTATTCTGTTGTGTCTTAACTTAAGTCTTAAGGCTTTTGTTATCTATTTGTTATCTATTTGTGTCTATGTGTGGATCTGAATGTTTTCTAAATGACTTGGCAGATGGATGAACAAATCAATGATCAACCCAGAGAAAAGGTGGGTAAGACAGATGGGAGCAGCTGTGTAACAGAGGATGACAGAAACAAACCGACCTATTGTGTAACCGATGTTCCTCCCTGGTACCTTTGTATTTTTCTGGCCATTCAGGTGAGTGTAACCCTGCCACTGTTGATACTAGCATGCAGATTAAGTTTTTAACTTGTGACATGATGTCTTTGAATGTCTTTTGGATTTCCTGGTTACTGTCACTGTTTATTCCACAGAGAAATGTTAAAAATATTAAAAATAGTTAAGTTAAAAATATCTGCTCCTTTCAGCATGCAAACATAATTATTGCAACACTGCAAAAGCATATCATACCTACCAGTGACTCTAAATGTGGTATGGACCAGTAATCTTAATGTGTGTGATATTTGTGGTGGCATCATCAATGCCATCAGCTCATTACTGTCACTGCTGCTCTCCTGTCCTCTGCAGCATTACCTGACAGCATTTGGTGGGATCATCTCCATCCCTCTCATTCTCTCCGAGGGGCTGTGTCTGCAACATGACAGCCTGACCCAGAGTCGCCTCATTAATACTATTTTCTTCGTCTCTGGCCTGTGCACCCTGCTACAGGTCACCTTCGGTGTCAGGTCATAATGATGCTACTTGTTCATTACACCATTCACCATGCTGTATGGAAATATTGGCAAGACTGTTGGGATGAACTCTGTTTACATACATTAATTTAGACCCAAACTGGGACCCTTCCTTACTCTTACACTTTATTTTATCATTTCATAGAAATATTTTATTGAAGGTGCAATAGTCAAGATTTTTTTGTATGAGTAATTAATTAAGTGACTGTATTTAATGTGAATGAGCTAACAGTGACTGACCCATAGATATATCCCCCAACTCTGTAGCTTTGTAGCTTCTTTTAGCTCATTATTTTTGGTTTAATGTCACATTTACGGATGAGTTCAGTTTCACCAGTTTTATCAGCTTGTTTTCAAGCAGCAGTATGCAGCCACTTTTGGCAAAAAACCTGTCCAGCGCCAAACAACAAACAAATGACATTAGCTGACTAGAAATTCTCACAAATCCAAGCTAGCAGCTGAAGAGCCAGATATTTTTCCTCAGCAGTTGGCAGAGACCAATGCAGACCTGAAAGAAGAGTGAATACATGGGCTTACAGGTAGACCAAAACACATATCCAAATTAATGCCGACCTTGCTTCATGTCTAAATAGGCAAGTGTCTGTTAACATGTTAGCAACTCTTCAAGGTAATATATCAAGGCAGTGTGTTCTTTAGCTTGTTTTGAAATTGCCTAAAAATTCAATAATGCAGCTTCAAGTTGGTGAACTGAAAAATTCCATTACAATTTAGTAAAATAACTTAAACTAATAAGGCTTAAAATGTAATTCTACTATATATATATATATATATATATATATATACACACCACACACACATTTTGTTTTATTTTTTAACAAAGAATCAGCCACAGCTATACTTTTGGGTTTAGCAGTAATTAACAGATGTTAGCATGCTAGGGCACTAAATTAAGTTGTTGAATATGTATATATTATATCTGCTAAATGGCAGCATGTTAGCATTCTCAAAGCCTTTAATGGCCATGTTGTTGGATATACAGTTTTGGTTAACTCCAACAAAAGATTCAAGAACAAAAACTAAAAGTCTATCAAATACTGTTTACCTGCTTTGTTTTCAGATGGACTTGTGATTGATTGATTTGTTCTGGCAGAGATTTATTTCTGTTTATGTCACACTGTGTAGGCTTCCCATCCTACAGGGGGGTACATTTGCCTTGGTGACGCCTGCCATGGCCATGTTGTCCATGCCGGAATGGAAGTGCCCAGCTTGGACTCAGAACACCACTCTGGTCAACACCTCCTCACCTATCTTCATAGAAGTGTGGCAGTCACGCATTAGAATGGTGAGCCAACACAAACACTGTCCCTTCACAGCTTTGGATAAAAGCAAGTCAACAAAGGCCTGTGTAGAACTCATGATTAATTCAGTGAACTCATGTGGTTTCCACTCTGGGAGGTAACCAATCATGTTTACAGTAGTCTTATCACCCAGCCAAAGAAAGAGTGCTGATGTCAATGCTAATGATGTCCATTATTATGTTCCTGTCCATAGCTGCAGGGCTCTATCATGGTGGCCTCTCTCCTCCAGATCCTGGTCGGTTTTTCTGGCCTCATCGGTTTCCTCATGCGCTTCATTGGACCGTTAACCATTGCCCCCACTGTCTCCCTCATAGGCCTGTCACTGTACGAGTCAGCCGGAGCCAAGACAGGCAGCCACTGGGGCATCTCTGCTATGTATGTAACCACTTGCTGTCATGGTAAATGCCTCTTTGCTTGGATGGGAAGGAAACATTTTTACTTTGTGAACAAGAACACCTTCTCTTTTAGGAGGTCACAGTCTTAAATTACACAAACTAAATTCTGCCTGGTAAACTGTAGCCAAAACAAGACACAGATTTTCCTGCAGTGGAGATGGTGTCATCACTGGCCTGTTTCGAGTATAAGATCAATCACAAATTTGCACATCATTATGCTAATGACAGTTCCTCTCATACATGCAGGACCACAGTGCTGATCATCCTGTTCTCCCAGTATCTCCGTCGCATACCAATCCCTGTTCCTTCATACAGCAAAACCAAGAAACTGCACGTCTCGAAGTTCTACATCTTCCAGATAATGCCTGTATGTTCTTTGGAAAGTCACTACTCTTTCTTATTGCTCCAATACTGAGAGATAAAGTGAGAGCTAATCACTTGTACAGGTTTAGACTCTAAAACTTTAAGTTACTGACAGCAACACCGACACTGAAAACACTGACACTGATACTAATATTAGATGTTGATTAGATTCTGCTGGGCATTGCGGTCTCATGGTTAGTCTGCTACCTCCTCACCATCTATGATGTCCTACCATCTGATCCAGCTCAATATGGCTACCTGGCCCGCACTGATGTGAAGGGAAATGTGGTGAACGAAGCTTCCTGGTTCACATTTCCTTATCCAGGTAAGTTCACAAGAAAACATGACACTGCTGAAAAATGTTTTTATAGATTCTTCACCAATCACTAATTTGACTCCCCATTCAGGTCAGTGGGGGGTGCCAACTGTGAGCCTGGCAGGTGTGTTTGGCATGATGGCGGGAATAATATGCTCTATATCAGAGTCTGTGGGCGACTACCATTCATGCGCCAAGCTCTCAGGGGCACCTCCTCCCCCCAAGCACGCCATCAGCCGGGGCGTTGAAGGGCTGGGCTCTTTGTTGGCAGGGGCTTTTGGCACAGGCAATGGCACTACCTCATTTAGTGAGAATGTGGCAGCTCTCGGTATTACCAAGGTACAGCGCACAAAACAATATTGACTGCAACCAATGTCCAACTCCAGAGTTTACCATTCAGAATACCAAACATTGTAAAATTACATACAATCTGTCACTTTCACTCACATGTCAAATGAGCAGTACAATCTATACCATAGTTTTTGCGTGACAACAGGTGGGTAGTCGAACGGTGATTCTCCTAAGTGGAATTTTCATGATTTTGATGGGCATGCTGGGTAAAATTGGAGCTGTTTTCACAACCATCCCCACCCCTGTGATTGGAGGGATGTTCCTGATCATGTTTGGAGTCATAACTGCAGCTGGAATATCTAATCTGCAGGTAAAGAACAACGTGACATTTTCTTTCTTTTTTTTCAGTTCCCAAATGCTATTTTGCTGATTGTTTTTCTGACATGTCTCATATTACAGTCCACAGACATGAACTCCTCCAGGAATATCTTTGTTTTTGGTTTTTCCATGTTCTGTGCACTCGTCATTCCACACTGGATCTTGGAGAATCCTGGTTTTATAGCAACAGGTATTATTGACAAGACAATGTCATTACTTTTTAACAGCTTTCACCTTAACTACTATAAGCTGACATTGAACTATTATGCTGTCATTTTGAAAAAAAAAACAAACAAACTGAAGTTGCATTCAGTTTCTTAACTTGATCAGAGCAGTAAGTGATGTATATCAGTCTTAAGATGTTTTGACTGTATCACACTGACACTTTCTCATCCTTGGTGTGTGACTCAGGTGTGAAAGAGCTGGACCAAGTGCTGCACATATTGCTGACCACCCATATGTTCGTGGGAGGTTTCCTTGGCTTCTTCCTCGATAACACAGTTCCTGGTAAGCTGAAGCAAAAGGTTGTCACTGAATCACACTGCTTTCAATTCATATGTTCATACTTACAGCAGTTCCATGTAGCCTCTGGGCATGCCATTCATTATGTAAATCACAGATTTTACAGTCTGTGAATATAAACTATGTGTGTCATTATAAAGACAAATGTGGTCTATTCTTCTAACAGTCTTTCTGATACCATTCAGGGACTAAACGTGAGCGTGGCCTCTTAGAGTGGAGCAAAGTGCATATAGAGGACTCTGGCAACACCTTGGGAACTGAGGAGGTGTATGACCTCCCCTTTGGCATAACCTCTTGCCTCTCATCCCAGGCTTGGGTTCGCTACATCCCTTTCTGCCCATGGAGGGGCCAGAAATCTCAGCACAAGTCTGACGACAACATGTCACAGAGCCATGGAAATGAGCACAACACAGGGGTCATTGATGAAATAGCACTATAATGTCTAAAGCAGAGGTTGTTATATAATTTATTAAAACAACTTGCACTTTTTGCTGTTTCTTACCACTCTGGAGCCACAGAAATATTGTCAAGACTTTCATGGCTTTGATCTTTATGCTATATATCTCTGGCTGCTTCTTAAAATTGAATAATATTCTGGCAAAATATAATCTTGGTCATTTTCTCTTTCTAAAATTAAGTTAATCTCTTTTTTTAGTCCTACAGTTTTTTTGGTTTTTTTTGTAGAAAAACTGTCAATACTGTGGTAAATGTTAACATGGAAATTGTATTTTCACCATGTGAGACTTATTACACTGAGAGAGAAATAAAAATATCTGAGTGTGAACTTTAGCACTCACATCCTGTCAACACCAATTAAAAGGGAAATATTGAACGATCAGAGTGCTACCACGTTCCACCATTACTCAGGATTCTTCCAATAACTCACAGCTGATCACACATAAGAGACAGAAAACTAGAATAATGTGCTCTTCATTCTCCTCTTTCAAAGGAAATTAAATTTAGCCTTTGGGTAAATTTATTATCACACAGCCCTATCTCCACACAGATCCAGACAGCCGCTTAAAAACCCACAGAAGCAACCCTCGAGCTGTTATTGTGTTTCCTTTTGCAAAAGCAAACAGAGATAACACATCTACTCAATCTTTCTCTTTGCTTTTCATGCCTTCATTTCTTTCTCTCTCTTTTCATTTCCTCTGTCTAACCAGCTTTGATAGGCAGGTGGGATATGGTGTAATGCTTTGATCTGTGGAGCCATCAGTTTTCCCTGAAGCCCATTTTGTCCACCAGTCAATGGTTGGCTGCACATTCTAATGTTATTTCAGGACGGTACAATAGTCCAGGGTACTGAGTGTGAGTTGCAACCTAAAAATCTCATATTTTCTGTGGATTTCTTTTTTTTATGCCTCAATGAGAACACATTACAGAATATTTAATTTTGTGAGGTGGTGTTCTGGAAAGGAATTTCACACCGTAATTCACACAAGGGTTTTATGTAACGCTGTGCCAGCAATCTGCATTTCAATGGAAAATGATCATGATAACTCAGCAATTCGCTGCTCATCAGGGATGGCTTCAAATTTACCAGCACTATTTTTTTTTTTCCTGTCTGAGACTCTAGTCTTGAGAAATTGCTTTTATTTTCTTTTTGAACTCTACAGTATATCATCCGTCCTCTCAGCTTTCAGGCACTTTATGGGATCTATTATAAGCTCTTGAAAGCTTTCAACTGCCAAGTTTATCTTTCTGACATACATATTATTGCTAATGGAGTTAGGAGATCAGGGAGAGAGACAAACAGAAAAAATGACAGAGAGAAAAGGAGAGAGTGATATTGTATATTCATGACCGGTAGATGGGACCATAATGCTGGGAAATGTGCTCCACACACTCCCGATGATTCATTCATTCAAACACAAGCAGGGTAAATAAAAACTATTCAGTGAATACACACATATGTAAATATATTCTAAGTGTGCCCATATTCATTCATATGACTGATCTCTATTTGAAATCTACAAGGATATGTTATGTAGTGTCTTAATATTTCTTCCTTGCCTTGTGGGCTACAATTCCAATATTAACTCCTGTTTTTCTGCTCTTAGCATTGTATTTTAGCGTCACAAGAATAAAATATGCTGTTGATTTTAACTCTTAGCTTAACATTAAGAGAATATCCATATGTTCCTATTCAGTACAAGAGTTATCTCATGCCCTCACACAGCAGCAACTTGTTACAATAACAATAGTAGATTATTACAGTATAAGTCAGGTTAAGCCTTGGGCTCTTTTAGAGGGCAATAAGAGTCAGGTCTGTTCAATTCCTAAATTCAGTGGCAGATATAGTTTATGATTCTTCAGTATTCAGAAATACTGAATGAATCAGCCCACTGAGAAGGAGTCTGCAGTGACTTTTAATTCATTTCATCATTTTATCCTCTGCTTTAGCTTTAACTGTTATGTGTCAGTGTCCAGTGTTTCATTCCTTTTTTTTAAATTATGGGAATAATGTCATTCTCTGTTAATTATTCATGAAAACATCCCATCCTGTAGCATCCCAGATACGCAGCTGGGTGATCCTCACCTCCAACAAAATATGCCACATTGTGGCTCCAACCATGTGCCCAACATCATGGCTGCTACCTCCTGTACTAGTGCTTTTTCAATGATGAGAAAGTACATAAGATTTCCAGCCTATGGTTAGCTAAAACATATCTTGTTTAAAGAATATACCAATTGCAGTTGAGTAAGTTAGATCTGTGTTCTTCATGAAATATGCAAAAAAAAAAAAAAAAAAAAAAGCAAAATTATGGTATTAAGATCAGTAGCACTGAGAATAACTTGCAACTATGTAGCAACTATGATTTACTACACTAGGCATACTTTTTTCGTTTAGCCACCAGTTGTAGAGTCAGCTATAATTGTGGTAATTTGGCTTCAGCTTCAAGGACATTTTACTCCATAATTAATCTAATACAATGACAGAAACATGTGTAGAGAAAAACCCACATGTAAATGAATGAGCTTAGCAGGTTGTAACTGATAAAAGTAGTCTGTGATGAGCACACCAGTGGGTGCTGAGAAATCACCTTAAATATTCATAGTGCTGTGGTCTCTCTTCACTCATCATGATTTCTCTCTGTTTCCTTTACTGTGACATCAAGTCCTCACATCTCTCTCTCTCGCTCTGTTCTCCTTCTTGCCATCTCATGCCACTTTTCGGCACTGATCCACCATTAGAGACACCAGAGAAATCGGTGCCAAATCAACACTCTGGCAGCAAGTTAGCTCTCCAAACTTTTCATTCTTAACACATCCAGATCAGAGATTTTAAGGACTTTCTCAGGTCAGATAGATAATTCTCTCCCAGCTCAAGACCTGCACCTGCCTCATCATCACAGCGGGGTCCCTTTGGTGTTCATTATCAAAGCCAGAGAAGAAATGAAGACAGCCTGCTTTAAGGAGCTGCTCATCCCAAAATGAAAAGTCTCATCATTCTCGTTGCACTCATTAGTACTCCCCTGTATCTGCCCTCATCCAAAACAAGAGGGATTCTGTAATTCCTGATTACGGGGATGACTGAAATGAGGGATTGCACTTGTAAGGAAGCTTTAGTCCTGCTGGTGTGTTTTCTGAGCATGTGTGCTTTGCTTGTAATTTTACTGCAATGTTTCTCCTCCTTTGTCCCCCTCTGGCACAGTGTAGTATTTTCATTTGAACACTGGAGGGGGCTACAGGCTTAACTTTGGTCTTGAGTCTGGAGGCTGTATGCATAGTAATCATAAGTATCATGCTTATGATTCAAAAGGTAGTTCAGTCTTTAATGGTATCATTCACAAATATGGTTAAGAGTTATTTCACAACATTTTGACCAAAATGTATTTCTTACTTTATTTACAGACCAACCATATTTAAAGGGATATTGATAATTAAACTAAGAATAAACAGGGACATTTGCACTAATGTACTAATATGTTCTTATGATTTGTCATCAAAAAAATGCTTTTTACTCTTGTGAAATTCAAATGTTTCTGCGCTGTAACTGTGTAATGTGTGTATAATTTAAAACACTTAGTTTGGGTCTATTATTGTAGCGCCATCCATGCCTTGGTTAACTCAGAATATGTAAGGTCAAGTAGCACTGGAGTCACACTAAATTTAAAATATCATAGATCATAGTAATTAGACTGTTCCTTCATTCAGTAACAGAATACACACTAATCAGATCTAGCTGACAAGAGAGACAGTTGGGTGACCAGAGTATGCCTCATTAGCTACCCAGTGTCTGAGCAAGGCACTCAATACCTATCTTCATAGAGTAGTTCAGAGCTCAAGTTTGTGGTTTTGGACAGCTGGGAAGTGTAGCAAAAATGACATCATCCCGATGCAGAATTAATCACATCCATCAGCCTCTGAGTCAAAGCTGTTCATAAATTAACCATGTCCTTTGAATTACGCATTTCTAGGAGAAATATTAATATCTATCCTTAGGCGACGTTTCTCATGATAAAACCTGAACTTCCAGTTAGATGATTTTATCTTAGGGATTGTGAAGTGGGAGTGTTGACGGTATTTAAACTCATTGGTGCATATGAACCTGAAAGGGGATATTTGCGGTTAAAGGCCACGTCACCTGATCACTGTCTGTCCCCGCGAGCCAGTAAGTGAAAAATGATCATTTGTCCTTGACCCGCCAGCGACAAACAGCTGACTTACGTTATCACATTTCAGTTATACAAGAAAACACTTTCGCAGAAAAGTCCTTCTGTTCCACGCAGTGTCATTCTCTTTAACGCTTTAACGTTGCTGCAGAGTTTCCGTGTCCTGGCCGTGGCAAACATAAACAAACTCCTGATGCCGCATTGTGTACACCCCGTAAACTTCTACGCCGTAGGTAACACGATGGAAATCAGATTTTTCTCTCGTAATATTTCGTCATTTACTCGTAAATAAAACAACATTGATTTAGTAACGAAAGTTATAACTTTTATATACATATTTAATAAATATTTACATTTTTGCTCCAGAAATTTACATCGAATCACAATGTATTGTAGTAAGAGATTGGAAAAGAAAAAAAAAATGTTTACGGCTAATAAGTCGTAAAACGCCAAAAGTCCTTAAGTGTGTCGCCTTTATTTTTTTTCCTAACATCTTGGTAGCAAAGGGTATGACTTTAGCGTTTGTTTATTGCTTTCACTTGCGCAGAGCACGCAATTGCAGCGTTTCCAAATGTACATTAATGCATCATAGCAGACAGACCCCAAATCCGGAGTAGGGCGGAATGAACCAGCTTTGTAAAGTAGCCAGCGGAAGTTAGAACACACCGCGAAATATGGAAATAACACCGTCAAAATAAAAGTGGCACATGTCCGTAAGAATGGGTTTAACATTTCATCTGGAGGAATTGTATCTGAGAGACACGGGGGATTTTCAAGATTCAGTATAATTGTATATAATCATAGAATGTAAATTTCTCCCGACGGCTTTAAATCCCACCAAATTCCCAGAAATATTGCGAACCTGTAAACTGAAACCAAGACATCATTGCAGGCTACGGTAGTGAGATTGTATTGCCTCGGCACTCTTCATATACAGTCTATGATTGTAATAGGCTGTCAGAGTTTACCCAGTGTTCTCTGCCAGCTTCATGTCATCGGGATATTTTTTCTCAGTATTAGCAAATAAGCTATTTTGATCTGATAAATACTCCCAACAGCGAGCTTTGTGTTGCGTTACAGTATTTGAAAATACACGGGAGTTCTCGTTACATTAATATATATGGAAGAATTTCCACTCACAACTGCTTCATTGTTTATTCCAGTTCCTTCTTTGAATAATTTGGTTTACTATATAACAGGTCTACATCGAAGCGCGTCAGTAAACGTTTTACTTTGAAAGTATATACCGGAAGTCTTATACTTTCTTTTTGGTTAACTTGACAGTCGCGTAGCTTATAACAGTTTTCGCTTTGTTTAGTCTCATCTGTCCTAGCTAGGTCAGTTGACGTTTAATACTCGGATTATATCTTTTCTGGTGGGGAGTTTCGGCAGTTTTGTAATTACTGCATTACACCAGACGTTCTTTTTGTGCTCCTTCTGGGTTTTTTTTTTAGTTTAAGCTAGTATCGATTCGCTGTTTCATAAACAGGGCAGCGATGGCTAACGGTGGACCGGCGAGTCAGGTTTGTTTTCGCTCAGACCGATGCCTCTCAGCGGGATAGACAGATGATTTCGCTGTGATATTCTGTCTTCCGAGGCTGCCAAGAGCTGACACATATCCGCCAAAAGTAAGAAGGTAGTTAACTTAGATGTTGTTTTGTTTATGTATTGGTGTTCTCCGCTTCACCGGTTGGTACCTAGCTAGTCACTTAGCGCCGAGTTATTCGAGTTAGCAACTGTTAGGATGACTGAACTACTACTCAAGTGATGTTTTCTATGGTAAAAAACAAAAAAACAAAAAAAAAAACAAAAAACACACACACACACAGTGCATTGCTTATCAGGTTTAAGAACGTGTAATTAAAACCCTTTACTTTCTTGCAGCTTGTTTCTACCGCCAATCTTTGTACCTGTGTCAACTATGGAGACCACTCAGGTGACTCTGGCTGTCAGAGGAGAAACGTCCCCAGGTATGCCTGTTAGACTTGACTGTAGACACAAGTAAAGATAAGGGGGTCGACACACAGCATGGTGTTTGACATTAGACATTGTCATTTGCTTGTCTTCACAGATATCTAGTTGTAAAGTGTTTTTTGTTATCAAAAGATCACTCTATCTATCCCCAAATGTTGAAGTCATTATTTGAGCTATATGTGTGCACAAACATCTTCCTCATAGTTTAGTGAGTTCCTGGAAGAAATTGAGGATGTGAAAATTCGGGAATTGCCACGTTTGCACACATTTAGGCTGTAACATGTTAAATGACTTGTGGCCCTTGTTAGCATTTCCTTGTTTAAGGAGACATTGCAAACGTGTTTAAATCAAAATATTGTCAAGGTATGCTATAAAAATTTGCCGTAATTGTATTTTTTCTGCTGTTGAAGTTATAGCAGCTAACAGGTCAGTTTTAACATTTCTAGGTGAGGTGATTGCTGTTGTTGGCAGCTGTGAAGCCCTGGGATGCTGGAGCCATCAAAAAGCTGTGACATTACATCCTGATGGCAATGATGGGTAGGTTAAACTTTGGTGCAATGCCTCACTGATTTAAAGTCATGCTTTTAAAACATGACAGTGTGTGTTTTTTCTGTACCAGATTACTTACAAGTGGTGGTCTGCTTTTTTTGCATTTAGCTTTTTTTAAAATACAATGTGTATGTTGATTCCCTGACAGAAATACATGGACTACAACAATCACTGTACCAAAAGGAGTTGTTTCCAAGTACCGCTATTTCAAAGGCTACTTTCTGGAGTCAAAGGTGAGCAGAGTCTCCTGTCTGTAAAATGGCATAGCTTTAGACATTGCAGATTTATTAGCTCATAGTTGTCAAAGATAATCTTTTGAAAGCTGTATTGGCTAACACTGTGAAAGATGAATATTGTTCAATTCAATGTTACTGTAAATGTCAAAGTATTGTTACATGTTTTGCGCTGTGATGATTTCAGCTTTTTGTTTTCTGTCAGTTGGTACCTTTCCTCTTATAGCTCATCGGCATGCAGGGGAGAAAAAGGTCGTCCTGGCTCTTTTTTGTTGCACTGAAAGTGTGTGTTAGAGAGCATTACATTTGCCACATTTTAAGCTAGGACCACTCATAAGACTTGTTTGTCTACATCATTGTTTACGTCCTTAGAAACAGCCTTGGGTTAGTGTTGTAGAATAACCAGATCCAGACAAACTGCCAACTGGCTTGCTCTAATCTAAACACATCTAAACACGTGAGCCTTGCCTTAGCCTCCTGTAAGAGCGTCTATCTATAGACACACACAGATAAGTCAGGGATCAAATGTCCCTGAAAATAAAGAGACAAGAAAATGTGTATCTATTTCTCTCTTAGTATTCTCTCTTGGTTTTCCAGGGGTGTGAACTCCAGGGTTGGAGCTCACATTGTGTGAGACTAAAGGCCTGTTCTAACTTAACTTCCTCTTGTGTTTGTGAGATGCCTCATTATGTAAATTGTATAAGCTCAAAGTTCCCATGAGCTGAAACGTGCCCTTTGCTTACAATAGCTGACGCAAGGTTAAAGAGGTTTAACATTTCTCTTTGTGGCTAGTCATGCAATCTGAGTCATCATGTTTTAATAAAAAAAAAAAAAGAAATTACTGTATCAGCAAACCTTTTTTAAAAATACACAACTCATGTACCATGTTTTTCATAATTGAGCAGTGTAACTGAGCAGTGTTGGATACCGTTTCCCCCATGGAATATTGTATTCAACTCTATTATGATCTAATTAAAGGGAAGATATCTAAAAGAGTTGCTACACCCATATCATTGCTATAATGAATCATGGCTTTATTACAGATAAAGAGATCAGCTTAATGTGTTTTATTCTTCACTAACAAATCCACTTTTCAGATTTCAACCCATGGTGGCTGACTGCCCTAGATGGGGATTGGTGACTATACCGGCTCTAATTCCTTTCTCACACTCTGGTCCAAAGGCAGCTTTGAGACTAGACTGAAAAGTAGTACAATGTATCTGATTTGAAAACCCTAACATTGTGCCAAACATTGGAATTGCAGAGTGCAGGTGGCCCCTGTCAAGTGATAGTCAATATGTGGGAGACCCATCATCACCCCCGCACGATGTGCCCCACAGGTATAGAACAACAAAAAATGGTGCTTAGTGTGGTTGGGTTTGGTAAAGTGTGTCATACTCAAACCCCCTCCCATCCCCTCCCCTAGCACTACATGTAAAAGGTGCCCATCGACAGTAACGTAGAGTCAGTTCTTACTCTTTCTTCTTCTGATAAATCTGACCTTGGGTTTGTTATTTTGGGTAACATTAAATTAAAATTAAAATACAGCGACCTGACTGCAGTGTTTCCTCCCCAGACACAGTCTGTAATTTACTAGTAGCCTCTGTAATGGATTTCGTGTGTGTATTCTTTTGGCAAAGATCAGGGATCACTTGCTGGAATAATCTATAGCCATAGAGGAAGCACTGCAGTGCAGTATATGTCATGACCTGATATGGTAGTCCTCTCTCTCTAGTTAAACTCCCATTGTGTTTGCCTAACACAGACAAAGCTCATTCAGAATGAGCTTTATAGGAAGAATAGTTGAAGCCATGGCCACACCCTGCTTGATGTCCTCTTTCACCTCAGCCTGTCACTCCACCTATTTTTTTTTCTCCACTTTCTTCACATCCTACTTAATGCTTTCCCCACTAGAATAAGAATTTATTACAAATATGAAGTTTATGTTTGTATTCAACCCTGAAGTCAACCCTGCTACATTAACCCTAATGATATGCTCAAACAAATGTATCTTATTGCTGAGTGGATTCTCTTGAATTTGAGGCAAATCAAATTCAGAGCAAACCAATGGCAGGTTAAATTTGGCATTTGGTTTAAGAGTTCAAAATTAGCAAAAGACTGGGAATGCTCTGTTTTGATCTGTCCTCAATTTATGTACTGCTAAGATTTTTCTGTCCTGTTACTAATGTCTTTTTCCTTTTTTGCAGCATTGCACCAGAATATTGATGATGGACATTTTGGAATTAACAGTAAGTTTTTTTTTGTTTTGTTTTGTTTTGTTTTTTTTTTTTTTTTTTTTTTTTTGGGGGGGGGGGGTACTAACACAACTGTAACTAAGGAACTCTGCTTTAATTACTTTATATAGGTTTACACTACTTATACACTCCATCAGATACAAGTAATGCCTCTTTAATGCACTACATATATAAAAAACACTATAATGCTTACTGATGTGCCCAATCCTTCAGGATAACTGAAATCCCCTTAGACCACATTTTTGTCACTTCCTGTGTTTTGTACTGCAGAGGTTTTGAGGTCGTTCATTACATCAGAACAAAACAATTGTTTCCTCGCTGCTTTTGTTGCTGCCACTAGCTGTCTGGTTGCTATTCACAGGACACAAAGAGAATATACATTGTCATCAAATTCAAATGCTTCCTGCCTGCGTCCCTCTCTTTTCTACAGATGGGGTGAATTGTGTTGACTCTGGGTGGCTCACATGCCAGACAGAGATTCGCCTGCGTCTGCACTATTCTAAGACGTCTCCGGTGTCCATCACTAAGAAGAAATTCAAGAAGTCTCGCTTCAGGTAGGGGTGACACCAAGGCTGATTTCAACACCAGCCAGAGAAAGTTCTACTTGAAAGCAACATGAGATGGATCGTTACAGTGCTACTATTACCCTACCTGCCTGTTACCAAAGAGTAACTCAAGTCCTGCATACATAATTATAGTAAGAAAAGCAAGTAGAACACAATGCAACAATAGTGCACTTTCTTCTGTAAATGTGTGTCGCTCAATATGACTATCTGTTTATTTACTCTGTATTTTCCCTACTCATTTCAGGATCAAGCTGACATTAGAGGGCATTGAAGAGGAGGAAGATGATGATGAAGATGTGCCCAGTCCTTCATCTTGGAACAAGATCACCACCACCCTGGAAATCAGTATGATCAGTGCCAATGGCTATAAGTCGCGTCACTCACAGCCAGAGTGTGGGTACGCCCTGGAGCCCTCCCAGTGGACTGAGTACAGTATCCACACCATGGACCCAGACAACCTAGAGCTCACCTTTGAGTTCTTTGAGGTAATAACTCATGGAATGCTGCCTCTGAAATACCAGTAAACCCATTTCCAAAAAAAGATACAAATCTGTATTCTTAATAAGTGAAAAAGGAAGAAATCAGTCATCACATTTAGATTTATGTGGTTTCATTTGATCATAATTGTACCTCATTTGTTTGTTTACAGGAGGATCTGAGTGAGCATGTTGTTCAGGGGGATGCTCATCCAGGACATGTAGGCACAGCTTGTCTCCTCTCCTCCTCTTTTGTGGAGAGCGGCAAAGACAATGGAGTAGTCACGCTTCCCATAATGGGTCGAAATTCCAGACAGACCATTGGGAAAGTTAGAGGTAAGATATTGTACAAAAGAATTCCACGCTGGTTGACAATAATCTAAGTGAAAGCAAAGTAAAGGGAGAAGCTGCACATCCTGTTTGGAAGATATTTATC
The DNA here is from genome assembly GCF_001640805.2 of Lates calcarifer. NCBI lineage: Eukaryota > Metazoa > Chordata > Actinopteri > Centropomidae > Lates > Lates calcarifer. The sequence continues at coordinate 16,150,262 of NC_066839.1, forward strand.
TTCTTCTGTTGGACTTCACACATTGTACATGGAAAAACCTGGTTGTTACTGTAATTTGTTACTCTGTTTTAGTGGATTACTTGGTGATTCGGCCAATTCAGGGGCTGCAGTGTGACATGAGCTCCTCATTCACCAAGTATTGGAAGAAAAGAAGTGCTCTGAATGTGGGTCACAGAGGAGCTGGCAGCACACATGCAGCCAAGTGAGTCATAACAACAGTCTTTGACTGAGATAGAGTAGTGTGCTTTGCAAATAGAATATGAAATTTAAAAAAATATTAGTGAATAGCACAACAGTTTGTGTGTCAATATCACACACCTACATCCACTCCCTTTAAACAAAATTGTTTTTTCATTTGTATTTTACAGGCACCACAGAGTCAGGGAGAACACAATAGCCTCATTCAAAAGTGCTGCCAAACATGTAAGTTACTCAGATGATTTTTTTTCATGAGTAAACATTACCCTTAAATGTGACTTCTGCCTCATCTGTGTTTTATTTGTGTACATGCAGGGTGCAGCCTATGTAGAGTTTGATGTTCACCTTTCCAAGGATGCTGTTCCTATTGTATACCATGATCTGACATGCTGCATATCTACCAAGAAGGTAAATTTAAGGCCTGTTGTGCTTGATGCCCGACATATAGAAGTGACTCCCAGGAAAGTGGTAAACATAAACAAATGTGCATCACAACATTTAATGTAATTCTTTTTATCCCTCTGACAGAAAAATGACAAGACTTCGCTGGAGCTCATTGAGGTGCCAGTCAAAGACTTGACATTTGATCAGCTGCAGCTTCTGAAGGTAAAAACCTGGAATGATGGCCAAAACTGTGCAAATTTTAAGTTGTATTTGCCTAGTTAAAGACAAATACATGGAAATAAATCTTTGCTGCTCTTTAGATAATCATTACAGCCATGGGGCTGGTAATAGTCACAAGAGTCAACATGTCTGTAGATTAGGGCCCTACAATTGGGAAATTTGCATCTTCCAGATGAATTAAATGACAAAATGAACAGCAAGCAAATCTTTGTCTAGAAATTAGTTGTAGTTGCACAGTCACAAAGAGCAGTTTCATAACAGTGTCTTTATTTAGCTAATGCAAAATGTCAGGCATTACTTCTTCCACTTAACTCCTTTAATAATACCTTGAATCAAATTAAACACTTGAAACTAGCCCAACCCTAACCTGTCATACCCAAGTGATGAGGGAAACAAAAGCAGATTCATTTATGACAGAACCGGTCCCTGTGACCTATAGACATGCTTGAACAAGGAAGAGAATGTGTCTTACTGAGAAGTTTGTGTATGCTTATGTTTTGTTGCACAGCTGGCCCATGTTACCGCAATGAAAGAAAACGATAACAAAGGTATGCATCTACTAGAAATGTTTAGTTTTTTCTAAAGACCTGTATGCCCTCATCTTGCATATCAGCAAAATGCCTTTGTATGTATAACAAGCTCCGCAGATAATGTGCATGAGCAGTCTTCTGTTCTGTTTGTTGTTCAGATCTTCTGGACGATGAAGATGAAATTGATGAGCATCAGCCATTCCCCTCACTCTCACAGGTAAAATACTTTATGGTGATCATTATTATTAAATAACTTGTCTAATAAGCTGTTCCCCTTAATTTCACACATAGTTAGATGAACAGTGAAACTAGGAGCTCCCTGGAACACCCAGATTTAATGACACTGTTGCTGTGCATTACCTGTTAAATAACTAGCTGTTTATCAGTCTATCAAATGTTTCCTGCTTCTCTTCTTTGTGTTGTATTTTTCACTGTATTTTGTCATGTCACAATAACATCAATGAGTAACCTTTTTCACGCCTCTTTTGCAGATCTTTCATGCTATTCCTGAGCATGTGGGTTTCAACATTGAGCTCAAATGGATCTGCCAGATGAAGGTGATTAACAGTGGACTGTAGCAATTACTTTGATTTAATAAGATTATTGTGAAATCATATATTCTTTTCATAATAAATTGATTTGATTATTGCTTTGTGTTGCCAGGATGGGTCATGGGATGGCAACCTGTCGTCCTACTTCAACATGAATACCTTCCTCGACACTGTCCTGTCTTGTGTTCTGCAGAAAGGTGGCAAAAGACGCATCGTCTTTTCTTGCTTTGACCCGGATATTTGCACCATGTAAGCACAATTGCCCTTACGTGGCAATGAAGTTAATGACTTGTATTTATTTGCATTTATTTTAATTTAATTAGATTTTTAAAAATAGTATACTAATGCTGGGTCAGTGTGCCTAACTCAGTTTCCCTCTCCACCGTTAAAATGTTTCAGACAAACAATGGTAGAATGTCTTCTGAAAAAGTTTCAGTTTAGATAAAGACATTTGAAACTATCTAAGTCATCTCAGAATGTGAACATCCTTAAAAGATTCCTGTTCTTTACAAATCAGTTTTGAAGAAAAGCCAAGTTAGCCAGTGAACAGATGCTACGTCTCCAGGATGTAGTTATATATAGCTTCCATCCCACAGCTCCTGACATTTTTTCATGTTTTTCTCAGGGTGCGGCATAAGCAGAACAAGTACCCCATCCTCTTCCTTACTCAGGGAATCTCAGACAGGTATCCTGAACTGATGGACATCCGCTGCCAGACCACCCAGATAGCCATAAGTTTCGCCCAGAGCGAGAATATTCTGGTGAGCTGGTGAAATAGTTATCATGATGTATCCACTGATTTTCCAGACTTTCTATAACTTCCACATAAGCATTTAATGCAAATGTAGTGTGGTGTCAATAGATGGTCTAAGCAAACGTGATGATTTGGACTGACAATCCAATAAGAAAATGTGATTTAGGATATGAAACTTTCTCTTCATCCTTAGCAGCTAAATCAAAAAGCCTTGAGTGCTGCGCTAGTTTTAGTGCACAAATTTTGATTGTTATTGTTCAGTTGTAATCAAATTCCTATTTCTAAAAGTAGCAGGATTTGTACGTCGAAAGGATATTTCACCTGTATTGGAATAAGCTGCACCCTCTCTTAACTGAGCAATGCTGCAGTGCCCCCATGCAAAGGACCTGCAGAAATATGCCGCCACCCTCAACAGCAGTAACAGCAGTCCACATACCAAACAAGTCAGACAGCATAGAGCTGTGTCATCTGTTTCTAAGAAATCACAAGTGGTTTTAGCAAGGAAAAAATGAACTCCAGACAGTTTCAACAGCATAATCTGACAATATCACTTGTTTTGTTGAAGCCATATTTGGAGCTGAATTAGCGTACTTACCATGTGTTATGAGAACTGTACCACTGTATAAGTCAACACGAGAGTGAGTAGATAAGTGAATTTTATTTGGAGATGAACTTGAAAAAATTAAGCAAGGCCACTTTTTTCTCACTGGACTTCTTTGGCTGCTCCTGCAGGGAATCAGTGCCCATACTGAGGAGCTGCTGAAGAATCTTACCTTCATTGCGGATGCCCAGTCTAAAGGCCTGGTGGTGTTCAGCTGGGGAGATGACAACAATGACCATGAGAACAGACGGACGCTGAGAGAGCAGGGTATTGATGGGCTGATCTATGATAGGTAGGTTAAAATACAACATGCTTATTTGTGGCAGCCTTGCAGCTTCTGAAGACCTCCGTGCTTGTAGTGTAAACTAGAAACACACAGAGCCAAACACGGATCACCATGTACTGTACACCCAGTGTTCATATGTAGGGTAAAGTGGCATTATGTAGCACAAACTTCTCCAGTCAAAAGTGAGATTATTTTGAACCCTTTGTTTTGTTCTTCTAATAAAAACACACTGTAGTATATTTTCACATTGATAAATCTTCTCATAATTGTGTTTTCAGCTACAATCTCTGGCTGCTATTCAACATCCTGTACTGCAAACTGCACAGTACACCCTGTCCTGTTGTCTGTGTTCAGTCTGAAGCCACCACTGGGTTACTGAGCAGGGCTTTTGATTTCATAAATTTGATTACTGCATTCACAGTGCTGCTCCTTGTCATGCCACTGTACTGTATGATTACAACGTCCTTGTTTATCAGTGCAGTTTTTCAGGATTCAAGGTTATATAATCAGGCACTGGCAGACACGTTAATCATTTGGCACCTACCACAGCTGCTGATGAAAATGGTTTGATTATTCATTGAACATTTTGTATGCAAGTGTGGAATTGGTACACAAGATGTTCCAGTGCTGTTACATAAAGCTTGGGTCTTCAGCAGGGTGCAATAGTTTTCTCTTGTATTAGCCGAAATGTGTGGTCATCAGAGTCTGTTTGCTCAGCTGTTTCAGTTCTGCGTTTCACTATACCATGACATTTGCTCTATATTAATGTCTGGACTTTGGCCCAGGCATTTACAGGCCCCTGCAGACAGCAGACTATAGGCTTTAAACTCTATGTGACAACCTGCTAGTCGCTGAAGATTCCAGATGTAACATCATTTAACATCTCCAGGTTGTTGTTATAACTGTGCCTCTTTTTTTACAGAATTTGTGAATGCTTGGTGCCATATTTTGACTCAAGTCCTCCAGATTCCCGTAATGTCTCTCTGGTTCCTGTCTGTGTTTTGTTAATTTATTCACTCTACAATCCTTGGCTGGTTTTTTGGTTCCACCCCTCAAATATTGCCTGAAAGTCCATATCTTACTCATTAAAATGCAGCAGGAACTACATAATGTTCCTTGACAATGATGCAAGACGGTTGACTTCTCATACAGTGCTGTGCAAAAGTTTTAGGCAGGAAAAGACAAGTGAAGATGGTCTCAAAAATAATCCAGAAATTTTTGTCAGTTAACGTCATGCAAATTGCAGTAAACAGTTAAACCTAAATTAGATCATATTTGGTGTGACCATCCTTTGCTTTTCAAACTGCATCAATTCTCCTGGGAGACTTGATTTGATTTGAGTTCTCAGTGTCTTCTCTCTCTTTATGTAATCCTAGACTTACTCCATGGCATTGAGATCAGGGCTCTGTGGGGGCCCCACCATCTATTGGAGGGCCCCTATCCTTTTCTCTTAATGACTCTAGTTTTATGTTTTGGATGGTTGTCAGGCAGTTGAATGAATTCTAGACAGATCAGATGTCTCTCTGAAGGTATCGTGAGAAGGATAAGAATATAAACATCTGAAGTACCTTAAACCTTTGCAGAGTACTATATGTCCGACGCTTTAAAAGTGCAGCACTTGATTTTTCAGTTATAATGGTTTTTAGCTTTTTGGATTTTCCTGAAAAATGGACTGTACTAAACACGGTTGTTTGATTGGTCAACTGCCATGTTTATCATTTCTGTTTCCCTAGCTGATAGCTAAGTCACTTCCTGTTTTTTTTTTAAATGCCTGACTTTTGTTTTTGAGTACTCTTTGAAAGGCCTCCTTATCTTGTGCTTGGTACGTTACCTGATAATACTTATTTTTTGAAGCAAAAGTGGCACCAAGCGTGAATGGCTTGTTTAGTGCATGAGACAGTGTTACTCGACATACTGGCTTCTGTATGAACCAAACAATATGTGCATTTGTCTCGAATAACCTTGATCCAAGAGAACTGCATTTAAGCCTTGTGTGTGTAGTCATTCACCAGATGTCACAGCATATTTTTCACAAATATATTTTCTATTATTTGCTATTTGCTTTCCTATTAAGTTTGTATATGACCTGCCTGTACTGCAGTTGTTTCCTTTGAAAAGGGGTGATTGCACGGGGGGATTCTCTGTAGGCTTGAAAATGAGTTGCACTTTTCTGTCTTCATTTGATGAAGCCTTTAGCAGCTTGTCTCATGACATTAGTTGAACACAATCAGAATATCTTGCTTGACAAAAATCATTACATTTGCCATCTTAAATTACATTGCTCACAAGGCTGACCATGACCTTCCTTCTGTGAGCATGTTCACTTTAAGATATGGAGTTGATAATTGATACTAGGGGACTTTTTCCCCTGAGTTCACCCTCCAAGACATGTGGTACTTTGAATCTGTGTGCAAGTTCAACTTCTGTTGTTAACATTGGCTGGCCTTAATCCCATCCATGGCTTGAATCCAAATCATAACCACCTGTATCATACTATAAAGCATTTAATTGATCATTGACTCATTGTGGAGAATGCAGAGCTCACTAGGGGACCAGGTTTTCCATAAAACCTATCCAATGTCATGTAGCACATGAATGACATTTGCTCTACACATAAGCCAGAATACCTGTGGTAAATGTACTGTACCTGTGTGAACATTTGTTAAGCTTAATAGAATAGTGTCTGTCACTGTCCATATGGCAATGGAATGATGTTTTGAGTTTCCAGGCTTGACAGGTAAGGGTGTTGGCCATGCATGGGATTTGACTGTATGAGTTTCATCAAATGAAACTGATAAGCCAGGTTAAGCCCAAAGTAATCTGCTTATAATCATATTTTGTGAGTCACACCCTTGGACGTTCCCTTACAAAACATAGCACATGCCAGGCGGGTAAAAGGCAAGGTCCCTGCCTGCTCAGATGACAAAAATCCTCTTAATTCATTGAAAACAATTAGAAAAGGCTTCTTCTCACTGCCAAAATGGCAACTGGTGCAATCATCCCCCTAGCCAAAATCAGTGCAGTGGATATTGTTGTTTTCATTAACCTGGGTGCATGAATGAGTTTGTAGCTGCTGTATGGTAACACTACACCTTTGCTAGTTAGTTGGGAGCAGAACTGGTATAGTCTTTATATTTTTCATTTTGCCCAGTTCTGCTATTCTTGTTTCACTTATATCAAACACAGTTCCAAAAAATGAATAATGACTCAATAGACCTTAGTTATTTGATATAATTATGGTATATAATTTTTATAAAGTTAATGCTGACAATAGATTTTGTTCCACTGGAGTACTCAGTAGTGCTAGGCGATCAAGTTACTCGATTGCTTCCCAGCAAATTGTAATTTAATGTAACAGATTAAATGTGAGATGTCAAAAGTTTTGCCTGATGTAATGCATAACAATGGAACACAGTTAAAATGATTATCTTGTAAATTATTTTACAAGTGTCATATCACGATGTGCAGTTCATACAGTTAATAGTGGAAAAATATTTTTACCATTGTTGTGATGTACTGTTTACATTTCAACCCTATCACCAAGCCCTACTACTCACCTGCGTGAATTCATAGTTTTTAAACTCTTGCTCTGCTATCACTTTGGTTTTTGAACGACTGACGCATTAGACACCAGTATACACCAACTACCACTCATCTAATTTAAGGATATCTTCTTCTTTCTCTGTAGTATCTGCGAGGACCAGGGAGAGCAGCCAAATATCTTCCAAGTAGAGGAGCAACACTCCCTGCAGGAGGTTATTACAGAGGAGACCCTAAAGAGCTCCACCTGCTCCTGCTACTCCATCCCCTGCTCCATGGCTCCCTGCATTGCCTCCAAGGCACGTGCTGGCAGCGCTGAGTCCGATTCTGGCCTCAGCTCCTCATAAACACACCTGAACTACCTTTCAGTAGACCTCACAACACACACACACACACACACACACACACACACACACACACACACACACACACAGAAGGACCATGGTATACTTGCTCAAAAACAACAGATCAGGTTTGTGTATATGTTTTAAAACTGACTACAAATTTTGACACAATTTATCATTACAGGAATAAAACCACTTAAATCATCTCCACTCCATTCTACTCAGTTGCATATTGTGTTTACTGTCATGTATCTTTGCAACAGGTTTATTATTTATGTTTATAGTAAATTAGATGGATGGTTTTCCAAAACATTTAGTTCAGTCATTTTTGTGAACAACCAATTAAGGGGTCATCACAGTCTGCACAGAGGTCTTCTAACAGTGGAACCTGACAGAGGATGTTTATTCAGCCAATATGTTTCATCTCTCTGTAGTGTAAGTGCTAAAAGTTAATGTATATATTTTACGGGTGTAAACGTGTAACAGGATGTCAAATTGTTTGTCATTAGGGTTTATGATGATACAGGATTATGCTGTTTTTTTGTTCCTGCTGTAATATTTTTTTCTGTGCATGTAGCCATGAACATACATGTTATTTACATTGTCTCAAATAGCAATGAGTAATAGTTACTGATTGCTATTTCAGGTGTGACAAATAATCTGGGAGTGTGTCTAGCATATCCATTGCTGGGTTAGGTTTGCATGCCAGGCACAGCACAAGAATATGTGCATTTGGATGATTGTGCAGATTGCCATTATTGAATGCTCACCTCTTGGTGGATAGACTACAGCACTTAGAAGAAGCCTACATGATTTATTAATTTCCTCTTAAATGGACTGTTGGAAGTACCCGCTCCTGCTCTCCACACCTTCAAACTCCTGCTTATTGACTTTTCAGTATTAATAGCTATTATTAATTATATTCTGCATGCATACTGGATGTACTGTATCCATTATTGTTTTCATTTACTTGATTTGAGGAAAAACTGAAGAATGTTTTATTTGCAACAGTGCACATATACCACAGCCTTAAAGGGGGAAAAATCATGTCTGTTTCTGTTCCTTGCCTTTTGTTTCAACATCACCAATACCTCACTCAACATCTATTAGAGTAGACTTGAGTTAGGATGTCTGTACAGAATGAACAAATACTTCTATATTTCCTGTTTCACTTTTTATTGCATGGCAATTTTTGGGCAAAGAGTACACTTGAAATAATTCATGATTTGAGTATTAAAATAATGCAAATGGTAATGCTGCATTTTGAGCACAGCAAAACACAACCATTTATAATATACTGTCTGTATATCTGTCTTATTGCACAATCTCTTAACTAGAAACTAATGATGGAGTCATGCATGGTCTGTATATCTGTATGAGTGAATAACCTGGGAGAATGGAAGAATCTAATGTGTAATATTAACTGCTTCTCAGGGCAGAAGAGTGTAAATGGTAATGTAAATAAAATCAATACCTATATTTGCTCATTGTCTCTCTGACTTGTTGCTCTTTCACAACACTTGAGGTTGGATCTGTATTTTGCTCTTATACTTAGAGGCTTCACAGTAACATCACTGTATTGCCATTATCAGGTCACTTTCAGCTAGTTCTGACACAGTTATACAACATATGAATTATTCACAAAACTAAGTTTTAAACTATAGGTTTTATAAGATTAAAGATTAAAGATTTTTTTCTCTGAGCAATCTACAAGTTGATGACGGCTTGTTTGATTTTGTGAAGCGCGTTATTACCCCGACCAATCTTTAGTATGCAGAGGTCTGTAAATTCAAACAAAGGCAGTTATTTCCTCTGCCTTAACCTGTTAGACCACTCAAACAGTCAAATGGTAATAATCAGAAACTTGGATGTAAACTTTGGGTAATAAAGCCATTCATTAGCTTGACTCTTGCTAATTGTAGTGACCTGTGATTTTATGCTATAGAGTGTTTATATCTACATGTGTATGTATTTTACATAAGATAATAAAGTAAGGAAAGGAGGCATTAGAATCACACTGACTGTATCAGTAGCTGCTTTGTCCTGCAGGTACAGGCTCACTCCACATAGCCTACACTCACACAACACTGTAGGCACTGCAGTTTAGGCATTATAATAGTTAATGATTGATCAGATAACACAAGTACCCTCAGTATTAGTTGGCACAACTAATGATGTGGATTTATTATCTCATGGTGACTGTCTTGGGCAGTGGTTATCAGAGTGAACATTGAAACTAATTTGTTACTGATCAGACTTTTCACAAGAATACTCTTTTAGCAGGGGTGAGTTTAACAAATACACTGATAAAGGAGAAATAGTAACCAGCATGTTTATTTTCATAGATACTTATTACACTGGTGTTTAACTCTAAGTAAATGTGTTAAAGTTGGTCCACCCATCTGGCTTCCTGCTCTGCTGTTTTCTTCATGTGCGAGCCTGAGTGGCTCGTTATAACAACTACCTGCACCTGAGAGTAGGGAGAGGCCAATTAAGGGCAGCCTTGGTCTATCCTTGTGGCTGCCATACCTTTATAGCATTGTTGTATAAATATTACTGGCACATTAACATGTAAGGTCATGTTTTAGTTGTAGCAAGCTGAAGTGGAGCTTATTTTACCTACCTTATATACTGTTGAGAAATGTACTGTCTAATATGCGTCAAATTTGATGATGTTAATGATTTGAGCATAGGATGTAATGTTTATCTGCAAAGTGAATGTCACTGTAAAAAGAATATAATGTGAAAAAGTACAAATTTTCCTCTTGTTGATTAAAACGAAAATGTCACAAGTACCTAAAATGGATTTGGAGTAAATGGTAATTTTTCTCCCCAACTGATTTACATTATTAGTATCACCTGTGCTTTTCCTACTCAGAGAAGCCTGTGGAAGGGCAAATATCTAGCACGATAAGGGTTAGGCATATTAAACACTGTAGTCTCTAAGATATGGTAAAAATTCACGAAGCTTTATTAACTTTTGCATAACTACAGTACGACGTGAATGGTAGTGGAAGTGTACTTGCATCTTATGTCTACGGAAAAAGTCGACTATATTTTGCAAAATGAATACGTATTTTAGAATGTTTTTTTATCCTCAAAATAAATTAGCCATACTGGGACTCCAGCAAGAAAGGGGGCCGAGTCAGTTGTAATATATTAGCGCCCTCTGCCTGTACAGAGAAGGAACGTACATTGTTTGTATTACGTCTTTATGATTTTTCGGATGATAAGATATGCTATTTTATGTTTATATCTAAGAGAAAATAAAATATGAATCGATACTGTTTGAATGACAAAAAAATAAACTGAACGTAAAATATTCGTTCGAGACTTGCCATCACATATTACGTAACATGGAATATTAAAATAGCATCGTGTTTCACTGGGAGTTGTAGTTTCTTTTGCCACGAAGCCAAGTGTGTTTTTCGCGTACGGCACTCCAACTCCCGCGATGCCACGGTACTCGCCTAAGCTACAAGCAGGTACACGCCTACGCTAAATAAACCCATCGACTGTAATCCTCACTGTACACAGCTGAATCCTTTGCGGGTATTTTCTGCCTCACTTTACGCGTGTATCAAATTACAGCAAAGAAATGGACAACTCCGGGAAAGAGAAGGAAGCAATTCAGCTAATGGCCGACGCTGACAAAAAAGTCAAGTCCTCCGGCTCTTTTTTGGGAGGGATGTTTGGAGGGTAAGACAGCACTGCACCAAAGAACAAACAGCTAGCAAGCGTTAAGTTAGAGCAGCAAAGTTGGCACGCAGCCTGTTTCTATACAGACATACATCCAGTTAGTTCTCCATATATTAACTGGCAACACATTGTAGTTTAATTAAGTTGTGTATTAAAGCAGAGGGAGACGACACGTGACATTCAGTGTAATAATAATAATTCTTGCAAGTCACTTAGCTGAGTTAGCTGTTATCATTGTAAACATGCCAGCAGATCACGACTCTCCTGGACCCAGCGTTGGTCTGGAAGCTACGCAGTAGACTGTATCTACTTTGACTTTATTTGGCAGCCTTGTCTGTAGTTGCACCCAGTCTCCGCATTATGTTAGCGTAAATATACGTCAATATATGCCATATTTTCTGAACAGTTGTTTCTTTACTGTTCCATTTCATTTCAGCTTAGATTTTATTTTTATACTCTAGGAAAAATAACTCAGAGGAGGGTGGAAGACATCCTCCTCTGAGAGAACCAAACATACCTAAGGCCATAATCCCCAAGGCAGTGACTGTGAGGGTACTGCTTTGAACACAGCAGTTTTTACAGCATGAGTCACTGCAAATGGTTACATTAATCAGTGCACTCATTTACACCTGAGTTAATCCCCAAAACACACAGGCTCCTGATATCTGTCTGGCAAACCTCCATGATGGCAGATGCTGTTATGATGCAGTCCCACTCAAGCTGTTTGTTTTAGATTGAATTTTCAGATTTTTATTGACTTTATAACACGATTACATGGTATTTTACAAACAGCATATGCAATGCAGTAATAACAATGGCACCAAAAGTGCAACAAAAACGACTTAAAGAGAGGCTAATATATCAAGAAGGAACCCCATATACACATATCTGACCAGTAATAACAAAATGAACTTAAACAAGTTGGCAAGTACTTTTCCCTGTTATTCCTTGTGCCTATACTATTAAAGAAAACGTGGGTCTTGTTTCCCATGATTGTCATTGCAAAGATTGCAGACACTGATTTCTAACCAATGCTTAATATCCACCAGTGACCTTGGGGAGCTTCTTAAAATTGTGTCATTTTTATCTAATGAATGGATGCTGTCTTACATTTTCATATTTTACCATGTAATAGAGACAAAACAAATAAAGCCCTGTTTGCATGTGCCCAAAATACAGTTAGACAGCAGTTATTTTTCTGTGTGACTCAGTCATTTTTCCTAAAGCTCTGTCTGAGGTGACCCCCACATGTTACTACTCTGCAGTTCTTGTGCGTGATAACTCTTGGCAGGCTTTGTACTTGTAATTCTGTGACTGACCAAGCAGTGATGTAATTCTCTGCCATGACTGAATGGTAGAGTATTATTACAACTACAGGGAGCTCCCAAGGGTCCACTCCTTGTCGTGGAAGGATGTAGATCTAGAGTGCCTGTCGTAGAGGGATTTATTTAAGCCAGTCCACCAATCTGAGCTTTGAATCACCCTGAGAAATGCAGTAGCCTGTACAGTTCATCACCCTATGATGCCATTTAGTTATAATCTATTAGACAACATGTAGGTTAGACTGATTTATTTTTAGCTCAGCCTTAGAATGCCATAGCTTGTATGAACATTTGTACTATATTCAATTCATTTACAACTGTTTTCTTTTTTCCTTTGGTTTCAGAGGACATCATA